>NC_143012.1:116282149-116943715 GCF_055824585.1 Amblyomma mixtum | reverse complement strand
GGAGATTTGGAGTTTTGGCGTTTTGGAGATTCGGAATCTTGGAGTTTCGGAATTTTGTAGTTTTGTAGTTTTGGAGTGTCAGAGTTTTGGAGTGTTGGAGTTTTGGAGCTTTGGAGTTTTGGAGTTTCGGATTTTTGGAGTTTTGGAGTTTCGGAGTTTCGGAGTTTTGGAGTTTCAGAGTTTTCGAGGTTCAGGGTTGTGGAGTTTCGGAATTTTTGAGTTTTGGAGTTTCGGAGTTTCGGAGTTTTGGA
Source organism: Amblyomma mixtum (assembly GCF_055824585.1). Taxonomy (NCBI): domain Eukaryota; kingdom Metazoa; phylum Arthropoda; class Arachnida; order Ixodida; family Ixodidae; genus Amblyomma; species Amblyomma mixtum. Next base: position 116,943,464 of record NC_143012.1, on the reverse strand, counting down.
GTTTTGGAGTTTCGAATTTTCAGAGTTTCGGATTTTTGGAGTTTTGGAGTTTCAGAGATTTGGAGTTTTGGCGTTTTGGAGATTCGGAATCTTGGAGTTTCGGAATTTTGTAGTTTTGTAGTTTTGGAGTGTCAGAGTTCTGGAGTGTTGGAGCTTTGGAGTTTTGGAGTTTTTGAGTTTTGGAGTTTTGGATTTTTGCACTTTTGGAGTTTTGGAGTTTTGGAGTTTCAGAGTTTCGGAGTTTCGGAGTTTTGGAGTTTCAGAGTTTTGGAGGTTCAGGGTTGTGGAGTTTCGGAATTTTTGAGTTTTGGAGTTTCGGAGTTTCGGAGTTTTGGAGTATTGCAGTTTTGGAATTTTGGAGTTTTGGAGTTTCGGAGATTTGGAGTTTTGGCGTTTTGGAGATTCGGAATCTTAGAGTTTCGGAATTTTGTAGTTTTGTAGTTTTGGAGTGTCAGAGTTTTGGAGTGTTGGAGTTTTGGAGCTTTGGAGTTTTGGAGTTTTTGAGTTTTTGAGTTTTGGATTTTGACACTTTTGGAGTTTTGGAGTTTTGTAGTTTCGGAGTTTCGGAGTTTTGGAGTTTCAGAGTTTTGGAGGTTCAGGGTTGTGGAGTTTCGGAATTTTTGAGTTTTGGAGTTTCGGAGTTTTGGAGTTTTGGAGTATTGGAGTTTTGGAGTTTCGGAGTTTTGGAGTTTCAGAGTTTTCGAGGTTCAGGGTTGTGGAGTTTCGGAATTTTTGAGTTTTGGAGTTTTGGAGTTTCGAATTTTCAGAGTTTGGGATTTTTGGAGTTTTGGAGTTTTGGAGATTTGGAGTTTTGGCATTTTGGAGATTCGGAATTTTGGAGTTTCGGAATTTTGTAGTTTTGGAGTTTTGGAGTTTAGGAGTTTCGGAGTTTCGGAGTTTTGGAGTTTCAGAGTTTTGGAGATTCAGGGTTGTGGTGTGTCGGAATTTTTGAGTTTTGGAGTTTCGGAGATTTGGAGTTTTGGCCTTTTGGAGATTCGGGGTCTTGGAGTTTCGGAATTTTGTAGTTTTGCAGTTCTGGAGTGTCGGAGGTTTGGAGTGTTGGAGTTTTGGAGTTTTGGAGTTTTGGAGTTTCGGAGTTTCGGAGTTTTGGAGTTTCAGAGTTTTGGAGGTTCAGGGTTGTGGAATTTCGGAATTTTTGAGTTTTGGAGTTTCGGAGTTTTGGAGTATTGCAGTTTTGGAATTTTGGAGTTTTGGAGTTTCGAATTTTCAGAGTTTCGGATTTTTGTAGTTTTGGAGTTTCGGAGATTTGGAGTTTTGGCGTTTTGGAGATTCGGAATCTTGGAGTTTCGGAATTTTGTAGTTTTGTAGTTTTGGAGTGTCAGAGTTTTGGAGTGTTGGAGTTTTGGAGCTTTGGAGTTTTGGAGTTTTTGAGTTTTGGAGTTTTGGATTTTTGCACTTTTGGAGCTTTGGAGTTTCAGAGTTTTGGAGGTTCAGGGTTGTGGAGTTTCGGAATTTTTGAGTTTTGGAGTTTCGGAGTTTCGGAGTTTTGGAGAATTGCAGTTTTGGAGTTTTGGGGTTTTGGAGTTTCGAATTTTCAGAGTTTCGGATTTTTGGAGTTTTGGAGTTTCGGAGTTTCAGAGTTTTCGAGGTTCAGGGTTGTGGAGTTTCGGAATTTTTGAGTTTTGGAGTTTCGGAGTTTCGGAGTTTTGGAGTTTTGGAGTTTTGGAGTTTCGAATTTTCAGAGTTTCGGATTTTTGGAGCTTTGGAGTTTCGGAGATTTGGAGTTTTGGCGTTTTGGAGATTCGGAATCTTGGAGTTTCGGAATTTTGTAGTTTTGGAGTTTTGGAGTGTCAGAGTTCTGGAGTGTTGGAGCTTTGGAGTTTTTGAGTTTTTGAGTTTTGGAGTTTTGGATTTTTGCACTTTTGGAGTTTTGGAGTTTCGGAGTTTCGGAGTTTTGGAGTTTCAGAGTTTTGGAGGTTCAGGGTTGTGGAGTTTCGGAATTTTTGAGTTTTGGAGTTTCGGAGTTTCGGAGTTTTGGAGTATTGCAGTTTTGGAATTTTGGAGTTTTGGAGTTTCGGAGATTTGGAGTTTTGGCGTTTTGGAGATTCGGAATCTTAGAGTTTCGGAATTTTGTAGTTTTGTAGTTTTGGAGTGTCAGAGTTTTGGAGTGTTGGAGTTTTGGAGCTTTGGAGCTTTGGAGTTTTGGAGTTTTTGAGTTTTTGAGTTTTGGATTTTGACACTTTTGGAGTTTTGGAGTTTTGGAGTTTCGGAGTTTCGGAGTTTCGGAGTTTTGGAGTTTCAGAGTTTTGGAGGTTCAGGGTTGTGGAGTTTCGCAATTTTTGAGTTTTGGAGTTTCGGAGTTTTGGAGTTTTGGAGTTTCGGAGTTTTGGAGTTTCAGAGTTTTCGAGCTTCAGGGTTGGGGAGTTTCGGAATTTTTGAGTTTTGGAGTTTCGGAGTTTTGGAGTTTTGGAGTTTTGGAGTTTCGAATTTTCAGAGTTTGGGATTTTTGGAGTTTTGGAGTTTTGGAGATTTGGAGTTTTGGCATTTTGGAGATTTGGAATTTTGGAGTTTCGGAATTTTGTAGTTTTTGAGTTTTGGAGTTTCGGAGTTTCGGAGTTTTGGAGTTTTGCAGTTTTGGAGTTTTGGTGTTCTGGAGTTTTGGAGTTTCGAATTTTCAGAGTTTCAAATTTTTGGAGTTTTCGAGTTTCGGAGATTTGGAATTTCGGCGTTTTGGAGATTCGGGGTCTTGGAGTTTCGGAATTTTGTAGTTTTGTGGTTTTGGAGTGTCGGAGTTTCGGAGTGTTGGAGTTTTGGAGTTTTAGAGTTTTAGAGTTTTGGAGTTTTGAAATTTTTGAGTTTCGGATTTTTGGAGTTTGGAGTTTTTAAGTTTTGGATTTTTGAGTTTTGGATTTTTGGATTTTTGGAGTTTTTGTGTTTTTGAGTTTTGGAGTTTTGGATTTTGGAGCTTAGGAGGTATGGATTTTTGGATATTCAGGGTTTTGTTCCAGAATTTTGTAGTTTTGGAGTGTTGGAGTGTCGGAGTTTCGGAGTTTCGAATTATTGGAGTTTTCGAGTTTTGGAATTTTTGATTTTTGAAGGTATGGATTTTTGGAGTTTCGGAGTTGTGGAGATTCGGGTTTGTGGAGTATTGGAGTTTTGGAGTTTTGGATTTTTGTACTTTTCGAGTTTCGGAGTTTTGGAGTTTCGGAGTTTTGGAGTTTCGGAGTTGTGGAGTTTCGGAATTTTTAAGTTTTGGAGTTTTGGAGTTTCGGAGTTCCGGAGTTTCGGAGTTTCAGAGTTTTCCAGGTTCAGGGTTGTGGAGTTTCTGAATTTTTGAATTTTGGAGTTTCGGAGTTTCGGAGTTTTGGAGTTTTCGAGTTTCGAATTTACAGAGTTTCGGATTTTCGGAGTTTTGGAGTTTCGGAGATTTGGAGTTTTGGCGTTTTGGTGATTCGGGGTCTTGGAGTTTCGGAATTTTGCAGTTTTGTAGTTTTGGAGTGTCGGAGTTTTGGAGTGTTGGAGTTTTGGAGTTTCAGAGTTTCGGAGTTTCGGGGTTTTGGAGTTTCAGAGTTCTGGAGGTTCAGGGTTGTGGAGTTTCGGAATTTTTGAGTTTTGGAGTTTCAGAGTTTCGGAGTTTTGGAGTTTTGCGGTTTTGGAGTTTTGGAGTTTCGAATTTTCAGTTTCAGATTTTTGGAGTTTTGGACTTTTCGAGATTTGGAGTTTCGGCGTTTTGGAGATTCGGAGTCTTGGAGTGTCGGAATTTTGTAGTTTTGTAGTTTTGGAGTGTCGGAGTTTTGGAGTGTTGGAGTTTTGGAGCTTTGGAGTTTTGGAGTTTTTGAGTCTTTTAGTTTTGAATTTTTGCACTTTTGGAGTTTTGGAGTTTCGGAGTTTCGGAGTTTTGGAGTTTCAGAGTTTTGGAGGTTCAGGGTTGTGGAGTTTCGGAATTTTTGAGTTTTGGAGTTTCGTAGTTTCGGAGTTTTGGAGAATTGCAGTTTTGGAGTTTTGGGGTTTTGGAGTTTCGAATTTTCAGAGTTTCGGATTTTTGGAGTTTTGGAGTTTCAGAGTTTCGGAGTTTTGGAGTTTCGAATTTTCAGTTTCGGATTTTTGCAGTTTTGTAGTTTTGGAGTGTCGGAGTTTTGGAGTGTTGGAGTTTTGGAGTTTCAGAGTTTCGGAGTTTCGGGGTTTTGGAGTTTCAGAGTTTTGGAGGTTCAGGGTTGTGGAGTTTCGGAATTTTTGAGTTTTGGAGTTTCGTAGTTTCGGAGTTTTGGAGTTTTGGAGATTTGGAGTTTTGGCGTTTTGGAGATTCGGAATCTTGGAGTTTCGGAATTTTGTAGTTTTGTAGTTTTGGAGTGTCAGAGTTCTGGAGTGTTGGAGCTTTGGAGTTTATGAGTTTTTGAGTTTTGGATTTTTGCACTTTTGGAGTTTTGGAGTTTTGGAGTTTCGGAGTTTCGGAGTTTTGGAGTTTCAGAGTTTTGGAGGTTCAGGGTTGTGGAGTTTCGGAATTTTTGAGTATTGGAGTTCCGGAGTTACGGAGTTTTGGAGAATTGCAGTTTTGGAATTTTTGTAGTTTTGATTTTTCAGAGTTTCGGATTTTTGGAGTTTTGGAGTTTCGGAGTTTCGGAGTTTTGGAGTTTCAGACTTTTCGAGGTTCAGGGTTGTGGAATTTCGGAATTTTTAAGTTTTGGAGTTTCGGAGTTCCGGAGTTTCGGAGTTTTGGAGTTTTGCAGTTTCGGAGTTTTGGAGTTTTGGAGTTTCGGAGTTTTGGAGTTTCAGAGTTTTCGAGGTTCAGGGCTGTGGAGTTTCGGAGTTTTTGAGTTTTGGAGTTTCGGAGTTTTGAAGATTTGGTGTTTTGGAGTTTCGAATTTTCAGAGTTTCGGATTTTTGGAGTTTTGGAGTTCCGGAGATTTATAGTTTCAGAGTTTTGGAGGTTCAGGGTTGGGGAGTTTCGGAATTTTTGAGTTTTGGAGTTTCGGAGTTTTGGAGTTTTGGAGTTTCGGAGTTTCGGAGTTTCAGAGTTTTCGAGGTTCAGGGTTGTGGAGTTTCGGAATTTTTGAGTTTTGGAGTTTCGGAGTTTCGGAGTTTTGGAGTTTCAGAGTTTTGGAGGTTCAGGGTTGTGGAGTTTCGGAATTTTTGAGTTTTGGAGTTTCGGAGTTTCGGAGTTTTGGAGTATTGCAGTTTTGGAATTTCGGAGTTTTGGAGTTTCGAATTTTCAGAGTTTTGGATTTTTGCACTTTTGGAGTTTCGGAGTTTTGGAGTTTCGGAGTTTTGGAGTTTCGGAGTTGTGGAGTTTCGGAATTTTTAAGTTTTGGAGTTCTGGAGTTTCGGAGTTCCGGAGTTTCGGAGTTTCGGAGTTTTGGAGTTTTGCAGTTTCGGAGTTTTGGAGTTTTGGAGTTTCGGAGTTTCGGAGTTTTGGAGTTTCAGAGTTTGCGAGGTTCAGGGTTGTGGAGTTTCTGAATTTTTGAATTTTGGAGTTTCGGAGTTTCGGAGTTTTGGAGTTTTGGAGTTTCGAATTTACAGAGTTTCGGATTTTCGGAGTTTTGGAGTTTCGGAGATTTGGAGTTTTGGCGTTTTGGAGATTCGGGGTCTTGGAGTTTCGGAATTTTGCAGTTTTGTAGTTTTGGAGTGTCGGAGTTTTGGAGTGTTGGAGTTTTGGAGTTTCGGAGTTTCGGAGTTTTGGAGTTTCAGAGTTTCAGAGTTCTGGAGGTTCAGGGTTGTGGAGTTTTGGAATTTTTGAGTTTTGGAGTTTCAGAGTTTCCGAGTTTTGGAGTTTTGCGGTTTAGGAGTTTTGGAGTTTCGAATTTTCAGTTTCGGATTTTTGGAGTTTTGGAGTTTTCGAGATTTGGAGTTTCGACGTTTTGGAGATTCGGAGTCTTGGAGTGTCGGAATTTTGTAGTTTTGTAGTTTTGGAGTGTCGGAGTTTTGGAGTGTTGGAGTTTTGGAGCTTTGGAGTTTTGGAGTTTTTGAGTTTTTTAGTTTTGAATTTTTGCACTTTTGGAGTTTTGGAGTTTTGGAGTTTCGGAGTTTCGGAGTTTCAGAGTTTTGGAGGTTCAGGGTTGTGGAGTTTCGGAATTTTTGAGTTTTGGAGTTTCGTAGTTTCGGAGTTTTGGAGAATTGCAGTTTTGGAGTTTTGGGGTTTTGGAGTTTCGAATTTTCAGAGTTTCGGATTTTTGGAGTTTTGGAGTTTCGGAGTTTCGGAGTTTTGGAGTTTCAGAGTTTTCGAGGTTCAGGGTTGTGGAGTTTCGGAATTTTTGAGTTTTGGAGTTTCAGAGTTTCGGAGTTTTGGAGTTTTGGAGTTTCGAATTTTCAGTTTCGGATTTTTGTAGTTTTGGAGTGTCAGAGTTCTGGAGTGTTGGAGCTTTGGAGTTTTGGAGTTTATGAGTTTTTGAGTTTTGGATTTTTGCACTTTTGGAGTTTTGGAGTTTCGGAATTTTTGAGTTTTGGAGTTTCGGAGTTCCGGAGTTTCGGAGTTTCGGAGTTTTGGAGTTTTGCAGTTTCGGAGTTTTGGAGTTTTGGAGTTTCGGAGTTTTGGAGATTTGGTGTTTTGGAGTTTCGAATTTTCAGAGTTTCGGATTTTTGGAGTTTTGGAGTTTTTGAGTTTTTTAGTTTTGAATTTTTGCACTTTTGGAGTTTTGGAGTTTTTGAGTTTCGGAGTTTCGGAGTTTTGGAGTTTCAGAGTTTTGGAGGTTCAGGGTTGTGGAGTTTCGGAATTTTTGAGTTTTGGAGTTTCGTAGTTTCGGAGTTTAGGAGAATTGCAGTTTTGGAGTTTCGAATTTTCAGTTTCGGATTTTTGGAGTTTTGGAGTTTTCGAGATTTGGAGTTTCGGCGTTTTGGAGATTCGGAGTCTTGGAGTGTCGGAATTTTGTAGTTTTGTAGTTTTGGAGTGTCGGAGTTTTGGAGTGTTGGAGTTTTGGAGCTTTGGAGTTTTGGAGTTTTTGAGTTTTTTAGTTTTGAATTTTTGCACTTTTGGAGTTTTGGAGTTTTGGAGTTTCGGAGTATCGGAGTTTTGGAGTTTCAGATTTTTGGAGGTTCAGGGTTGTGGAGTTTCGGAATTTTTGAGTTTTGGAGTTTCGTAGTTTCGGAGTTTTGGAGAATTGCAGTTTTGGAGTTTTGGGGTTTTGGAGTTTCGAATTTTCAGAGTTTCAGATTTTTGGAGTTTTGGAGTTTCGGAGTTTCGGAGTTTTGGAGTTTCAGAGTTTTCGAGGTTCAGGGTTGTGGAGTTTCGGAATTTTTGAGTTTTGGAGTTTCAGAGTTTCGGAGTTTTGGAGTTTTGGAGTTTCGAATTTTCAGTTTCGGATTTTTGGAGTTTTGGAGTTTCGGAGATTTGGAGTTTTGGCGTTTTGGAGATTCGGAATCTTGGAGTTTCGGAATTTTGTAGTTTTGTAGTTTTGGAGTGTCATCAGAGTTCTGGAGTGTTGGAGCTTTGGAGGTTTGGAGTTTATGAGTTTTTGAGTTTTGGATTTTTGCACTTTTGGAGTTTTGGAGTTTTGGAGTTTCGGAGTTTCGGAGTTTCGGAGTTTTGGAGTTTCAGAGTTTTGGAGGTTCAGGGTTGTGGAGTTTCGGAATTTTTGAGTATTGGAGTTCCGGAGTTTCGGAGTTTTGGAGAATTGCAGTTTTGGAATTTTTGTAGTTTTGAATTTTCAGAGTTTCGGATTTTTGCAGTTTTGGAGTGTCAGAGTTCTGGAGTGTTGGAGCTTCGGAGTTTTGGAGTTTATGAGTTTTTGAGTTTTGGATTTTTGCACTTTTGGAGTTTTGGAGTTTTGGAGTTTTGGAGTTTCGGAGTTTCGGAGTTTCGGAGTTTTGGAGTTTCAGACTTTTCGAGGTTCAGGGTTGTGGAATTTCGGAATTTTTGAGTTTTGGAGTTTCGGAGTTCCGGAGTTTCGGAGTTTTGGAGTTTTGCAGTTTCGGAGTTTTGAAGTTTTGGAGTTTCGGAGTTTTGGAGATTTGGTGTTTTGGAGTTTCGAATTTTCAGAGTATCGGATTTTTGGTGTTTTGGAGTTTTTGAGTTTTTTAGTTTTGAATTTTTGCACTTTTGGAGTTTTGGAGTTTTGGAGTTTCGGAGTTTTGGAGTTTCAGAGTTTTGGAGGTTCAGGGTTGTGGAGTTTCGGAATTTTTGAGTTTTGGAGTTTCGTAGTTTCGGAGTTTTGGAGAATTGCAGTTTTGGAGTTTTGGGGTTTTGGAGTTTCGAATTTTCAGTTTCGGATTTTTGGAGTTTCGGAGTTTTGGAGTTTCAGAGTTTTCGAGGTTCAGGGTTGTGGAGTTTCGGAATTTTTGAGTTTTGGAGTTTCAGAGTTTCGGAGTTTTGGAGTTTTGGAGTTTCGAATTTTCAGTTTCGGATTTTTGGAGTTTTGGAGTTTTGGAGATTTGGAGTTTTGGCGTTTTGGAGATTCGGAATCTTGGAGTTTCGGAATTTTGTAGTTTTGTAGTTTTGGAGTGTCAGAGTTCTGGAGTGTTGGAGCTTTGGAATTTTGGAGTTTATGAGTTTTTGAGTTTTGGATTTTTGCACTTTTGGAGTTTTGGAGTTTTGGAGTTTTGGAGTTTCGGAGTTTCGGAGTTTCGGAGTTTTGGAGTTTCAGAGTTTTGGAGGTTCAGGGTTGTGGAGTTTCGGAATTTTTGAGTTTTGGAGTTTCGTAGTTTCGGAGTTTTGGAGAATTGCAGTTTTGGAGTTTTGGGGTTTTGGAGTTTCGAATTTTCAGAGTTTCGGATTTTTGGAGTTTTGGAGTTTCAGAGTTTCGGAGTTTTGGAGTTTCGAATTTTCAGTTTCGGATTTTTGGAGTTTTGGAGTTTTGGAGATTTGGAGTTTTGGCGTTTTGGAGATTCGGAATCTTGGAGTTTCGGAATTTTGTAGTTTTGTAGTTTTGGAGTGTCAGAGTTCTGGAGTGTTGGAGCTTTGGAGTTTTGGAGTTTATGAGTTTTTGAGTTTTGGATTTTTGCACTTTTGGAGTTTTGGAGTTTTGGAGTTTCGGAGTTTCGGAGTTTTGGAGTTTCAGAGTTTTGGAGGTTCAGGGTTGTGGAGTTTCGGAATTTTTGAGTATTGAAGTTCCGGAGTTACGGAGTTTTGGAGAATTGCAGTTTTGGAATTTTTGTAGTTTTGAATTTTCAGAGTTTCGGATTTTTGGAGTTTTGGAGTTTCGGAGTTTCGGAGTTTTGGAGTTTCAGACTTTTCGAGGTTCAGGGTTGTGGAATTTCGGAATTTTTAAGTTTTGGAGTTTCGGAGTTCCGGAGTTTCGGAGTTTTGGAGTTTTGCAGTTTCGGAGTTTTGGAGTTTTGGAGTTTCGGAGTTTTGGAGTTTCAGAGTTTTCGAGGTTCAGGGCTGTGGAGTTTCGGAGTTTTTGAGTTTTGGAGTTTCGGAGTTTTGAAGATTTGGTGTTCTGGAGTTTCGAATTTTCAGAGTTTCGGATTTTTGGAGTTTTGGAGTTCCGGAGATTTATAGTTTCAGAGTTTTGGAGGTTCAGGGTTGGGGAGTTTCGGAATTTTTGAGTTTTGGAGTTTCGGAGTTTTGGAGTTTTGGAGTTTCGGAGTTTCGGAGTTTCAGAGTTTTCGAGGTTCAGGGTTTTGGAGTTTCGGAATTTTTGAGTTTTGGAGTTTCGGAGTTTCGGAGTTTTGGAGTTTCAGAGTTTTGGAGGTTCAGGGTTGTGGAGTTTCGGAATTTTTGAGTTTTGGAGTTTCGGAGTTTCGGAGTTTTGGAGTATTGCAGTTTTGGAATTTCGGAGTTTTGGAGTTTCGAATTTTCAGAGTTTTGGATTTTTGCACTTTTGGAGTTTCGGAGTTTTGGAGTTTCGGAGTTTTGGAGTTTCGGAGTTGTGGAGTTTCGGAATTTTTAAGTTTTGGAGTTCTGGAGTTTCGGAGTTCCGGAGTTTCGGAGTTTCGGAGTTTTGGAGTTTTGCAGTTTCGGAGTTTTGGAGTTTTGGAGTTTTGGAGTTTCGGAGTTTCGGAGTTTTGGAGTTTCAGAGTTTGCGAGGTTCAGGGTTGTGGAGTTTCTGAATTTTTGAATTTTGGAGTTTCGGAGTTTCGGAGTTTTGGAGTTTTGGAGTTTCGAATTTACAGAGTTTCGGATTTTCGGAGTTTTGGAGTTTCGGAGATTTGGAGTTTTGGCGTTTTGGAGATTCGGGGTCTTGGAGTTTCGGAATTTTGCAGTTTTGTAGTTTTGGAGTGTCGGAGTTTTGGAGTGTTGGAGTTTTGGAGTTTCGGAGTTTCGGAGTTTTGGAGTTTCAGAGTTTCAGAGTTCTGGAGGTTCAGGGTTGTGGAGTTTTGGAATTTTTGAGTTTTGGAGTTTCAGAGTTTCCGAGTTTTGGAGTTTTGCGGTTTAGGAGTTTTGGAGTTTCGAATTTTCAGTTTCGGATTTTTGTAGTTTTGGAGTGTCAGAGTTCTGGGGTGTTGGAGCTTTGGAGTTTTGGAGTTTATGAGTTTTTGAGTTTTGGATTTTTGCACTTTTGGAGTTTTGGAGTTTTGGAGTTTTGGAGTTTTGGAGTTTCGGAGTTTCGGAGTTTCGGAGTTTTGGGGTTTCAGACTTTTCGAGGTTCAGGGTTGTGGAATTTCGGAATTTTTGAGTTTTGGAGTTTCGGAGTTCCGGAGTTTCGGAGTTTCGGAGTTTTGGAGTTTTGCAGTTTCGGAGTTTTGGAGTTTTGGAGTTTCGGAGTTTTGGAGATTTGGTGTTTTGGAGTTTCGAATTTTCAGAGTTTCGGATTTTTGGAGTTTTGGAGTTTTTGAGTTTTTTAGTTTTGAATTTTTGCACTTTTGGAGTTTTGGAGTTTTGGAGTTTCGGAGTTTCGGAGTTTTGGAGTTTCAGAGTTTTGGAGGTTCAGGGTTGTGGAGTTTCGGAATTTTTGAGTTTTGGAGTTTCGTAGTTTCGGAGTTTTGGAGAATTGCAGTTTTGGAGTTTCGAATTTTCAGTTTCGGATTTTTGGAGTTTTGGAGTTTTCGAGATTTGGAGTTTCGGCGTTTTGGAGATTCGGAGTCTTGGAGTGTCGGAATTTTGTAGTTTTGTAGTTTTGGAGTGTCGGAGTTTTGGAGTGTTGGAGTTTTGGAGCTTTGGAGTTTTGGAGTTTTTGAGTTTTTTAGTTTTGAATTTTTGCACTTTTGGAGTTTTGGAGTTTTGGAGTTTCGGAGTATCAGAGTTTTGGAGTTTCAGAGTTTTGGAGGTTCAGGGTTGTGGAGTTTCGGAATTTTTGAGTTTTGGAGTTTCGTAGTTTCGGAGTTTTGGAGAATTGCAGTTTTGGAGTTTTGGGGTTTTGGAGTTTCGAATTTTCAGAGTTTCAGATTTTTGGAGTTTTGGAGTTTCGGAGTTTCGGAGTTTTGGAGTTTCAGAGTTTTCGAGGTTCAGGGTTGTGGAGTTTCGGAATTTTTGAGTTTTGGAGTTTCAGAGTTTCGGAGTTTTGGAGTTTTGGAGTTTCGAATTTTCAGTTTCGGATTTTTGGAGTTTTGGAGTTTCGGAGATTTGGAGTTTTGGCGTTTTGGAGATTCGGAATCTTGGAGTTTCGGAATTTTGTAGTTTTGTAGTTTTGGAGTGTCATCAGAGTTCTGGAGTGTTGGAGCTTTGGAGGTTTGGAGTTTATGAGTTTTTGAGTTTTGGATTTTTGCACTTTTGGAGTTTTGGAGTTTTGGAGTTTCGGAGTTTCGGAGTTTCGGAGTTTTGGAGTTTCAGAGTTTTGGAGGTTCAGGGTTGTGGAGTTTCGGAATTTTTGAGTATTGGAGTTCCGGAGTTTCGGAGTTTTGGAGAATTGCAGTTTTGGAATTTTTGTAGTTTTGAATTTTCAGAGTTTCGGATTTTTGCAGTTTTGGAGTGTCAGAGTTCTGGAGTGTTGGAGCTTCGGAGTTTTGGAGTTTATGAGTTTTTGAGTTTTGGATTTTTGCACTTTTGGAGTTTTGGAGTTTTGGAGTTTTGGAGTTTCGGAGTTTCGGAGTTTCGGAGTTTTGGAGTTTCAGACTTTTCGAGGTTCAGGGTTGTGGAATTTCGGAATTTTTGAGTTTTGGAGTTTCGGAGTTCCGGAGTTTCGGAGTTTTGGAGTTTTGCAGTTTCGGTGTTTTGGAGTTTTGGAGTTTCGGAGTTTTGGAGATTTGGTGTTTTGGAGTTTCGAATTTTCAGAGTATCGGATTTTTGGTGTTTTGGAGTTTTTGAGTTTTTTAGTTTTGAATTTTTGCACTTTTGGAGTTTTGGAGTTTTGGAGTTTCGGAGTTTTGGAGTTTCAGAGTTTTGGAGGTTCAGGGTTGTGGAGTTTCGGAATTTTTGAGTTTTGGAGTTTCGTAGTTTCGGAGTTTTGGAGAATTGCAGTTTTGGAGTTTTGGGGTTTTGGAGTTTCGAATTTTCAGTTTCGGATTTTTGGAGTTTCGGAGTTTTGGAGTTTCAGAGTTTTCGAGGTTCAGGGTTGTGGAGTTTCGGAATTTTTGAGTTTTGGAGTTTCAGAGTTTCGGAGTTTTGGAGTTTTGGAGTTTCGAATTTTCAGTTTCGGATTTTTGGAGTTTTGGAGTTTTGGAGATTTGGAGTTTTGGCGTTTTGGAGATTCGGAATCTTGGAGTTTCGGAATTTTGTAGTTTTGTAGTTTTGGAGTGTCAGAGTTCTGGAGTGTTGGAGCTTTGGAATTTTGGAGTTTATGAGTTTTTGAGTTTTGGATTTTTGCACTTTTGGAGTTTTGGAGTTTTGGAGTTTTGGAGTTTCGGAGTTTCGGAGTTTCGGAGTTTTGGAGTTTCAGAGTTTTGGAGGTTCAGGGTTGTGGAGTTTCGGAATTTTTGAGTTTTGGAGTTTCGTAGTTTCGGAGTTTTGGAGAATTGCAGTTTTGGAGTTTTGGGGTTTTGGAGTTTCGAATTTTCAGAGTTTCGGATTTTTGGAGTTTTGGAGTTTCAGAGTTTCGGAGTTTTGGAGTTTCGAATTTTCAGTTTCGGATTTTTGGAGTTTTGGAGTTTTGGAGATTTGGAGTTTTGGCGTTTTGGAGATTCGGAATCTTGGAGTTTCGGAATTTTGTAGTTTTGTAGTTTTGGAGTGTCAGAGTTCTGGAGTGTTGGAGCTTTGGAGTTTTGGAGTTTATGAGTTTTTGAGTTTTGGATTTTTGCACTTTTGGAGTTTTGGAGTTTTGGAGTTTCGGAGTTTCGGAGTTTTGGAGTTTCAGAGTTTTGGAGGTTCAGGGTTGTGGAGTTTCGGAATTTTTGAGTATTGGAGTTCCGGAGTTACGGAGTTTTGGAGAATTGCAGTTTTGGAATTTTTGTAGTTTTGATATTTCAGAGTTTCGGATTTTTGGAGTTTTGGAGTTTCGGAGTTTCGGAGTTTTGGAGTTTCAGACTTTTCGAGGTTCAGGGTTGTGGAATTTCGGAATTTTTAAGTTTTGGAGTTTCGGAGTTCCGGAGTTTCGGAGTTTTGGAGTTTTGCAGTTTCGGAGTTTTGGAGTTTTGGAGTTTCGGAGTTTTGGAGTTTCAGAGTTTTCGAGGTTCAGGGCTGTGGAGTTTCGGAGTTTTTGAGTTTTGGAGTTTCGGAGTTTTGAAGATTTGGTGTTTTGGAGTTTCGAATTTTCAGAGTTTCGGATTTTTGGAGTTTTGGAGTTCCGGAGATTTATAGTTTCAGAGTTTTGGAGGTTCAGGGTTGGGGAGTTTCGGAATTTTTGAGTTTTGGAGTTTCGGAGTTTTGGAGTTTTGGAGTTTCGGAGTTTCGGAGTTTCAGAGTTTTCGAGGTTCAGGGTTGTGGAGTTTCGGAATTTTTGAGTTTTGGAGTTTCGGAGTTTCGGAGTTTTGGAGTTTCAGAGTTTTGGAGGTTCAGGGTTGTGGAGTTTCGGAATTTTTGAGTTTTGGAGTTTCGGAGTTTCGGAGTTTTGGAGTATTGCAGTTTTGGAATTTCGGAGTTTTGGAGTTTCGAATTTTCAGAGTTTTGGATTTTTGCACTTTTGGAGTTTCGGAGTTTTGGAGTTTCGGAGTTTTGGAGTTTCGGAGTTGTGGAGTTTCGGAATTTTTAAGTTTTGGAGTTCTGGAGTTTCGGAGTTCCGGAGTTTCGGAGTTTCGGAGTTTTGGAGTTTTGCAGTTTCGGAGTTTTGGAGTTTTGGAGTTTCGGAGTTTCGGAGTTTTGGAGTTTCAGAGTTTGCGAGGTTCAGGGTTGTGGAGTTTCTGAATTTTTGAATTTTGGAGTTTCGGAGTTTCGGAGTTTTGGAGTTTTGGAGTTTCGAATTTACAGAGTTTCGGATTTTCGGAGTTTTGGAGTTTCGGAGATTTGGAGTTTTGGCGTTTTGGAGATTCGGGGTCTTGGAGTTTCGGAATTTTGCAGTTTTGTAGTTTTGGAGTGTCGGAGTTTTGGAGTGTTGGAGTTTTGGAGTTTCGGAGTTTCGGAGTTTTGGAGTTTCAGAGTTTCAGAGTTCTGGAGGTTCAGGGTTGTGGAGTTTTGGAATTTTTGAGTTTTGGAGTTTCAGAGTTTCCGAGTTTTGGAGTTTTGCGGTTTAGGAGTTTTGGAGTTTCGAATTTTCAGTTTCGGATTTTTGGAGTTTTGGAGTTTTCGAGATTTGGAGTTTCGACGTTTTGGAGATTCGGAGTCTTGGAGTGTCGGAATTTTGTAGTTTTGTAGTTTTGGAGTGTCGGAGTTTTGGAGTGTTGGAGTTTTGGAGCTTTGGAGTTTTGGAGTTTTTGAGTTTTTTAGTTTTGAATTTTTGCACTTTTGGAGTTTTGGAGTTTTGGAGTTTCGGAGTTTCGGAGTTTCAGAGTTTTGGAGGTTCAGGGTTGTGGAGTTTCGGAATTTTTGAGTTTTGGAGTTTCGTAGTTTCGGAGTTTTGGAGAATTGCAGTTTTGGAGTTTTGGGGTTTTGGAGTTTCGAATTTTCAGAGTTTCGGATTTTTGGAGTTTTGGAGTTTCGGAGTTTCGGAGTTTTGGAGTTTCAGAGTTTTCGAGGTTCAGGGTTGTGGAGTTTCGGAATTTTTGAGTTTTGGAGTTTCAGAGTTTCGGAGTTTTGGAGTTTTGGAGTTTCGAATTTTCAGTTTCGGATTTTTGTAGTTTTGGAGTGTCAGAGTTCTGGAGTGTTGGAGCTTTGGAGTTTTGGAGTTTATGAGTTTTTGAGTTTTGGATTTTTGCACTTTTGGAGTTTTGGACTTTTGGAGTTTTGGAGTTTTGGAGTTTCGGAGTTTCGGAGTTTCGGAGTTTTGGGGTTTCAGACTTTTCGAGGTTCAGGGTTGTGGAATTTCGGAATTTTTGAGTTTTGGAGTTTCGGAGTTCCGGAGTTTCGGAGTTTCGGAGTTTCGGAGTTTTGGAGTTTTGCAGTTTCGGAGTTTTGGAGTTTTGGAGTTTCGGAGTTTTGGAGATTTGGTGTTTTGGAGTTTCGAATTTTCAGAGTTTCAAATTTTTGGAGTTTTGGAGTTTTTGAGTTTTTTAGTTTTGAATTTTTGCACATTTGGAGTTTTGGAGTTTTGGAGTTTCGGAGTTTCGGAGTTTTGGAGTTTCAGAGTTTTGGAGGTTCAGGGTTGTGGAGTTTCGGAATTTTTGAGTTTTGGAGTTTCGTAGTTTCGGAGTTTTGGAGAAATGCAGTTTTGGAGTTTCGAATTTTCAGTTTCGGATTTTTGGAGTTTTGGAGTTTTCGAGATTTGGAGTTTCGGCGTTTTGGAGATTCGGAGTCTTGGAGTGTCGGAATTTTGTAGTTTTGTAGTTTTGGAGTGTCGGAGTTTTGGAGTGTTGGAGTTTTGGAGCTTTGGAGTTTTGGAGTTTTTGAGTTTTTTAGTTTTGAATTTTTGCACTTTTGGAGTTTTGGAGTTTTGGAGTTTCGGAGTATCGGAGTTTTGGAGTTTCAGAGTTTTGGAGGTTCAGGGTTGTGGAGTTTCGGAATTTTTGAGTTTTGGAGTTTCGTAGTTTCGGAGTTTTGGAGAATTGCAGTTTTGGAGTTTTGGGGTTTTGGAGTTTCGAATTTTCAGAGTTTCAGATTTTTGGAGTTTTGGAGTTTCGGAGTTTCGGAGTTTTGGAGTTTCAGAGTTTTCGAGGTTCAGGGTTGTGGAGTTTCGGAATTTTTGAGTTTTGGAGTTTCAGAGTTTCGGAGTTTTGGAGTTTTGGAGTTTCGAATTTTCAGTTTCGGATTTTTGGAGTTTTGGAGTTTCGGAGATTTGGAGTTTTGGCGTTTTGGAGATTCGGAATCTTGGAGTTTCGGAATTTTGTAGTTTTGTAGTTTTGGAGTGTCATCAGAGTTCTGGAGTGTTGGAGCTTTGGAGGTTTGGAGTTTATGAGTTTTTGAGTTTTGGATTTTTGCACTTTTGGAGTTTTGGAGTTTTGGAGTTTCGGAGTTTCGGAGTTTCGGAGTTTTGGAGTTTCAGAGTTTTGGAGGTTCAGGGTTGTGGAGTTTCGGAATTTTTGAGTATTGGAGTTCCGGAGTTTCGGAGTTTTGGAGAATTGCAGTTTTGGAATTTTTGTAGTTTTGAATTTTCAGAGTTTCGGATTTTTGCAGTTTTGGAGTGTCAGAGTTCTGGAGTGTTGGAGCTTCGGAGTTTTGGAGTTTATGAGTTTTTGAGTTTTGGATTTTTGCACTTTTGGAGTTTTGGAGTTTTGGAGTTTTGGAGTTTCGGAGTTTCGGAGTTTCGGAGTTTTGGAGTTTCAGACTTTTCGAGGTTCAGGGTTGTGGAATTTCGGAATTTTTGAGTTTTGGAGTTTCGGAGTTCCGGAGTTTCGGAGTTTTGGAGTTTTGCAGTTTCGGAGTTTTGGAGTTTTGGAGTTTCGGAGTTTTGGAGATTTGGTGTTTTGGAGTTTCGAATTTTCAGAGTATCGGATTTTTGGTGTTTTGGAGTTTTTGAGTTTTTTAGTTTTGAATTTTTGCACTTTTGGAGTTTTGGAGTTTTGGAGTTTCGGAGTTTTGGAGTTTCAGAGTTTTGGAGGTTCAGGGTTGTGGAGTTTCGGAATTTTTGAGTTTTGGAGTTTCGTAGTTTCGGAGTTTTGGAGAATTGCAGTTTTGGAGTTTTGGGGTTTTGGAGTTTCGAATTTTCAGTTTCGGATTTTTGGAGTTTCGGAGTTTTGGAGTTTCAGAGTTTTCGAGGTTCAGGGTTGTGGAGTTTCGGAATTTTTGAGTTTTGGAGTTTCAGAGTTTCGGAGTTTTGGAGTTTTGGAGTTTCGAATTTTCAGTTTCGGATTTTTGGAGTTTTGGAGTTTTGGAGATTTGGAGTTTTGGCGTTTTGGAGATTCGGAATCTTGGAGTTTCGGAATTTTGTAGTTTTGTAGTTTTGGAGTGTCAGAGTTCTGGAGTGTTGGAGCTTTGGAATTTTGGAGTTTATGAGTTTTTGAGTTTTGGATTTTTGCACTTTTGGAGTTTTGGAGTTTTGGAGTTTTGGAGTTTCGGAGTTTCGGAGTTTCGGAGTTTTGGAGTTTCAGAGTTTTGGAGGTTCAGGGTTGTGGAGTTTCGGAATTTTTGAGTATTGGAGTTCCGGAGTTTCGGAGTTTTGGAGAATTGCAGTTTTGGAATTTTTGTAGTTTTGAATTTTCAGAGTTTCGGATTTTTGGAGTTTTGGAGTTTCGGAGTTTCTGAGTTTTGGAGTTTCAGACTTTTCGAGGTTCAGGGTTGTGGAATTTCGGAATTTTTGAGTTTTGGAGTTTCGGAGTTCCAGAGTTTCGGAGTTTTGGAGTTTTGCAGTTTCGGAGTTTTGGAGTTTTGGAGTTTTCGAGGTTCAGGGTTGTGGAGTTTCGGAATTTTTGAGTTTTGGAGTTTCGGAGTTTTGGAGATTTGGTGTTTTGGAGTTTCGAATTTTCAGAGTTTCGGATTTTTGGAGTTTTGGAGTTCCGGAGATTTATAGTTTCAGAGTTTTGGAGGTTCAGGGTTGGGGAGTTTCGGAATTTTTGAGTTTTGGAGTTTCGGAGTTTTGGAGTTTTGGAGTTTCGGAGTTTCGGAGTTTCAGAGTTTTCGAGGTTCAGGGTTGTGGAGTTTCGGAATTTTTGAGTTTTGGAGTTTCGGAGTTTCGGAGTTTTGGAGTTTCAGAGTTTTGGAGGTTCAGGGTTGTGGAGTTTCGGAATTTTTGAGTTTTGGAGTTTCGGAGTTTTGGAGTATTGCAGTTTTGGAATTTCGGAGTTTTGGAGTTTCGAATTTTCAGAGTTTTGGATTTTTGCACTTTTGGAGTTTCGGAGTTTTGGAGTTTCGGAGTTTTGGAGTTTCGGAGTTGTGGAGTTTCGGAGTTTCGGAGTTTTGGAGTTTTGCAGTTTCGGAGTTTTGGAGTTTTGGAGTTTCGGAGTTTCGGAGTTTTGGAGTTTCAGAGTTTGCGAGGTTCAGGGTTGTGGAGTTTCTGAATTTTTGAATTTTGGAGTTTCGGAGTTTCGGAGTTTTGGAGTTTTGGAGTTTCGAATTTACAGAGTTTCGGATTTTCGGAGTTTTGGAGTTTCGGAGATTTGGAGTTTTGGCGTTTTGGAGATTCGGAATCTTGGAGTTTCGGAATTTTGTAGTTTTGTAGTTTTGGAGTGTCAGAGTTCTGGAGTGTTGGAGCTTTGGAGTTTTGGAGTTTATGAGTTTTTGAGTTTTGGATTTTTGCACTTTTGGAGTTTTGGAGTTTTGGAGTTTCGGAGTTTCGGAGTTTTGGAGTTTCAGAGTTTTGGAGGTTCAGGGTTGTGGAGTTTCGGAATTTTTGAGTATTGGAGTTCCGGAGTTTCGGAGTTTTGGAGAATTGCAGTTTTGGAATTTTTGTAGTTTTGAATTTTCAGTTTCGGATTTTTGGAGTTTTGGAGTTTCGGAGTTTCGGAGTTTTGGAGTTTCAGACTTTTCGAGGTTCAGGGTTGTGGAATTTTGGAATTTTTGAGTTTTGGAGTTTCGGAGTTCCGGAGTTTCGGAGTTTTGGAGTTTTGCAGTTTCGGAGTTTTGGAGTTTTGGAGTTTCGGAGTTTTTGAGTTTCAGAGTTTTCGAGGTTCAGGGTTGTGGAGTTTCGGAATTTTTGAGTTTTGGAGTTTCGGAGTTTTGGAGTTTTGGTGTTTTGGAGTTTCGAATTTTCAGAGTTTCGGAATTTTGTAGTTTTGTAGTTTTGGAGTGTCATCAGAGTTCTGGAGTGTTGGAGCTTTGGAGGTTTGGAGTTTATGAGTTTTTGAGTTTTGGATTTTTGCACTTTTGGAGTTTCGGAGTTTTGGAGTTTCGGAGTTTTGGAGTTTCGGAGTTGTGGAGTTTCGGAATTTTTAAGTTTTGGAGTTCTGGAGTTTCGGAGTTCCGGAGTTTCGGAGTTTCGGAGTTTTGGAGTTTTGCAGTTTCGGAGTTTTGGAGTTTTGGAGTTTCGGAGTTTCGGAGTTTTGGAGTTTCAGAGTTTGCGAGGTTCAGGGTTGTGGAGTTTCTGAATTTTTGAATTTTGGAGTTTCGGAGTTTCGGAGTTTTGGAGTTTTGGAGTTTCGAATTTACAGAGTTTCGGATTTTCGGAGTTTTGGAGTTTCGGAGATTTGGAGTTTTGGCGTTTTGGAGATTCGGGGTCTTGGAGTTTCGGAATTTTGCAGTTTTGTAGTTTTGGAGTGTCGGAGTTTTGGAGTGTTGGAGTTTTGGAGTTTCGGAGTTTCGGAGTTTCGGAGTTTTGGAGTTTCAGAGTTTCAGAGTTCTGGAGGTTCAGGGTTGTGGAGTTTTGGAATTTTTGAGTTTTGGAGTTTCAGAGTTTCCGAGTTTTGGAGTTTTCGAGATTTGGAGTTTCGACGTTTTGGAGATTCGGAGTCTTGGAGTTTCGGAATTTTGTAGTTTTGTAGTTTTGGAGTGTCAGAGTTCTGGAGTGTTGGAGCTTTGGAGTTTTTGAGTTTTTGAGTTTTGGAGTTTTGGATTTTTGCACTTTTGGAGTTTTGGAGTTTCGGAGTTTCGGAGTTTTGGGGTTTCAGACTTTTCGAGGTTCAGGGTTGTGGAATTTCGGAATTTTTGAGTTTTGGAGTTTCGGAGTTCCGGAGTTTCGGAGTTTCGGAGTTTCGGAGTTTTGGAGTTTTGCAGTTTCGGAGTTTTGGAGTTTTGGAGTTTCGGAGTTTTGGAGATTTGGTGTTTTGGAGTTTCGAATTTTCAGAGTTTCAAATTTTTGGAGTTTTGGAGTTTTTGAGTTTTTTAGTTTTGAATTTTTGCACATTTGGAGTTTTGGAGTTTTGGAGTTTCGGAGTTTCGGAGTTTTGGAGTTTCAGAGTTTTGGAGGTTCAGGGTTGTGGAGTTTCGGAATTTTTGAGTTTTGGAGTTTCGTAGTTTCGGAGTTTTGGAGAATTGCAGTTTTGGAGTTTCGAATTTTCAGTTTCGGATTTTTGGAGTTTTGGAGTTTTCGAGATTTGGAGTTTCGGCGTTTTGGAGATTCGGAGTCTTGGAGTGTCGGAATTTTGTAGTTTTGTAGTTTTGGAGTGTCGGAGTTTTGGAGTGTTGGAGTTTTGGAGCTTTGGAGTTTTGGAGTTTTTGAGTTTTTTAGTTTTGAATTTTTGCACTTTTGGAGTTTTGGAGTTTTGGAGTTTCGGAGTATCGGAGTTTTGGAGTTTCAGAGTTTTGGAGGTTCAGGGTTGTGGAGTTTCGGAATTTTTGAGTTTTGGAGTTTCGTAGTTTCGGAGTTTTGGAGAATTGCAGTTTTGGAGTTTTGGGGTTTTGGAGTTTCGAATTTTCAGAGTTTCAGATTTTTGGAGTTTTGGAGTTTCGGAGTTTCGGAGTTTTGGAGTTTCAGAGTTTTCGAGGTTCAGGGTTGTGGAGTTTCGGAATTTTTGAGTTTTGGAGTTTCAGAGTTTCGGAGTTTTGGAGTTTTGGAGTTTCGAATTTTCAGTTTCGGATTTTTGGAGTTTTGGAGTTTCGGAGATTTGGAGTTTTGGCGTTTTGGAGATTCGGAATCTTGGAGTTTCGGAATTTTGTAGTT
The DNA here is from genome assembly GCF_055824585.1 of Amblyomma mixtum. Lineage (NCBI taxonomy): Eukaryota > Metazoa > Arthropoda > Arachnida > Ixodida > Ixodidae > Amblyomma > Amblyomma mixtum. Next base: position 116,922,759 of record NC_143012.1, on the reverse strand, counting down.
TTGTAGTTTTGGAGTGTCATCAGAGTTCTGGAGTGTTGGAGCTTTGGAGGTTTGGAGTTTATGAGTTTTTGAGTTTTGGATTTTTGCACTTTTGGAGTTTTGGAGTTTTGGAGTTTCGGAGTTTCGGAGTTTCGGAGTTTTGGAGTTTCAGAGTTTTGGAGGTTCAGGGTTGTGGAGTTTCGGAATTTTTGAGTATTGGAGTTCCGGAGTTTCGGAGTTTTGGAGAATTGCAGTTTTGGAATTTTTGTAGTTTTGAATTTTCAGAGTTTCGGATTTTTGCAGTTTTGGAGTGTCAGAGTTCTGGAGTGTTGGAGCTTCGGAGTTTTGGAGTTTATGAGTTTTTGAGTTTTGGATTTTTGCACTTTTGGAGTTTTGGAGTTTTGGAGTTTTGGAGTTTCGGAGTTTCGGAGTTTCGGAGTTTTGGAGTTTCAGACTTTTCGAGGTTCAGGGTTGTGGAATTTCGGAATTTTTGAGTTTTGGAGTTTCGGAGTTCCGGAGTTTCGGAGTTTTGGAGTTTTGCAGTTTCGGAGTTTTGGAGTTTTGGAGTTTCGGAGTTTTGGAGATTTGGTGTTTTGGAGTTTCGAATTTTCAGAGTATCGGATTTTTGGTGTTTTGGAGTTTTTGAGTTTTTTAGTTTTGAATTTTTGCACTTTTGGAGTTTTGGAGTTTTGGAGTTTCGGAGTTTTGGAGTTTCAGAGTTTTGGAGGTTCAGGGTTGTGGAGTTTCGGAATTTTTGAGTTTTGGAGTTTCGTAGTTTCGGAGTTTTGGAGAATTGCAGTTTTGGAGTTTTGGGGTTTTGGAGTTTCGAATTTTCAGTTTCGGATTTTTGGAGTTTCGGAGTTTTGGAGTTTCAGAGTTTTCGAGGTTCAGGGTTGTGGAGTTTCGGAATTTTTGAGTTTTGGAGTTTCAGAGTTTCGGAGTTTTGGAGTTTTGGAGTTTCGAATTTTCAGTTTCGGATTTTTGGAGTTTTGGAGTTTTGGAGATTTGGAGTTTTGGCGTTTTGGAGATTCGGAATCTTGGAGTTTCGGAATTTTGTAGTTTTGTAGTTTTGGAGTGTCAGAGTTCTGGAGTGTTGGAGCTTTGGAATTTTGGAGTTTATGAGTTTTTGAGTTTTGGATTTTTGCACTTTTGGAGTTTTGGAGTTTTGGAGTTTTGGAGTTTCGGAGTTTCGGAGTTTCGGAGTTTTGGAGTTTCAGAGTTTTGGAGGTTCAGGGTTGTGGAGTTTCGGAATTTTTGAGTATTGGAGTTCCGGAGTTTCGGAGTTTTGGAGAATTCCAGTTTTGGAATTTTTGTAGTTTTGAATTTTCAGAGTTTCGGATTTTTGGAGTTTTGGAGTTTCGGAGTTTCTGAGTTTTGGAGTTTCAGACTTTTCGAGGTTCAGGGTTGTGGAATTTCGGAATTTTTGAGTTTTGGAGTTTCGGAGTTCCAGAGTTTCGGAGTTTTGGAGTTTTGCAGTTTCGGAGTTTTGGAGTTTTGGAGTTTTCGAGGTTCAGGGTTGTGGAGTTTCGGAATTTTTGAGTTTTGGAGTTTCGGAGTTTTGGAGATTTGGTGTTTTGGAGTTTCGAATTTTCAGAGTTTCGGATTTTTGGAGTTTTGGAGTTCCGGAGATTTATAGTTTCAGAGTTTTGGAGGTTCAGGGTTGGGGAGTTTCGGAATTTTTGAGTTTTGGAGTTTCGGAGTTTTGGAGTTTTGGAGTTTCGGAGTTTCGGAGTTTCAGAGTTTTCGAGGTTCAGGGTTGTGGAGTTTCGGAATTTTTGAGTTTTGGAGTTTCGGAGTTTCGGAGTTTTGGAGTTTCAGAGTTTTGGAGGTTCAGGGTTGTGGAGTTTCGGAATTTTTGAGTTTTGGAGTTTCGGAGTTTTGGAGTATTGCAGTTTTGGAATTTCGGAGTTTTGGAGTTTCGAATTTTCAGAGTTTTGGATTTTTGCACTTTTGGAGTTTCGGAGTTTTGGAGTTTCGGAGTTTTGGAGTTTCGGAGTTGTGGAGTTTCGGAGTTTCGGAGTTTTGGAGTTTTGCAGTTTCGGAGTTTTGGAGTTTTGGAGTTTCGGAGTTTCGGAGTTTTGGAGTTTCAGAGTTTGCGAGGTTCAGGGTTGTGGAGTTTCTGAATTTTTGAATTTTGGAGTTTCGGAGTTTCGGAGTTTTGGAGTTTTGGAGTTTGGAATTTACAGAGTTTCGGATTTTCGGAGTTTTGGAGTTTCGGAGATTTGGAGTTTTGGCGTTTTGGAGATTCGGAATCTTGGAGTTTCGGAATTTTGTAGTTTTGTAGTTTTGGAGTGTCAGAGTTCTGGAGTGTTGGAGCTTTGGAGTTTTGGAGTTTATGAGTTTTTGAGTTTTGGATTTTTGCACTTTTGGAGTTTTGGAGTTTTGGAGTTTCGGAGTTTCGGAGTTTTGGAGTTTCAGAGTTTTGGAGGTTCAGGGTTGTGGAGTTTCGGAATTTTTGAGTATTGGAGTTCCGGAGTTTCGGAGTTTTGGAGAATTGCAGTTTTGGAATTTTTGTAGTTTTGAATTTTCAGTTTCGGATTTTTGGAGTTTTGGAGTTTCGGAGTTTCGGAGTTTTGGAGTTTCAGACTTTTCGAGGTTCAGGGTTGTGGAATTTTGGAATTTTTGAGTTTTGGAGTTTCGGAGTTCCGGAGTTTCGGAGTTTTGGAGTTTTGCAGTTTCGGAGTTTTGGAGTTTTGGAGTTTCGGAGTTTTGGAGTTTTGGTGTTTTGGAGTTTCGAATTTTCAGAGTTTCGGAATTTTGTAGTTTTGTAGTTTTGGAGTGTCATCAGAGTTCTGGAGTGTTGGAGCTTTGGAGGTTTGGAGTTTATGAGTTTTTGAGTTTTGGATTTTTGCACTTTTGGAGTTTCGGAGTTTTGGAGTTTCGGAGTTTTGGAGTTTCGGAGTTGTGGAGTTTCGGAATTTTTAAGTTTTGGAGTTCTGGAGTTTCGGAGTTCCGGAGTTTTGGAGTTTCGGAGTTTCGGAGTTTTGGAGTTTCAGAGTTTGCGAGGTTCAGGGTTGTGGAGTTTCTGAAGTTTTGAATTTTGGAGTTTCGGAGTTTCGGAGTTTTGGAGTTTTGGAGTTTCGAATTTACAGAGTTTCGGATTTTCGGAGTTTTGGAGTTTCGGAGATTTGGAGTTTTGGCGTTTTGGAGATTCGGGGTCTTGGAGTTTCGGAATTTTGCAGTTTTGTAGTTTTGGAGTGTCGGAGTTTTGGAGTGTTGGAGTTTTGGAGTTTCGGAGTTTCGGAGTTTCGGAGTTTTGGAGTTTCAGAGTTTCAGAGTTCTGGAGGTTCAGGGTTGTGGAGTTTTGGAATTTTTGAGTTTTGGAGTTTCAGAGTTTCCGAGTTTTGGAGTTTTCGAGATTTGGAGTTTCGACGTTTTGGAGATTCGGAGTCTTGGAGTTTCGGAATTTTGTAGTTTTGTAGTTTTGGAGTGTCAGAGTTCTGGAGTGTTGGAGCTTTGGAGTTTTTGAGTTTTTGAGTTTTGGAGTTTTGGATTTTTGCACTTTTGGAGTTTTGGAGTTTCGGAGTTTCGGAGTTTTGGAGTTTCAGAGTTTTGGAGGTTCAGGGTTGTGGAGTTTCGGAATTTTTGAGTTTTGGAGTTTCGGAGTTTCGGAGTTTTGGAGTATTGCAGTTTTGGAATTTTGGAGTTTTGGAGTTTCGGAGATTTGGAGTTTTGGCGTTTTGGAGATTCGGAATCTTAGAGTTTCGGAATTTTGTAGTTTTGTAGTTTTGGAGTGTCAGAGTTTTGGAGTGTTGGAGTTTTGGAGCTTTGGAGTTTTGGAGTTTTGGATTTTGACACTTTTGGAGTTTTGGAGTTTTGGAGTTTCGGAGTTTCGGAGTTTCGGAGTTTTGGAGTTTCAGAGTTTTGGAGGTTCAGGGTTGTGGAGTTTCGGAATTTTTGAGTTTTGGAGTTTCGGAGTTTTGGAGTTTTGGAGTTTCGGAGTTTTGGAGTTTCAGAGTTTTCGAGCTTCAGGGTTGTGGAGTTTCGGAATTTTTGAGTTTTGGAGTTTCGGAGTTTTGGAGTTTTGGAGTTTCGAATTTTCAGAGTTTGGGATTTTTGGAGTTTTGGAGTTTTGGAGATTTGGAGTTTTGGCATTTTGGAGATTTGGAATTTTGGAGTTTCGGAATTTTGTAGTTTTGGAGTTTTGGAGTTTAGGAGTTTCGGAGTTTCGGAGTTTTGGAGTTTCAGAGTTTTGGAGATTCAGGGTTGTGGAGTGTCGGAATTTTTGAGTTTTGGAGTTTCGGAGTTTCGGAGTTTTGGAGTTTTGCAGTTTTGGAGTTTTGGTGTTCTGGAGTTTTGGAGTTTCGAATTTTCAGAGTTTCAAATTTTTGGAGTTTTCGAGTTTCGGAGATTTGGAATTTCGGCGTTTTGGAGATTTGGGGTCTTGGAGTTTCGGAATTTTGTAGTTTTGTGGTTTTGGAGTGTCGGAGTTTCGGAGTGTTGGAGTTTTGGAGTTTTAGAGTTTTAGAGTTTTGGAGTTTTGAAATTTTTGAGTTTCGGATTTTTGGAGTTTGGAGTTTTTAAGTTTTGGATTTTTGAGTTTTGGATTTTTGGATTTTTGGAGTTTTTGTGTTTTTGAGTTTTGGAGTTTTCGATTTTTGCACTTTTGGAGGTTTGGAGTTTTGGATTTTGGAGCTTAGGAGGTATGGATTTTTGGATATTCAGGGTTTTGTTCCAGAATTTTGTAGTTTTGGAGTGTTGGAGTGTCGGAGTTTCGGAGTTTCGAATTATTGGAGTTTTCGAGTTTTGGAATTTTTGATTTTTGAAGGTATGGATTTTTGGAGTTTCGGAGTTGTGGAGATTCGGGTTTGTGGAGTATTGGAGTTTTGGAGTTTTGGATTTTTGTACTTTTCGAGTTTCGGAGTTTTGGAGTTTCGGAGTTTTGGAGTTTCGGAGTTGTGGAGTTTCGGAATTTTTAAGTTTTGGAGTTTTGTAGTTTCGGAGTTCCGGAGTTTCGGAGTTTCAGAGTTTTCCAGGTTCAGGGTTGTGGAGTTTCTGAATTTTTGAATTTTGGAGTTTCGGAGTTTCGGAGTTTTGGAGTTTTCGAGTTTCGAATTTACAGAGTTTCGGATTTTCGGAGTTTTGGAGTTTCGGAGATTTGGAGTTTTGGCGTTTTGGAGATTCGGGGTCTTGGAGTTTCGGAATTTTGCAGTTTTGTAGTTTTGGAGTGTCGGAGTTTTGGAGTGTTGGAGTTTTGGAGTTTCACAGTTTCGGAGTTTCAGGGTTTTGGAGTTTCAGAGTTTCAGAGTTCTGGAGGTTCAGGGTTGTGGAGTTTCGGAATTTTTGAGTTTTGGAGTTTCAGAGTTTCGGAGTTTAGGAGTTTTGCGGTTTTGGAGTTTCGAATTTTCAGTTTCAGATTTTTGGAGTTTTGGACTTTTCGAGATTTGGAGTTTCGGCGTTTTGGAGATTCGGAGTCTTGGAGTGTCGGAATTTTGTAGTTTTGTAGTTTTGGAGTGTCGGAGTTTTGGAGTGTTGGAGTTTTGGAGCTTTGGAGTTTTGGAGTTTTTGAGTCTTTTAGTTTTGAATTTTTGCACTTTTGGAGTTTTGGAGTTTCGGAGTTTCGGAGTTTTGGAGTTTCAGAGTTTTGGAGGTTCAGGGTTGTGGAGTTTCTGAATTTTTGAATTTTGGAGTTTCGGAGTTTCGGAGTTTTGGAGTTTTGGAGTTTCGAATTTACAGAGTTTCGGATTTTCGGAGTTTTGGAGTTTCGGAGATTTGGAGTTTTGGCGTTTTGGAGATTCGGAATCTTGGAGTTTCGGAATTTTGTAGTTTTGTAGTTTTGGAGTGTCAGAGTTCTGGAGTGTTGGAGCTTTGGAGTTTTGGAGTTTATGAGTTTTTGAGTTTTGGATTTTTGCACTTTTGGAGTTTTGGAGTTTTGGAGTTTCGGAGTTTCGGAGTTTTGGAGTTTCAGAGTTTTGGAGGTTCAGGGTTGTGGAGTTTCGGAATTTTTGAGTATTGGAGTTCCGGAGTTTCGGAGTTTTGGAGAATTGCAGTTTTGGAATTTTTGTAGTTTTGAATTTTCAGTTTCGGATTTTTGGAGTTTTGGAGTTTCGGAGTTTCGGAGTTTTGGAGTTTCAGACTTTTCGAGGTTCAGGGTTGTGGAATTTTGGAATTTTTGAGTTTTGGAGTTTCGGAGTTCCGGAGTTTCGGAGTTTTGGAGTTTTGCAGTTTCGGAGTTTTGGAGTTTTGGAGTTTCGGAGTTTTTGAGTTTCAGAGTTTTCGAGGTTCAGGGTTGTGGAGTTTCGGAATTTTTGAGTTTTGGAGTTTCGGAGTTTTGGAGTTTTGGTGTTTTGGAGTTTCGAATTTTCAGAGTTTCGGAATTTTGTAGTTTTGTAGTTTTGGAGTGTCATCAGAGTTCTGGAGTGTTGGAGCTTTGGAGGTTTGGAGTTTATGAGTTTTTGAGTTTTGGATTTTTGCACTTTTGGAGTTTCGGAGTTTTGGAGTTTCGGAGTTGTGGAGTTTCGGAATTTTTAAGTTTTGGAGTTCTGGAGTTTCGGAGTTCCGGAGTTTCGGAGTTTCGGAGTTTTGGAGTTTTGCAGTTTCGGAGTTTTGGAGTTTTGGAGTTTCGGAGTTTCGGAGTTTTGGAGTTTCAGAGTTTGCGAGGTTCAGGGTTGTGGAGTTTCTGAATTTTTGAATTTTGGAGTTTCGGAGTTTCGGAGTTTTGGAGTTTTGGAGTTTCGAATTTACAGAGTTTCGGATTTTCGGAGTTTTGGAGTTTCGGAGATTTGGAGTTTTGGCGTTTTGGAGATTCGGGGTCTTGGAGTTTCGGAATTTTGCAGTTTTGTAGTTTTGGAGTGTCGGAGTTTTGGAGTGTTGGAGTTTTGGAGTTTCGGAGTTTCGGAGTTTCGGAGTTTTGGAGTTTCAGAGTTTGAGAGTTCTGGAGGTTCAGGGTTGTGGAGTTTTGGAATTTTTGAGTTTTGGAGTTTCAGAGTTTCCGAGTTTTGGAGTTTTCGAGATTTGGAGTTTCGACGTTTTGGAGATTCGGAGTCTTGGAGTTTCGGAATTTTGTAGTTTTGTAGTTTTGGAGTGTCAGAGTTCTGGAGTGTTGGAGCTTTGGAGTTTTTGAGTTTTTGAGTTTTGGAGTTTTGGATTTTTGCACTTTTGGAGTTTTGGAGTTTCGGAGTTTCGGAGTTTTGGAGTTTCAGAGTTTTGGAGGTTCAGGGTTGTGGAGTTTCGGAATTTTTGAGTTTTGGAGTTTCGGAGTTTCGGAGTTTTGGAGTATTGCAGTTTTGGAATTTTGGAGTTTTGGAGTTTCGGAGATTTGGAGTTTTGGCGTTTTGGAGATTCGGAATCTTAGAGTTTCGGAATTTTGTAGTTTTGTAGTTTTGGAGTGTCAGAGTTTTGGAGTGTCAGAGTTTCCGAGTTTTGGAGTTTTGCGGTTTAGGAGTTTTGGAGTTTCGAATTTTCAGTTTCGGATTTTTGTAGTTTTGGAGTGTCAGAGTTCTGGAGTGTTGGAGCTTTGGAGTTTTGGAGTTTATGAGTTTTTGAGTTTTGGATTTTTGCACTTTTGGAGTTTTGGAGTTTTGGAGTTTTGGAGTTTTGGAGTTTCGGAGTTTCGGAGTTTCGGAGTTTTGGGGTTTCAGACTTTTCGAGGTTCAGGGTTGTGGAATTTCGGAATTTTTGAGTTTTGGAGTTTCGGAGTTCCGGAGTTTCGGAGTTTCGGAGTTTTGGAGTTTTGCAGTTTCGGAGTTTTGGAGTTTTGGAGTTTCGGAGTTTTGGAGATTTGGTGTTTTGGAGTTTCGAATTTTCAGAGTTTCGGATTTTTGGAGTTTTGGAGTTTTTGAGTTTTTTAGTTTTGAATTTTTGCACTTTTGGAGTTTTGGAGTTTTGGAGTTTCGGAGTTTCGGAGTTTTGGAGTTTCAGAGTTTTGGAGGTTCAGGGTTGTGGAGTTTCGGAATTTTTGAGTTTTGGAGTTTCGTAGTTTCGGAGTTTTGGAGAATTGCAGTTTTGGAGTTTCGAATTTTCAGTTTCGGATTTTTGGAGTTTTGGAGTTTTCGAGATTTGGAGTTTCGGCGTTTTGGAGATTCGGAGTCTTGGAGTGTCGGAATTTTGTAGTTTTGTAGTTTTGGAGTGTCGGAGTTTTGGAGTGTTGGAGTTTTGGAGCTTTGGAGTTTTGGAGTTTTTGAGTTTTTTAGTTTTGAATTTTTGCACTTTTGGAGTTTTGGAGTTTTGGAGTTTCGGAGTATCGGAGTTTTGGAGTTTCAGAGTTTTGGAGGTTCAGGGTTGTGGAGTTTCGGAATTTTTGAGTTTTGGAGTTTCGTAGTTTCGGAGTTTTGGAGAATTGCAGTTTTGGAGTTTTGGGGTTTTGGAGTTTCGAATTTTCAGAGTTTCAGATTTTTGGAGTTTTGGAGTTTCGGAGTTTCGGAGTTTTGGAGTTTCAGAGTTTTGGAGGTTCAGGGTTGTGGAGTTTCTGAATTTTTGAATTTTGGAGTTTCGGAGTTTCGGAGTTTTGGAGTTTTGGAGTTTCGAATTTACAGAGTTTCGGATTTTCGGAGTTTTGGAGTTTCGGAGATTTGGAGTTTTGGCGTTTTGGAGATTCGGAATCTTGGAGTTTCGGAATTTTGTAGTTTTGTAGTTTTGGAGTGTCAGAGTTCTGGAGTGTTGGAGCTTTGGAGTTTTGGAGTTTATGAGTTTTTGAGTTTTGGATTTTTGCACTTTTGGAGTTTTGGAGTTTTGGAGTTTCGGAGTTTCGGAGTTTTGGAGTTTCAGAGTTTTGGAGGTTCAGGGTTGTGGAGTTTCGGAATTTTTGAGTATTGGAGTTCCGGAGTTTCGGAGTTTTGGAGAATTGCAGTTTTGGAATTTTTGTAGTTTTGAATTTTCAGTTTCGGATTTTTGGAGTTTTGGAGTTTCAGAGTTTTGGAGGTTCAGGGTTGTGGAATTTTGGAATTTTTGAGTTTTGGAGTTTCGGAGTTCCGGAGTTTCGGAGTTTTGGAGTTTTGCAGTTTCGGAGTTTTGGAGTTTTGGAGTTTCGGAGTTTTTGAGTTTCAGAGTTTTCGAGGTTCAGGGTTGTGGAGTTTCGGAATTTTTGAGTTTTGGAGTTTCGGAGTTTTGGAGTTTTGGTGTTTTGGAGTTTCGAATTTTCAGAGTTTCGGAATTTTGTAGTTTTGTAGTTTTGGAGTGTCATCAGAGTTCTGGAGTGTTGGAGCTTTGGAGGTTTGGAGTTTATGAGTTTTTGAGTTTTGGATTTTTGCACTTTTGGAGTTTCGGAGTTTTGGAGTTTCGGAGTTTTGGAGTTTCGGAGTTGTGGAGTTTCGGAATTTTTAAGTTTTGGAGTTCTGGAGTTTCGGAGTTCCGGAGTTTCGGAGTTTCGGAGTTTTGGAGTTTTGCAGTTTCGGAGTTTTGGAGTTTTGGAGTTTCGGAGTTTCGGAGTTTTGGAGTTTCAGAGTTTGCGAGGTTCAGGGTTGTGGAGTTTCTGAATTTTTGAATTTTGGAGTTTCGGAGTTTCGGAGTTTTGGAGTTTTGGAGTTTCGAATTTACAGAGTTTCGGATTTTCGGAGTTTTGGAGTTTCGGAGATTTGGAGTTTTGGCGTTTTGGAGATTCGGGGTCTTGGAGTTTCGGAATTTTGCAGTTTTGTAGTTTTGGAGTGTCGGAGTTTTGGAGTGTTGGAGTTTTGGAGTTTCGGAGTTTCGGAGTTTTGGAGTTTCAGAGTTTGAGAGTTCTGGAGGTTCAGGGTTGTGGAGTTTTGGAATTTTTGAGTTTTGGAGTTTCAGAGTTTCCGAGTTTTGGAGTTTTCGAGATTTGGAGTTTCGACGTTTTGGAGATTCGGAGTCTTGGAGTTTCGGAATTTTGTAGTTTTGTAGTTTTGGAGTGTCAGAGTTCTGGAGTGTTGGAGCTTTGGAGTTTTTGAGTTTTTGAGTTTTTGAGTTTTGGAGTTTTGGATTTTTGCACTTTTGGAGTTTTGGAGTTTCGGAGTTTCGGAGTTTTGGAGTTTCAGAGTTTTGGAGGTTCAGGGTTGTGGAGTTTCGGAATTTTTGAGTTTTGGAGTTCCGGAGTTTCGGAGTTTTGGAGTATTGCAGTTTTGGAATTTTGGAGTTTTGGAGTTTCGGAGATTTGGAGTTTTGGCGTTTTGGAGATTCGGAATCTTAGAGTTTCGGAATTTTGTAGTTTTGTAGTTTTGGAGTGTCAGAGTTTTGGAGTGTCAGAGTTTCCGAGTTTTGGAGTTTTGCGGTTTAGGAGTTTTGGAGTTTCGAATTTTCAGTTTCGGATTTTTGTAGTTTTGGAGTGTCAGAGTTCTGGAGTGTTGGAGCTTTGGAGTTTTGGAGTTTATGAGTTTTTGAGTTTTGGATTTTTGCACTTTTGGAGTTTTGGAGTTTTGGAGTTTCGGAGTTTCGGAGTTTTGGAGTTTCAGAGTTTTGGAGGTTCAGGGTTGTGGAGTTTCGGAATTTTTGAGTATTGGAGTTCCGGAGTTTCGGAGTTTTGGAGAATTGCAGTTTTGGAATTTTTGTAGTTTTGAATTTTCAGTTTCGGATTTTTGGAGTTTTGGAGTTTCAGAGTTTTGGAGGTTCAGGGTTGTGGAATTTTGGAATTTTTGAGTTTTGGAGTTTCGGAGTTCCGGAGTTTCGGAGTTTTGGAGTTTTGCAGTTTCGGAGTTTTGGAGTTTTGGAGTTTCGGAGTTTTTGAGTTTCAGAGTTTTCGAGGTTCAGGGTTGTGGAGTTTCGGAATTTTTGAGTTTTGGAGTTTCGGAGTTTTGGAGTTTTGGTGTTTTGGAGTTTCGAATTTTCAGAGTTTCGGAATTTTGTAGTTTTGTAGTTTTGGAGTGTCATCAGAGTTCTGGAGTGTTGGAGCTTTGGAGGTTTGGAGTTTATGAGTTTTTGAGTTTTGGATTTTTGCACTTTTGGAGTTTCGGAGTTTTGGAGTTTCGGAGTTTTGGAGTTTCGGAGTTGTGGAGTTTCGGAATTTTTAAGTTTTGGAGTTCTGGAGTTTCGGAGTTCCGGAGTTTCGGAGTTTCGGAGTTTTGGAGTTTTGCAGTTTCGGAGTTTTGGAGTTTTGGAGTTTCGGAGTTTCGGAGTTTTGGAGTTTCAGAGTTTGCGAGGTTCAGGGTTGTGGAGTTTCTGAATTTTTGAATTTTGGAGTTTCGGAGTTTCGGAGTTTTGGAGTTTTGGAGTTTCGAATTTACAGAGTTTCGGATTTTCGGAGTTTTGGAGTTTCGGAGATTTGGAGTTTTGGCGTTTTGGAGATTCGGGGTCTTGGAGTTTCGGAATTTTGCAGTTTTGTAGTTTTGGAGTGTCGGAGTTTTGGAGTGTTGGAGTTTTGGAGTTTCGGAGTTTCGGAGTTTTGGAGTTTCAGAGTTTGAGAGTTCTGGAGGTTCAGGGTTGTGGAGTTTTGGAATTTTTGAGTTTTGGAGTTTCAGAGTTTCCGAGTTTTGGAGTTTTCGAGATTTGGAGTTTCGACGTTTTGGAGATTCGGAGTCTTGGAGTTTCGGAATTTTGTAGTTTTGTAGTTTTGGAGTGTCAGAGTTCTGGAGTGTTGGAGCTTTGGAGTTTTTGAGTTTTTGAGTTTTTGAGTTTTGGAGTTTTGGATTTTTGCACTTTTGGAGTTTTGGAGTTTCGGAGTTTCGGAGTTTTGGAGTTTCAGAGTTTTGGAGGTTCAGGGTTGTGGAGTTTCGGAATTTTTGAGTTTTGGAGTTCCGGAGTTTCGGAGTTTTGGAGTATTGCAGTTTTGGAATTTTGGAGTTTTGGAGTTTCGGAGATTTGGAGTTTTGGCGTTTTGGAGATTCGGAATCTTAGAGTTTCGGAATTTTGTAGTTTTGTAGTTTTGGAGTGTCAGAGTTTTGGAGTGTCAGAGTTTCCGAGTTTTGGAGTTTTGCGGTTTAGGAGTTTTGGAGTTTCGAATTTTCAGTTTCGGATTTTTGTAGTTTTGGAGTGTCAGAGTTCTGGAGTGTTGGAGCTTTGGAGTTTTGGAGTTTATGAGTTTTTGAGTTTTGGATTTTTGCACTTTTGGAGTTTTGGAGTTTTGGAGTTTTGGAGTTTTGGAGTTTCGGAGTTTCGGAGTTTCGGAGTTTTGGGGTTTCAGACTTTTCGAGGTTCAGGGTTGTGGAATTTCGGAATTTTTGAGTTTTGGAGTTTCGGAGTTCCGGAGTTTCGGAGTTTCGGAGTTTTGGAGTTTTGCAGTTTCGGAGTTTTGGAGTTTTGGAGTTTCGGAGTTTTGGAGATTTGGTGTTTTGGAGTTTCGAATTTTCAGAGTTTCGGATTTTTGGAGTTTTGGAGTTTTTGAGTTTTTTAGTTTTGAATTTTTGCACTTTTGGAGTTTTGGAGTTTTGGAGTTTCGGAGTTTCGGAGTTTTGGAGTTTCAGAGTTTTGGAGGTTCAGGGTTGTGGAGTTTCGGAATTTTTGAGTTTTGGAGTTTCGTAGTTTCGGAGTTTTGGAGAATTGCAGTTTTGGAGTTTCGAATTTTCAGTTTCGGATTTTTGGAGTTTTGGAGTTTTCGAGATTTGGAGTTTCGGCGTTTTGGAGATTCGGAGTCTTGGAGTGTCGGAATTTTGTAGTTTTGTAGTTTTGGAGTGTCGGAGTTTTGGAGTGTTGGAGTTTTGGAGCTTTGGAGTTTTGGAGTTTTTGAGTTTTTTAGTTTTGAATTTTTGCACTTTTGGAGTTTTGGAGTTTTGGAGTTTCGGAGTATCGGAGTTTTGGAGTTTCAGAGTTTTGGAGGTTCAGGGTTGTGGAGTTTCGGAATTTTTGAGTTTTGGAGTTTCGTAGTTTCGGAGTTTTGGAGAATTGCAGTTTTGGAGTTTTGGGGTTTTGGAGTTTCGAATTTTCAGAGTTTCAGATTTTTGGAGTTTTGGAGTTTCGGAGTTTCGGAGTTTTGGAGTTTCAGAGTTTTCGAGGTTCAGGGTTGTGGAGTTTCGGAATTTTTGAGTTTTGGAGTTTCAGAGTTTCGGAGTTTTGGAGTTTTGGAGTTTCGAATTTTCAGTTTCGGATTTTTGGAGTTTTGGAGTTTCTGAGATTTGGAGTTTTGGCGTTTTGGAGATTCGGAATCTTGGAGTTTCGGAATTTTGTAGTTTTGTAGTTTTGGAGTGTCATCAGAGTTCTGGAGTGTTGGAGCTTTGGAGGTTTGGAGTTTATGAGTTTTTGAGTTTTGGATTTTTGCACTTTTGGAGTTTTGGAGTTTTGGAGTTTCGGAGTTTCGGAGTTTCGGAGTTTTGGAGTTTCAGAGTTTTGGAGGTTCAGGGTTGTGGAGTTTCGGAATTTTTGAGTATTGGAGTTCCGGAGTTTCGGAGTTTTGGAGAATTGCAGTTTTGGAATTTTTGTAGTTTTGAATTTTCAGAGTTTCGGATTTTTGCAGTTTTGGAGTGTCAGAGTTCTGGAGTGTTGGAGCTTCGGAGTTTTGGAGTTTATGAGTTTTTGAGTTTTGGATTTTTGCACTTTTGGAGTTTTGGAGTTTTGGAGTTTTGGAGTTTCGGAGTTTCGGAGTTTCGGAGTTTTGGAGTTTCAGACTTTTCGAGGTTCAGGGTTGTGGAATTTCGGAATTTTTGAGTTTTGGAGTTTCGTAGTTTCGGAGTTTTGGAGAATTGCAGTTTTGGAGTTTTGGGGTTTTGGAGTTTCGAATTTTCAGTTTCGGATTTTTGGAGTTTCGGAGTTTTGGAGTTTCAGAGTTTTCGAGGTTCAGGGTTGTGGAGTTTCGGAATTTTTGAGTTTTGGAGTTTCAGAGTTTCGGAGTTTTGGAGTTTTGGAGTTTCGAATTTTCAGTTTCGGATTTTTGGAGTTTTGGAGTTTTGGAGATTTGGAGTTTTGGCGTTTTGGAGATTCGGAATCTTGGAGTTTCGGAATTTTGTAGTTTTGTAGTTTTGGAGTGTCAGAGTTCTGGAGTGTTGGAGCTTTGGAATTTTGGAGTTTATGAGTTTTTGAGTTTTGGATTTTTGCACTTTTGGAGTTTTGGAGTTTTGGAGTTTTGGAGTTTCGGAGTTTCGGAGTTTCGGAGTTTTGGAGTTTCAGAGTTTTGGAGGTTCAGGGTTGTGGAGTTTCGGAATTTTTGAGTTTTGGAGTTTCGTAGTTTCGGAGTTTTGGAGAATTGCAGTTTTGGAGTTTTGGGGTTTTGGAGTTTCGAATTTTCAGAGTTTCGGATTTTTGGAGTTTTGGAGTTTCAGAGTTTCGGAGTTTTGGAGTTTCGAATTTTCAGTTTCGGATTTTTGGAGTTTTGGAGTTTTGGAGATTTGGAGTTTTGGCGTTTTGGAGATTCGGAATCTTGGAGTTTCGGAATTTTGTAGTTTTGTAGTTTTGGAGTGTCAGAGTTCTGGAGTGTTGGAGCTTTGGAGTTTTGGAGTTTATGAGTTTTTGAGTTTTGGATTTTTGCACTTTTGGAGTTTTGGAGTTTTGGAGTTTCGGAGTTTCGGAGTTTTGGAGTTTCAGAGTTTTGGAGGTTCAGGGTTGTGGAGTTTCGGAATTTTTGAGTATTGGAGTTCCGGAGTTATGGAGTTTTGGAGAATTGCAGTTTTGGAATTTTTGTAGTTTTGAATTTTCAGAGTTTCGGATTTTTGGAGTTTTGGAGTTTCGGAGTTTCGGAGTTTTGGAGTTTCAGACTTTTCGAGGTTCAGGGTTGTGGAATTTCGGAATTTTTAAGTTTTGGAGTTTCGGAGTTCCGGAGTTTCGGAGTTTTGGAGTTTTGCAGTTTCGGAGTTTTGGAGTTTTGGAGTATCGGAGTTTTGGAGTTTCAGAGTTTTCGAGGTTCAGGGCTGTGGAGTTTCGGAGTTTTTGAGTTTTGGAGTTTCGGAGTTTTGAAGATTTGGTGTTTTGGAGTTTCGAATTTTCAGAGTTTCGGATTTTTGGAGTTTTGGAGTTCCGGAGATTTATAGTTTCAGAGTTTTGGAGGTTCAGGGTTGGGGAGTTTCGGAATTTTTGAGTTTTGGAGTTTCGGAGTTTTGGAGTTTTGGAGTTTCGGAGTTTCGGAGTTTCAGAGTTTTCGAGGTTCAGGGTTGTGGAGTTTCGGAATTTTTGAGTTTTGGAGTTTCGGAGTTTCGGAGTTTTGGAGTTTCAGAGTTTTGGAGGTTCAGGGTTGTGGAGTTTCGGAATTTTTGAGTTTTGGAGTTTCGGAGTTTCGGAGTTTTGGAGTATTGCAGTTTTGGAATTTCGGAGTTTTGGAGTTTCGAATTTTCAGAGTTTTGGATTTTTGCACTTTTGGAGTTTCGGAGTTTTGGAGTTTCGGAGTTTTGGAGTTTTCGAGATTTGGAGTTTCGACGTTTTGGAGATTCGGAGTCTTGGAGTTTCGGAATTTTGTAGTTTTGTAGTTTTGGAGTGTCAGAGTTCTGGAGTGTTGGAGCTTTGGAGTTTTTGAGTTTTTGAGTTTTTGAGTTTTGGAGTTTTGGATTTTTGCACTTTTGGAGTTTTGGAGTTTCGGAGTTTCGGAGTTTTGGAGTTTCAGAGTTTTGGAGGTTCAGGGTTGTGGAGTTTCGGAATTTTTGAGTTTTGGAGTTCCGGAGTTTCGGAGTTTTGGAGTATTGCAGTTTTGGAATTTTGGAGTTTTGGAGTTTCGGAGATTTGGAGTTTTGGCGTTTTGGAGATTCGGAATCTTAGAGTTTCGGAATTTTGTAGTTTTGTAGTTTTGGAGTGTCAGAGTTTTGGAGTGTCAGAGTTTCCGAGTTTTGGAGTTTTGCGGTTTAGGAGTTTTGGAGTTTCGAATTTTCAGTTTCGGATTTTTGTAGTTTTGGAGTGTCAGAGTTCTGGAGTGTTGGAGCTTTGGAGTTTTGGAGTTTATGAGTTTTTGAGTTTTGGATTTTTGCACTTTTGGAGTTTTGGAGTTTTGGAGTTTTGGAGTTTTGGAGTTTCGGAGTTTCGGAGTTTCGGAGTTTTGGGGTTTCAGACTTTTCGAGGTTCAGGGTTGTGGAATTTCGGAATTTTTGAGTTTTGGAGTTTCGGAGTTCCGGAGTTTCGGAGTTTCGGAGTTTTGGAGTTTTGCAGTTTCGGAGTTTTGGAGTTTTGGAGTTTCGGAGTTTTGGAGATTTGGTGTTTTGGAGTTTCGAATTTTCAGAGTTTCGGATTTTTGGAGTTTTGGAGTTTTTGAGTTTTTTAGTTTTGAATTTTTGCACTTTTGGAGTTTTGGAGTTTTGGAGTTTCGGAGTTTCGGAGTTTTGGAGTTTCAGAGTTTTGGAGGTTCAGGGTTGTGGAGTTTCGGAATTTTTGAGTTTTGGAGTTTCGTAGTTTCGGAGTTTTGGAGAATTGCAGTTTTGGAGTTTCGAATTTTCAGTTTCGGATTTTTGGAGTTTTGGAGTTTTCGAGATTTGGAGTTTCGGCGTTTTGGAGATTCGGAGTCTTGGAGTGTCGGAATTTTGTAGTTTTGTAGTTTTGGAGTGTCGGAGTTTTGGAGTGTTGGAGTTTTGGAGCTTTGGAGTTTTGGAGTTTTTGAGTTTTTTAGTTTTGAATTTTTGCACTTTTGGAGTTTTGGAGTTTTGGAGTTTCGGAGTATCGGAGTTTTGGAGTTTCAGAGTTTTGGAGGTTCAGGGTTGTGGAGTTTCGGAATTTTTGAGTTTTGGAGTTTCGTAGTTTCGGAGTTTTGGAGAATTGCAGTTTTGGAGTTTTGGGGTTTTGGAGTTTCGAATTTTCAGAGTTTCAGATTTTTGGAGTTTTGGAGTTTCGGAGTTTCGGAGTTTTGGAGTTTCAGAGTTTTCGAGGTTCAGGGTTGTGGAGTTTCGGAATTTTTGAGTTTTGGAGTTTCAGAGTTTCGGAGTTTTGGAGTTTTGGAGTTTCGAATTTTCAGTTTCGGATTTTTGGAGTTTTGGAGTTTCGGAGATTTGGAGTTTTGGCGTTTTGGAGATTCGGAATCTTGGAGTTTCGGAATTTTGTAGTTTTGTAGTTTTGGAGTGTCATCAGAGTTCTGGAGTGTTGGAGCTTTGGAGGTTTGGAGTTTATGAGTTTTTGAGTTTTGGATTTTTGCACTTTTGGAGTTTTGGAGTTTTGGAGTTTCGGAGTTTCGGAGTTTCGGAGTTTTGGAGTTTCAGAGTTTTGGAGGTTCAGGGTTGTGGAGTTTCGGAATTTTTGAGTATTGGAGTTCCGGAGTTTCGGAGTTTTGGAGAATTGCAGTTTTGGAATTTTTGTAGTTTTGAATTTTCAGAGTTTCGGATTTTTGCAGTTTTGGAGTGTCAGAGTTCTGGAGTGTTGGAGCTTCGGAGTTTTGGAGTTTATGAGTTTTTGAGTTTTGGATTTTTGCACTTTTGGAGTTTTGGAGTTTTGGAGTTTTGGAGTTTCGGAGTTTCGGAGTTTCGGAGTTTTGGAGTTTCAGACTTTTCGAGGTTCAGGGTTGTGGAATTTCGGAATTTTTGAGTTTTGGAGTTTCGTAGTTTCGGAGTTTTGGAGAATTGCAGTTTTGGAGTTTTGGGGTTTTGGAGTTTCGAATTTTCAGTTTCGGATTTTTGGAGTTTCGGAGTTTTGGAGTTTCAGAGTTTTCGAGGTTCAGGGTTGTGGAGTTTCGGAATTTTTGAGTTTTGGAGTTTCAGAGTTTCGGAGTTTTGGAGTTTTGGAGTTTCGAATTTTCAGTTTCGGATTTTTGGAGTTTTGGAGTTTTGGAGATTTGGAGTTTTGGCGTTTTGGAGATTCGGAATCTTGGAGTTTCGGAATTTTGTAGTTTTGTAGTTTTGGAGTGTCAGAGTTCTGGAGTGTTGGAGCTTTGGAATTTTGGAGTTTATGAGTTTTTGAGTTTTGGATTTTTGCACTTTTGGAGTTTTGGAGTTTTGGAGTTTTGGAGTTTCGGAGTTTCGGAGTTTCGGAGTTTTGGAGTTTCAGAGTTTTGGAGGTTCAGGGTTGTGGAGTTTCGGAATTTTTGAGTTTTGGAGTTTCGTAGTTTCGGAGTTTTGGAGAATTGCAGTTTTGGAGTTTTGGGGTTTTGGAGTTTCGAATTTTCAGAGTTTCGGATTTTTGGAGTTTTGGAGTTTCAGAGTTTCGGAGTTTTGGAGTTTCGAATTTTCAGTTTCGGATTTTTGGAGTTTTGGAGTTTTGGAGATTTGGAGTTTTGGCGTTTTGGAGATTCGGAATCTTGGAGTTTCGGAATTTTGTAGTTTTGTAGTTTTGGAGTGTCAGAGTTCTGGAGTGTTGGAGCTTTGGAGTTTTGGAGTTTATGAGTTTTTGAGTTTTGGATTTTTGCACTTTTGGAGTTTTGGAGTTTTGGAGTTTCGGAGTTTCGGAGTTTTGGAGTTTCAGAGTTTTGGAGGTTCAGGGTTGTGGAGTTTCGGAATTTTTGAGTATTGGAGTTCCGGAGTTATGGAGTTTTGGAGAATTGCAGTTTTGGAATTTTTGTAGTTTTGAATTTTCAGAG
The DNA here is from genome assembly GCF_055824585.1 of Amblyomma mixtum. Lineage (NCBI taxonomy): Eukaryota > Metazoa > Arthropoda > Arachnida > Ixodida > Ixodidae > Amblyomma > Amblyomma mixtum. The sequence goes on along the minus strand of NC_143012.1, from coordinate 116,904,548 downwards.
TTTCGGATTTTTGGAGTTTTGGAGTTTCGGAGTTTCGGAGTTTTGGAGTTTCAGACTTTTCGAGGTTCAGGGTTGTGGAATTTCGGAATTTTTAAGTTTTGGAGTTTCGGAGTTCCGGAGTTTCGGAGTTTTGGAGTTTTGCAGTTTCGGAGTTTTGGAGTTTTGGAGTATCGGAGTTTTGGAGTTTCAGAGTTTTCGAGGTTCAGGGCTGTGGAGTTTCGGAGTTTTTGAGTTTTGGAGTTTCGGAGTTTTGAAGATTTGGTGTTTTGGAGTTTCGAATTTTCAGAGTTTCGGATTTTTGGAGTTTTGGAGTTCCGGAGATTTATAGTTTCAGAGTTTTGGAGGTTCAGGGTTGGGGAGTTTCGGAATTTTTGAGTTTTGGAGTTTCGGAGTTTTGGAGTTTTGGAGTTTCGGAGTTTCGGAGTTTCAGAGTTTTCGAGGTTCAGGGTTGTGGAGTTTCGGAATTTTTGAGTTTTGGAGTTTCGGAGTTTCGGAGTTTTGGAGTTTCAGAGTTTTGGAGGTTCAGGGTTGTGGAGTTTCGGAATTTTTGAGTTTTGGAGTTTCGGAGTTTCGGAGTTTTGGAGTATTGCAGTTTTGGAATTTCGGAGTTTTGGAGTTTCGAATTTTCAGAGTTTTGGATTTTTGCACTTTTGGAGTTTCGGAGTTTTGGAGTTTCGGAGTTTTGGAGTTTCGGAGTTTTGGAGTTTCGGAGTTGTGGAGTTTCGGAATTTTTAAGTTTTGGAGTTCTGGAGTTTCGGAGTTCCGGAGTTTCGGAGTTTCGGAGTTTTGGAGTTTTGCAGTTTCGGAGTTTTGGAGTTTTGGAGTTTCGGAGTTTCGGAGTTTTGGAGTTTCAGAGTTTGCGAGGTTCAGGGTTGTGGAGTTTCTGAATTTTTGAATTTTGGAGTTTCGGAGTTTCGGAGTTGTGGAGTTTTGGAGTTTCGAATTTACAGAGTTTCGGATTTTCGGAGTTTTGGAGTTTCGGAGATTTGGAGTTTTGGCGTTTTGGAGATTCGGGGTCTTGGAGTTTCGGAATTTTGCAGTTTTGTAGTTTTGGAGTGTCGGAGTTTTGGTGTGTTGGAGTTTTGGAGTTTCGGAGTTTCGGAGTTTTGGAGTTTCAGAGTTTCAGAGTTCTGGAGGTTCAGGGTTGTGGAGTTTTGGAATTTTTGAGTTTTGGAGTTTCAGAGTTTCCGAGTTTTGGAGTTTTGCGGTTTAGGAGTTTTGGAGTTTCGAATTTTCAGTTTCGGATTTTTGGAGTTTTGGAGTTTTCGAGATTTGGAGTTTCGACGTTTTGGAGATTCGGAGTCTTGGAGTGTCGGAATTTTGTAGTTTTGTAGTTTTGGAGTGTCGGAGTTTTGGAGTGTTGGAGTTTTGGAGCTTTGGAGTTTTGGAGTTTTTGAGTTTTTTAGTTTTGAATTTTTGCACTTTTGGAGTTTTGGAGTTTTGGAGTTTCGGAGTTTCGGAGTTTCAGAGTTTTGGAGGTTCAGGGTTGTGGAGTTTCGGAATTTTTGAGTTTTGGAGTTTCGTAGTTTCGGAGTTTTGGAGAATTGCAGTTTTGGAGTTTTGGGGTTTTGGAGTTTCGAATTTTCAGAGTTTCGGATTTTTGGAGTTTTGGAGTTTCGGAGTTTCGGAGTTTTGGAGTTTCAGAGTTTTCGAGGTTCAGGGTTGTGGAGTTTCGGAATTTTTGAGTTTTGGAGTTTCAGAGTTTCGGAGTTTTGGAGTTTTGGAGTTTCGAATTTTCAGTTTCGGATTTTTGTAGTTTTGGAGTGTCAGAGTTCTGGAGTGTTGGAGCTTTGGAGTTTTGGAGTTTATGAGTTTTTGAGTTTTGGATTTTTGCACTTTTGGAGTTTTGGAGTTTTGGAGTTTTGGAGTTTTGGAGTTTCGGAGTTTCGGAGTTTCGGAGTTTTGGGGTTTCAGACTTTTCGAGGTTCAGGGTTGTGGAATTTCGGAATTTTTGAGTTTTGGAGTTTCGGAGTTCCGGAGTTTCGGAGTTTCGGAGTTTTGGAGTTTTGCAGTTTCGGAGTTTTGGAGTTTTGGAGTTTCGGAGTTTTGGAGATTTGGTGTTTTGGAGTTTCGAATTTTCAGAGTTTCGGATTTTTGGAGTTTTGGAGTTTTTGAGTTTTTTAGTTTTGAATTTTTGCACTTTTGGAGTTTTGGAGTTTTGGAGTTTCGGAGTTTCGGAGTTTTGGAGTTTCAGAGTTTTGGAGGTTCAGGGTTGTGGAGTTTCGGAATTTTTGAGTTTTGGAGTTTCGTAGTTTCGGAGTTTTGGAGAATTGCAGTTTTGGAGTTTCGAATTTTCAGTTTCGGATTTTTGGAGTTTTGGAGTTTTCGAGATTTGGAGTTTCGGCGTTTTGGAGATTCGGAGTCTTGGAGTGTCGGAATTTTGTAGTTTTGTAGTTTTGGAGTGTCGGAGTTTTGGAGTGTTGGAGTTTTGGAGCTTTGGAGTTTTGGAGTTTTTGAGTTTTTTAGTTTTGAATTTTTGCACTTTTGGAGTTTTGGAGTTTTGGAGTTTCGGAGTATCGGAGTTTTGGAGTTTCAGAGTTTTGGAGGTTCAGGGTTGTGGAGTTTCATAATTTTTGAGTTTTGGAGTTTCGTAGTTTCGGAGTTTTGGAGAATTGCAGTTTTGGAGTTTTGGGGTTTTGGAGTTTCGAATTTTCAGAGTTTCAGATTTTTGGAGTTTTGGAGTTTCGGAGTTTCGGAGTTTTGGAGTTTCAGAGTTTTCGAGGTTCAGGGTTGTGGAGTTTCGGAATTTTTGAGTTTTGGAGTTTCAGAGTTTCGGAGTTTTGGAGTTTTGGAGTTTCGAATTTTCAGTTTCGGATTTTTGGAGTTTTGGAGTTTCGGAGATTTGGAGTTTTGGCGTTTTGGAGATTCGGAATCTTGGAGTTTCGGAATTTTGTAGTTTTGTAGTTTTGGAGTGTCATCAGAGTTCTGGAGTGTTGGAGCTTTGGAGGTTTGGAGTTTATGAGTTTTTGAGTTTTGGATTTTTGCACTTTTGGAGTTTTGGAGTTTTGGAGTTTCGGAGTTTCGGAGTTTCGGAGTTTTGGAGTTTCAGAGTTTTGGAGGTTCAGGGTTGTGGAGTTTCGGAATTTTTGAGTATTGGAGTTCCGGAGTTTCGGAGTTTTGGAGAATTGCAGTTTTGGAATTTTTGTAGTTTTGAATTTTCAGAGTTTCGGATTTTTGCAGTTTTGGAGTGTCAGAGTTCTGGAGTGTTGGAGCTTCGGAGTTTTGGAGTTTATGAGTTTTTGAGTTTTGGATTTTTGCACTTTTGGAGTTTTGGAGTTTTGGAGTTTTGGAGTTTCGGAGTTTCGGAGTTTCGGAGTTTTGGAGTTTCAGACTTTTCGAGGTTCAGGGTTGTGGAATTTCGGAATTTTTGAGTTTTGGAGTTTCGGAGTTCCGGAGTTTCGGAGTTTTGGAGTTTTGCAGTTTCGGAGTTTTGGAGTTTTGGAGTTTCGGAGTTTTGGAGATTTGGTGTTTTGGAGTTTCGAATTTTCAGAGTATCGGATTTTTGGTGTTTTGGAGTTTTTGAGTTTTTTAGTTTTGAATTTTTGCACTTTTGGAGTTTTGGAGTTTTGGAGTTTCGAAGTTTTGGAGTTTCAGAGTTTTGGAGGTTCAGGGTTGTGGAGTTTCGGAATTTTTGAGTTTTGGAGTTTCGTAGTTTCGGAGTTTTGGAGAATTGCAGTTTTGGAGTTTTGGGGTTTTGGAGTTTCGAATTTTCAGTTTCGGATTTTTGGAGTTTCGGAGTTTTGGAGTTTCAGAGTTTTCGAGGTTCAGGGTTGTGGAGTTTCGGAATTTTTGAGTTTTGGAGTTTCAGAGTTTCGGAGTTTTGGAGTTTTGGAGTTTCGAATTTTCAGTTTCGGATTTTTGGAGTTTTGGAGTTTTGGAGATTTGGAGTTTTGGCGTTTTGGAGATTCGGAATCTTGGAGTTTCGGAATTTTGTAGTTTTGTAGTTTTGGAGTGTCAGAGTTCTGGAGTGTTGGAGCTTTGGAATTTTGGAGTTTATGAGTTTTTGAGTTTTGGATTTTTGCACTTTTGGAGTTTTGGAGTTTTGGAGTTTTGGAGTTTCGGAGTTTCGGAGTTTTGGAGTTTCAGAGTTTTGGAGGTTCAGGGTTGTGGAGTTTCGGAATTTTTGAGTATTGGAGTTCCGGAGTTTCGGAGTTTTGGAGAATTGCAGTTTTGGAATTTTTGTACATTTGAATTTTCAGAGTTTCGGATTTTTGGAGTTTTGGAGTTTCGGAGTTTCTGAGTTTTGGAGTTTCAGACTTTTCGAGGTTCAGGGTTGTGGAATTTCGGAATTTTTGAGTTTTGGAGTTTCGGAGTTCCAGAGTTTCGGAGTTTTGGAGTTTTGCAGTTTCGGAGTTTTGGAGTTTTGGAGTTTTCGAGGTTCAGGGTTGTGGAGTTTCGGAATTTTTGAGTTTTGGAGTTTCGGAGTTTTGGAGATTTGGTGTTTTGGAGTTTCGAATTTTCAGAGTTTCGGATTTTTGGAGTTTTGGAGTTCCGGAGATTTATAGTTTCAGAGTTTTGGAGGTTCAGGGTTGGGGAGTTTCGGAATTTTTGAGTTTTGGAGTTTCGGAGTTTTGGAGTTTTGGAGTTTCGGAGTTTCGGAGTTTCAGAGTTTTCGAGGTTCAGGGTTGTGGAGTTTCGGAATTTTTGAGTTTTGGAGTTTCGGAGTTTCGGAGTTTTGGAGTTTCAGAGTTTTGGAGGTTCAGGGTTGTGGAGTTTCGGAATTTTTGAGTTTTGGAGTTTCGGAGTTTTGGAGTATTGCAGTTTTGGAATTTCGGAGTTTTGGAGTTTCGAATTTTCAGAGTTTTGGATTTTTGCACTTTTGGAGTTTCGGAGTTTTGGAGTTTCGGAGTTTTGGAGTTTCGGAGTTGTGGAGTTTCGGAGTTTCGGAGTTTTGGAGTTTTGCAGTTTCGGAGTTTTGGAGTTTTGGAGTTTCGGAGTTTCGGAGTTTTGGAGTATCAGAGTTTGCGAGGTTCAGGGTTGTGGAGTTTCTGAATTTTTGAATTTTGGAGTTTCGGAGTTTCGGAGTTTTGGAGTTTTGGAGTTTCGAATTTACAGAGTTTCGGATTTTCGGAGTTTTGGAGTTTCGGAGATTTGGAGTTTTGGCGTTTTGGAGATTCGGAATCTTGGAGTTTCGGAATTTTGTAGTTTTGTAGTTTTGGAGTGTCAGAGTTCTGGAGTGTTGGAGCTTTGGAGTTTTGGAGTTTATGAGTTTTTGAGTTTTGGATTTTTGCACTTTTGGAGTTTTGGAGTTTTGGAGTTTCGGAGTTTCGGAGTTTTGGAGTTTCAGAGTTTTGGAGGTTCAGGGTTGTGGAGTTTCGGAATTTTTGAGTATTGGAGTTCCGGAGCTTCGGAGTTTTGGAGAATTGCAGTTTTGGAATTTTTGTAGTTTTGAATTTTCAGTTTCGGATTTTTGGAGTTTTGGAGTTTCGGAGTTTCGGAGTTTTGGAGTTTCAGACTTTTCGAGGTTCAGGGTTGTGGAATTTTGGAATTTTTGAGTTTTGGAGTTTCGGAGTTCCGGAGTTTCGGAGTTTTGGAGTTTTGCAGTTTCGGAGTTTTGGAGTTTTGGAGTTTCGGAGTTTTTGAGTTTCAGAGTTTTCGAGGTTCAGGGTTGTGGAGTTTCGGAATTTTTGAGTTTTGGAGTTTCGGAGTTTTGGAGTTTTGGTGTTTTGGAGTTTCGAATTTTCAGAGTTTCGGAATTTTGTAGTTTTGTAGTTTTGGAGTGTCATCAGAGTTCTGGAGTGTTGGAGCTTTGGAGGTTTGGAGTTTATGAGTTTTTGAGTTTTGGATTTTTGCACTTTTGGAGTTTCGGAGTTTTGGAGTTTCGGAGTTTTGGAGTTTCGGAGTTGTGGAGTTTCGGAATTTTTAAGTTTTGGAGTTCTGGAGTTTCGGAGTTCCGGAGTTTCGGAGTTTCGGAGTTTTGGAGTTTTGCAGTTTCGGAGTTTTGGAGTTTTGGAGTTTCGGAGTTTCGGAGTTTTGGAGTTTCAGAGTTTGCGAGGTTCAGGGTTGTGGAGTTTCTGAAGTTTTAAATTTTGGAGTTTCGGAGTTTCGGAGTTTTGGAGTTTTGGAGTTTCGAATTTACAGAGTTTCGGATTTTCGGAGTTTTGGAGTTTCGGAGATTTGGAGTTTTGGCGTTTTGGAGATTCGGGGTCTTGGAGTTTCGGAATTTTGCAGTTTTGTAGTTTTGGAGTGTCGGAGTTTTGGAGTGTTGGAGTTTTGGAGTTTCGGAGTTTCGGAGTTTCGGAGTTTTGGAGTTTCAGAGTTTCAGAGTTCTGGAGGTTCAGGGTTGTGGAGTTTTGGAATTTTTGAGTTTTGGAGTTTCAGAGTTTCCGAGTTTTGGAGTTTTCGAGATTTGGAGTTTCGACGTTTTGGAGATTCGGAGTCTTGGAGTTTCGGAATTTTGTAGTTTTGTAGTTTTGGAGTGTCAGAGTTCTGGAGTGTTGGAGCTTTGGAGTTTTTGAGTTTTTGAGTTTTGGAGTTTTGGATTTTTGCACTTTTGGAGTTTTGGAGTTTCGGAGTTTCGGAGTTTTGGAGTTTCAGAGTTTTGGAGGTTCAGGGTTGTGGAGTTTCGGAATTTTTGAGTTTTGGAGTTTCGGAGTTTCGGAGTTTTGGAGTATTGCAGTTTTGGAATTTTGGAGTTTTGGAGTTTCGGAGATTTGGAGTTTTGGCGTTTTGGAGATTCGGAATCTTAGAGTTTCGGAATTTTGTAGTTTTGTAGTTTTGGAGTGTCAGAGTTTTGGAGTGTTGGAGTTTTGGAGCTTTGGAGTTTTGGAGTTTTGGATTTTGACACTTTTGGAGTTTTGGAGTTTTGGAGTTTCGGAGTTTCGGAGTTTCGGAGTTTTGGAGATTCAGAGTTTTGGAGGTTCAGGGTTGTGGAGTTTCGGAATTTTTGAGTTTTGGAGTTTCGGAGTTTTGGAGTTTTGGAGTTTCGGAGTTTTGGAGTTTCAGAGTTTTCGAGCTTCAGGGTTGTGGAGTTTCGGAATTTTTGAGTTTTGGAGTTTCGGAGTTTTGGAGTTTTGGAGTTTTGGAGTTTCGAATTTTCAGAGTTTGGGATTTTTGGAGTTTTGGAGTTTTGGAGATTTGGAGTTTTGGCATTTTGGAGATTTGGAATTTTGGAGTTTCGGAATTTTGTAGTTTTGGAGTTTTGGAGTTTAGGAGTTTCGGAGTTTCGGAGTTTTGGAGTTTCAGAGTTTTGGAGATTCAGGGTTGTGGAGTGTCGGAATTTTTGAGTTTTGGAGTTTCGGAGTTTCGGAGTTTTGGAGTTTTGCAGTTTTGGAGTTTTGGTGTTCTGGAGTTTTGGAGTTTCGGATTTTCAGAGTTTCAAATTTTTGGAGTTTTCGAGTTTCGGAGATTTGGAATTTCGGCGTTTTGGAGATTTGGGGTCTTGGAGTTTCGGAATTTTGTAGTTTTGTGGTTTTGGAGTGTCGGAGTTTCGGAGTGTTGGAGTTTTGGAGTTTTAGAGTTTTAGAGTTTTGGAGTTTTGGATTTTTGCACTTTTGGAGTTTTGGAGTTTCGGAGTTTCGGAGTTTTGGAGTTTCAGAGTTTTGGAGGTTCAGGGTTGTGGAGTTTCGGAATTTTTGAGTTTTGGAGTTTCGGAGTTTCGGAGTTTTGGAGTATTGCAGTTTTGGAATTTTGGAGTTTTGGAGTTTCGGAGATTTGGAGTTTTGGCGTTTTGGAGATTCGGAATCTTAGAGTTTCGGAATTTTGTAGTTTTGTAGTTTTGGAGTGTCAGAGTTTTGGAGTGTTGGAGTTTTGGAGCTTTGGAGTTTTGGAGTTTTGGATTTTGACACTTTTGGAGTTTTGGAGTTTTGGAGTTTCGGAGTTTCGGAGTTTCGGAGTTTTGGAGTTTCAGAGTTTTGGAGGTTCAGGGTTGTGGAGTTTCGGAATTTTTGAGTTTTGGAGTTTCGGAGTTTTGGAGTTTTGGAGTTTCGGAGTTTTGGAGTTTCAGAGTTTTCGAGCTTCAGGGTTGTGGAGTTTCGGAATTTTTGAGTTTTGGAGTTTCGGAGTTTTGGAGTTTTGGAGTTTTGGAGTTTCGAATTTTCAGAGTTTGGGATTTTTGGAGTTTTGGAGTTTTGGAGATTTGGAGTTTTGGCATTTTGGAGATTTGGAATTTTGGAGTTTCGGAATTTTGTAGTTTTGGAGTTTTGGAGTTTAGGAGTTTCGGAGTTTCGGAGTTTTGGAGTTTCAGAGTTTTGGAGATTCAGGGTTGTGGAGTGTCGGAATTTTTGAGTTTTGGAGTTTCGGAGTTTCGGAGTTTTGGAGTTTTGCAGTTTTGGAGTTTTGGTGTTCTGGAGTTTTGGAGTTTCGAATTTTCAGAGTTTCAAATTTTTGGAGTTTTCGAGTTTCGGAGATTTGGAATTTCGGCGTTTTGGAGATTTGGGGTCTTGGAGTTTCGGAATTTTGTAGTTTTGTGGTTTTGGAGTGTCGGAGTTTCGGAGTGTTGGAGTTTTGGAGTTTTAGAGTTTTAGAGTTTTGGAGTTTTGAAATTTTTGAGTTTCGGATTTTTGGAGTTTGGAGTTTTTAAGTTTTGGATTTTTGAGTTTTGGATTTTTGGATTTTTGGAGTTTTTGTGTTTTTGAGTTTTGGAGTTTTCGATTTTTGCACTTTTGGAGGTTTGGAGTTTTGGATTTTGGAGCTTAGGAGGTATGGATTTTTGGATATTCAGGGTTTTGTTCCAGAATTTTGTAGTTTTGGAGTGTTGGAGTGTCGGAGTTTCGGAGTTTCGAATTATTGGAGTTTTCGAGTTTTGGAATTTTTGATTTTTGAAGGTATGGATTTTTGGAGTTTCGGAGTTGTGGAGATTCGGGTTTGTGGAGTATTGGAGTTTTGGAGTTTTGGATTTTTGTACTTTTCGAGTTTCGGAGTTTTGGAGTTTCGGAGTTTTGGAGTTTCGGAGTTGTGGAGTTTCGGAATTTTTAAGTTTTGGAGTTTTGGAGTTTCGGAGTTCCGGAGTTTCGGAGTTTCAGAGTTTTCCAGGTTCAGGGTTGTGGAGTTTCTGAATTTTTGAATTTTGGAGTTTCGGAGTTTCGGAGTTTTGGAGTTTTCGAGTTTCGAATTTACAGAGTTTCGGATTTTCGGAGTTTTGGAGTTTCGGAGATTTGGAGTTTTGGCGTTTTGGAGATTCGGGGTCTTGGAGTTTCGGAATTTTGCAGTTTTGTAGTTTTGGAGTGTCGGAGTTTTGGAGTGTTGGAGTTTTGGAGTTTCACAGTTTCGGAGTTTCGGGGTTTTGGAGTTTCAGAGTTTCAGAGTTCTGGAGGTTCAGGGTTGTGGAGTTTCGGAATTTTTGAGTTTTGGAGTTTCAGAGTTTCGGAGTTTAGGAGTTTTGCGGTTTTGGAGTTTTGGAGTTTCGAATTTTCAGTTTCAGATTTTTGGAGTTTTGGACTTTTCGAGATTTGGAGTTTCGGCGTTTTGGAGATTCGGAGTCTTGGAGTGTCGGAATTTTGTAGTTTTGTAGTTTTGGAGTGTCGGAGTTTTGGAGTGTTGGAGTTTTGGAGCTTTGGAGTTTTGGAGTTTTTGAGTCTTTTAGTTTTGAATTTTTGCACTTTTGGAGTTTTGGAGTTTCGGAGTTTCGGAGTTTTGGAGTTTCAGAGTTTTGGAGGTTCAGGGTTGTGGAGTTTCTGAATTTTTGAATTTTGGAGTTTCGGAGTTTCGGAGTTTTGGAGTTTTGGAGTTTCGAATTTACAGAGTTTCGGATTTTCGGAGTTTTGGAGTTTCGGAGATTTGGAGTTTTGGCGTTTTGGAGATTCGGAATCTTGGAGTTTCGGAATTTTGTAGTTTTGTAGTTTTGGAGTGTCAGAGTTCTGGAGTGTTGGAGCTTTGGAGTTTTGGAGTTTATGAGTTTTTGAGTTTTGGATTTTTGCACTTTTGGAGTTTTGGAGTTTTGGAGTTTCGGAGTTTTGGAGTTTCAGAGTTTTGGAGGTTCAGGGTTGTGGAGTTTCGGAATTTTTGAGTATTGGAGTTCCGGAGTTTCGGAGTTTTGGAGAATTGCAGTTTTGGAATTTTTGTAGTTTTGAATTTTTAGTTTCGGATTTTTGGAGTTTTGGAGTTTCGGAGTTTCGGAGTTTTGGAGTTTCAGACTTTTCGAGGTTCAGGGTTGTGGAATTTTGGAATTTTTGAGTTTTGGAGTTTCGGAGTTCCGGAGTTTCGGAGTTTTGGAGTTTTGCAGTTTCGGAGTTTTGGAGTTTTGGAGTTTCGGAGTTTTTGAGTTTCAGAGTTTTCGAGGTTCAGGGTTGTGGAGTTTCGGAATTTCTGAGTTTTGGAGTTTCGGAGTTTTGGAGTTTTGGTGTTTTGGAGTTTCGAATTTTCAGAGTTTCGGAATTTTGTAGTTTTGTAGTTTTGGAGTGTCATCAGAGTTCTGGAGTGTTGGAGCTTTGGAGGTTTGGAGTTTATGAGTTTTTGAGTTTTGGATTTTTGCACTTTTGGAGTTTCGGAGTTTTGGAGTTTCGGAGTTTTGGAGTTTCGGAGTTGTGGAGTTTCGGAATTTTTAAGTTTTGGAGTTCTGGAGTTTCGGAGTTCCGGAGTTTCGGAGTTTCGGAGTTTTGGAGTTTTGCAGTTTCGGAGTTTTGGAGTTTTGGAGTTTCGGAGTTTCGGAGTTTTGGAGTTTCAGAGTTTGCGAGGTTCAGGGTTGTGGAGTTTCTGAATTTTTGAATTTTGGAGTTTCGGAGTTTCGGAGTTTTGGAGTTTTGGAGTTTCGAATTTACAGAGTTTCGGATTTTCGGAGTTTTGGAGTTTCGGAGATTTGGAGTTTTGGCGTTTTGGAGATTCGGGGTCTTGGAGTTTCGGAATTTTGCAGTTTTGTAGTTTTGGAGTGTCGGAGTTTTGGAGTGTTGGAGTTTTGGAGTTTCGGAGTTTCGGAGTTTTGGAGTTTCAGAGTTTCAGAGTTCTGGAGGTTCAGGGTTGTGGAGTTTTGGAATTTTTGAGTTTTGGAGTTTCAGAGTTTCCGAGTTTTGGAGTTTTGCGGTTTAGGAGTTTTGGAGTTTCGAATTTTCAGTTTCGGATTTTTGGAGTTTTGGAGTTTTCGAGATTTGGAGTTTCGACGTTTTGGAGATTCGGAGTCTTGGAGTGTCGGAATTTTGTAGTTTTGTAGTTTTGGAGTGTCGGAGTTTTGGAGTGTTTGAGTTTTGGAGCTTTGGAGTTTTGGAGTTTTTGAGTTTTTTAGTTTTGAATTTTTGCACTTTTGGAGTTTTGGAGTTTTGGAGTTTCGGAGTATCGGAGTTTCGGAGTTTCAGAGTTTTGGAGGTTCAGGGTTGTGGAGTTTCGGAATTTTTGAGTTTTGGAGTTTCGTAGTTTCGGAGTTTTGGAGAATTGCAGTTTTGGAGTTTTGGGGTTTTGGAGTTTCGAATTTTCAGAGTTTCGGATTTTTGGAGTTTTGGAGTTTCGGAGTTTCGGAGTTTTGGAGTTTCAGAGTTTTCGAGGTTCAGGGTTGTGGAGTTTCGGAATTTTTGAGTTTTGGAGTTTCAGAGTTTCGGAGTTTTGGAGTTTTGGAGTTTCGAATTTTCAGTTTCGGATTTTTGTAGTTTTGGAGTGTCAGAGTTCTGGAGTGTTGGAGCTTTGGAGTTTTGGAGTTTATGAGTTTTTGAGTTTTGGATTTTTGCACTTTTGGAGTTTTGGAGTTTTGGAGTTTTGGAGTTTCGGAGTTTCGGAGTTTCGGAGTTTTGGGGTTTCAGACTTTTCGAGGTTCAGGGTTGTGGAATTTCGGAATTTTTGAGTATTGGAGTTCCGGAGTTACGGAGTTTTGGAGAATTGCAGTTTTGGAATTTTTGTAGTTTTGAATTTTCAGAGTTTCGGATTTTTGGAGTTTTGGAGTTTCGGAGTTTCGGAGTTTTGGAGTTTCAGACTTTTCGAGGTTCAGGGTTGTGGAATTTCGTAATTTTTAAGTTTTGGAGTTTCGGAGTTTTGGAGTTTTGCAGTTTCGGAGTTTTGGAGTTTTGGAGTTTCGGAGTTTTGGAGTTTCAGAGTTTTCGAGGTTCAGGGCTGTGGAGTTTCGGAGTTTTTGAGTTTTGGAGTTTCGGAGTTTTGAAGATTTGGTGTTTTGGAGTTTCGAATTTTCAGAGTTTCGGATTTTTGGAGTTTTGGAGTTCCGGAGATTTATAGTTTCAGAGTTTTGGAGGTTCAGGGTTGGGGAGTTTCGGAATTTTTGAGTTTTGGAGTTTCGGAGTTTTGGAGTTTTGGAGTTTCGGAGTTTCGGAGTTTCAGAGTTTTCGAGGTTCAGGGTTGTGGAGTTTCGGAATTTTTGAGTTTTGGAGTTTCGGAGTTTCGGAGTTTTGGAGTTTCAGAGTTTTGGAGGTTCAGGGTTGTGGAGTTTCGGAATTTTTGAGTTTTGGAGTTTCGGAGTTTCGGAGTTTTGGAGTATTGCAGTTTTGGAATTTTGGAGTTTTGGAGTTTCGAATTTTCAGAGTTTTGGATTTTTGCACTTTTGGAGTTTCGGAGTTTTGGAGTTTCGGAGTTTTGGAGTTTCGGAGTTGTGGAGTTTCGGAATTTTTAAGTTTTGGAGTTCTGGAGTTTCAGAGTTCCGGAGTTTCGGAGTTTCGGAGTTTTGGAGTTTTGCAGTTTCGGAGTTTTGGAGTTTTGGAGTTTCGGAGTTTCGGAGTTTTGGAGTTTCAGAGTTTGCGAGGTTCAGGGTTGTGGAGTTTCTGAATTTTTGAATTTTGGAGTTTCGGAGTTTCGGAGTTTTGGAGTTTTGGAGTTTCGAATTTACAGAGTTTCGGATTTTCGGAGTTTTGGAGTTTCGGAGATTTGGAGTTTTGGCGTTTTGGAGATTCGGGGTCTTGGAGTTTCGGAATTTTGCAGTTTTGTAGTTTTGGAGTGTCGGAGTTTTGGAGTGTTGGAGTTTTGGAGTTTCGGAGTTTCGGAGTTTTGGAGTTTCAGAGTTTCAGAGTTCTGGAGGTTCAGGGTTGTGGAGTTTTGGAATTTTTGAGTTTTGGAGTTTCAGAGTTTCCGAGTTTTGGAGTTTTGCGGTTTAGGAGTTTTGGAGTTTCGAATTTTCAGTTTCGGATTTTTGGAGTTTTGGAGTTTTCGAGATTTGGAGTTTCGACGTTTTGGAGATTCGGAGTCTTGGAGTGTCGGAATTTTGTAGTTTTGTAGTTTTGGAGTGTCGGAGTTTTGGAGTGTTTGAGTTTTGGAGCTTTGGAGTTTTGGAGTTTTGGAGTTTTTTAGTTTTGAATTTTTGCACTTTTGGAGTTTTGGAGTTTTGGAGTTTCGGAGTATCGGAGTTTCGGAGTTTCAGAGTTTTGGAGGTTCAGGGTTGTGGAGTTTCGGAATTTTTGAGTTTTGGAGTTTCGTAGTTTCGGAGTTTTGGAGAATTGCAGTTTTGGAGTTTTGGGGTTTTGGAGTTTCGAATTTTCAGAGTTTCGGATTTTTGGAGTTTTGGAGTTTCGGAGTTTCGGAGTTTTGGAGTTTCAGAGTTTTCGAGGTTCAGGGTTGTGGAGTTTCGGAATTTTTGAGTTTTGGAGTTTCAGAGTTTCGGAGTTTTGGAGTTTTGGAGTTTCGAATTTTCAGTTTCGGATTTTTGTAGTTTTGGAGTGTCAGAGTTCTGGAGTGTTGGAGCTTTGGAGTTTTGGAGTTTATGAGTTTTTGAGTTTTGGATTTTTGCACTTTTGGAGTTTTGGAGTTTTGGAGTTTTGGAGTTTCGGAGTTTCGGAGTTTCGGAGTTTTGGGGTTTCAGACTTTTCGAGGTTCAGGGTTGTGGAATTTCGGAATTTTTGAGTTTTGGAGTTTCGGAGTTCCGGAGTTTCGGAGTTTTGGAGTTTTGCAGTTTCGGAGTTTTGGAGTTTTGGAGTTTCGGAGTTTTGGAGATTTGGTGTTTTGGAGTTTCGAATTTTCAGAGTTTCGGATTTTTGGAGTTTTGGAGTTTTTGAGTTTTTTAGTTTTGAATTTTTGCACTTTTGGAGTTTTGGAGTTTTGGAGTTTCGGAGTTTCGGAGTTTTGGAGTTTCAGAGTTTTGGAGGTTCAGGGTTGTGGAGTTTCGGAATTTTTGAGTTTTGGAGTTTCGTAGTTTCGGAGTTTTGGAGAATTGCAGTTTTGGAGTTTCGAATTTTCAGTTTCGGATTTTTGGAGTTTTGGAGTTTTCGAGATTTGGAGTTTCGGCGTTTTGGAGATTCGGAGTCTTGGAGTGTCGGAATTTTGTAGTTTTGTAGTTTTGGAGTGTCGGAGTTTTGGAGTGTTGGAGTTTTGGAGCTTTGGAGTTTTGGAGTTTTTGAGTTTTTTAGTTTTGAATATTTGCACTTTTGGAGTTTTGGAGTTTTGGAGTTTCGGAGTTTCGGAGTTTTGGAGTTTCAGAGTTTTGGAGGTTCAGGGTTGTGGAGTTTCGGAATTTTTGAGTTTTGGAGTTTCGTAGTTTCGGAGTTTTGGAGAATTGCAGTTTTGGAGTTTTGGGGTTTTGGAGTTTCGAATTTTCAGAGTTTCAGATTTTTGGAGTTTTGGAGTTTCGGAGTTTCGGAGTTTTGGAGTTTTGGAGTTTCGAATTTTCAGTTTCGGATTTTTGGAGTTTTGGAGTTTCGGAGATTTGGAGTTTTGGCGTTTTGGAGATTCGGAATCTTGGAGTTTCGGAATTTTGTAGTTTTGTAGTGTCATCAGAGTTCTGGAGTGTTGGAGCTTTGGAGGTTTGGAGTTTATGAGTTTTTGAGTTTTGGATTTTTGCACTTTTGGAGTTTTGGAGTTTTGGAGTTTCGGAGTTTCGGAGTTTCGGAGTTTTGGAGTTTCAGAGTTTTGGAGGTTCAGGGTTGTGGAGTTTCGGAATTTTTGAGTATTGGAGTTCCGGAGTTTCGGAGTTTTGGAGAATTGCAGTTTTGGAATTTTTGTAGTTTTGAATTTTCAGAGTTTCGGATTTTTGCAGTTTTGGAGTGTCAGAGTTCTGGAGTGTTGGAGCTTCGGAGTTTTGGAGTTTATGAGTTTTTGAGTTTTGGATTTTTGCACTTTTGGAGTTTTGGAGTTTTGGAGTTTTGGAGTTTCGGAGTTTCGGAGTTTCGGAGTTTTGGAGTTTCAGACTTTTCGAGGTTCAGGGTTGTGGAATTTCGGAATTTTTGAGTTTTGGAGTTTCGGAGTTCCGGAGTTTCGGAGTTTTGGAGTTTTGCAGTTTCGGAGTTTTGGAGTTTTGGAGTTTCGGAGTTTTGGAGATTTGGTGTTTTGGAGTTTCGAATTTTCAGAGTATCGGATTTTTGGAGTTTTGGAGTTTTTGAGTTTTTTAGTTTTGAATTTTTGCACTTTTGGAGTTTTGGAGTTTTGGAGTTTCGGAGTTTTGGAGTTTCAGAGTTTTGGAGGTTCAGGGTTGTGGAGTTTCGGAATTTTTGAGTTTTGGAGTTTCGTAGTTTCGGAGTTTTGGAGAATTGCAGTTTTGGAGTTTTGGGGTTTTGGAGTTTCGAATTTTCAGTTTCGGATTTTTGGAGTTTCGGAGTTTTGGAGTTTCAGAGTTTTCGAGGTTCAGGGTTGTGGAGTTTCGGAATTTTTGAGTTTTGGAGTTTCAGAGTTTCGGAGTTTTGGAGTTTTGGAGTTTCGAATTTTCAGTTTCGGATTTTTGGAGTTTTGGAGTTTTGGAGATTTGGAGTTTTGGCGTTTTGGAGATTCGGAATCTTGGAGTTTCGGAATTTTGTAGTTTTGTAGTTTTGGAGTGTCAGAGTTCTGGAGTGTTGGAGCTTTGGAGTTTTGGAGTTTATGAGTTTTTGAGTTTTGGATTTTTGCACTTTTGGAGTTTTGGAGTTTTGGAGTTTTGGAGTTTCGGAGTTTCGGAGTTTCGGAGTTTTGGAGTTTCAGAGTTTTGGAGGTTCAGGGTTGTGGAGTTTCGGAATTTTTGAGTATTGGAGTTCCGGAGTTTCGGAGTTTTGGAGAATTGCAGTTTTGGAATTTTTGTAGTTTTGAATTTTCAGAGTTTCGGATTTTTGGAGTTTTGGAGTTTCGGAGTTTCGGAGTTTTGGAGTTTCAGACTTTTCGAGGTTCAGGGTTGTGGAATTTCGGAATTTTTGAGTTTTGGAGTTTCGGAGTTCCAGAGTTTCGGAGTTTTGGAGTTTTGCAGTTTCGGAGTTTTGGAGTTTTGGAGTTTTCGAGGTTCAGGGTTGTGGAGTTTCGGAATTTTTGAGTTTTGGAGTTTCGGAGTTTTGGAGATTTGGTGTTTTGGAGTTTCGAATTTTCAGAGTTTCGGATTTTTGGAGTTTTGGAGTTCCGGAGATTTATAGTTTCAGAGTTTTGGAGGTTCAGGGTTGGGGAGTTTCGGAATTTTTGAGTTTTGGAGTTTCGGAGTTTTGGAGTTTTGGAGTTTCGGAGTTTCGGAGTTTCAGAGTTTTCGAGGTTCAGGGTTGTGGAGTTTCGGAATTTTTGAGTTTTGGAGTTTCGGAGTTTCGGAGTTTTGGAGTTTCAGAGTTTTGGAGGTTCAGGGTTGTGGAGTTTCGGAATTTTTGAGTTTTGGAGTTTCGGAGTTTTGGAGTATTGCAGTTTTGGAATTTCGGAGTTTTGGAGTTTCGAATTTTCAGAGTTTTGGATTTTTGCACTTTTGGAGTTTCGGAGTTTTGGAGTTTCGGAGTTTTGGAGTTTCGGAGTTGTGGAGTTTCGGAGTTTCGGAGTTTTGGAGTTTTGCAGTTTCGGAGTTTTGGAGTTTTGGAGTTTCGGAGTTTCGGAGTTTTGGAGTTTCAGAGTTTGCGAGGTTCAGGGTTGTGGAGTTTCTGAATTTTTGAATTTTGGAGTTTCGGAGTTTCGGAGTTTTGGAGTTTTGGAGTTTCGAATTTACAGAGTTTCGGATTTTCGGAGTTTTGGAGTTTCGGAGATTTGGAGTTTTGGCGTTTTGGAGATTCGGAATCTTGGAGTTTCGGAATTTTGTAGTTTTGTAGTTTTGGAGTGTCAGAGTTCTGGAGTGTTGGAGCTTTGGAGTTTTGGAGTTTATGAGTTTTTGAGTTTTGGATTTTTGCACTTTTGGAGTTTTGGAGTTTTGGAGTTTTGGAGTTTCGGAGTTTCGGAGTTTTGGAGTTTCAGAGTTTTGGAGGTTCAGGGTTGTGGAGTTTCGGAATTTTTGAGTATTGGAGTTCCGGAGTTTCGGAGTTTTGGAGAATTGCAGTTTTGGAATTTTTGTAGTTTTGAATTTTCAGTTTCGGATTTTTGGAGTTTTGGAGTTTCGGAGTTTCGGAGTTTTGGAGTTTCAGACTTTTCGAGGTTCAGGGTTGTGGAATTTTGGAATTTTTGAGTTTTGGAGTTTCGGAGTTCCGGAGTTTCGGAGTTTTGGAGTTTTGCAGTTTCGGAGTTTTGGAGTTTTGGAGTTTCGGAGTTTTTGAGTTTCAGAGTTTTCGAGGTTCAGGGTTGTGGAGTTTCGGAATTTTTGAGTTTTGGAGTTTCGGAGTTTTGGAGTTTTGGTGTTTTGGAGTTTCGAATTTTCAGAGTTTCGGAATTTTGTAGTTTTGTAGTTTTGGAGTGTCATCAGAGTTCTGGAGTGTTGGAGCTTTGGAGGTTTGGAGTTTATGAGTTTTTGAGTTTTGGATTTTTGCACTTTTGGAGTTTCGGAGTTTTGGAGTTTCGGAGTTTTGGAGTTTCGGAGTTGTGGAGTTTCGGAATTTTTAAGTTTTGGAGTTCTGGAGTTTCGGAGTTCCGGAGTTTCGGAGTTTCGGAGTTTTGGAGTTTTGCAGTTTCGGAGTTTTGGAGTTTTGGAGTTTCGGAGTTTCGGAGTTTTGGAGTTTCGGAGTTTGCGAGGTTCAGGGTTGTGGAGTTTCTGAATTTTTGAATTTTGGAGTTTCGGAGTTTCGGAGTTTTGGAGTTTTGGAGTTTCGAATTTACAGAGTTTCGGATTTTCGGAGTTTTGGAGTTTCGGAGATTTGGAGTTTTGGCGTTTTGGAGATTCGGGGTCTTGGAGTTTCGGAATTTTGCAGTTTTGTAGTTTTGGAGTGTCGGAGTTTTGGAGTGTTGGAGTTTTGGAGTTTCGGAGTTTCGGAGTTTCGGAGTTTTGGAGTTTCAGAGTTTCAGAGTTCTGGAGGTTCAGGGTTGTGGAGTTTTGGAATTTTTGAGTTTTGAAGTTTCAGAGTTTCCGAGTTTTGGAGTTTTGCGGTTTTGGAGTTTTGGAGTTTCGAATTTTCAGTTTCGGATTTTTGGAGTTTTGGAGTTTTCGAGATTTGGAGTTTCGACGTTTTGGAGATTCGGAGTCTTGGAGTGTTGGAATTTTGTAGTTTTGTAGTTTTGGAGTGTCGGAGTTTTGGAGTGTTGGAGTTTTGGAGCTTTGGAGTTTTGGAGTTTTTGAGTTTTTTAGTTTTGAATTTTTGCACTTTTGGAGTTTTGGAGTTTTGGAGTTTCGGAGTTTCGGAGTTTCGGAGTTTCAGAGTTTTGGAGGTTCAGGGTTGTGGAGTTTCGGAATTTTTGAGTTTTGGAGTTTCGTAGTTTCGGAGTTTTGGAGAATTGCAGTTTTGGAGTTTTGGGGTTTTGGAGTTTCGAATTTTCAGAGTTTCGGATTTTTGGAGTTTTGGAGTTTCGGAGTTTCGGATTTTTGGAGTTTGGAGTTTTTAAGTTTTGGATTTTTGAGTTTTGGATTTTTGGATTTTTGGAGTTTTTGTGTTTTTGAGTTTTGGAGTTTTGGATTTTTGCGCTTTTGGAGGTTTGGAGTTTTGGATTTTGGAGCTTAGGAGGTATGGATTTTTGGATATTCAGGGTTTTGTTCCAGAATTTTGTAGTTTTGGAGTGTTGGAGTGTCGGAGTTTCGGAGTTTCGAATTATTGGAGTTTTCGAGTTTTGGAATTTTTGATTTTTGAAGGTATGGATTTTTGGAGTTTCGGAGTTGTGGAGATTCGGGTTTGTGGAGTATTGGAGTTTTGGAGTTTTGGATTTTTGTACTTTTCGAGTTTCGGAGTTTTGGAGTTTCGGAGTTGTGGAGTTTCGGAATTTTTAAGTTTTGGAGTTTTGGAGTTTCGGAGTTCCGGAGTTTCGGAGTTTCAGAGTTTTCCAGGTTCAGGGTTGTGGAGTTTCTGAATTTTTGAATTTTGGAGTTTCGGAGTTTCGGAGTTTTGGAGTTTTCGAGTTTCGAATTTACAGAGTTTCGGATTTTCGGAGTTTTGGAGTTTCGGAGATTTGGAGTTTTGGCGTTTTGGAGATTCGGGGTCTTGGAGTTTCGGAATTTTGCAGTTTTGTAGTTTTGGAGTGTCGGAGTTTTGGAGTGTTGGAGTTTTGGAGTTTCAGAGTTTCGGAGTTTCGGGGTTTTGGAGTTTCAGAGTTTCAGAGTTCTGGAGGTTCAGGGTTGTGGAGTTTCGGAATTTTTGAGTTTTGGAGTTTCAGAGTTTCGGAGTTTTGGAGTTTTGCGGTTTTGGAGTTTTGGAGTTTCGAATTTTCAGTTTCAGATTTTTGGAGTTTTGGACTTTTCGAGATTTGGAGTTTCGGCGTTTTGGAGATTCGGAGTCTTGGAGTGTCGGAATTTTGTAGTTTTGTAGTTTTGGAGTGTCGGAGTTTTGGAGTGTTGGAGTTTTGGAGCTTTGGAGTTTTGGAGTTTTTGAGTCTTTTAGTTTTGAATTTTTGCACTTTTGGAGTTTTGGAGTTTCGGAGTTTCGGAGTTTTGGAGTTTCAGAGTTTTGGAGGTTCAGGGTTGTGGAGTTTCGGAATTTTTGAGTTTTGGAGTTTCGTAGTTTCGGAGTTTTGGAGAATTGCAGTTTTGGAGTTTTGGGGTTTTGGAGTTTCGAATTTTCAGAGTTTCGGATTTTTGGAGTTTTGGAGTTTCGGAGTTTTGGAGTTTCAGAGTTTTCGAGGTTCAGGGTTGTGGAGTTTCGGAATTTTTGAGTTTTGGAGTTTCAGAGTTTCGGAGTTTTGGAGTTTTGGAGTTTCGAATTTTCAGTTTCGGATTTTTGGAGTTTTGGAGTTTTGGAGATTTGGAGTTTTGGCGTTTTGGAGATTCGGAATCTTGGAGTTTCGGAATTTTGTAGTTTTGTAGTTTTGGAGTGTCAGAGTTCTGGAGTGTTGGAGCTTTGGAGTTTTGGAGTTTATGAGTTTTTGAGTTTTGGATTTTTGCACTTTTGGAGTTTTGGAGTTTTGGAGTTTCGGAGTTTCGGAGTTTTGGAGTTTCAGAGTTTTGGAGGTTCAGGGTTGTGGAGTTTCGGAATTTTTGAGTATTGGAGTTCCGGAGTTACGGAGTTTTGGAGAATTGCAGTTTTGGAATTTTTGTAGTTTTGAATTTTCAGAGTTTCGGATTTTTGGAGTTTTGGAGTTTCGGAGTTTCGGAGTTTTGGAGTTTCAGACTTTTCGAGGTTCAGGGTTGTGGAATTTCGGAATTTTTAAGTTTTGGAGTTTCGGAGTTCCGGAGTTTCGGAGTTTTGGAGTTTTGCAGTTTCGGAGTTTTGGAGTTTTGGAGTTTCGGAGTTTTGGAGTTTCAGAGTTTTCGAGGTTCAGGGCTGTGGAGTTTCGGAGTTTTTGAGTTTTGGAGTTTCGGAGTTTTGAAGATTTGGTGTTTTGGAGTTTCGAATTTTCAGAGTTTCGGATTTTTGGAGTTTTGGAGTTCCGGAGATTTATAGTTTCAGAGTTTTGGAGGTTCAGGGTTGGGGAGTTTCGGAATTTTTGAGTTTTGGAGTTTCGGAGTTTTGGAGTTTTGGAGTTTCGGAGTTTCGGAGTTTCAGAGTTTTCGAGGTTCAGGGTTGTGGAGTTTCGGAATTTTTGAGTTTTGGAGTTTCGGAGTTTCGGAGTTTTGGAGTTTCAGAGTTTTGGAGGTTCAGGGCTGTGGAGTTTCGGAATTTTTGAGTTTTGGAGTTTCGGAGTTTCGGAGTTTTGGAGTATTGCAGTTTTGGAATTTCGGAGTTTTGGAGTTTCGAATTTTCAGTTTTGGATTTTTGCACTTTTGGAGTTTCGGAGTTTTGGAGTTTCGGAGTTTTGGAGTTTCGGAGTTGTGGAGTTTCGGAATTTTTAAGTTTTGGAGTTCTGGAGTTTCGGAGTTCCGGAGTTTCGGAGTTTCGGAGTTTTGGAGTTTTGCAGTTTCGGAGTTTTGGAGTTCTGGAGTTTCGGAGTTTCGGAGTTTTGGAGTTTCAGAGTTTGCGAGGTTCAGGGTTGTGGAGTTTCTGAATTTTTGAATTTTGGAGTTTCGGAGTTTCGGAGTTTTGGAGTTTCGAATTTACAGAGTTTCGGATTTTCGGAGTTTTGGAGTTTCGGAGATTTGGAGTTTTGGCGTTTTGGAGATTCGGGGTCTTGGAGTTTCGGAATTTTGCAGTTTTGTAGTTTTGGAGTGTCGGAGTTTTGGAGTGTTGGAGTTTTGGAGTTTCGGAGTTTCGGAGTTTTGGAGTTTCAGAGTTTCAGAGTTCTGGAGGTTCAGGGTTGTGGAGTTTTGGAATTTTTGAGTTTTGGAGTTTCAGAGTTTCCGAGTTTTGGAGTTTTGCGGTTTAGGAGTTTTGGAGTTTCGAATTTTCAGTTTCGGATTTTTGGAGTTTTGGAGTTTTCGAGATTTGGAGTTTCGACGTTTTGGAGATTCGGAGTCTTGGAGTGTCGGAATTTTGTAGTTTTGTAGTTTTGGAGTGTCGGAGTTTTGGAGTGTTGGAGTTTTGGAGCTTTGGAGTTTTGGAGTTTTTGAGTTTTTTAGTTTTGAATTTTTGCACTTTTGGAGTTTTGGAGTTTTGGAGTTTCGGAGTTTCGGAGTTTCAGAGTTTTGGAGGTTCAGGGTTGTGGAGTTTCGGAATTTTTGAGTTTTGGAGTTTCGTAGTTTCGGAGTTTTGGAGAATTGCAGTTTTGGAGTTTTGGGGTTTTGGAGTTTCGAATTTTCAGAGTTTCGGATTTTTGGAGTTTTGGAGTTTCGGAGTTTTGGAGTTTCAGAGTTTTCGAGGTTCAGGGTTGTGGAGTTTCGGAATTTTTGAGTTTTGGAGTTTCAGAGTTTCGGAGTTTTGGAGTTTTGGAGTTTCGAATTTTCAGTTTCGGATTTTTGTAGTTTTGGAGTGTCAGAGTTCTGGAGTGTTGGAGCTTTGGAGTTTTGGAGTTTATGAGTTTTTGAGTTTTGGATTTTTGCACTTTTGGAGTTTTGGAGTTTTGGAGTTTTGGAGTTTCGGAGTTTCGGAGTTTCGGAGTTTTGGGGTTTCAGACTTTTCGAGGTTCAGGGTTGTGGAATTTCGGAATTTTTGAGTTTTGGAGTTTCGGAGTTCCGGAGTTTCGGAGTTTTGGAGTTTTGCAGTTTCGGAGTTTTGGAGTTTTGGAGTTTCGGAGTTTTGGAGATTTGGTGTTTTGGAGTTTCGAATTTTCAGAGTTTCGGATTTTTGGAGTTTTGGAGTTTTTGAGTTTTTTAGTTTTGAATTTTTGCACTTTTGGAGTTTTGGAGTTTTGGAGTTTCGGAGTTTCGGAGTTTTGGAGTTTCAGAGTTTTGGAGGTTCAGGGTTGTGGAGTTTCGGAATTTTTGAGTTTTGGAGTTCCGTAGTTTCGGAGTTTTGGAGAATTGCAGTTTTGGAGTTTCGAATTTTCAGTTTCGGATTTTTGGAGTTTTGGAGTTTTCGAGATTTGGAGTTTCGGCGTTTTGGAGATTCGGAGTCTTGGAGTGTCGGAATTTTGTAGTTTTGTAGTTTTGGAGTGTCGGAGTTTTGGAGTGTTGGAGTTTTGGAGCTTTGGAGTTTTGGAGTTTTTGAGTTTTTTAGTTTTGAATTTTTGCACTTTTGGAGTTTTGGAGTTTTGGAGTTTCGGAGTTTCGGAGTTTTGGAGTTTCAGAGTTTTGGAGGTTCAGGGTTGTGGAGTTTCGGAATTTTTGAGTTTTGGAGTTTCGTAGTTTCGGAGTTTTGGAGAATTGCAGTTTTGGAGTTTTGGGGTTTTGGAGTTTCGAATTTTCAGAGTTTCAGATTTTTGGAGTTTTGGAGTTTCGGAGTTTCGGAGTTTTGGAGTTTCAGAGTTTTCGAGGTTCAGGGTTGTGGAGTTTCGGAATTTTTGAGTTTTGGAGTTTCAGAGTTTCGGAGTTTTGGAGTTTTGGAGTTTCGAATTTTCAGTTTCGGATTTTTGGAGTTTTGGAGTTTCGGAGATTTGGAGTTTTGGCGTTTTGGAGATTCGGAATCTTGGAGTTTCGGAATTTTGTAGTTTTGTAGTGTCATCAGAGTTCTGGAGTGTTGGAGCTTTGGAGGTTTGGAGTTTATGAGTTTTTGAGTTTTGGATTTTTGCACTTTTGGAGTTTTGGAGTTTTGGAGTTTCGGAGTTTCGGAGTTTCGGAGTTTTGGAGTTTCAGAGTTTTGGAGGTTCAGGGTTGTGGAGTTTCGGAATTTTTGAGTATTGGAGTTCCGGAGTTTCGGAGTTTTGGAGAATTGCAGTTTTGGAATTTTTGTAGTTTTGAATTTTCAGAGTTTCGGATTTTTGCAGTTTTGGAGTGTCAGAGTTCTGGAGTGTTGGAGCTTCGGAGTTTTGGAGTTTATGAGTTTTTTAGTTTTGAATTTTTGCAGTTTCGGAGTTTTGGAGTTTTGGAGTTTCGGAGTTTTGGAGATTTGGTGTTTTGGAGTTTCGAATTTTCAGAGTATCGGATTTTTGGAGTTTTGGAGTTTTTGAGTTTTTTAGTTTTGAATTTTTGCACTTTTGGAGTTTTGGAGTTTTGGAGTTTCGGAGTTTTGGAGTTTCAGAGTTTTGGAGGTTCAGGGTTGTGGAGTTTCGGAATTTTTGAGTTTTGGAGTTTCGTAGTTTCGGAGTTTTGGAGAATTGCAGTTTTGGAGTTTTGGGGTTTTGGAGTTTCGAATTTTCAGTTTCGGATTTTTGGAGTTTCGGAGTTTTGGAGTTTCAGAGTTTTCGAGGTTCAGGGTTGTGGAGTTTCGGAATTTTTGAGTTTTGGAGTTTCAGAGTTTCGGAGTTTTGGAGTTTTGGAGTTTCGAATTTTCAGTTTCGGATTTTTGGAGTTTTGGAGTTTTGGAGATTTGGAGTTTTGGCGTTTTGGAGATTCGGAATCTTGGAGTTTCGGAATTTTGTAGTTTTGTAGTTTTGGAGTGTCAGAGTTCTGGAGTGTTGGAGCTTTGGAGTTTTGGAGTTTATGAGTTTTGGATTTTTGCACTTTTGGAGTTTTGGAGTTTTGGAGTTTTGGAGTTTCGGAGTTTCGGAGTTTCGGAGTTTTGGAGTTTCAGAGTTTTGGAGGTTCAGGGTTGTGGAGTTTCGGAATTTTTGAGTATTGGAGTTCCGGAGTTTCGGAGTTTTGGAGAATTGCAGTTTTGGAATTTTTGTAGTTTTGAATTTTCAGAGTTTCGGATTTTTGGAGTTTTGGAGTTTCGGAGTTTCGGAGTTTTGGAGTTTCAGACTTTTCGAGGTTCAGGGTTGTGGAATTTCGGAATTTTTGAGTTTTGGAGTTTCGGAGTTCCAGAGTTTCGGAGTTTTGGAGTTTTGCAGTTTCGGAGTTTTGGAGTTTTGGAGTTTTCGAGGTTCAGGGTTGTGGAGTTTCGGAATTTTTGAGTTTTGGAGTTTCGGAGTTTTGGAGATTTGGTGTTTTGGAGTTTCGAATTTTCAGAGTTTCGGATTTTTGGAGTTTTGGAGTTCCGGAGATTTATAGTTTCAGAGTTTTGGAGGTTCAGGGTTGGGGAGTTTCGGAATTTTTGAGTTTTGGAGTTTCGGAGTTTTGGAGTTTTGGAGTTTCGGAGTTTCGGAGTTTCAGAGTTTTCGAGGTTCAGGGTTGTGGAGTTTCGGAATTTTTGAGTTTTGGAGTTTCGGAGTTTCGGAGTTTTGGAGTTTCAGAGTTTTGGAGGTTCAGGGTTGTGGAGTTTCGGAATTTTTGAGTTTTGGAGTTTCGGAGTTTTGGAGTATTGCAGTTTTGGAATTTCGGAGTTTTGGAGTTTCGAATTTTCAGAGTTTTGGATTTTTGCACTTTTGGAGTTTCGGAGTTTTGGAGTTTCGGAGTTTTGGAGTTTCGGAGTTGTGGAGTTTCGGAGTTTCGGAGTTTTGGAGTTTTGCAGTTTCGGAGTTTTGGAGTTTTGGAGTTTCGGAGTTTCGGAGTTTTGGAGTTTCAGAGTTTGCGAGGTTCAGGGTTGTGGAGTTTCTGAATTTTTGAATTTTGGAGTTTCGGAGTTTCGGAGTTTTGGAGTTTTGGAGTTTCGAATTTACAGAGTTTCGGATTTTCGGAGTTTTGGAGTTTCGGAGATTTGGAGTTTTGGCGTTTTGGAGATTCGGAATCTTGGAGTTTCGGAATTTTGTAGTTTTGTAGTTTTGGAGTGTCAGAGTTCTGGAGTGTTGGAGCTTTGGAGTTTTGGAGTTTATGAGTTTTTGAGTTTTGGATTTTTGCACTTTTGGAGTTTTGGAGTTTTGGAGTTTCGGAGTTTCGGAGTTTTGGAGTTTCAGAGTTTTGGAGGTTCAGGGTTGTGGAGTTTCGGAATTTTTGAGTATTGGAGTTCCGGAGTTTCGGAGTTTTGGAGAATTGCAGTTTTGGAATTTTTGTAGTTTTGAATTTTCAGTTTCGGATTTTTGGAGTTTTGGAGTTTCGGAGTTTCGGAGTTTTGGAGTTTCAGACTTTTCGAGGTTCAGGGTTGTGGAATTTTGGAATTTTTGAGTTTTGGAGTTTCGGAGTTCCGGAGTTTCGGAGTTTTGGAGTTTTGCAGTTTCGGAGTTTTGGAGTTTTGGAGTTTCGGAGTTTTTGAGTTTCAGAGTTTTCGAGGTTCAGGGTTGTGGAGTTTCGGAATTTTTGAGTTTTGGAGTTTCGGAGTTTTGGAGTTTTGGTGTTTTGGAGTTTCGAATTTTCAGAGTTTCGGAATTTTGTAGTTTTGTAGTTTTGGAGTGTCATCAGAGTTCTGGAGTGTTGGAGCTTTGGAGGTTTGGAGTTTATGAGTTTTTGAGTTTTGGATTTTTGCACTTTTGGAGTTTCGGAGTTTTGGAGTTTCGGAGTTTTGGAGTTTCGGAGTTGTGGAGTTTCGGAATTTTTAAGTTTTGGAGTTCTGGAGTTTCGGAGTTCCGGAGTTTCGGAGTTTCGGAGTTTTGGAGTTTTGCAGTTTCGGAGTTTTGGAGTTTTGGAGTTTCGGAGTTTCGGAGTTTTGGAGTTTCGGAGTTTGCGAGGTTCAGGGTTGTGGAGTTTCTGAATTTTTGAATTTTGGAGTTTCGGAGTTTCGGAGTTTTGGAGTTTTGGAGTTTCGAATTTACAGAGTTTCGGATTTTCGGAGTTTTGGAGTTTCGGAGATTTGGAGTTTTGGCGTTTTGGAGATTCGGGGTCTTGGAGTTTCGGAATTTTGCAGTTTTGTAGTTTTGGAGTGTCGGAGTTTTGGAGTGTTGGAGTTTTGGAGTTTCGGAGTTTCGGAGTTTCGGAGTTTTGGAGTTTCAGAGTTTCAGAGTTCTGGAGGTTCAGGGTTGTGGAGTTTTGGAATTTTTGAGTTTTGAAGTTTCAGAGTTTCCGAGTTTTGGAGTTTTGCGGTTTTGGAGTTTTGGAGTTTCGAATTTTCAGTTTCGGATTTTTGGAGTTTTGGAGTTTTCGAGATTTGGAGTTTCGGCGTTTTGGAGATTCGGAGTCTTGGAGTGTCGGAATTTTGTAGTTTTGTAGTTTTGGAGTGTCGGAGTTTTGGAGTGTTGGAGTTTTGGAGCTTTGGAGTTTTGGAGTTTTTGAGTTTTTTAGTTTTGAATTTTTGCACTTTTGGAGTTTTGGAGTTTTGGAGTTTCGGAGTTTCGGAGTTTTGGAGTTTCAGAGTTTTGGAGGTTCAGGGTTGTGGAGTTTCGGAATTTTTGAGTTTTGGAGTTTCGTAGTTTCGGAGTTTTGGAGAATTGCAGTTTTGGAGTTTTGGGGTTTTGGAGTTTCGAATTTTCAGAGTTTCAGATTTTTGGAGTTTTGGAGTTTCGGAGTTTCGGAGTTTTGGAGTTTCAGAGTTTTCGAGGTTCAGGGTTGTGGAGTTTCGGAATTTTTGAGTTTTGGAGTTTCAGAGTTTCGGAGTTTTGGAGTTTTGGAGTTTCGAATTTTCAGTTTCGGATTTTTGGAGTTTTGGAGTTTCGGAGATTTGGAGTTTTGGCGTTTTGGAGATTCGGAATCTTGGAGTTTCGGAATTTTGTAGTTTTGTAGTGTCATCAGAGTTCTGGAGTGTTGGAGCTTTGGAGGTTTGGAGTTTATGAGTTTTTGAGTTTTGGATTTTTGCACTTTTGGAGTTTTGGAGTTTTGGAGTTTCGGAGTTTCGGAGTTTCGGAGTTTTGGAGTTTCAGAGTTTTGGAGGTTCAGGGTTGTGGAGTTTCGGAATTTTTGAGTATTGGAGTTCTGGAGTTTCGGAGTTTTGGAGAATTGCAGTTTTGGAATTTTTGTAGTTTTGAATTTTCAGAGTTTCGGATTTTTGCAGTTTTGGAGTGTCAGAGTTCTGGAGTGTTGGAGCTTCGGAGTTTTGGAGTTTATGAGTTTTTGAGTTTTGGATTTTTGCACTTTTGGAGTTTTGGAGTTTTGGAGTTTTGGAGTTTCGGAGTTTCGGAGTTTCGGAGTTTTGGAGTTTCAGACTTTTCGAGGTTCAGGGTTGTGGAATTTCGGAATTTTTGAGTTTTGGAGTTTCGGAGTTCCGGAGTTTCGGAGTTTTGGAGTTTTGCAGTTTCGGAGTTTTGGAGTTTTGGAGTTTCGGAGTTTTGGAGATTTGGTGTTTTGGAGTTTCGAATTTTCAGAGTATCGGATTTTTGGAGTTTTGGAGTTTTTGAGTTTTTTAGTTTTGAATTTTTGCACTTTTGGAGTTTTGGAGTTTTGGAGTTTCGGAGTTTTGGAGTTTCAGAGTTTTGGAGGTTCAGGGTTGTGGAGTTTCGGAATTTTTGAGTTTTGGAGTTTCGTAGTTTCGGAGTTTTGGAGAATTGCAGTTTTGGAGTTTTGGGGTTTTGGAGTTTCGAATTTCCAGTTTCGGATTTTTGGAGTTTCGGAGTTTTGGAGTTTCAGAGTTTTCGAGGTTCAGGGTTGTGGAGTTTCGGAATTTTTGAGTTTTGGAGTTTCAGAGTTTCGGAGTTTTGGAGTTTTGGAGTTTCGAATTTTCAGTTTCGGATTTTTGGAGTTTTGGAGTTTTGGAGATTTGGAGTTTTGGCGTTTTGGAGATTCGGAATCTTGGAGTTTCGGAATTTTGCAGTTTTGTAGTTTTGGAGTGTCGGAGTTTTGGAGTGTTGGAGTTTTGGAGTTTCGGAGTTTCGGAGTTTCGGAGTTTTGGAGTTTCAGAGTTTCAGAGTTCTGGAGGTTCAGGGTTGTGGAGTTTTGGAATTTTTGAGTTTTGAAGTTTCAGAGTTTCCGAGTTTTGGAGTTTTGCGGTTTTGGAGTTTTGGAGTTTCGAATTTTCAGTTTCGGATTTTTGGAGTTTTGGAGTTTTCGAGATTTGGAGTTTCGGCGTTTTGGAGATTCGGAGTCTTGGAGTGTCGGAATTTTGTAGTTTTGTAGTTTTGGAGTGTCGGAGTTTTGGAGTGTTGGAGTTTTGGAGCTTTGGAGTTTTGGAGTTTTTGAGTTTTTTAGTTTTGAATTTTTGCACTTTTGGAGTTTTGGAGTTTTGGAGTTTCGGAGTTTCGGAGTTTTGGAGTTTCAGAGTTTTGGAGGTTCAGGGTTGTGGAGTTTCGGAATTTTTGAGTTTTGGAGTTTCGTAGTTTCGGAGTTTTGGAGAATTGCAGTTTTGGAGTTTTGGGGTTTTGGAGTTTCGAATTTTCAGAGTTTCAGATTTTTGGAGTTTTGGAGTTTCGGAGTTTCGGAGTTTTGGAGTTTCAGAGTTTTCGAGGTTCAGGGTTGTGGAGTTTCGGAATTTTTGAGTTTTGGAGTTTCAGAGTTTCGGAGTTTTGGAGTTTTGGAGTTTCGAATTTTCAGTTTCGGATTTTTGGAGTTTTGGAGTTTCGGAGATTTGGAGTTTTGGCGTTTTGGAGATTCGGAATCTTGGAGTTTCGGAATTTTGTAGTTTTGTAGTGTCATCAGAGTTCTGGAGTGTTGGAGCTTTGGAGGTTTGGAGTTTATGAGTTTTTGAGTTTTGGATTTTTGCACTTTTGGAGTTTTGGAGTTTTGGAGTTTCGGAGTTTCGGAGTTTCGGAGTTTTGGAGTTTCAGAGTTTTGGAGGTTCAGGGTTGTGGAGTTTCGGAATTTTTGAGTATTGGAGTTCCGGAGTTTCGGAGTTTTGGAGAATTGCAGTTTTGGAATTTTTGTAGTTTTGAATTTTCAGAGTTTCGGATTTTTGCAGTTTTGGAGTGTCAGAGTTCTGGAGTGTTGGAGCTTCGGAGTTTTGGAGTTTATGAGTTTTTTAGTTTTGAATTTTTGCACTTTTGGAGTTTTGGAGTTTTGGAGTTTCGGAGTTTCGGAGTTTTGGAGTTTCAGAGTTTTGGAGGTTCAGGGTTGTGGAGTTTCGGAATTTTTGAGTTTTGGAGTTTCGTAGTTTCGGAGTTTTGGAGAATTGCAGTTTTGGAGTTTCGAATTTTCAGTTTCGGATTTTTGGAGTTTTGGAGTTTTCGAGATTTGGAGTTTCGGCGTTTTGGAGATTCGGAGTCTTGGAGTGTCGGAATTTTGTAGTTTTGTAGTTTTGGAGTGTCGGAGTTTTGGAGTGTTGGAGTTTTGGAGCTTTGGAGTTTTGGAGTTTTTGAGTTTTTTAGTTTTGAATTTTTGCACTTTTGGAGTTTTGGAGTTTTGGAGTTTCGGAGTTTCGGAGTTTTGGAGTTTCAGAGTTTTGGAGGTTCAGGGTTGTGGAGTTTCGGAATTTTTGAGTTTTGGAGTTTCGTAGTTTCGGAGTTTTGGAGAATTGCAGTTTTGGAGTTTTGGGGTTTTGGAGTTTCGAATTTTCAGAGTTTCAGATTTTTGGAGTTTTGGAGTTTCGGAGTTTCGGAGTTTTGGAGTTTCAGAGTTTTCGAGGTTCAG
This sequence comes from Amblyomma mixtum, assembly GCF_055824585.1. Taxonomy (NCBI): domain Eukaryota; kingdom Metazoa; phylum Arthropoda; class Arachnida; order Ixodida; family Ixodidae; genus Amblyomma; species Amblyomma mixtum. Next base: position 116,874,889 of record NC_143012.1, on the reverse strand, counting down.
GGTTGTGGAGTTTCGGAATTTTTGAGTTTTGGAGTTTCAGAGTTTCGGAGTTTTGGAGTTTTGGAGTTTCGAATTTTCAGTTTCGGATTTTTGGAGTTTTGGAGTTTCGGAGATTTGGAGTTTTGGCGTTTTGGAGATTCGGAATCTTGGAGTTTCGGAATTTTGTAGTTTTGTAGTGTCATCAGAGTTCTGGAGTGTTGGAGCTTTGGAGGTTTGGAGTTTATGAGTTTTTAAGTTTTGGATTTTTGCACTTTTGGAGTTTTGGAGTTTTGGAGTTTCGGAGTTTCGGAGTTTCGGAGTTTTGGAGTTTCAGAGTTTTGGAGGTTCAGGGTTGTGGAGTTTCGGAATTTTTGAGTATTGGAGTTCCGGAGTTTCGGAGTTTTGGAGAATTGCAGTTTTGGAATTTTTGTAGTTTTGAATTTTCAGAGTTTCGGATTTTTGCAGTTTTGGAGTGTCAGAGTTCTGGAGTGTTGGAGCTTCGGAGTTTTGGAGTTTATGAGTTTTTGAGTTTTGGATTTTTGCACTTTTGGAGTTTTGGAGTTTTGGAGTTTTGGAGTTTCGGAGTTTCGGAGTTTCGGAGTTTTGGAGTTTCAGACTTTTCGAGGTTCAGGGTTGTGGAATTTCGGAATTTTTGAGTTTTGGAGTTTCGGAGTTCCGGAGTTTCGGAGTTTTGGAGTTTTGCAGTTTCGGAGTTTTGGAGTTTTGGAGTTTCGGAGTTTTGGAGATTTGGTGTTTTGGAGTTTCGAATTTTCAGAGTATCGGATTTTTGGAGTTTTGGAGTTTTTGAGTTTTTTAGTTTTGAATTTTTGCACTTTTGGAGTTTTGGAGTTTTGGAGTTTCGGAGTTTTGGAGTTTCAGAGTTTTGGAGGTTCAGGGTTGTGGAGTTTCGGAATTTTTGAGTTTTGGAGTTTCGTAGTTTCGGAGTTTTGGAGAATTGCAGTTTTGGAGTTTTGGGGTTTTGGAGTTTCGAATTTTCAGTTTCGGATTTTTGGAGTTTCGGAGTTTTGGAGTTTCAGAGTTTTCGAGGTTCAGGGTTGTGGAGTTTCGGAATTTTTGAGTTTTGGAGTTTCAGAGTTTCGGAGTTTTGGAGTTTTGGAGTTTCGAATTTTCAGTTTCGGATTTTTGGAGTTTTGGAGTTTTGGAGATTTGGAGTTTTGGCGTTTTGGAGATTCGGAATCTTGGAGTTTCGGAATTTTGTAGTTTTGTAGTTTTGGAGTGTCAGAGTTCTGGAGTGTTGGAGCTTTGGAGTTTTGGAGTTTATGAGTTTTTGAGTTTTGGATTTTTGCACTTTTGGAGTTTTGGAGTTTTGGAGTTTCGGAGTTTCGGAGTTTTGGAGTTTCAGAGTTTTGGAGGTTCAGGGTTGTGGAGTTTCGGAATTTTTGAGTATTGGAGTTCCGGAGTTTCGGAGTTTTGGAGAATTGCAGTTTTGGAATTTTTGTAGTTTTGAATTTTCAGAGTTTCGGATTTTTGGAGTTTTGGAGTTTCGGAGTTTCGGAGTTTTGGAGTTTCAGACTTTTCGAGGTTCAGGGTTGTGGAATTTCGGAATTTTTGAGTTTTGGAGTTTCGGAGTTCCAGAGTTTCGGAGTTTTGGAGTTTTGCAGTTTCGGAGTTTTGGAGTTTTGGAGTTTTCGAGGTTCAGGGTTGTGGAGTTTCGGAATTTTTGAGTTTTGGAGTTTCGGAGTTTTGGAGATTTGGTGTTTTGGAGTTTCGAATTTTCAGAGTTTCGGATTTTTGGAGTTTTGGAGTTCCGGAGATTTATAGTTTCAGAGTTTTGGAGGTTCAGGGTTGGGGAGTTTCGGAATTTTTGAGTTTTGGAGTTTCGGAGTTTTGGAGTTTTGGAGTTTCGGAGTTTCGGAGTTTCAGAGTTTTCGAGGTTCAGGGTTGTGGAGTTTCGGAATTTTTGAGTTTTGGAGTTTCGGAGTTTCGGAGTTTTGGAGTATCAGAGTTTTGGAGGTTCAGGGTTGTGGAGTTTCGGAATTTTTGAGTTTTGGAGTTTCGGAGTTTTGGAGTATTGCAGTTTTGGAATTTCGGAGTTTTGGAGTTTCGAATTTTCAGAGTTTTGGATTTTTGCACTTTTGGAGTTTCGGAGTTTTGGAGTTTCGGAGTTTTGGAGTTTCGGAGTTGTGGAGTTTCGGAGTTTCGGAGTTTTGGAGTTTTGCAGTTTCGGAGTTTTGGAGTTTTGGAGTTTCGGAGTTTCGGAGTTTTGGAGTTTCAGACTTTTCGAGGTTCAGGGTTGTGGAATTTCGGAATTTTTGAGTTTTGGAGTTTCGGAGTTCCGGAGTTTCGGAGTTTTGGAGTTTTGCAGTTTCGGAGTTTTGGAGTTTTGGAGTTTCGGAGTTTTGGAGATTTGGTGTTTTGGAGTTTCGAATTTTCAGAGTATCGGATTTTTGGAGTTTTGGAGTTTTTGAGTTTTTTAGTTTTGAATTTTTGCACTTTTGGAGTTTTGGAGTTTTGGAGTTTCGGAGTTTTGGAGTTTCAGAGTTTTGGAGGTTCAGGGTTGTGGAGTTTCGGAATTTTTGAGTTTTGGAGTTTCGTAGTTTCGGAGTTTTGGAGAATTGCAGTTTTGGAGTTTTGGGGTTTTGGAGTTTCGAATTTTCAGTTTCGGATTTTTGGAGTTTCGGAGTTTTGGAGTTTCAGAGTTTTCGAGGTTCAGGGTTGTGGAGTTTCGGAATTTTTGAGTTTTGGAGTTTCAGAGTTTCGGAGTTTTGGAGTTTTGGAGTTTCGAATTTTCAGTTTCGGATTTTTGGAGTTTTGGAGTTTTGGAGATTTGGAGTTTTGGCGTTTTGGAGATTCGGAATCTTGGAGTTTCGGAATTTTGTAGTTTTGTAGTTTTGGAGTGTCAGAGTTCTGGAGTGTTGGAGCTTTGGAGTTTTGGAGTTTATGAGTTTTTGAGTTTTGGATTTTTGCACTTTTGGAGTTTTGGAGTTTTGGAGTTTTGGAGTTTTGGAGTTTCGGAGTTTCGGAGTTTTGGAGTTTCAGAGTTTTGGAGGTTCAGGGTTGTGGAGTTTCGGAATTTTTGAGTATTGGAGTTCCGGAGTTTCGGAGTTTTGGAGAATTGCAGTTTTGGAATTTTTGTAGTTTTGAATTTTCAGAGTTTCGGATTTTTGGAGTTTTGGAGTTTCGGAGTTTCGGAGTTTTGGAGTTTCAGACTTTTCGAGGTTCAGGGTTGTGGAATTTCGGAATTTTTGAGTTTTGGAGTTTCGGAGTTCCAGAGTTTCGGAGTTTTGGAGTTTTGCAGTTTCGGAGTTTTGGAGTTTTAGAGTTTTCGAGGTTCAGGGTTGTGGAGTTTCGGAATTTTTGAGTTTTGGAGTTTCGGAGTTTTGGAGATTTGGTGTTTTGGAGTTTCGAATTTTCAGAGTTTCGGATTTTTGGAGTTTTGGAGTTCCGGAGATTTATAGTTTCAGAGTTTTGGAGGTTCAGGGTTGGGGAGTTTCGGAATTTTTGAGTTTTGGAGTTTCGGAGTTTTGGAGTTTTGGAGTTTCGGAGTTTCGGAGTTTCAGAGTTTTCGAGGTTCAGGGTTGTGGAGTTTCGGAATTTTTGAGTTTTGGAGTTTCGGAGTTTCGGAGTTTTGGAGTTTCAGAGTTTTGGAGGTTCAGGGTTGTGGAGTTTCGGAATTTTTGAGTTTTGGAGTTTCGGAGTTTTGGAGTATTGCAGTTTTGGAATTTCGGAGTTTTGGAGTTTCGAATTTTCAGAGTTTTGGATTTTTGCACTTTTGGAGTTTCGGAGTTTTGGAGTTTCGGAGTTTTGGAGTTTCGGAGTTGTGGAGTTTCGGAGTTTCGGAGTTTTGGAGTTTTGCAGTTTCGGAGTTTTGGAGTTTTGGAGTTTCGGAGTTTCGGAGTTTTGGAGTTTCAGAGTTTGCGAGGTTCAGGGTTGTGGAGTTTCTGAATTTTTGAATTTTGGAGTTTCGGAGTTTCGGAGTTTTGGAGTTTTGGAGTTTCGAATTTACAGAGTTTCGGATTTTCGGAGTTTTGGAGTTTCGGAGATTTGGAGTTTTGGCGTTTTGGAGATTCGGAATCTTGGAGTTTCGGAATTTTGTAGTTTTGTAGTTTTGGAGTGTCAGAGTTCTGGAGTGTTGGAGCTTTGGAGTTTTGGAGTTTATGAGTTTTTGAGTTTTGGATTTTTGCACTTTTGGAGTTTTGGAGTTTTGGAGTTTCGGAGTTTCGGAGTTTTGCAGTTTTGGAGTGTCAGAGTTCTGGAGTGTTGGAGCTTCGGAGTTTTGGAGTTTATGAGTTTTTGAGTTTTGGATTTTTGCACTTTTGGAGTTTTGGAGTTTTGGAGTTTTGGAGTTTCGGAGTTTCGGAGTTTCGGAGTTTCAGAGTTTTGGAGGTTCAGGGTTGTGGAGTTTCGGAATTTTTGAGTTTTGGAGTTTCGTAGTTTCGGAGTTTTGGAGAATTGCAGTTTTGGAGTTTTGGGGTTTTGGAGTTTCGAATTTTCAGAGTTTCAGATTTTTGGAGTTTTGGAGTTTCGGAGTTTCGGAGTTTTGGAGTTTCAGAGTTTTCGAGGTTCAGGGTTGTGGAGTTTCGGAATTTTTGAGTTTTGGACTTTCAGAGTTTCGGAGTTTTGGAGTTTTGGAGTTTCGAATTTTCAGTTTCGGATTTTTGGAGTTTTGGAGTTTCGGAGATTTGGAGTTTTGGCGTTTTGGAGATTCGGAATCTTGGAGTTTCGGAATTTTGTAGTTTTGTAGTGTCATCAGAGTTCTGGAGTGTTGGAGCTTTGGAGGTTTGGAGTTTATGAGTTTTTGAGTTTTGGATTTTTGCAATTTTGGAGTTTTGGAGTTTTGGAGTTTCGGAGTTTCGGAGTTTCGGAGTTTTGGAGTTTCAGAGTTTTGGAGGTTCAGGGTTGTGGAGTTTCGGAATTTTTGAGTATTGGAGTTCCGGAGTTTCGGAGTTTTGGAGAATTGCAGTTTTGGAATTTTTGTAGTTTTGAATTTTCAGAGTTTCGGATTTTTGCAGTTTTGGAGTGTCAGAGTTCTGGAGTGTTGGAGCTTCGGAGTTTTGGAGTTTATGAGTTTTTGAGTTTTGGATTTTTGCACTTTTGGAGTTTTGGAGTTTTGGAGTTTTGGAGTTTCGGAGTTTCGGAGTTTCGGAGTTTTGGAGTTTCAGACTTTTCGAGGTTCAGGGTTGTGGAATTTCGGAATTTTTGAGTTTTGGAGTTTCGGAGTTCCGGAGTTTCGGAGTTTTGGAGTTTTGCAGTTTCGGAGTTTTGGAGTTTTGGAGTTTCGGAGTTTTGGAGATTTGGTGTTTTGGAGTTTCGAATTTTCAGAGTATCGGATTTTTGGAGTTTTGGAGTTTTTGAGTTTTTTAGTTTTGAATTTTTGCACTTTTGGAGTTTTGGAGTTTTGGAGTTTCGGAGTTTTGGAGTTTCAGAGTTTTGGAGGTTCAGGGTAGTGGAGTTTCGGAATTTTTGAGTTTTGGAGTTTCGTAGTTTCGGAGTTTTGGAGAATTGCAGTTTTGGAGTTTTGGGGTTTTGGAGTTTCGAATTTTCAGTTTCGGATTTTTGGAGTTTCGGAGTTTTGGAGTTTCAGAGTTTTCGAGGTTCAGGGTTGTGGAGTTTCGGAATTTTTGAGTTTTGGAGTTTCAGAGTTTCGGAGTTTTGGAGTTTTGGAGTTTCGAATTTTCAGTTTCGGATTTTTGGAGTTTTGGAGTTTTGGAGATTTGGAGTTTTGGCGTTTTGGAGATTCGGAATCTTGGAGTTTCGGAATTTTGTAGTTTTGTAGTTTTGGAGTGTCAGAGTTCTGGAGTGTTGGAGCTTTGGAGTTTTGGAGTTTATGAGTTTTTGAGTTTTGGATTTTTGCACTTTTGGAGTTTTGGAGTTTTTGAGTTTTGGAGTTTCGGAGTTTCGGAGTTTCGGAGTTTTGGAGTTTCAGAGTTTTGGAGGTTCAGGGTTGTGGAGTTTCGGAATTTTTGAGTATTGGAGTTCCGGAGTTTCGGAGTTTTGGAGAATTGCAGTTTTGGAATTTTTGTAGTTTTGAATTTTCAGAGTTTCGGATTTTTGGAGTTTTGGAGTTTCGGAGTTTCGGAGTATTGGAGTTTCAGACTTTTCGAGGTTCAGGGTTGTGGAATTTCGGAATTTTTGAGTTTTGGAGTTTCGGAGTTCCAGAGTTTCGGAGTTTTGGAGTTTTGCAGTTTCGGAGTTTTGGAGTTTTGGAGTTTTCGAGGTTCAGGGTTGTGGAGTTTCGGAATTTTTGAGTTTTGGAGTTTCGGAGTTTTGGAGATTTGGTGTTTTGGAGTTTCGAATTTTCAGAGTTTCGGATTTTTGGAGTTTTGGAGTTCCGGAGATTTATAGTTTCAGAGTTTTGGAGGTTCAGGGTTGGGGAGTTTCGGAATTTTTGAGTTGTGGAGTTTCGGAGTTTTGGAGTTTTGGAGTTTCGGAGTTTCGGAGTTTCAGAGTTTTCGAGGTTCAGGGTTGTGGAGTTTCGGAATTTTTGAGTTTTGGAGTTTCGGAGTTTTGGAGTTTCAGAGTTTTGGAGTTTCAGGGTTGTGGAGTTTCGGAATTTTTGAGTTTTGGAGTTTCGGAGTTTTGGAGTATTGCAGTTTTGGAATTTCGGAGTTTTGGAGTTTCGAATTTTCAGAGTTTTGGATTTTTGCACTTTTGGAGTTTCGGAGTTTTGGAGTTTCGGAGTTTTGGAGTTTCGGAGTTGTGGAGTTTCGGAGTTTCGGAGTTTTGGAGTTTTGCAGTTTCGGAGTTTTGGAGTTTTGGAGTTTCGGAGTTTCGGAGTTTTGGAGTTTCAGACTTTTCGAGGTTCAGGGTTGTGGAATTTCGGAATTTTTGAGTTTTGGAGTTTCGGAGTTCCGGAGTTTCGGAGTTTTGGAGTTTTGCAGTTTCGGAGTTTTGGAGTTTTGGAGTTTCGGAGTTTTGGAGATTTGGTGTTTTGGAGTTTCGAATTTTCAGAGTATCGGATTTTTGGAGTTTTGGAGTTTTTGAGTTTTTTAGTTTTGAATTTTTGCACTTTTGGAGTTTTGGAGTTTTGGAGTTTCGGAGTTTTGGAGTTTCAGAGTTTTGGAGGTTCAGGGTTGTGGAGTTTCGGAATTTTTGAGTTTTGGAGTTTCGTAGTTTCGGAGTTTTGGAGAATTGCAGTTTTGGAGTTTTGGGGTTTTGGAGTTTCGAATTTTCAGTTTCGGATTTTTGGAGTTTCGGAGTTTTGGAGTTTCAGAGTTTTCGAGGTTCAGGGTTGTGGAGTTTCGGAATTTTTGAGTTTTGGAGTTTCAGAGTTTCGGAGTTTTGGAGTTTTGGAGTTTCGAATTTTCAGTTTCGGATTTTTGGAGTTTTGGAGTTTTGGAGATTTGGAGTTTTGGCGTTTTGGAGATTCGGAATCTTGGAGTTTCGGAATTTTGTAGTTTTGTAGTTTTGGAGTGTCAGAGTTCTGGAGTGTTGGAGCTTTGGAGTTTTGGAGTTTATGAGTTTTTGAGTTTTGGATTTTTGCACTTTTGGAGTTTTGGAGTTTTGGAGTTTTGGAGTTTCGGAGTTTCGGAGTTTCGGAGTTTTGGAGTTTCAGAGTTTTGGAGGTTCAGGGTTGTGGAGTTTCGGAATTTTTGAGTATTGGAGTTCCGGAGTTTCGGAGTTTTGGAGAATTGCAGTTTTGGAATTTTTGTAGTTTTGAATTTTCAGAGTTTCGGATTTTTGGAGTTTTGGAGTTTCGGAGTTTCGGAGTTTTGGAGTTTCAGACTTTTCGAGGTTCAGGGTTGTGGAATTTCGGAATTTTTGAGTTTTGGAGTTTCGGAGTTCCAGAGTTTCGGAGTTTTGGAGTTTTGCAGTTTCGGAGTTTTGGAGTTTTGGAGTTTTCGAGGTTCAGGGTTGTGGAGTTTCGGAATTTTTGAGTTTTGGAGTTTCGGAGTTTTGGAGATTTGGTGTTTTGGAGTTTCGAATTTTCAGAGTTTCGGATTTTTGGAGTTTTGGAGTTCCGGAGATTTATAGTTTCAGAGTTTTGGAGGTTCAGGGTTGGGGAGTTTCGGAATTTTTGAGTTTTGGAGTTTCGGAGTTTTGGAGTTTTGGAGTTTCGGAGTTTCGGAGTTTCAGAGTTTTCGAGGTTCAGGGTTGTGGAGTTTCGGAATTTTTGAGTTTTGGAGTTTCGGAGTTTCGGAGTTTTGGAGCTTCAGAGTTTTGGAGGTTCAGGGTTGTGGAGTTTCGGAATTTTTGAGTTTTGGAGTTTCGGAGTTTTGGAGTATTGCAGTTTTGGAATTTCGGAGTTTTGGAGTTTCGAATTTTCAGAGTTTTGGATTTTTGCACTTTTGGAGTTTCGGAGTTTTGGAGTTTCGGAGTTTTGGAGTTTCGGAGTTGTGGAGTTTCGGAGTTTCGGAGTTTTGGAGTTTTGCAGTTTCGGAGTTTTGGAGTTTTGGAGTTTCGGAGTTTCGGAGTTTTGGAGTTTCAGACTTTTCGAGGTTCAGGGTTGTGGAATTTCGGAATTTTTGAGTTTTGGAGTTTCGGAGTTCCGGAGTTTCGGAGTTTTGGAGTTTTGCAGTTTCGGAGTTTTGGAGTTTTGGAGTTTCGGAGTTTCGGAGATTTGGTGTTTTGGAGTTTCGAATTTTCAGAGTATCGGATTTTTGGAGTTTTGGAGTTTTTGAGTTTTTTAGTTTTGAATTTTTGCACTTTTGGAGTTTTGGAGTTTTGGAGTTTCGGAGTTTTGGAGTTTCAGAGTTTTGGAGGTTCAGGGTTGTGGAGTTTCGGAATTTTTGAGTTTTGGAGTTTCGTAGTTTCGGAGTTTTGGAGAATTGCAGTTTTGGAGTTTTGGGGTTTTGGAGTTTCGAATTTTCAGTTTCGGATTTTTGGAGTTTCGGAGTTTTGGAGTTTCAGAGTTTTCGAGGTTCAGGGTTGTGGAGTTTCGGAATTTTTGAGTTTTGGAGTTTCAGAGTTTCGGAGTTTTGGAGTTTTGGAGTTTCGAATTTTCAGTTTCGGATTTTTGGAGTTTTGGAGTTTTGGAGATTTGGAGTTTTGGCGTTTTGGAGATTCGGAATCTTGGAGTTTCGGAATTTTGTAGTTTTGTAGTTTTGGAGTGTCAGAGTTCTGGAGTGTTGGAGCTTTGGAGTTTTGGAGTTTATGAGTTTTTGAGTTTTGGATTTTTGCACTTTTGGAGTTTTGGAGTTTTGGAGTTTTGGAGTTTCGGAGTTTCGGAGTTTCGGAGTTTTGGAGTTTCAGAGTTTTGGAGGTTCAGGGTTGTGGAGTTTCGGAATTTTTGAGTATTGGAGTTCCGGAGTTTCGGAGTTTTGGAGAATTGCAGTTTTGGAATTTTTGTAGTTTTGAATTTTCAGAGTTTCGGATTTTTGGAGTTTTGGAGTTTCGGAGTTTCGGAGTTTTGGAGTTTCAGACTTTTCGAGGTTCAGGGTTGTGGAATTTCGGAATTTTTGAGTTTTGGAGTTTCGGAGTTCCAGAGTTTCGGAGTTTTGGAGTTTTGCAGTTTCGGAGTTTTGGAGTTTTGGAGTTTTCGAGGTTCAGGGTTGTGGAGTTTCGGAATTTTTGAGTTTTGGAGTTTCGGAGTTTTGGAGATTTGGTGTTTTGGAGTTTCGAATTTTCAGAGTTTCGGATTTTTGGAGTTTTGGAGTTCCGGAGATTTATAGTTTCAGAGTTTTGGAGGTTCAGGGTTGGGGAGTTTCGGAATTTTTGAGTTTTGGAGTTTCGGAGTTTTGGAGTTTTGGAGTTTCGGAGTTTCGGAGTTTCAGAGTTTTCGAGGTTCAGGGTTGTGGAGTTTCGGAATTTTTGAGTTTTGGAGTTTCGGAGTTTCGGAGTTTTGGAGTTTCAGAGTTTTGGAGGTTCAGGGTTGTGGAGTTTCGGAATTTTTGAGTTTTGGAGTTTCGGAGTTTTGGAGTATTGCAGTTTTGGAATTTCGGAGTTTTGGAGTTTCGAATTTTCAGAGTTTTGGATTTTTGCACTTTTGGAGTTTCGGAGTTTTGGAGTTTCGGAGTTTTGGAGTTTCGGAGTTGTGGAGTTTCGGAGTTTCGGAGTTTTGGAGTTTTGCAGTTTCGGAGTTTTGGAGTTTTGGAGTTTCGGAGTTTCGGAGTTTTGGAGTTTCAGAGTTTGCGAGGTTCAGGGTTGTGGAGTTTCTGAATTTTTGAATTTTGGAGTTTCGGAGTTTCGGAGTTTTGGAGTTTTGGAGTTTCGAATTTACAGAGTTTCGGATTTTCGGAGTTTTGGAGTTTCGGAGATTTGGAGTTTTGGCGTTTTGGAGATTCGGAATCTTGGAGTTTCGGAATTTTGTAGTTTTGTAGTTTTGGAGTGTCAGAGTTCTGGAGTGTTGGAGCTTTGGAGTTTTGGAGTTTATGAGTTTTTGAGTTTTGGATTTTTGCACTTTTGGAGTTTTGGAGTTTTGGAGTTTCGGAGTTTCGGAGTTTTGGAGTTTCAGAGTTTTGGAGGTTCAGGGTTGTGGAGTTTCGGAATTTTTGAGTATTGGAGTTCCGGAGTTTCGGAGTTTTGGAGAATTGCAGTTTTGGAATTTTTGTAGTTTTGAATTTTCAGTTTCGGATTTTTGGAGTTTTGGAGTTTCGGAGTTTCGGAGTTTTGGAGTTTCAGACTTTTCGAGGTTCAGGGTTGTGGAATTTTGGAATTTTTGAGTTTTGGAGTTTCGGAGTTCCGGAGTTTCGGAGTTTTGGAGTTTTGCAGTTTCGGAGTTTTGGAGTTTTGGAGTTTCGGAGTTTTTGAGTTTCAGAGTTTTCGAGGTTCAGGGTTGTGGAGTTTCGGAATTTTTGAGTTTTGGAGTTTCGGAGTTTTGGAGTTTTGGTGTTTTGGAGTTTCGAATTTTCAGAGTTTCGGAATTTTGTAGTTTTGTAGTTTTGGAGTGTCATCAGAGTTCTGGAGTGTTGGAGCTTTGGAGGTTTGGAGTTTATGAGTTTTTGAGTTTTGGATTTTTGCACTTTTGGAGTTTCGGAGTTTTGGAGTTTCGGAGTTTTGGAGTTTCGGAGTTGTGGAGTTTCGGAATTTTTAAGTTTTGGAGTTCTGGAGTTTCGGAGTTTCGGAGTTTCGGAGTTTTGGAGTTTTGCAGTTTCGGAGTTTTGGAGTTTTGGAGTTTCGGAGTTTCGGAGTTTTGGAGTTTCGGAGTTTGCGAGGTTCAGGGTTGTGGAGTTTCTGAATTTTTGAATTTTGGAGTTTCGGAGTTTCGGAGTTTTGGAGTTTTGGAGTTTCGAATTTACAGAGTTTCGGATTTTCGGAGTTTTGGAGTTTCGGAGATTTGGAGTTTTGGCGTTTTGGAGATTCGGGGTCTTGGAGTTTCGGAATTTTGCAGTTTTGTAGTTTTGGAGTGTCGGACATATTTTCTAGTGAAGCAGCGCAACGGCACAAGGCCAACGGAAGAAGAGGACAAACACAGCTTCTGCTTCACTAGAAAATATGTCAGACCAACTCGCCCACCAGTTCATGGAGTGTCGGAGTTTTGGAGTGTTGGAGTTTTGGAGTTTCGGAGTTTCGGAGTTTCGGAGTTTTGGAGTTTCAGAGTTTCAGAGTTCTGGAGGTTCAGGGTTGTGGAGTTTTGGAATTTTTGAGTTTTGAAGTTTCAGAGTTTCCGAGTTTTGGAGTTTTGCGGTTTTGGAGTTTTGGAGTTTCGAATTTTCAGTTTCGGATTTTTGGAGTTTTGGAGTTTTCGAGATTTGGAGTTTCGGCGTTTTGGAGATTCGGAGTCTTGGAGTGTCGGAATTTTGTAGTTTTGTAGTTTTGGAGTGTCGGAGTTTTGGAGTTTTGGAGTTTCGGAGTTTCGGAGTTTTGGAGTTTCAGAGTTTTGGAGGTTCAGGGTTGTGGAGTTTCGGAATTTTTGAGTTTTGGAGTTTCGTAGTTTCGGAGTTTTGGAGAATTGCAGTTTTGGAGTTTTGGGGTTTTGGAGTTTCGAATTTTCAGAGTTTCAGATTTTTGGAGTTTTGGAGTTTCGGAGTTTCGGAGTTTTGGAGTTTCAGAGTTTTCGAGGTTCAGGGTTGTGGAGTTTCGGAATTTTTGAGTTTTGGAGTTTCAGAGTTTCGGAGTTTTGGAGTTTCGAATTTTCAGTTTCGGATTTTTGGAGTTTTGGAGTTTCGGAGATTTGGAGTTTTGGCGTTTTGGAGATTCGGAATCTTGGAGTTTCGGAATTTTGTAGTTTTGTAGTGTCATCAGAGTTCTGGAGTGTTGGAGCTTTGGAGGTTTGGAGTTTATGAGTTTTTGAGTTTTGGATTTTTGCACTTTTGGAGTTTTGGAGTTTTGGAGTTTCGGAGTTTCGGAGTTTCGGAGTTTTGGAGTTTCAGAGTTTTGGAGGTTCAGGGTTGTGGAGTTTCGGAATTTTTGAGTATTGGAGTTCCGGAGTTTCGGAGTTTTGGAGAATTGCAGTTTTGGAATTTTTGTAGTTTTGAATTTTCAGAGTTTCGGATTTTTGCAGTTTTGGAGTGTCAGAGTTCTGGAGTGTTGGAGCTTCGGAGTTTTGGAGTTTATGAGTTTTTGAGTTTTGGATTTTTGCACTTTTGGAGTTTTGGAGTTTTGGAGTTTTGGAGTTTCGGAGTTTCGGAGTTTCGGAGTTTTGGAGTTTCAGACTTTTCGAGGTTCAGGGTTGTGGAATTTCGGAATTTTTGAGTTTTGGAGTTTCGGAGTTCCGGAGTTTCGGAGTTTTGGAGTTTTGCAGTTTCGGAGTTTTGGAGTTTTGGAGTTTCGGAGTTTTGGAGATTTGGTGTTTTGGAGTTTCGAATTTTCAGAGTATCGGATTTTTGGAGTTTTGGAGTTTTTGAGTTTTTTAGTTTTGAATTTTTGCACTTTTGGAGTTTTGGAGTTTTGGAGTTTCGGAGTTTTGGAGTTTCAGAGTTTTGGAGGTTCAGGGTTGTGGAGTTTCGGAATTTTTGAGTTTTGGAGTTTCGTAGTTTCGGAGTTTTGGAGAATTGCAGTTTTGGAGTTTTGGGGTTTTGGAGTTTCGAATTTTCAGTTTCGGATTTTTGGAGTTTCGGAGTTTTGGAGTTTCAGAGTTTTCGAGGTTCAGGGTTGTGGAGTTTCGGAATTTTTGAGTTTTGGAGTTTCAGAGTTTCGGAGTTTTGGAGTTTTGGAGTTTCGAATTTTCAGTTTCGGATTTTTGGAGTTTTGGAGTTTTGGAGATTTGGAGTTTTGGCGTTTTGGAGATTCGGAATCTTGGAGTTTCGGAATTTTGTAGTTTTGTAGTTTTGGAGTGTCAGAGTTCTGGAGTGTTGGAGCTTTGGAGTTTTGGAGTTTATGAGTTTTTGAGTTTTGGATTTTTGCACTTTTGGAGTTTTGGAGTTTTGGAGTTTTGGAGTTTCGGAGTTTCGGAGTTTCGGAGTTTTGGAGTTTCAGAGTTTTGGAGGTTCAGGGTTGTGGAGTTTCGGAATTTTTGAGTATTGGAGTTCCGGAGTTTCGGAGTTTTGGAGAATTGCAGTTTTGGAATTTTTGTAGTTTTGAATTTTCAGAGTTTCGGATTTTTGGAGTTTTGGAGTTTCGGAGTTTCGGAGTTTTGGAGTTTCAGACTTTTCGAGGTTCAGGGTTGTGGAATTTCGGAATTTTTGAGTTTTGGAGTTTCGGAGTTCCAGAGTTTCGGAGTTTTGGAGTTTTGCAGTTTCGGAGTTTTGGAGTTTTGGAGTTTTCGAGGTTCAGGGTTGTGGAGTTTCGGAATTTTTGAGTTTTGGAGTTTCGGAGTTTTGGAGATTTGGTGTTTTGGAGTTTCGAATTTTCAGAGTTTCGGATTTTTGGAGTTTTGGAGTTCCGGAGATTTATAGTTTCAGAGTTTTGGAGGTTCAGGGTTGGGGAGTTTCGGAATTTTTGAGTTTTGGAGTTTCGGAGTTTTGGAGTTTTGGAGTTTCGGAGTTTCGGAGTTTCGGAGTTTCAGAGTTTTCGAGGTTCAGGGTTGTGGAGTTTCGGAATTTTTGAGTTTTGGAGTTTCGGAGTTTCGGAGTTTTGGAGTTTCAGAGTTTTGGAGGTTCAGGGTTGTGGAGTTTCGGAATTTTTGAGTTTTGGAGTTTCGGAGTTTTGGAGTATTGCAGTTTTGGAATTTCGGAGTTTTGGAGTTTCGAATTTTCAGAGTTTTGGATTTTTGCACTTTTGGAGTTTCGGAGTTTTGGAGTTTCGGAGTTTTGGAGTTTCGGAGTTGTGGAGTTTCGGAGTTTCGGAGTTTTGGAGTTTTGCAGTTTCGGAGTTTTGGAGTTTTGGAGTTTCGGAGTTTCGGAGTTTTGGAGTTTCAGAGTTTGCGAGGTTCAGGGTTGTGGAGTTTCTGAATTTTTGAATTTTGGAGTTTCGGAGTTTCGGAGTTTTGGAGTTTTGGAGTTTCGAATTTACAGAGTTTCGGATTTTCGGAGTTTTGGAGTTTCGGAGATTTGGAGTTTTGGCGTTTTGGAGATTCGGAATCTTGGAGTTTCGGAATTTTGTAGTTTTGTAGTTTTGGAGTGTCAGAGTTCTGGAGTGTTGGAGCTTTGGAGTTTTGGAGTTTATGAGTTTTTGAGTTTTGGATTTTTGCACTTTTGGAGTTTTGGAGTTTTGGAGTTTCGGAGTTTCGGAGTTTTGGAGTTTCAGAGTTTTGGAGGTTCAGGGTTGTGGAGTTTCGGAATTTTTGAGTATTGGAGTTCCGGAGTTTCGGAGTTTTGGAGAATTGCAGTTTTGGAATTTTTGTAGTTTTGAATTTTCAGTTTCGGATTTTTGGAGTTTTGGAGTTTCGGAGTTTCGGAGTTTTGGAGTTTCAGACTTTTCGAGGTTCAGGGTTGTGGAATTTTGGAATTTTTGAGTTTTGGAGTTTCGGAGTTCCGGAGTTTCGGAGTTTTGGAGTTTTGCAGTTTCGGAGTTTTGGAGTTTTGGAGTTTCGGAGTTTTTGAGTTTCAGAGTTTTCGAGGTTCAGGGTTGTGGAGTTTCGGAATTTTTGAGTTTTGGAGTTTCGGAGTTTTGGAGTTTTGGTGTTTTGGAGTTTCGAATTTTCAGAGTTTCGGAATTTTGTAGTTTTGTAGTTTTGGAGTGTCATCAGAGTTCTGGAGTGTTGGAGCTTTGGAGGTTTGGAGTTTATGAGTTTTTGAGTTTTGGATTTTTGCACTTTTGGAGTTTCGGAGTTTTGGAGTTTCGGAGTTTTGGAGTTTCGGAGTTGTGGAGTTTCGGAATTTTTAAGTTTTGGAGTTCTGGAGTTTCGGAGTTTCGGAGTTTCGGAGTTTTGGAGTTTTGCAGTTTCGGAGTTTTGGAGTTTTGGAGTTTCGGAGTTTCGGAGTTTTGGAGTTTCGGAGTTTGCGAGGTTCAGGGTTGTGGAGTTTCTGAATTTTTGAATTTTGGAGTTTCGGAGTTTCGGAGTTTTGGAGTTTTGGAGTTTCGAATTTACAGAGTTTCGGATTTTCGGAGTTTTGGAGTTTCGGAGATTTGGAGTTTTGGCGTTTTGGAGATTCGGGGTCTTGGAGTTTCGGAATTTTGCAGTTTTGTAGTTTTGGAGTGTCGGAGTTTTGGAGTGTTGGAGTTTTGGAGTTTCGGAGTTTCGGAGTTTCGGAGTTTTGGAGTTTCAGAGTTTCAGAGTTCTGGAGGTTCAGGGTTGTGGAGTTTTGGAATTTTTGAGTTTTGAAGTTTCAGAGTTTCCGAGTTTTGGAGTTTCGAATTTTCAGTTTCGGATTTTTGGAGTTTTGGAGTTTTCGAGATTTGGAGTTTCGGCGTTTTGGAGATTCGGAGTCTTGGAGTGTCGGAATTTTGTAGTTTTGTAGTTTTGGAGTGTCGGAGTTTTGGAGTGTTGGAGTTTTGGAGCTTTGGAGTTTCGGAGTTTCGGAGTTTTGGAGTGTCAGAGTTTTGGAGGTTCAGGGTTGTGGAGTTTCGGAATTTTTGAGTTTTGGAGTTTCGTAGTTTCGGAGTTTTGGAGAATTGCAGTTTTGGAGTTTTGGGGTTTTGGAGTTTCGAATTTTCAGAGTTTCAGATTTTTGGAGTTTTGGAGTTTCGGAGTTTCGGAGTTTTGGAGTTTCAGAGTTTTCGAGGTTCAGGGTTGTGGAGTTTCGGAATTTTTGAGTTTTGGAGTTTCAGAGTTTCGGAGTTTTGGAGTTTTGGAGTTTCGAATTTTCAGTTTCGGATTTTTGGAGTTTTGGAGTTTCGGAGATTTGGAGTTTTGGCGTTTTGGAGATTCGGAATCTTGGAGTTTCGGAATTTTGTAGTTTTGTAGTGTCATCAGAGTTCTGGAGTGTTGGAGCTTTGGAGGTTTGGAGTTTATGAGTTTTTGAGTTTTGGATTTTTGCACTTTTGGAGTTTTGGAGTTTTGGAGTTTCGGAGTTTCGGAGTTTCGGAGTTTTGGAGTTTCAGAGTTTTGGAGGTTCAGGGTTGTGGAGTTTCGGAATTTTTGAGTATTGGAGTTCCGGAGTTTCGGAGTTTTGGAGAATTGCAGTTTTGGAATTTTTGTAGTTTTGAATTTTCAGAGTTTCGGATTTTTGCAGTTTTGGAGTGTCAGAGTTCTGGAGTGTTGGAGCTTCGGAGTTTTGGAGTTTATGAGTTTTTTAGTTTTGAATTTTTGCACTTTTGGAGTTTTGGAGTTTTGGAGTTTCGGAGTTTCGGAGTTTTGGAGTTTCAGAGTTTTGGAGGTTCAGGGTTGTGGAGTTTCGGAATTTTTGAGTTTTGGAGTTTCGTAGTTTCGGAGTTTTGGAGAATTGCAGTTTTGGAGTTTCGAATTTTCAGTTTCGGATTTTTGGAGTTTTGGAGTTTTCGAGATTTGGAGTTTCGGCGTTTTGGAGATTCGGAGTCTTGGAGTGTCGGAATTTTGTAGTTTTGTAGTTTTGGAGTGTCGGAGTTTTGGAGTGTTGGAGTTTTGGAGCTTTGGAGTTTTGGAGTTTTTGAGTTTTTTAGTTTTGAATTTTTGCACTTTTGGAGTTTTGGAGTTTTGGAGTTTCGGAGTTTCGGAGTTTTGGAGTTTCAGAGTTTTGGAGGTTCAGGGTTGTGGAGTTTCGGAATTTTTGAGTTTTGGAGTTTCGTAGTTTCGGAGTTTTGGAGAATTGCAGTTTCGAATTTTCAGTTTCGGATTTTTGGAGTTTTGGAGTTTCGGAGATTTGGAGTTTTGGCGTTTTGGAGATTCGGAATCTTGGAGTTTCGGAATTTTGTAGTTTTGTAGTTTTGGAGTGTCATCAGAGTTCTGGAGTGTTGGAGCTTTGGAGGTTTGGAGTTTATGAGTTTTTGAGTTTTGGATTTTTGCACTTTTGGAGTTTTGGAGTTTTGGAGTTTCGGAGTTTCGGAGTTTCGGAGTTTTGGAGTTTCAGAGTTTTGGAGGTTCAGGGTTGTGGAGTTTCGGAATTTTTGAGTATTGGAGTTCCGGAGTTTCGGAGTTTTGGAGAATTGCAGTTTTGGAATTTTTGTAGTTTTGAATTTTCAGAGTTTCGGATTTTTGCAGTTTTGGAGTGTCAGAGTTCTGGAGTGTTGGAGCTTCGGAGTTTTGGAGTTTATGAGTTTTTGAGTTTTGGATTTTTGCACTTTTGGAGTTTTGGAGTTTTGGAGTTTTGGAGTTTCGGAGTTTCGGAGTTTCGGAGTTTTGGAGTTTCAGACTTTTCGAGGTTCAGGGTTGTGGAATTTCGGAATTTTTGAGTTTTGGAGTTTCGGAGTTCCGGAGTTTCGGAGTTTTGGAGTTTTGCAGTTTCGGAGTTTTGGAGTTTTGGAGTTTCGGAGTTTTGGAGATTTGGTGTTTTGGAGTTTCGAATTTTCAGAGTATCGGATTTTTGGAGTTTTGGAGTTTTTGAGTTTTTTAGTTTTGAATTTTTGCACTTTTGGAGTTTTGGAGTTTTGGAGTTTCGGAGTTTTGGAGTTTCAGAGTTTTGGAGGTTCAGGGTTGTGGAGTTTCGGAATTTTTGAGTTTTGGAGTTTCGTAGTTTCGGAGTTTTGGAGAATTGCAGTTTTGGAGTTTTGGGGTTTTGGAGTTTCGAATTTTCAGTTTCGGATTTTTGGAGTTTCGGAGTTTTGGAGTTTCAGAGTTTTCGAGGTTCAGGGTTGTGGAGTTTCGGAATTTTTGAGTTTTGGAGTTTCAGAGTTTCGGAGTTTTGGAGTTTTGGAGTTTCGAATTTTCAGTTTCGGATTTTTGGAGTTTTGGAGTTTTGGAGATTTGGAGTTTTGGCGTTTTGCAGATTCGGAATCTTGGAGTTTCGGAATTTTGTAGTTTTGTAGTTTTGGAGTGTCAGAGTTCTGGAGTGTTGGAGCTTTGGAGTTTTGGAGTTTATGAGTTTTTGAGTTTTGGATTTTTGCACTTTTGGAGTTTTGGAGTTTTGGAGTTTTGGAGTTTCGGAGTTTCGGAGTTTCGGAGTTTTGGAGTTTCAGAGTTTTGGAGGTTCAGGGTTGTGGAGTTTCGGAATTTTTGAGTATTGGAGTTCCGGAGTTTCGGAGTTTTGGAGAATTGCAGTTTTGGAATTTTTGTAGTTTTGAATTTTCAGAGTTTCGGATTTTTGGAGTTTTGGAGTTTCGGAGTTTCGGAGTTTTGGAGTTTCAGACTTTTCGAGGTTCAGGGTTGTGGAATTTCGGAATTTTTGAGTTTTGGAGTTTCGGAGTTCCAGAGTTTCGGAGTTTTGGAGTTTTGCAGTTTCGGAGTTTTGGAGTTTTGGAGTTTTCGAGGTTCAGGGTTGTGGAGTTTCGGAATTTTTGAGTTTTGGAGTTTCGGAGTTTTGGAGATTTGGTGTTTTGGAGTTTCGAATTTTCAGAGTTTCGGATTTTTGGAGTTTTGGAGTTCCGGAGATTTATAGTTTCAGAGTTTTGGAGGTTCAGGGTTGGGGAGTTTCGGAATTTTTGAGTTTTGGAGTTTCGGAGTTTTGGAGTTTTGGAGTTTCGGAGTTTCGGAGTTTCAGAGTTTTCGAGGTTCAGGGTTGTGGAGTTTCGGAATTTTTGAGTTTTGGAGTTTCGGAGTTTCGGAGTTTTGGAGTTTCAGAGTTTTGGAGGTTCAGGGTTGTGGAGTTTCGGAATTTTTGAGTTTTGGAGTTTCGGAGTTTTGGAGTATTGCAGTTTTGGAATTTCGGAGTTTTGGAGTTTCGAATTTTCAGAGTTTAGGATTTTTGCACTTTTGGAGTTTCGGAGTTTTGGAGTTTCGGAGTTTTGGAGTTTCGGAGTTGTGGAGTTTCGGAGTTTCGGAGTTTTGGAGTTTTGCAGTTTCGGAGTTTTGGAGTTTTGGAGTTTCGGAGTTTCGGAGTTTTGGAGTTTCAGAGTTTGCGAGGTTCAGGGTTGTGGAGTTTCTGAATTTTTGAATTTTGGAGTTTCGGAGTTTCGGAGTTTTGGAGTTTTGGAGTTTCGAATTTACAGAGTTTCGGATTTTCGGAGTTTTGGAGTTTCGGAGATTTGGAGTTTTGGCGTTTTGGAGATTCGGAATCTTGGAGTTTCGGAATTTTGTAGTTTTGTAGTTTTGGAGTGTCAGAGTTCTGGAGTGTTGGAGCTTTGGAGTTTTGGAGTTTATGAGTTTTTGAGTTTTGGATTTTTGCACTTTTGGAGTTTTGGAGTTTTGGAGTTTCGGAGTTTCGGAGTTTTGGAGTTTCAGAGTTTTGGAGGTTCAGGGTTGTGGAGTTTCGGAATTTTTGAGTATTGGAGTTCCGGAGTTTCGGAGTTTTGGAGAATTGCAGTTTTGGAATTTTTGTAGTTTTGAATTTTCAGTTTCGGATTTTTGGAGTTTTGGAGTTTCGGAGTTTCGGAGTTTTGGAGTTTCAGACTTTTCGAGGTTCAGGGTTGTGGAATTTTGGAATTTTTGAGTTTTGGAGTTTCGGAGTTCCGGAGTTTCGGAGTTTTGGAGTTTTGCAGTTTCGGAGTTTTGGAGTTTTGGAGTTTCGGAGTTTTTGAGTTTCAGAGTTTTCGAGGTTCAGGGTTGTGGAGTTTCGGAATTTTTGAGTTTTGGAGTTTCGGAGTTTTGGAGTTTTGGTGTTTTGGAGTTTCGAATTTTCAGAGTTTCGGAATTTTGTAGTTTTGTAGTTTTGGAGTGTCATCAGAGTTCTGGAGTGTTGGAGCTTTGGAGGTTTGGAGTTTATGAGTTTTTGAGTTTTGGATTTTTGCACTTTTGGAGTTTCGGAGTTTTGGAGTTTCGGAGTTTTGGAGTTTCGGAGTTGTGGAGTTTCGGAATTTTTAAGTTTTGGAGTTCTGGAGTTTCGGAGTTCCGAAGTTTCGGAGTTTCGGAGTTTTGGAGTTTTTCAGTTTCGGAGTTTTGGAGTTTTGGAGTTTCGGAGTTTCGGAGTTTTGGAGTTTCGGAGTTTGCGAGGTTCAGGGTTGTGGAGTTTCTGAATTTTTGAATTTTGGAGTTTCGGAGTTTCGGAGTTTTGGAGTTTTGGAGTTTCGAATTTACAGAGTTTCGGATTTTCGGAGTTTTGGAGTTTCGGAGATTTGGAGTTTTGGCGTTTTGGAGATTCGGGGTCTTGGAGTTTCGGAATTTTGCAGTTTTGTAGTTTTGGAGTGTCGGAGTTTTGGAGTGTTGGAGTTTTGGAGTTTCGGAGTTTCGGAGTTTCGGAGTTTTGGAGTTTCAGAGTTTCAGAGTTCTGGAGGTTCAGGGTTGTGGAGTTTTGGAATTTTTGAGTTTTGAAGTTTCAGAGTTTCCGAGTTTCGGATTTTTGGAGTTTTGGAGTTTTCGAGATTTGGAGTTTCGACGTTTTGGAGATTCGGAGTCTTGGAGCGTCGGAATTTTGTAGTTTTGTAGTTTTGGAGTGTCGGAGTTTTGGAGTGTTGGAGTTTTGGAGCTTTGGAGTTTTGGAGTTTTTGAGTTTTTTAGTTTTGAATTTTTGCACTTTTGGAGTTTTGGAGTTTTGGAGTTTCGGAGTTTCGGAGTTTCGGAGTTTCAGAGTTTTGGAGGTTCAGGGTTGTGGAGTTTCGGAATTTTTGAGTTTTGGAGTTTCGTAGTTTCGGAGTTTTGGAGAATTGCAGTTTTGGAGTTTTGGGGTTTTGGAGTTTCGAATTTTCAGAGTTTCGGATTTTTGGAGTTTTGGAGTTTCGGAGTTTCGGAGTTTTGGAGTTTTAGAGTTTTAGAGTTTTGGAGTTTTGAAATTTTTGAGTTTCGGATTTTTGGAGTTTGGAGTTTTTAAGTTTTGGATTTTTGAGTTTTGGATTTTTGGATTTTTGGAGTTTTTGTGTTTTTGAGTTTTGGAGTTTTGGATTTTTGCGCTTTTGGAGGTTTGGAGTTTTGGATTTTGGAGCTTAGGAGGTATGGATTTTTGGATATTCAGGGTTTTGTTCCAGAATTTTGTAGTTTTGGAGTGTTGGAGTGTCGGAGTTTCGGAGTTTCGAATTATTGGAGTTTTCGAGTTTTGGAATTTTTGATTTTTGAAGGTATGGATTTTTGGAGTTTCGGAGTTGTGGAGATTCGGGTTTGTGGAGTATTGGAGTTTTGGAGTTTTGGATTTTTGTACTTTTCGAGTTTCGGAGTTTTGGAGTTTCGGAGTTTTGGAGTTTCGGAGTTGTGGAGTTTCGGAATTTTTAAGTTTTGGAGTTTTGGAGTTTCGGAGTTCCGGAGTTTCGGAGTTTCAGAGTTTTCCAGGTTCAGGGTTGTGGAGTTTCTGAATTTTTGAATTTTGGAGTTTCGGAGTTTCGGAGTTTTGGAGTTTTCGAGTTTCGAATTTACAGAGTTTCGGATTTTCGGAGTTTTGGAGTTTCGGAGATTTGGAGTTTTGGCGTTTTGGAGATTCGGGGTCTTGGAGTTTCGGAATTTTGCAGTTTTGTAGTTTTGGAGTGTCGGAGTTTTGGAGTGTTGGAGTTTTGGAGTTTCAGAGTTTCGGAGTTTCGGGGTTTTGGAGTTTCAGAGTTTCAGAGTTCTGGAGGTTCAGGGTTGTGGAGTTTCGGAATTTTTGAGTTTTGGAGTTTCAGAGTTTCGGAGTTTTGGAGTTTTGCGGTTTTGGAGTTTTGGAGTTTCGAATTTTCAGTTTCAGATTTTTGGAGTTTTGGACTTTTCGAGATTTGGAGTTTCGGCGTTTTGGAGATTCGGAGTCTTGGAGTGTCGGAATTTTGTAGTTTTGTAGTTTTGGAGTGTCGGAGTTTTGGAGTGTTGGAGTTTTGGAGCTTTGGAGTTTTGGAGTTTTTGAGTCTTTTAGTTTTGAATTTTTGCACTTTTGGAGTTTTGGAGTTTCGGAGTTTCGGAGTTTTGGAGTTTCAGAGTTTTGGAGGTTCAGGGTTGTGGAGTTTCGGAATTTTTGAGTTTTGGAGTTTCGTAGTTTCGGAGTTTTGGAGAATTGCAGTTTTGGAGTTTTGGGGTTTTGGAGTTTCGAATTTTCAGAGTTTCGGATTTTTGGAGTTTTGGAGTTTCGGAGTTTTGGAGTTTCAGAGTTTTCGAGGTTCAGGGTTGTGGAGTTTCGGAATTTTTGAGTTTTGGAGTTTCAGAGTTTCGGAGTTTTGGAGTTTTGGAGTTTCGAATTTTCAGTTTCGGATTTTTGGAGTTTTGGAGTTTTGGAGATTTGGAGTTTTGGCGTTTTGGAGATTCGGAATCTTGGAGTTTCGGAATTTTGTAGTTTTGTAGTTTTGGAGTGTCAGAGTTCTGGAGTGTTGGAGCTTTGGAGTTTTGGAGTTTATGAGTTTTTGAGTTTTGGATTTTTGCACTTTTGGAGTTTTGGAGTTTTGGAGTTTCGGAGTTTCGGAGTTTTGGAGTTTCAGAGTTTTGGAGGTTCAGGGTTGTGGAGTTTCGGAATTTTTGAGTATTGGAGTTCCGGAGTTACGGAGTTTTGGAGAATTGCAGTTTTGGAATTTTTGTAGTTTTGAATTTTCAGAGTTTCGGATTTTTGGAGTTTTGGAGTTTCGGAGTTTCGGAGTTTTGGAGTTTCAGACTTTTCGAGGTTCAGGGTTGTGGAATTTCGGAATTTTTAAGTTTTGGAGTTTCGGAGTTCCGGAGTTTCGGAGTTTTGGAGTTTTGCAGTTTCGGAGTTTTGGAGTTTTGGAGTTTCGGAGTTTTGGAGTTTCAGAGTTTTCGAGGTTCAGGGCTGTGGAGTTTCGGAGTTTTTGAGTTTTGGAGTTTCGGAGTTTTGAAGATTTGGTGTTTTGGAGTTTCGAATTTTCAGAGTTTCGGATTTTTGGAGTTTTGGAGTTCCGGAGATTTATAGTTTCAGAGTTTTGGAGGTTCAGGGTTGGGGAGTTTCGGAATTTTTGAGTTTTGGAGTTTTGGAGTTTCGGAGTTTCGGAGTTTCAGAGTTTTCGAGGTTCAGGGTTGTGGAGTTTCGGAATTTTTGAGTTTTGGAGTTTCGGAGTTTCGGAGTTTTGGAGTTTCAGAGTTTTGGAGGTTCAGGGTTGTGGAGTTTCGGAATTTTTGAGTTTTGGAGTTTCGGAGTTTCGGAGTTTTGGAGTATTGCAGTTTTGGAATTTCGGAGTTTTGGAGTTTCGAATTTTCAGAGTTTTGGATTTTTGCACTTTTGGAGTTTCGGAGTTTTGGAGTTTCGGAGTTTTGGAGTTTCGGAGTTGTGGAGTTTCGGAATTTTTAAGTTTTGGAGTTCTGGAGTTTCGGAGTTCCGGAGTTTCGGAGTTTCGGAGTTTTGGAGTTTTGCAGTTTCGGAGTTTTGGAGTTTTGGAGTTTCGGAGTTTCGGAGTTTTGGAGTTTCAGAGTTTGCGAGGTTCAGGGTTGTGGAGTTTCTGAATTTTTGAATTTTGGAGTTTCGGAGTTTCGGAGTTTTGGAGTTTTGGAGTTTCGAATTTACAGAGTTTCGGATTTTCGGAGTTTTGGAGTTTCGGAGATTTGGAGTTTTGGCGTTTTGGAGATTCGGGGTCTTGGAGTTTCGGAATTTTGCAGTTTTGTAGTTTTGGAGTGTCGGAGTTTTGGAGTGTTGGAGTTTTGGAGTTTCGGAGTTTCGGAGTTTTGGAGTTTCAGAGTTTCAGAGTTCTGGAGGTTCAGGGTTGTGGAGTTTTGGAATTTTTGAGTTTTGGAGTTTCAGAGTTTCCGAGTTTTGGAGTTTTGCGGTTTAGGAGTTTTGGAGTTTCGAATTTTCAGTTTCGGATTTTTGGAGTTTTGGAGTTTTCGAGATTTGGAGTTTCGACGTTTTGGAGATTCGGAGTCTTGGAGTGTCGGAATTTTGTAGTTTTGTAGTTTTGGAGTGTCGGAGTTTTGGAGTGTTGGAGTTTTGGAGCTTTGGAGTTTTGGAGTTTTTGAGTTTTTTAGTTTTGAATTTTTGCACTTTTGGAGTTTTGGAGTTTTGGAGTTTCGGAGTTTCGGAGTTTCGGAGTTTCAGAGTTTTGGAGGTTCAGGGTTGTGGAGTTTCGGAATTTTTGAGTTTTGGAGTTTCGTAGTTTCGGAGTTTTGGAGAATTGCAGTTTTGGAGTTTTGGGGTTTTGGAGTTTCGAATTTTCAGAGTTTCGGATTTTTGGAGTTTTGGAGTTTCGGAGTTTTGGAGTTTCAGAGTTTTCGAGGTTCAGGGTTGTGGAGTTTCGGAATTTTTGAGTTTTGGAGTTTCAGAGTTTCGGAGTTTTGGAGTTTTGGAGTTTCGAATTTTCAGTTTCGGATTTTTGTAGTTTTGGAGTGTCAGAGTTCTGGAGTGTTGGAGCTTTGGAGTTTTGGAGTTTATGAGTTTTTGAGTTTTGGATTTTTGCACTTTTGGAGTTTTGGAGTTTTGGAGTTTTGGAGTTTCGGAGTTTCGGAGTTTCGGAGTTTTGGGGTTTCAGACTTTTCGAGGTTCAGGGTTGTGGAATTTCGGAATTTTTGAGTTTTGGAGTTTCGGAGTTCCGGAGTTTCGGAGTTTTGGAGTTTTGCAGTTTCGGAGTTTTGGAGTTTTGGAGTTTCGGAGTTTTGGAGATTTGGTGTTTTGGAGTTTCGAATTTTCAGAGTTTCGGATTTTTGGAGTTTTGGAGTTTTTGAGTTTTTTAGTTTTGAATTTTTGCACTTTTGGAGTTTTGGAGTTTTGGAGTTTCGGAGTTTCGGAGTTTTGGAGTTTCAGAGTTTTGGAGGTTCAGGGTTGTGGAGTTTCGGAATTTTTGAGTTTTGGAGTTTCGTAGTTTCGGAGTTTTGGAGAATTGCAGTTTTGGAGTTTCGAATTTTCAGTTTCGGATTTTTGGAGTTTTGGAGTTTTCGAGATTTGGAGTTTCGGCGTTTTGGAGATTCGGAGTCTTGGAGTGTCGGAATTTTGTAGTTTTGTAGTTTTGGAGTGTCGGAGTTTTGGAGTGTTGGAGTTTTGGAGCTTTGGAGTTTTGGAGTTTTTGAGTTTTTTAGTTTTGAATTTTTGCACTTTTGGAGTTTTGGAGTTTTAAAGTTTCGGAGTTTCGGAGTTTTGGAGTTTCAGAGTTTTGGAGGTTCAGGGTTGTGGAGTTTCGGAATTTTTGAGTTTTGGAGTTTCGTAGTTTCGGAGTTTTGGAGAATTGCAGTTTTGGAGTTTTGGGGTTTTGGAGTTTCGAATTTTCAGAGTTTCAGATTTTTGGAGTTTTGGAGTTTCGGAGTTTCGGAGTTTTGGAGTTTCAGAGTTTACGAGGTTCAGGGTTGTGGAGTTTCGGAATTTTTGAGTTTTGGAGTTTCAGAGTTTCGGAGTTTTGGAGTTTTGGAGTTTCGAATTTTCAGTTTCGGATTTTTGGAGTTTTGGAGTTTCGGAGATTTGGAGTTTTGGCGTTTTGGAGATTCGGAATCTTGGAGTTTCGGAATTTTGTAGTTTTGTAGTGTCATCAGAGTTCTGGAGTGTTGGAGCTTTGGAGGTTTGGAGTTTATGAGTTTTTGAGTTTTGGATTTTTGCACTTTTGGAGTTTTGGAGTTTTGGAGTTTCGGAGTTTCGGAGTTTCGGAGTTTTGGAGTTTCAGAGTTTTGGAGGTTCAGGGTTGTGGAGTTTCGGAATTTTTGAGTATTGGAGTTCCGGAGTTTCGGAGTTTTGGAGAATTGCAGTTTTGGAATTTTTGTAGTTTTGAATTTTCAGAGTTTCGGATTTTTGCAGTTTTGGAGTGTCAGAGTTCTGGAGTGTTGGAGCTTCGGAGTTTTGGAGTTTATGAGTTTTTTAGTTTTGAATTTTTGCACTTTTGGAGTTTTGGAGTTTTGGAGTTTCGGAGTTTCGGAGTTTTGGAGTTTCAGAGTTTTGGAGGTTCAGGGTTGTGGAGTTTCGGAATTTTTGAGTTTTGGAGTTTCGTAGTTTCGGAGTTTTGGAGAATTGCAGTTTTGGAGTTTCGAATTTTCAGTTTCGGATTTTTGGAGTTTTGGAGTTTTCGAGATTTGGAGTTTCGGCGTTTTGGAGATTCGGAGTCTTGGAGTGTCGGAATTTTGTAGTTTTGTAGTTTTGGAGTGTCGGAATTTTGTAGTTTTGTAGTTTTGGAGTGTCGGAGTTTTGGAGTGTTGGAGTTTTGGAGCTTTGGAGTTTTGGAGTTTTTGAGTTTTTTAGTTTTGAATTTTTGCACTTTTGGAGTTTTGGAGTTTTGGAGTTTCGGAGTTTCGGAGTTTCGGAGTTTCAGAGTTTTGGAGGTTCAGGGTTGTGGAGTTTCGGAATTTTTGAGTTTTGGAGTTTCGTAGTTTCGGAGTTTTGGAGAATTGCAGTTTTGGAGTTTTGGGGTTTTGGAGTTTCGAATTTTCAGAGTTTCGGATTTTTGGAGTTTTGGAGTTTCGGAGTTTTGGAGTTTCAGAGTTTTCGAGGTTCAGGGTTGTGGAGTTTCGGAATTTTTGAGTTTTGGAGTTTCAGAGTTTCGGAGTTTTGGAGTTTTGGAGTTTCGAATTTTCAGTTTCGGATTTTTGTAGTTTTGGAGTGTCAGAGTTCTGGAGTGTTGGAGCTTTGGAGTTTTGGAGTTTATGAGTTTTTGAGTTTTGGATTTTTGCACTTTTGGAGTTTTGGAGTTTTGGAGTTTTGGAGTTTCGGAGTTTCGGAGTTTCGGAGTTTTGGGGTTTCAGACTTTTCGAGGTTCAGGGTTGTGGAATTTCGGAATTTTTGAGTTTTGGAGTTTCGGAGTTCCGGAGTTTCGGAGTTTTGGAGTTTTGCAGTTTCGGAGTTTTGGAGTTTTGGAGTTTCGGAGTTTTGGAGATTTGGTGTTTTGGAGTTTCGAATTTTCAGAGTTTCGGATTTTTGGAGTTTTGGAGTTTTTGAGTTTTTTAGTTTTGAATTTTTGCACTTTTGGAGTTTTGGAGTTTTGGAGTTTCGGAGTTTCGGAGTTTTGGAGTTTCAGAGTTTTGGAGGTTCAGGGTTGTGGAGTTTCGGAATTTTTGAGTTTTGGAGTTTCGTAGTTTCGGAGTTTTGGAGAATTGCAGTTTTGGAGTTTCGAATTTTCAGTTTCGGATTTTTGGAGTTTTGGAGTTTTCGAGATTTGGAGTTTCGGCGTTTTGGAGATTCGGAGTCTTGGAGTGTCGGAATTTTGTAGTTTTGTAGTTTTGGAGTGTCGGAGTTTTGGAGTGTTGGAGTTTTGGAGCTTTGGAGTTTTGGAGTTTTTGAGTTTTTTAGTTTTGAATTTTTGCACTTTTGGAGTTTTGGAGTTTTAAAGTTTCGGAGTTTCGGAGTTTTGGAGTTTCAGAGTTTTGGAGGTTCAGGGTTGTGGAGTTTCGGAATTTTTGAGTTTTGGAGTTTCGTAGTTTCGGAGTTTTGGAGAATTGCAGTTTTGGAGTTTTGGGGTTTTGGAGTTTCGAATTTTCAGAGTTTCAGATTTTTGGAGTTTTGGAGTTTCGGAGTTTCGGAGTTTTGGAGTTTCAGAGTTTTCGAGGTTCAGGGTTGTGGAGTTTCGGAATTTTTGAGTTTTGGAGTTTCAGAGTTTCGGAGTTTTGGAGTTTTGGAGTTTCGAATTTTCAGTTTCGGATTTTTGGAGTTTTGGAGTTTCGGAGATTTGGAGTTTTGGCGTTTTGGAGATTCGGAATCTTGGAGTTTCGGAATTTTGTAGTTTTGTAGTGTCATCAGAGTTCTGGAGTGTTGGAGCTTTGGAGGTTTGGAGTTTATGAGTTTTTGAGTTTTGGATTTTTGCACTTTTGGAGTTTTGGAGTTTTGGAGTTTCGGAGTTTCGGAGTTTCGGAGTTTTGGAGTTTCAGAGTTTTGGAGGTTCAGGGTTGTGGAGTTTCGGAATTTTTGAGTATTGGAGTTCCGGAGTTTCGGAGTTTTGGAGAATTGCAGTTTTGGAATTTTTGTAGTTTTGAATTTTCAGAGTTTCGGATTTTTGCAGTTTTGGAGTGTCAGAGTTCTGGAGTGTTGGAGCTTCGGAGTTTTGGAGTTTATGAGTTTTTTAGTTTTGAATTTTTGCACTTTTGGAGTTTTGGAGTTTTGGAGTTTCGGAGTTTCGGAGTTTTGGAGTTTCAGAGTTTTGGAGGTTCAGGGTTGTGGAGTTTCGGAATTTTTGAGTTTTGGAGTTTCGTAGTTTCGGAGTTTTGGAGAATTGCAGTTTTGGAGTTTCGAATTTTCAGTTTCGGATTTTTGGAGTTTTGGAGTTTTCGAGATTTGGAGTTTCGGCGTTTTGGAGATTCGGAGTCTTGGAGTGTCGGAATTTTGTAGTTTTGTAGTTTTGGAGTGTCGGAGTTTTGGAGTGTTGGAGTTTTGGAGCTTTGGAGTTTTGGAGTTTTTGAGTTTTTTAGTTTTGAATTTTTGCACTTTTGGAGTTTTGGAGTTTTGGAGTTTCGGAGTTTCGGAGTTTTGGAGTTTCAGAGTTTTGGAGGTTCAGGGTTGTGGAGTTTCGGAATTTTTGAGTTTTGGAGTTTCGTAGTTTCGGAGTTTTGGAGAATTGCAGTTTTGGAGTTTTGGGGTTTTGGAGTTTCGAATTTTCAGAGTTTCAGATTTTTGGAGTTTTGGAGTTTCGGAGTTTCGGAGTTTTGGAGTTTCAGAGTTTTCGAGGTTCAGGGTTGTGGAGTTTCGGAATTTTTGAGTTTTGGAGTTTCAGAGTTTCGGAGTTTTGGAGTTTTGGAGTTTCGAATTTTCAGTTTCGGATTTTTGGAGTTTTGGAGTTTCGGAGATTTGGAGTTTTGGCGTTTTGGAGATTCGGAATCTTGGAGTTTCGGAATTTTGTAGTTTTGTAGTTTTGGAGTGTCATCAGAGTTCTGGAGTGTTGGAGCTTTGGAGGTTTGGAGTTTATGAGTTTTTGAGTTTTGGATTTTTGCACTTTTGGAGTTTTGGAGTTTTGGAGTTTCGGAGTTTCGGAGTTTCGGAGTTTTGGAGTTTCAGAGTTTTGGAGGTTCAGGGTTGTGGAGTTTCGGAATTTTTGAGTATTGGAGTTCCGGAGTTTCGGAGTTTTGGAGAATTGCAGTTTTGGAGAATTGCAGTTTTGGAATTTTTGTAGTTTTGAATTTTCAGAGTTTCGGATTTTTGCAGTTTTGGAGTGTCAGAGTTCTGGAGTGTTGGAGCTTCGGAGTTTTGGAGTTTATGAGTTTTTGAGTTTTGGATTTTTGCACTTTTGGAGTTTTGGAGTTTTGGAGTTTTGGAGTTTCGGAGTTTCGGAGTTTCGGAGTTTTGGAGTTTCAGACTTTTCGAGGTTCAGGGTTGTGGAATTTCGGAATTTTTGAGTTTTGGAGTTTCGGAGTTCCGGAGTTTCGGAGTTTTGGAGTTTTGCAGTTTCGGAGTTTTGGAGTTTTGGAGTTTTGGAGTTTCGGAGTTTTGGAGATTTGGTGTTTTGGAGTTTCGAATTTTCAGAGTATCGGATTTTTGGAGTTTTGGAGTTTTTGAGTTTTTTAGTTTTGAATTTTTGCACTTTTGGAGTTTTGGAGTTTTGGAGTTTCGGAGTTTTGGAGTTTCAGAGTTTTGGAGGTTCAGGGTTGTGGAGTTTCGGAATTTTTGAGTTTTGGAGTTTCGTAGTTTCGGAGTTTTGGAGAATTGCAGTTTTGGAGTTTTGGGGTTTTGGAGTTTCGAATTTTCAGTTTCGGATTTTTGGAGTTTCGGAGTTTTGGAGTTTCAGAGTTTTCGAGGTTCAGGGTTGTGGAGTTTCGGAATTTTTGAGTTTTGGAGGTTCAGAGTTTCGGAGTTTTGGAGTTTTGGAGTTTCGAATTTTCAGTTTCGGATTTTTGGAGTTTTGGAGTTTTGGAGATTTGGAGTTTTGGCGTTTTGGAGATTCGGAATCTTGGAGTTTCGGAATTTTGTAGTTTTGTAGTTTTGGAGTGTCAGAGTTCTGGAGTGTTGGAGCTTTGGAGTTTTGGAGTTTCGGAGTTTCGGAGTTTCGGAGTTTTGGAGTTTCAGAGTTTTGGAGGTTCAGGGTTGTGGAGTTTCGGAATTTTTGAGTATTGGAGTTCCGGAGTTTCGGAGTTTTGGAGAATTGCAGTTTTGGAATTTTTGTAGTTTTGAATTTTCAGAGTTTCGGATTTTTGGAGTTTTGGAGTTTCGGAGTTTCGGAGTTTTGGAGTTTCAGACTTTTCGAGGTTCAGGGTTGTGGAATTTCGGAATTTTTGAGTTTTGGAGTTTCGGAGTTCCAGAGTTTCGGAGTTTTGGAGTTTTGCAGTTTCGGAGTTTTGGAGTTTTGGAGTTTTCGAGGTTCAGGGTTGTGGAGTTTCGGAATTTTTGAGTTTTGGAGTTTCGGAGTTTTGGAAATTTGGTGTTTTGGAGTTTCGAATTTTCAGAGTTTCGGATTTTTGGAGTTTTGGAGTTCCGGAGATTTATAGTTTCAGAGTTTTGGAGGTTCAGGGTTGGGGAGTTTCGGAATTTTTGAGTTTTGGAGTTTCGGAGTTTTGGAGTTTTGGAGTTTCGGAGTTTCGGAGTTTCAGAGTTTTCGAGGTTCAGGGTTGTGGAGTTTCGGAATTTTTGAGTTTTGGAGTTTCGGAGTTTCGGAGTTTTGGAGTTTCAGAGTTTTGGAGGTTCAGGGTTGTGGAGTTTCGGAATTTTTGAGTTTTGGAGTTTCGGAGTTTTGGAGTATTGCAGTTTTGGAATTTCGGAGTTTTGGAGTTTCGAATTTTCAGAGTTTTGGATTTTTGCACTTTTGGAGTTTCGGAGTTTTGGAGTTTCGGAGTTTTGGAGTTTCGGAGTTGTGGAGTTTCGGAGTTTCGGAGTTTTGGAGTTTTGCAGTTTCGGAGTTTTGGAGTTTTGGAGTTTCAGAGTTTGCGAGGTTCAGGGTTGTGGAGTTTCTGAATTTTTGAATTTTGGAGTTTCGGAGTTTCGGAGTTTTGGAGTTTTGGAGTTTCGAATTTACAGAGTTTCGGATTTTCGGAGTTTTGGAGTTTCGGAGATTTGGAGTTTTGGCGTTTTGGAGATTCGGAATCTTGGAGTTTCGGAATTTTGTAGTTTTGTAGTTTTGGAGTGTCAGAGTTCTGGAGTGTTGGAGCTTTGGAGTTTTGGAGTTTATGAGTTTTTGAGTTTTGGATTTTTGCACTTTTGGAGTTTTGGAGTTTTGGAGTTTCGGAGTTTCGGAGTTTTGGAGTTTCAGAGTTTTGGAGGTTCAGGGTTGTGGAGTTTCGGAATTTTTGAGTATTGGAGTTCCGGAGTTTCGGAGTTTTGGAGAATTGCAGTTTTGGAATTTTTGTAGTTTTGAATTTTCAGTTTCGGATTTTTGGAGTTTTGGAGTTTCGGAGTTTCGGAGTTTTGGAGTTTCAGACTTTTCGAGGTTCAGGGTTGTGGAATTTTGGAATTTTTGAGTTTTGGAGTTTCGGAGTTCCGGAGTTTCGGAGTTTTGGAGTTTTGCAGTTTCGGAGTTTTGGAGTTTTGGAGTTTCGGAGTTTTTGAGTTTCAGAGTTTTCGAGGTTCAGGGTTGTGGAGTTTCGGAATTTTTGAGTTTTGGAGTTTCGGAGTTTTGGAGTTTTGGTGTTTTGGAGTTTCGAATTTTCAGAGTTTCGGAATTTTGTAGTTTTGTAGTTTTGGAGTGTCATCAGAGTTCTGGAGTGTTGGAGCTTTGGAGGTTTGGAGTTTATGAGTTTTTGAGTTTTGGATTTTTGCACTTTTGGAGTTTCGGAGTTTTGGAGTTTCGGAGTTTTGGAGTTTCGGAGTTGTGGAGTTTCGGAATTTTTAAGTTTTGGAGTTCTGGAGTTTCGGAGTTCCGGAGTTTCGGAGTTTCGGAGTTTTGGAGTTTTGCAGTTTCGGAGTTTTGGAGTTTTGGAGTTTCGGAGTTTCGGAGTTTTGGAGTTTCAGAGTTTGCGAGGTTCAGGGTTGTGGAGTTTCTGAATTTTTGAATTTTGGAGTTTCGGAGTTTCGGAGTTTTGGAGTTTTGGAGTTTCGAATTTACAGAGTTTCGGATTTTCGGAGTTTTGGAGTTTCGGAGATTTGGAGTTTTGGCGTTTTGGAGATTCGGGGTCTTGGAGTTTCGGAATTTTGCAGTTTTGTAGTTTTGGAGTGTCGGAGTTTTGGAGTGTTGGAGTTTTGGAGTTTCGGAGTTTCGGAGTTTCGGAGTTTTGGAGTTTCAGAGTTTCAGAGTTCTGGAGGTTCAGGGTTGTGGAGTTTTGGAATTTTTGAGTTTTGAAGTTTCAGAGTTTCCGAGTTTTGGAGTTTTGCGGTTTTGGAGTTTTGGAGTTTCGAATTTTCAGTTTCGGATTTTTGGAGTTTTGGAGTTTTCGAGATTTGGAGTTTCGACGTTTTGGAGATTCGGAGTCTTGGAGTGTCGGAATTTTGTAGTTTTGTAGTTTTGGAGTGTCGGAGTTTTGGAGTGTTGGAGTTTTGGAGCTTTGGAGTTTTGGAGTTTTTGAGTTTTTTAGTTTTGAATTTTTGCACTTTTGGAGTTTTGGAGTTTTGGAGTTTCGGAGTTTCGGAGTTTCGGAGTTTCAGAGTTTTGGAGGTTCAGGGTTGTGGAGTTTCGGAATTTTTGAGTTTTGGAGTTTCGTAGTTTCGGAGTTTTGGAGAATTGCAGTTTTGGAGTTTTGGGGTTTTGGAGTTTCGAATTTTCAGAGTTTCGGATTTTTGGAGTTTTGGAGTTTCGGAGTTTCGGAGTTTTGGAGTTTCAGAGTTTTCGAGGTTCAGGGTTGTGGAGTTTCGGAATTTTTGAGTTTTGGAGTTTCAGAGTTTCGGAGTGTTGGAGCTTTGGAGTTTTGGGGTTTATGAGTTTTTGAGTTTTGGATTTTTGCACTTTTGGAGTTTTGGAGTTTTGGAGTTTTGGAGTTTCGGAGTTTCGGAGTTTCGGAGTTTTGGGGTTTCAGACTTTTCGAGGTTCAGGGTTGTGGAATTTCGGAATTTTTGAGTTTTGGAGTTTCGGAGTTCCGGAGTTTCGGAGTTTTGGAGTTTTGCAGTTTCGGAGTTTTGGAGTTTTGGAGTTTCGGAGTTTTGGAGATTTGGTGTTTTGGAGTTTCGAATTTTCAGAGTATCGGATTTTTGGAGTTTTGGAGTTTTTGAGTTTTTTAGTTTTGAATTTTTGCACTTTTGGAGTTTTGGAGTTTTGGAGTTTTGGAGTTTCGGAGTTTCGGAGTTTTGGAGTTTCAGAGTTTTGGAGGTTCAGGGTTGTGGAGTCTCGGAATTTTTGAGTTTTGGAGTTTCGTAGTTTCGGAGTTTTGGAGAATTGCAGTTTTGGAGTTTTGGGGTTTTGGAGTTTCGAATTTTCAGTTTCGGATTTTTGGAGTTTTGGAGTTTCGGAGTTTCGGAGTTTTGGAGTTTCAGAGTTTTCGAGGTTCAGGGTTGTGGAGTTTCGGAATTTTTGAGTTTTGGAGTTTCAGAGTTTCGGAGTTTTGGAGTTTTGGAGTTTCGAATTTTCAGTTTCGGATTTTTGGAGTTTTGGAGTTTTGGAGATTTTGAGTTTTGGCGTTTTGGAGATTCGGAATCTTGGAGTTTCGGAATTTTGTAGTTTTGTAGTTTTGGAGTGTCAGAGTTCTGGAGTGTTGGAGCTTTGGAGTTTTGGAGTTTATGAGTTTTTGAGTTTTGGATTTTTGCACTTTTGGAGTTTTGGAGTTTTGGAGTTTCGGAGTTTCGGAGTTTCGGAGTTTTGGAGTTTCAGAGTTTTGGAGGTTCAGGGTTGTGGAGTTTCGGATTTTTGGAGTTTTGGAGTTTCGGAGTTTCGGAGTTTTGGAGTTTCAGACTTTTCGAGGTTCAGGGTTGTGGAGTTTCGGAATTTTTGAGTTTTGGAGTTTCGGAGTTTCGGAGTTTTGGAGTTTCAGAGTTTTGGAGGTTCAGGGTTGTGGAGTTTCGGAATTTTTGAGTTTTGGAGTTTCGGAGTTTTGGAGTATTGCAGTTTTGGAATTTCGGAGTTTTGGAGTTTCGAATTTTCAGAGTTTTGGATTTTTGCACTTTTGGAGTTTCGGAGTTTTGGAGTTTCGGAGTTTTGGAGTTTCGGAGTTGTGGAGTTTCGGAGTTTCGGAGTTTTGGAGTTTTGCAGTTTCGGAGTTTTGGAGTTTTGGAGTTTCGGAGTTTCGGAGTTTTGGAGTTTCAGAGTTTGCGAGGTTCAGGGTTGTGGAGTTTCTGAATTTTTGAATTTTGGAGTTTCGGAGTTTCGGAGTTTTGGAGTTTTGGAGTTTCGAATTTACAGAGTTTCGGATTTTCGGAGTTTTGGAGTTTCGGAGATTTGGAGTTTTGGCGTTTTGGAGATTCGGAATCTTGGAGTTTCGGAATTTTGTAGTTTTGTAGTTTTGGAGTGTCAGAGTTCTGGAGTGTTGGAGCTTTGGAGTTTTGGAGTTTATGAGTTTTTGAGTTTTGGATTTTTGCACTTTTGGAGTTTTGGAGTTTTGGAGTTTCGGAGTTTCGGAGTTTTGGAGTTTCAGAGTTTTGGAGGTTCAGGGTTGTGGAGTTTCGGAATTTTTGAGTATTGGAGTTCCGGAGTTTCGGAGTTTTGGAGAATTGCAGTTTTGGAATTTTTGTAGTTTTGAATTTTCAGTTTCGGATTTTTGGAGTTTTGGAGTTTCGGAGTTTCGGAGTTTTGGAGTTTCAGACTTTTCGAGGTTCAGGGTTGTGGAATTTTGGAATTTTTGAGTTTTGGAGTTTCGGAGTTCCGGAGTTTCGGAGTTTTGGAGTTTTGCAGTTTCGGAGTTTTGGAGTTTTGGAGTTTCGGAGTTTTTGAGTTTCAGAGTTTTCGAGGTTCAGGGTTGTGGAGTTTCGGAATTTTTGAGTTTTGGAGTTTCGGAGTTTTGGAGTTTTGGTGTTTTGGAGTTTCGAATTTTCAGAGTTTCGGAATTTTGTAGTTTTGTAGTTTTGGAGTGTCATCAGAGTTCTGGAGTGTTGGAGCTTTGGAGGTTTGGAGTTTATGAGTTTTTGAGTTTTGGATTTTTGCACTTTTGGAGTTTCGGAGTTTTGGAGTTTCGGAGTTTTGGAGTTTCGGAGTTGTGGAGTTTCGGAATTTTTAAGTTTTGGAGTTCTGGAGTTTCGGAGTTCCGGAGTTTCGGAGTTTCGGAGTTTTGGAGTTTTGCAGTTTCGGAGTTTTGGAGTTTTGGAGTTTCGGAGTTTCGGAGTTTTGGAGTTTCAGAGTTTGCGAGGTTCAGGGTTGTGGAGTTTCTGAATTTTTGAATTTTGGAGTTTCGGAGTTTCGGAGTTTTGGAGTTTTGGAGTTTCGAATTTACAGAGTTTCGGATTTTCGGAGTTTTGGAGTTTCGGAGATTTGGAGTTTTGGCGTTTTGGAGATTCGGGGTCTTGGAGTTTCGGAATTTTGCAGTTTTGTAGTTTTGGAGTGTCGGAGTTTTGGAGTGTTGGAGTTTTGGAGTTTCGGAGTTTCGGAGTTTCGGAGTTTTGGAGTTTCAGAGTTTCAGAGTTCTGGAGGTTCAGGGTTGTGGAGTTTTGGAATTTTTGAGTTTTGAAGTTTCAGAGTTTCCGAGTTTTGGAGTTTTGCGGTTTTGGAGTTTTGGAGTTTCGAATTTCCAGTTTCGGATTTTTGGAGTTTTGGAGTTTTCGAGATTTGGAGTTTCGACGTTTTGGAGATTCGGAGTCTTGGAGTGTCGGAATTTTGTAGTTTTGTAGTTTTGGAGTGTCGGAGTTTTGGAGTGTTGGAGTTTTGGAGCTTTGGAGTTTTGGAGTTTTTGAGTTTTTTAGTTTTGAATTTTTGCACTTTTGGAGTTTTGGAGTTTTGGAGTTTCGGAGTTTCGGAGTTTCGGAGTTTCAGAGTTTTGGAGGTTCAGGGTTGTGGAGTTTCGGAATTTTTGAGTTTTGGAGTTTCGTAGTTTCGGAGTTTTGGAGAATTGCAGTTTTGGAGTTTTGGGGTTTTGGAGTTTCGAATTTTCAGAGTTTCAGATTTTTGGAGTTTTGGAGTTTCGGAGTTTCGGAGTTTTGGAGTTTCAGAGTTTTCGAGGTTCAGGGTTGTGGAGTTTCGGAATTTTTGAGTTTTGGAGTTTCAGAGTTTCGGAGTGTTGGAGCTTTGGAGTTTTGGGGTTTATGAGTTTTTGAGTTTTGGATTTTTGCACTTTTGGAGTTTTGGAGTTTTGGAGTTTTGGAGTTTCGGAGTTTCGGAGTTTCGGAGTTTTGGGGTTTCAGATTTTTCGAGGTTCAGGGTTGTGGAATTTCGGAATTTTTGAGTTTTGGAGTTTCGGAGTTCCGGAGTTTCGGAGTTTTGGAGTTTTGCAGTTTCGGAGTTTTGGAGTTTTGGAGTTTCGGAGTTTTGGAGATTTGGTGTTTTGGAGTTTCGAATTTTCAGAGTATCGGATTTTTGGAGTTTTGGAGTTTTTGAGTTTTTTAGTTTTGAATTTTTGCACTTTTGGAGTTTTGGAGTTTTGGAGTTTTGGAGGTTCAGGGTTGTGGAGTTTCGGAATTTTTGAGTTTTGGAGTTTCGTAGTTTCGGAGTTTTGGAGAATTGCAGTTTTGGAGTTTTGGGGTTTTGGAGTTTCGAATTTTCAGTTTCGGATTTTTGGAGTTTTGGAGTTTCGGAGTTTCGGAGTTTTGGAGTTTCAGAGTTTTCGAGGTTCAGGGTTGTGGAGTTTCGGAATTTTTGAGTTTTGGAGTTTCAGAGTTTCGGAGTTTTGGAGTTTTGGAGTTTCGAATTTTCAGTTTCGGATTTTTGGAGTTTTGGAGTTTTGGAGATTTTGAGTTTTGGCGTTTTGGAGATTCGGAATCTTGGAGTTTCGGAATTTTGTAGTTTTGTAGTTTTGGAGTGTCAGAGTTCTGGAGTGTTGGAGCTTTGGAGTTTTGGAGTTTATGAGTTTTTGAGTTTTGGATTTTTGCACTTTTGGAGTTTTGGAGTTTTGGAGTTTCGGAGTTTCGGAGTTTCGGAGTTTTGGAGTTTCAGAGTTTTGGAGGTTCAGGGTTGTGGAGTTTCGGATTTTTGGAGTTTTGGAGTTTCGGAGTTTCGGAGTTTTGGAGTTTCAGACTTTTCGAGGTTCAGGGTTGTGGAGTTTCGGAATTTTTGAGTTTTGGAGTTTCGGAGTTTCGGAGTTTTGGAGTTTCAGAGTTTTGGAGGTTCAGGGTTGTGGAGTTTCGGAATTTTTGAGTTTTGGAGTTTCGGAGTTTTGGAGTATTGCAGTTTTGGAATTTCGGAGTTTTGGAGTTTCGAATTTTCAGAGTTTTGGATTTTTGCACTTTTGGAGTTTCGGAGTTTTGGAGTTTCGGAGTTTTGGAGTTTCGGAGTTGTGGAGTTTCGGAGTTTCGGAGTTTTGGAGTTTTGCAGTTTCGGAGTTTTGGAGTTTTGGAGTTTCGGAGTTTCGGAGTTTCGGAGTTTTGGAGTTTCAGAGTTTGCGAGGTTCAGGGTTGTGGAGTTTCTGAATTTTTGAATTTTGGAGTTTCGGAGTTTCGGAGTTTTGGAGTTTTGGAGTTTCGAATTTACAGAGTTTCGGATTTTCGGAGTTTTGGAGTTTCGGAGATTTGGAGTTTTGGCGTTTTGGAGATTCGGAATCTTGGAGTTTCGGAATTTTGTAGTTTTGTAGTTTTGGAGTGTCAGAGTTCTGGAGTGTTGGAGCTTTGGAGTTTTGGAGTTTATGAGTTTTTGAGTTTTGGATTTTTGCACTTTTGGAGTTTTGGAGTTTTGGAGTTTCGGAGTTTCGGAGTTTTGGAGTTTCAGAGTTTTGGAGGTTCAGGGTTGTGGAGTTTCGGAATTTTTGAGTATTGGAGTTCCGGAGTTTCGGAGTTTTGGAGAATTGCAGTTTTGGAATTTTTGTAGTTTTGAATTTTCAGTTTCGGATTTTTGGAGTTTTGGAGTTTCGGAGTTTCGGAGTTTTGGAGTTTCAGACTTTTCGAGGTTCAGGGTTGTGGAATTTTGGAATTTTTGAGTTTTGGAGTTTCGGAGTTCCGGAGTTTCGGAGTTTTGGAGTTTTGCAGTTTCGGAGTTTTGGAGTTTTGGAGTTTCGGAGTTTTTGAGTTTCAGAGTTTTCGAGGTTCAGGGTTGTGGAGTTTCGGAATTTTTGAGTTTTGGAGTTTCGGAGTTTTGGAGTTTTGGTGTTTTGGAGTTTCGAATTTTCAGAGTTTCGGAATTTTGTAGTTTTGTAGTTTTGGAGTGTCATCAGAGTTCTGGAGTGTTGGAGCTTTGGAGGTTTGGAGTTTATGAGTTTTTGAGTTTTGGATTTTTGCACTTTTGGAGTTTCGGAGTTTTGGAGTTTCGGAGTTTTGGAGTTTCGGAGTTGTGGAGTTTCGGAATTTTTAAGTTTTGGAGTTCTGGAGTTTCGGAGTTCCGGAGTTTCGGAGTTTCGGAGTTTTGGAGTTTTGCAGTTTCGGAGTTTTGGAGTTTTGGAGTTTCGGAGTTTCGGAGTTTTGGAGTTTCTGAATTTTTGAATTTTGGAGTTTCGGAGTTTCGGAGTTTTGGAGTTTTGGAGTTTCGAATTTACAGAGTTTCGGATTTTCGGAGTTTTGGAGTTTCGGAGATTTGGAGTTTTGGCGTTTTGGAGATTCGGGGTCTTGGAGTTTCGGAATTTTGCAGTTTTGTAGTTTTGGAGTGTCGGAGTTTTGGAGTGTTGGAGTTTTGGAGTTTCGGAGTTTCGGAGTTTCGGAGTTTTGGAGTTTCAGAGTTTCAGAGTTCTGGAGGTTCAGGGTTGTGGAGTTTTGGAATTTTTGAGTTTTGAAGTTTCAGAGTTTCCGAGTTTTGGAGTTTTGCGGTTTTGGAGTTTTGGAGTTTCGAATTTTCAGTTTCGGATTTTTGGAGTTTTGGAGTTTTCGAGATTTGGAGTTTCGACGTTTTGGAGATTCGGAGTCTTGGAGTGTCGGAATTTTGTAGTTTTGTAGTTTTGGAGTGTCGGAGTTTTGGAGTGTTGGAGTTTTGGAGCTTTGGAGTTTTGGAGTTTTTGAGTTTTTTAGTTTTGAATTTTTGCACTTTTGGAGTTTTGGAGTTTTGGAGTTTCGGAGTTTCGGAGTTTCGGAGTTTCAGAGTTTTGGAGGTTCAGGGTTGTGGAGTTTCGGAATTTTTGAGTTTTGGAGTTTCGTAGTTTCGGAGTTTTGGAGAATTGCAGTTTTGGAGTTTTGGGGTTTTGGAGTTTCGAATTTTCAGTTTCGGATTTTTGGAGTTTTGGAGTTTCGGAGTTTCGGAGTTTTGGAGTTTCAGAGTTTTCGAGGTTCAGGGTTGTGGAGTTTCGGAATTTTTGAGTTTTGGAGTTTCAGAGTTTCGGAGTGTTGGAGCTTTGGAGTTTTGGGGTTTATGAGTTTTTGAGTTTTGGATTTTTGCACTTTTGGAGTTTTGGAGTTTTGGAGTTTCGGAGTTTCGGAGTTTCGGAGTTTTGGGGTTTCAGACTTTTCGAGGTTCAGGGTTGTGGAATTTCGGAATTTTTGAGTTTTGGAGTTTCGGAGTTCCGGAGTTTCGGAGTTTTGGAGTTTTGCAGTTTCGGAGTTTTGGAGTTTTGGAGTTTCGGAGTTTTGGAGATTTGGTGTTTTGGAGTTTCGAATTTTCAGAGTATCGGATTTTTGGAGTTTTGGAGTTTTTGAGTTTTTTAGTTTTGAATTTTTGCACTTTTGGAGTTTTGGAGTTTTGGAGTTTTGGAGGTTCAGGGTTGTGGAGTTTCGGAATTTTTGAGTTTTGGAGTTTCGTAGTTTCGGAGTTTTGGAGAATTGCAGTTTTGGAGTTTTGGGGTTTTGGAGTTTCGAATTTTCAGTTTCGGATTTTTGGAGTTTTGGAGTTTCGGAGTTTCGGAGTTTTGGAGTTTCAGAGTTTTCGAGGTTCAGGGTTGTGGAGTTTCGGAATTTTTGAGTTTTGGAGTTTCAGAGTTTCGGAGTTTTGGAGTTTTGGAGTTTCGAATTTTCAGTTTCGGATTTTTGGAGTTTTGGAGTTTTGGAGATTTTGAGTTTTGGCGTTTTGGAGATTCGGAATCTTGGAGTTTCGGAATTTTGTAGTTTTGTAGTTTTGGAGTGTCAGAGTTCTGGAGTGTTGGAGCTTTGGAGTTTTGGAGTTTATGAGTTTTTGAGTTTTGGATTTTTGCACTTTTGGAGTTTTGGAGTTTTGGAGTTTCGGAGTTTCGGAGTTTCGGAGTTTCGGAGTTTTGGAGTTTCAGAGTTTTGGAGGTTCAGGGTTGTGGAGTTTCGGATTTTCGGAGTTTTGGAGTTTCGGAGTTTCGGAGTTTTGGAGTTTCAGACTTTTCGAGGTTCAGGGTTGTGGAATTTCGGAATTTTTGAGTTTTGGAGTTTCGGAGTTCCAGAGTTTCGGAGTTTTGGAGTTTTGCAGTTTCGGAGTTTTGGAGTTTTGGAGTTTCGGAGTTTTGGAGTTTCAGAGTTTTCGAGGTTCAGGGTTGTGGAGTTTCGGAATTTTTGAGTTTTGGAGTTTCGGAGTTTTGGAGATTTGGTGTTTTGGAGTTTCGAATTTTTCAGAGTTTCGGATTTTTGGAGTTTTGGAGTTCCGGAGATTTATAGTTTCAGAGTTTTGGAGGTTCAGGGTTGGGGAGTTTCGGAATTTCTGAGTTTTGGAGTTTTGGAGTTTCGGAGTTTCGGAGTTTCAGAGTTTTCGAGGTTCAGGGTTGTGGAGTTTCGGAATTTTTGAGTTTTGGAGTTTCGGAGTTTCGGAGTTTTGGAGTTTCAGAGTTTTGGAGGTTCAGGGTTGTGGAGTTTCGGAATTTTTGAGTTTTGGAGTTTCGGAGTTTCGGAGTTTTGGAGTATTGCAGTTTTGGAATTTCGGAGTTTTGGAGTTTCGAATTTTCAGAGTTTTGGATTTTTGCACTTTTGGAGTTTCGGAGTTTTGGAGTTTCGGAGTTTTGGAGTTTCGGAGTTGTGGAGTTTCGGAGTTTCGGAGTTTTGGAGTTTTGCAGTTTCGGAGTTTTGGAGTTTTGGAGTTTCGGAGTTTCGGAGTTTTGGAGTTTCAGAGTTTGCGAGGTTCAGGGTTGTGGAGTTTCTGAATTTTTGAATTTTGGAGTTTCGGAGTTTCGGAGTTTTGGCGTTTTGGAGATTCGGGGTCTTGGAGTTTCGGAATTTTGCAGTTTTGTAGTTTTGGAGTGTCGGAGTTTTGGAGTGTTGGAGTTTTGGAGTTTCGGAGTTTCGGAGTTTTGGAGTTTCAGAGTTTCAGAGTTCTGGAGGTTCAGGGTTGTGGAGTTTCGGAATTTTTGAGTTTTGGAGTTTCAGAGTTTCGGAGTTTTGGAGTTTTGCGGTTTTGGAGTTTTGGAGTTTCGAATTTTCAGTTTCGGATTTTTGGAGTTTTGGAGTTTTCGAGATTTGGAGTTTCGGCGTTTTGGAGATTCGGAGTCTTGGAGTATCGCAATTTTTGTAGTTTTGTAGTTTTGGAGTGTCGGAGTTTTGGAGTGTTGGAGTTTTGGAGCTTTGGAGTTTTGGAGTTTTTGAGTTTTTTAGTTTTGAATTTTTGCACTTTTGGAGTTTTGGAGTTTTGGAGTTTCGGAGTTTCGGAGTTTTGGAGTTTCAGAGTTTTGGAGGTTCAGGGTTGTGGAGTTTCGGAATTTTTGAGTTTTGGAGTTTCGTAGTTTCGGAGTTTTGGAGAATTGCAGTTTTGGAGTTTTGGGGTTTTGGAGTTTCGAATTTTCAGAGTTTCGGATTTTTGGAGTTTTGGAGTTTCGGAGATTTGGAGTTTTGGCGTTTTGGAGATTCGGAATCTTGGAGTTTCGGAATTTTGTAGTTTTGTAGTTTTGGAGTGTCAGAGTTCTGTAGTGTTGGAGCTTTGGAGTTTGAGTTTTTGAGTTTTGGATTTTTGCACTTTTGGAGTTTTGGAGTTTCAGAGTATTGGAGGTTCAGGGTTGTGGAGTTTCGGAATTTTTGAGTATTGGAGTTCCGGAGTTTCGGAGTTTTGGAGAATTGCAGTTTTGGAATTTTTGTAGTTTTGAATTTTCAGAGTTTCGGATTTTTGGAGTTTTGGAGTTTCGGAGTTTCGGAGTTTTGGAGTTTCAGACTTTTCGAGGTTCAGGGTTGTGGAATTTCGGAATTTTTGAGTTTTGGAGTTTCGGAGTTCCGGAGTTTCGGAGTTTTGGAGTTTTGCAGTTTCGGAGTTTTGGAGTTTTGGAGTTTCGGAGTTTTGGAGATT
Organism: Amblyomma mixtum; assembly: GCF_055824585.1. Taxonomy (NCBI): domain Eukaryota; kingdom Metazoa; phylum Arthropoda; class Arachnida; order Ixodida; family Ixodidae; genus Amblyomma; species Amblyomma mixtum. The sequence continues at coordinate 116,833,009 of NC_143012.1, read as the reverse complement.
TGGTGTTTTGGAGTTTCGAATTTTCAGAGTTTCGGATTTTTGGAGTTTTGGAGTTTTTGAGTTTTTTAGTTTTGAATTTTTGCACTTTTGGAGTTTTGGAGTTTCGGAGTTTCGGAGTTTTGGAGTTTCAGAGTTTTGGAGGTTCAGGGTTGTGGAGTTTCGGAATTTTTGAGTATTGGAGTTCCGGAGTTTCGGAGTTTTGGAGAATTGCAGTTTTGGAATTTCGGAGTTTTGGAGTTTCAGAGTTTGCGAGGTTCAGGGTTGTGGAGTTTCTGAATTTTTGAATTTTGGAGTTTCGGAGTTTCGGAGTTTTGGAGTTTTGGAGTTTCGAATTTACAGAGTTTCGGATTTTCGGAGTTTTGGAGTTTCGGAGATTTGGAGTTTTGGCGTTTTGGAGATTCGGGGTCTTGGAGTTTCGGAATTTTGCAGTTTTGTAGTTTTGGAGTGTCGGAGTTTTGGAGTGTTGGAGTTTTGGAGTTTCGGAGTTTCGGAGTTTCGGAGTTTTGGAGTTTCAGAGTTTCAGAGTTCTGGAGGTTCAGGGTTGTGGAGTTTTGGAATTTTTGAGTTTTGAAGTTTCAGAGTTTCCGAGTTTTGGAGTTTTGCGGTTTTGGAGTTTTGGAGTTTCGAATTTTCAGTTTCGGATTTTTGGAGTTTTGGAGTTTTCGAGATTTGGAGTTTCGACGTTTTGGAGATTCGGAGTCTTGGAGTGTCGGAATTTTGTAGTTTTGTAGTTTTGGAGTGTCGGAGTTTTGGAGTGTTGGAGTTTTGGAGCTTTGGAGTTTTGGAGTTTTTGAGTTTTTTAGTTTTGAATTTTTGCACTTTTGGAGTTTTGGAGTTTTGGAGTTTCGGAGTTTCGGAGTTTCGGAGTTTCAGAGTTTTGGAGGTTCAGGGTTGTGGAGTTTCGGAATTTTTGAGTTTTGGAGTTTCGTAGTTTCGGAGTTTTGGAGAATTGCAGTTTTGGAGTTTTGGGGTTTTGGAGTTTCGAATTTTCAGAGTTTCGGATTTTTGGAGTTTTGGAGTTTCGGAGTTTTGGAGTTTCAGAGTTTTCGAGGTTCAGGGTTGTGGAGTTTCGGAATTTTTGAGTTTTGGAGTTTCAGAGTTTCGGAGTGTTGGAGCTTTGGAGTTTTGGGGTTTATGAGTTTTTGAGTTTTGGATTTTTGCACTTTTGGAGTTTTGGAGTTTTGGAGTTTTGGAGTTTCGGAGTTTCGGAGTTTCGGAGTTTTGGGGTTTCAGACTTTTCGAGGTTCAGGGTTGTGGAATTTCGGAATTTTTGAGTTTTGGAGTTTCGGAGTTCCGGAGTTTCGGAGTTTTGGAGTTTTGCAGTTTCGGAGTTTTGGAGTTTTGGAGTTTCGGAGTTTTGGAGATTTGGTGCTTTGGAGTTTCGAATTTTCAGAGTATCGGATTTTTGGAGTTTTGGAGTTTTTGAGTTTTTTAGTTTTTAATTTTTGCACTTTTGGAGTTTTGGAGTTTTGGAGTTTTGGAGTTTCGGAGTTTCGGAGTTTTGGAGTTTCAGAGTTTTGGAGGTTCAGGGTTGTGGAGTTTCGGAATTTTTGAGTTTTGGAGTTTCGTAGTTTCGGAGTTTTGGAGAATTGCAGTTTTGGAGTTTTGGGGTTTTGGAGTTTCGAATTTTCAGTTTCGGATTTTTGGAGTTTTGGAGTTTTGGAGATTTTGAGTTTTGGCGTTTTGGAGATTCGGAATCTTGGAGTTTCGGAATTTTGTAGTTTTGTAGTTTTGGAGTGTCAGAGTTCTGGAGTGTTGGAGCTTTGGAGTTTTGGAGTTTATGAGTTTTTGAGTTTTGGATTTTTGCACTTTTGGAGTTTTGGAGTTTTGGAGTTTCGGAGTTTCGGAGTTTCGGAGTTTTGGAGTTTCAGAGTTTTGGAGGTTCAGGGTTGTGGAGTTTCGGATTTTTGGAGTTTTGGAGTTTCGGAGTTTCGGAGTTTTGGAGTTTCAGACTTTTCGAGGTTCAGGGTTGTGGAGTTTCGGAATTTTTGAGTTTTGGAGTTTCGGAGTTTCGGAGTTTTGGAGTTTCAGAGTTTTGGAGGTTCAGGGTTGTGGAGTTTCGGAATTTTTGAGTTTTGGAGTTTCGGAGTTTTGGAGTATTGCAGTTTTGGAATTTCGGAGTTTTGGAGTTTCGAATTTTCAGAGTTTTGGATTTTTGCACTTTTGGAGTTTCGGAGTTTTGGAGTTTCGGAGTTTTGGAGTTTCGGAGTTGTGGAGTTTCGGAGTTTCGGAGTTTTGGAGTTTTGCAGTTTCGGAGTTTTGGAGTTTTGGAGTTTCGGAGTTTCGGAGTTTTGGAGTTTCAGAGTTTGCGAGGTTCAGGGTTGTGGAGTTTCTGAATTTTTGAATTTTGGAGTTTCGGAGTTTCGGAGTTTTGGAGTTTTGGAGTTTCGAATTTACAGAGTTTCGGATTTTCGGAGTTTTGGAGTTTCGGAGATTTGGAGTTTTGGCGTTTTGGAGATTCGGAATCTTGGAGTTTCGGAATTTTGTAGTTTTGTAGTTTTGGAGTGTCAGAGTTCTGGAGTGTTGGAGCTTTGGAGTTTTGGAGTTTATGAGTTTTTGAGTTTTGGATTTTTGCACTTTTGGAGTTTTGGAGTTTTGGAGTTTCGGAGTTTCGGAGTTTTGGAGTTTCAGAGTTTTGGAGGTTCAGGGTTGTGGAGTTTCGGAATTTTTGAGTATTGGAGTTCCGGAGTTTCGGAGTTTTGGAGAATTGCAGTTTTGGAATTTTTGTAGTTTTGAATTTTCAGTTTCGGATTTTTGGAGTTTTGGAGTTTCGGAGTTTCGGAGTTTTGGAGTTTCAGACTTTTCGAGGTTCAGGGTTGTGGAATTTTGGAATTTTTGAGTTTTGGAGTTTCGGAGTTCCGGAGTTTCGGAGTTTTGGAGTTTTGCAGTTTCGGAGTTTTGGAGTTTTGGAGTTTCGGAGTTTTTGAGTTTCAGAGTTTTCGAGGTTCAGGGTTGTGGAGTTTCGGAATTTTTGAGTTTTGGAGTTTCGGAGTTTTGGAGTTTTGGTGTTTTGGAGTTTCGAATTTTCAGAGTTTCGGAATTTTGTAGTTTTGTAGTTTTGGAGTGTCATCAGAGTTCTGGAGTGTTGGAGCTTTGGAGGTTTGGAGTTTATGAGTTTTTGAGTTTTGGATTTTTGCACTTTTGGAGTTTCGGAGTTTTGGAGTTTCGGAGTTTTGGAGTTTCGGAGTTGTGGAGTTTCGGAATTTTTAAGTTTTGGAGTTCTGGAGTTTCGGAGTTCCGGAGTTTCGGAGTTTCGGAGTTTTGGAGTTTTGCAGTTTCGGAGTTTTGGAGTTTTGGAGTTTCGGAGTTTCGGAGTTTTGGAGTTTCAGAGTTTGCGAGGTTCAGGGTTGTGGAGTTTCTGAATTTTTGAATTTTGGAGTTTCGGAGTTTCGGAGTTTTGGAGTTTTGGAGTTTCGAATTTACAGAGTTTCGGATTTTCGGAGTTTTGGAGTTTCGGAGATTTGGAGTTTTGGCGTTTTGGAGATTCGGGGTCTTGGAGTTTCGGAATTTTGCAGTTTTGTAGTTTTGGAGTGTCGGAGTTTTGGAGTGTTGGAGTTTTGGAGTTTCGGAGTTTCGGAGTTTCGGAGTTTTGGAGTTTCAGAGTTTCAGAGTTCTGGAGGTTCAGGGTTGTGGAGTTTTGGAATTTTTGAGTTTTGAAGTTTCAGAGTTTCCGAGTTTTGGAGTTTTGCGGTTTTGGAGTTTTGGAGTTTCGAATTTTCAGTTTCGGATTTTTGGAGTTTTGGAGTTTTCGAGATTTGGAGTTTCGACGTTTTGGAGATTCGGAGTCTTGGAGTGTCGGAATTTTGTAGTTTTGTAGTTTTGGAGTGTCGGAGTTTTGGAGTGTTGGAGTTTTGGAGCTTTGGAGTTTTGGAGTTTTTGAGTTTTTTAGTTTTGAATTTTTGCACTTTTGGAGTTTTGGAGTTTTGGAGTTTCGGAGTTTCGGAGTTTCGGAGTTTCAGAGTTTTGGAGGTTCAGGGTTGTGGAGTTTCGGAATTTTTGAGTTTTGGAGTTTCGTAGTTTCGGAGTTTTGGAGAATTGCAGTTTTGGAGTTTTGGGGTTTTGGAGTTTCGAATTTTCAGAGTTTCGGATTTTTGGAGTTTTGGAGTTTCGGAGTTTCGGAGTTTTGGAGTTTCAGAGTTTTCGAGGTTCAGGGTTGTGGAGTTTCGGAATTTTTGAGTTTTGGAGTTTCAGAGTTTCGGAGTGTTGGAGCTTTGGAGTTTTGGGGTTTATGAGTTTTTGAGTTTTGGATTTTTGCACTTTTGGAGTTTTGGAGTTTTGGAGTTTTGGAGTTTCGGAGTTTCGGAGTTTCGGAGTTTTGGGGTTTCAGATTTTTCGAGGTTCAGGGTTGTGGAATTTCGGAATTTTTGAGTTTTGGAGTTTCGGAGTTCCGGAGTTTCGGAGTTTTGGAGTTTTGCAGTTTCGGAGTTTTGGAGTTTTGGAGTTTCGGAGTTTTGGAGATTTGGTGTTTTGGAGTTTCGAATTTTCAGAGTATCGGATTTTTGGAGTTTTGGAGTTTTTGAGTTTTTTAGTTTTGAATTTTTGCACTTTTGGAGTTTTGGAGTTTTGGAGTTTTGGAGGTTCAGGGTTGTGGAGTTTCGGAATTTTTGAGTTTTGGAGTTTCGTAGTTTCGGAGTTTTGGAGAATTGCAGTTTTGGAGTTTTGGGGTTTTGGAGTTTCGAATTTTCAGTTTCGGATTTTTGGAGTTTTGGAGTTTCGGAGTTTCGGAGTTTTGGAGTTTCAGAGTTTTCGAGGTTCAGGGTTGTGGAGTTTCGGAATTTTTGAGTTTTGGAGTTTCAGAGTTTCGGAGTTTTGGAGTTTTGGAGTTTCGAATTTTCAGTTTCGGATTTTTGGAGTTTTGGAGTTTTGGAGATTTTGAGTTTTGGCGTTTTGGAGATTCGGAATCTTGGAGTTTCGGAATTTTGTAGTTTTGTAGTTTTGGAGTGTCAGAGTTCTGGAGTGTTGGAGCTTTGGAGTTTTGGAGTTTATGAGTTTTTGAGTTTTGGATTTTTGCACTTTTGGAGTTTTGGAGTTTTGGAGTTTCGGAGTTTCGGAGTTTCGGAGTTTTGGAGTTTCAGAGTTTTGGAGGTTCAGGGTTGTGGAGTTTCGGATTTTTGGAGTTTTGGAGTTTCGGAGTTTCGGAGTTTTGGAGTTTCAGACTTTTCGAGGTTCAGGGTTGTGGAGTTTCGGAATTTTTGAGTTTTGGAGTTTCGGAGTTTCGGAGTTTTGGAGTTTCAGAGTTTTGGAGGTTCAGGGTTGTGGAGTTTCGGAATTTTTGAGTTTTGGAGTTTCGGAGTTTTGGAGTATTGCAGTTTTGGAATTTCGGAGTTTTGGAGTTTCGAATTTTCAGAGTTTTGGATTTTTGCACTTTTGGAGTTTCGGAGTTTTGGAGTTTCGGAGTTTTGGAGTTTCGGAGTTGTGGAGTTTCGGAGTTTCGGAGTTTTGGAGTTTTGCAGTTTCGGAGTTTTGGAGTTTTGGAGTTTCGGAGTTGCGGAGTTTTGGAGTTTCAGAGTTTGCGAGGTTCAGGGTTGTGGAGTTTCTGAATTTTTGAATTTTGGAGTTTCGGAGTTTCGGAGTTTTGGAGTTTTGGAGTTTCGAATTTACAGAGTTTCGGATTTTCGGAGTTTTGGAGTTTCGGAGATTTGGAGTTTTGGCGTTTTGGAGATTCGGAATATTGGAGTTTCGGAATTTTGTAGTTTTGTAGTTTTGGAGTGTCAGAGTTCTGGAGTGTTGGAGCTTTGGAGTTTTGGAGTTTATGAGTTTTTGAGTTTTGGATTTTTGCACTTTTGGAGTTTTGGAGTTTTGGAGTTTCGGAGTTTCGGAGTTTTGGAGTTTCAGAGTTTCCGAGTTTTGGAGTTTTGCGGTTTTGGAGTTTTGGAGTTTCGAATTTTCAGTTTCGGATTTTTGGAGTTTTGGAGTTTTCGAGATTTGGAGTTTCGACGTTTTGGAGATTCGGAGTCTTGGAGTGTCGGAATTTTGTAGTTTTGTAGTTTTGGAGTGTCGGAGTTTTGGAGTGTTGGAGTTTTGGAGCTTTGGAGTTTTGGAGTTTTTGAGTTTTTTAGTTTTGAATTTTTGCACTTTTGGAGTTTTGGAGTTTTGGAGTTTCGGAGTTTCGGAGTTTCGGAGTTTCAGAGTTTTGGAGGTTCAGGGTTGTGGAGTTTCGGAATTTTTGAGTTTTGGAGTTTCGTAGTTTCGGAGTTTTGGAGAATTGCAGTTTTGGAGTTTTGGGGTTTTGGAGTTTCGAATTTTCAGAGTTTCGGATTTTTGGAGTTTTGGAGTTTCGGAGTTTTGGAGTTTCAGAGTTTTCGAGGTTCAGGGTTGTGGAGTTTCGGAATTTTTGAGTTTTGGAGTTTCAGAGTTTCGGAGTGTTGGAGCTTTGGAGTTTTGGGGTTTATGAGTTTTTGAGTTTTGGATTTTTGCACTTTTGGAGTTTTGGAGTTTTGGAGTTTTGGAGTTTCGGAGTTTCGGAGTTTCGGAGTTTTGGGGTTTCAGACTTTTCGAGGTTCAGGGTTGTGGAATTTCGGAATTTTTGAGTTTTGGAGTTTCGGAGTTCCGGAGTTTCGGAGTTTTGGAGTTTTGCAGTTTCGGAGTTTTGGAGTTTTGGAGTTTCGGAGTTTTGGAGATTTGGTGTTTTGGAGTTTCGAATTTTCAGAGTATCGGATTTTTGGAGTTTTGGAGTTTTTGAGTTTTTTAGTTTTTAATTTTTGCACTTTTGGAGTTTTGGAGTTTTGGAGTTTTGGAGTTTCGGAGTTTCGGAGTTTTGGAGTTTCAGAGTTTTGGAGGTTCAGGGTTGTGGAGTTTCGGAATTTTTGAGTTTTGGAGTTTCGTAGTTTCGGAGTTTTGGAGAATTGCAGTTTTGGAGTTTTGGGGTTTTGGAGTTTCGAATTTTCAGTTTCGGATTTTTGGAGTTTTGGAGTTTTGGAGATTTTGAGTTTTGGCGTTTTGGAGATTCGGAATCTTGGAGTTTCGGAATTTTGTAGTTTTGTAGTTTTGGAGTGTCAGAGTTCTGGAGTGTTGGAGCTTTGGAGTTTTGGAGTTTATGAGTTTTTGAGTTTTGGATTTTTGCACTTTTGGAGTTTTGGAGTTTTGGAGTTTCGGAGTTTCGGAGTTTCGGAGTTTTGGAGTTTCAGAGTTTTGGAGGTTCAGGGTTGTGGAGTTTCGGATTTTTGGAGTTTTGGAGTTTCGGAGTTTCGGAGTTTTGGAGTTTCAGACTTTTCGAGGTTCAGGGTTGTGGAGTTTCGGAATTTTTGAGTTTTGGAGTTTCGGAGTTTCGGAGTTTTGGAGTTTCAGAGTTTTGGAGGTTCAGGGTTGTGGAGTTTCGGAATTTTTGAGTTTTGGAGTTTCGGAGTTTTGGAGTATTGCAGTTTTGGAATTTCGGAGTTTTGGAGTTTCGAATTTTCAGAGTTTTGGATTTTTGCACTTTTGGAGTTTCGGAGTTTTGGAGTTTCGGAGTTTTGGAGTTTCGGAGTTGTGGAGTTTCGGAGTTTCGGAGTTTTGGAGTTTTGCAGTTTCGGAGTTTTGGAGTTTTGGAGTTTCGGAGTTTCGGAGTTTTGGAGTTTCAGAGTTTGCGAGGTTCAGGGTTGTGGAGTTTCTGAATTTTTGAATTTTGGAGTTTCGGAGTTTCGGAGTTTTGGAGTTTTGGAGTTTCGAATTTACAGAGTTTCGGATTTTCGGAGTTTTGGAGTTTCGGAGATTTGGAGTTTTGGCGTTTTGGAGATTCGGAATCTTGGAGTTTCGGAATTTTGTAGTTTTGTAGTTTTGGAGTGTCAGAGTTCTGGAGTGTTGGAGCTTTGGAGTTTTGGAGTTTATGAGTTTTTGAGTTTTGGATTTTTGCACTTTTGGAGTTTTGGAGTTTTGGAGTTTCGGAGTTTCGGAGTTTTGGAGTTTCAGAGTTTTGGAGGTTCAGGGTTGTGGAGTTTCGGAATTTTTGAGTATTGGAGTTCCGGAGTTTCGGAGTTTTGGAGAATTGCAGTTTTGGAATTTTTGTAGTTTTGAATTTTCAGTTTCGGATTTTTGGAGTTTTGGAGTTTCGGAGTTTCGGAGTTTTGGAGTTTCAGACTTTTCGAGGTTCAGGGTTGTGGAATTTTGGAATTTTTGAGTTTTGGAGTTTCGGAGTTCCGGAGTTTCGGAGTTTTGGAGTTTTGCAGTTTCGGAGTTTTGGAGTTTTGGAGTTTCGGAGTTTTTGAGTTTCAGAGTTTTCGAGGTTCAGGGTTGTGGAGTTTCGGAATTTTTGAGTTTTGGAGTTTCGGAGTTTTGGAGTTTTGGTGTTTTGGAGTTTCGAATTTTCAGAGTTTCGGAATTTTGTAGTTTTGTAGTTTTGGAGTGTCATCAGAGTTCTGGAGTGTTGGAGCTTTGGAGGTTTGGAGTTTATGAGTTTTTGAGTTTTGGATTTTTGCACTTTTGGAGTTTCGGAGTTTTGGAGTTTCGGAGTTTTGGAGTTTCGGAGTTGTGGAGTTTCGGAATTTTTAAGTTTTGGAGTTCTGGAGTTTCGGAGTTCCGGAGTTTCGGAGTTTCGGAGTTTTGGAGTTTTGCAGTTTCGGAGTTTTGGAGTTTTGGAGTTTCGGAGTTTCGGAGTTTTGGAGTTTCAGAGTTTGCGAGGTTCAGGGTTGTGGAGTTTCTGAATTTTTGAATTTTGGAGTTTCGGAGTTTCGGAGTTTTGGAGTTTTGGAGTTTCGAATTTACAGAGTTTCGGATTTTCGGAGTTTTGGAGTTTCGGAGATTTGGAGTTTTGGCGTTTTGGAGATTCGGGGTCTTGGAGTTTCGGAATTTTGCAGTTTTGTAGTTTTGGAGTGTCGGAGTTTTGGAGTGTTGGAGTTTTGGAGTTTCGGAGTTTCGGAGTTTCGGAGTTTTGGAGTTTCAGAGTTTCAGAGTTCTGGAGGTTCAGGGTTGTGGAGTTTTGGAATTTTTGAGTTTTGAAGTTTCAGAGTTTCCGAGTTTTGGAGTTTTGCGGTTTTGGAGTTTTGGAGTTTCGAATTTTCAGTTTCGGATTTTTGGAGTTTTGGAGTTTTCGAGATTTGGAGTTTCGACGTTTTGGAGATTCGGAGTCTTGGAGTGTCGGAATTTTGTAGTTTTGTAGTTTTGGAGTGTCGGAGTTTTGGAGTGTTGGAGTTTTGGAGCTTTGGAGTTTTGGAGTTTTTGAGTTTTTTAGTTTTGAATTTTTGCACTTTTGGAGTTTTGGAGTTTTGGAGTTTCGGAGTTTCGGAGTTTCGGAGTTTCAGAGTTTTGGAGGTTCAGGGTTGTGGAGTTTCGGAATTTTTGAGTTTTGGAGTTTCGTAGTTTCGGAGTTTTGGAGAATTGCAGTTTTGGAGTTTTGGGGTTTTGGAGTTTCGAATTTTCAGAGTTTCGGATTTTTGGAGTTTTGGAGTTTCGGAGTTTCGGAGTTTTGGAGTTTCAGAGTTTTCGAGGTTCAGGGTTGTGGAGTTTCGGAATTTTTGAGTTTTGGAGTTTCAGAGTTTCGGAGTGTTGGAGCTTTGGAGTTTTGGGGTTTATGAGTTTTTGAGTTTTGGATTTTTGCACTTTTGGAGTTTTGGAGTTTTGGAGTTTTGGAGTTTCGGAGTTTCGGAGTTTCGGAGTTTTGGGGTTTCAGATTTTTCGAGGTTCAGGGTTGTGGAATTTCGGAATTTTTGAGTTTTGGAGTTTCGGAGTTCCGGAGTTTCGGAGTTTTGGAGTTTTGCAGTTTCGGAGTTTTGGAGTTTTGGAGTTTCGGAGTTTTGGAGATTTGGTGTTTTGGAGTTTCGAATTTTCAGAGTATCGGATTTTTGGAGTTTTGGAGTTTTTGAGTTTTTTAGTTTTGAATTTTTGCACTTTTGGAGTTTTGGAGTTTTGGAGTTTTGGAGGTTCAGGGTTGTGGAGTTTCGGAATTTTTGAGTTTTGGAGTTTCGTAGTTTCGGAGTTTTGGAGAATTGCAGTTTTGGAGTTTTGGGGTTTTGGAGTTTCGAATTTTCAGTTTCGGATTTTTGGAGTTTTGGAGTTTCGGAGTTTCGGAGTTTTGGAGTTTCAGAGTTTTCGAGGTTCAGGGTTGTGGAGTTTCGGAATTTTTGAGTTTTGGAGTTTCAGAGTTTCGGAGTTTTGGAGTTTTGGAGTTTCGAATTTTCAGTTTCGGATTTTTGGAGTTTTGGAGTTTTGGAGATTTTGAGTTTTGGCGTTTTGGAGATTCGGAATCTTGGAGTTTCGGAATTTTGTAGTTTTGTAGTTTTGGAGTGTCAGAGTTCTGGAGTGTTGGAGCTTTGGAGTTTTGGAGTTTATGAGTTTTTGACTTTTGGATTTTTGCACTTTTGGAGTTTTGGAGTTTTGGAGTTTCGGAGTTTCGGAGTTTCGGAGTTTTGGAGTTTCAGAGTTTTGGAGGTTCAGGGTTGTGGAGTTTCGGATTTTTGGAGTTTTGGAGTTTCGGAGTTTCGGAGTTTTGGAGTTTCAGACTTTTCGAGGTTCAGGGTTGTGGAGTTTCGGAATTTTTGAGTTTTGGAGTTTCGGAGTTTCGGAGTTTTGGAGTTTCAGAGTTTTGGAGGTTCAGGGTTGTGGAGTTTCGGAATTTTTGAGTTTTGGAGTTTCGGAGTTTTGGAGTATTGCAGTTTTGGAATTTCGGAGTTTTGGAGTTTCGAATTTTCAGAGTTTTGGATTTTTGCACTTTTGGAGTTTCGGAGTTTTGGAGTTTCGGAGTTTTGGAGTTTCGGAGTTGTGGAGTTTCGGAGTTTCGGAGTTTTGGAGTTTTGCAGTTTCGGAGTTTTGGAGTTTTGGAGTTTCGGAGTTTCGGAGTTTTGGAGTTTCAGAGTTTGCGAGGTTCAGGGTTGTGGAGTTTCTGAATTTTTGAATTTTGGAGTTTCGGAGTTTCGGAGTTTTGGAGTTTTGGAGTTTCGAATTTACAGAGTTTCGGATTTTCGGAGTTTTGGAGTTTCGGAGATTTGGAGTTTTGGCGTTTTGGAGATTCGGAATCTTGGAGTTTCGGAATTTTGTAGTTTTGTAGTTTTGGAGTGTCAGAGTTCTGGAGTGTTGGAGCTTTGGAGTTTTGGAGTTTATGAGTTTTTGAGTTTTGGATTTTTGCACTTTTGGAGTTTTGGAGTTTTGGAGTTTCGGAGTTTCGGAGTTTTGGAGTTTCAGAGTTTTGGAGGTTCAGGGTTGTGGAGTTTCGGAATTTTTGAGTATTGGAGTTCCGGAGTTTCGGAGTTTTGGAGAATTGCAGTTTTGGAATTTTTGTAGTTTTGAATTTTCAGTTTCGGATTTTTGGAGTTTTGGAGTTTCGGAGTTTCGGAGTTTTGGAGTTTCAGACTTTTCGAGGTTCAGGGTTGTGGAATTTTGGAATTTTTGAGTTTTGGAGTTTCGGAGTTCCGGAGTTTCGGAGTTTTGGAGTTTTGCAGTTTCGGAGTTTTGGAGTTTTGGAGTTTCGGAGTTTTTGAGTTTCAGAGTTTTCGAGGTTCAGGGTTGTGGAGTTTCGGAATTTTTGAGTTTTGGAGTTTCGGAGTTTTGGAGTTTTGGTGTTTTGGAGTTTCGAATTTTCAGAGTTTCGGAATTTTGTAGTTTTGTAGTTTTGGAGTGTCATCAGAGTTCTGGAGTGTTGGAGCTTTGGAGGTTTGGAGTTTATGAGTTTTTGAGTTTTGGATTTTTGCACTTTTGGAGTTTCGGAGTTTTGGAGTTTCGGAGTTTTGGAGTTTCGGAGTTGTGGAGTTTCGGAATTTTTAAGTTTTGGAGTTCTGGAGTTTCGGAGTTCCGGAGTTTCGGAGTTTCGGAGTTTTGGAGTTTTGCAGTTTCGGAGTTTTGGAGTTTTGGAGTTTCGGAGTTTCGGAGTTTTGGAGTTTCAGAGTTTGCGAGGTTCAGGGTTGTGGAGTTTCTGAATTTTTGAATTTTGGAGTTTCGGAGTTTCGGAGTTTTGGAGTTTTGGAGTTTCGAATTTACAGAGTTTCGGATTTTCGGAGTTTTGGAGTTTCGGAGATTTGGAGTTTTGGCGTTTTGGAGATTCGGGGTCTTGGAGTTTCGGAATTTTGCAGTTTTGTAGTTTTGGAGTGTCGGAGTTTTGGAGTGTTGGAGTTTTGGAGTTCCGGAGTTTCGGAGTTTCGGAGTTTTGGAGTTTCAGAGTTTCAGAGTTCTGGAGGTTCAGGGTTGTGGAGTTTTGGAATTTTTGAGTTTTGAAGTTTCAGAGTTTCCGAGTTTTGGAGTTTTGCGGTTTTGGAGTTTTGGAGTTTCGAATTTTCAGTTTCGGATTTTTTGAGTTTTGGAGTTTTCGATATTTGGAGTTTCGACGTTTTGGAGATTCGGAGTCTTGGAGTGTCGGAATTTTGTAGTTTTGTAGTTTTGGAGTGTCGGAGTTTTGGAGTGTTGGAGTTTTGGAGCTTTGGAGTTTTGGAGTTTTTGAGTTTTTTAGTTTTGAATTTTTGCACTTTTGGAGTTTTGGAGTTTTGGAGTTTCGGAGTTTCGGAGTTTCGGAGTTTCAGAGTTTTGGAGGTTCAGGGTTGTGGAGTTTCGGAATTTTTGAGTTTTGGAGTTTCGTAGTTTCGGAGTTTTGGAGAATTGCAGTTTTGGAGTTTTGGGGTTTTGGAGTTTCGAATTTTCAGTTTCGGATTTTTGGAGTTTTGGAGTTTCGGAGTTTCGGAGTTTTGGAGTTTCAGAGTTTTCGAGGTTCAGGGTTGTGGAGTTTCGGAATTTTTGAGTTTTGGAGTTTCAGAGTTTCGGAGTGTTGGAGCTTTGGAGTTTTGGGGTTTATGAGTTTTTGAGTTTTGGATTTTTGCACTTTTGGAGTTTTGGAGTTTTGGAGTTTTGGAGTTTCGGAGTTTCGGAGTTTCGGAGTTTTGGGGTTTCAGACTTTTCGAGGTTCAGGGTTGTGGAATTTCGGAATTTTTGAGTTTTGGAGTTTCGGAGTTCCGGAGTTTCGGAGTTTTGGAGTTTTGCAGTTTCGGAGTTTTGGAGTTTTGGAGTTTCGGAGTTTTGGAGATTTGGTGTTTTGGAGTTTCGAATTTTCAGAGTATCGGATTTTTGGAGTTTTGGAGTTTTTGAGTTTTTTAGTTTTGAATTTTTGCACTTTTGGAGTTTTGGAGTTTTGGAGTTTTGGAGGTTCAGGGTTGTGGAGTTTCGGAATTTTTGAGTTTTGGAGTTTCGTAGTTTCGGAGTTTTGGAGAATTGCAGTTTTGGAGTTTTGGGGTTTTGGAGTTTCGAATTTTCAGTTTCGGATTTTTGGAGTTTTGGAGTTTCGGAGTTTCGGAGTTTTGGAGTTTCAGAGTTTTCGAGGTTCAGGGTTGTGGAGTTTCGGAATTTTTGAGTTTTGGAGTTTCAGAGTTTCGGAGTTTTGGAGTTTTGGAGTTTCGAATTTTCAGTTTCGGATTTTTGGAGTTTTGGAGTTTTGGAGATTTTGAGTTTTGGCGTTTTGGAGATTCGGAATCTTGGAGTTTCGGAATTTTGTAGTTTTGTAGTTTTGGAGTGTCAGAGTTCTGGAGTGTTGGAGCTTTGGAGTTTTGGAGTTTATGAGTTTTTGAGTTTTGGATTTTTGCACTTTTGGAGTTTTGGAGTTTTGGAGTTTCGGAGTTTCGGAGTTTCGGAGTTTCGGAGTTTTGGAGTTTCAGAGTTTTGGAGGTTCAGGGTTGTGGAGTTTCGGATTTTCGGAGTTTTGGAGTTTCGGAGTTTCGGAGTTTTGGAGTTTCAGACTTTTCGAGGTTCAGGGTTGTGGAATTTCGGAATTTTTGAGTTTTGGAGTTTCGGAGTTCCAGAGTTTCGGAGTTTTGGAGTTTTGCAGTTTCGGAGTTTTGGAGTTTTGGAGTTTCGGAGTTTTGGAGTTTCAGAGTTTTCGAGGTTCAGGGTTGTGGAGTTTCGGAATTTTTGAGTTTTGGAGTTTCGGAGTTTTGGAGATTTGGTGTTTTGGAGTTTCGAATTTTTCAGAGTTTCGGATTTTTGGAGTTTTGGAGTTCCGGAGATTTATAGTTTCAGAGTTTTGGAGGTTCAGGGTTGGGGAGTTTCGGAATTTCTGAGTTTTGGAGTTTTGGAGTTTCGGAGTTTCGGAGTTTCAGAGTTTTCGAGGTTCAGGGTTGTGGAGTTTCGGAATTTTTGAGTTTTGGAGTTTCGGAGTTTCGGAGTTTTGGAGTTTCAGAGTTTTGGAGGTTCAGGGTTGTGGAGTTTCGGAATTTTTGAGTTTTGGAGTTTCGGAGTTTCGGAGTTTTGGAGTATTGCAGTTTTGGAATTTCGGAGTTTTGGAGTTTCGAATTTTCAGAGTTTTGGATTTTTGCACTTTTGGAGTTTCGGAGTTTTGGAGTTTCGGAGTTTTGGAGTTTCGGAGTTGTGGAGTTTCGGAGTTTCGGAGTTTTGGAGTTTTGCAGTTTCGGAGTTTTGGAGTTTTGGAGTTTCGGAGTTTCGGAGTTTTGGAGTTTCAGAGTTTGCGAGGTTCAGGGTTGTGGAGTTTCTGAATTTTTGAATTTTGGAGTTTCGGAGTTTCGGAGTTTTGGCGTTTTGGAGATTCGGGGTCTTGGAGTTTCGGAATTTTGCAGTTTTGTAGTTTTGGAGTGTCGGAGTTTTGGAGTGTTGGAGTTTTGGAGTTTCGGAGTTTCGGAGTTTTGGAGTTTCAGAGTTTCAGAGTTCTGGAGGTTCAGGGTTGTGGAGTTTCGGAATTTTTGAGTTTTGGAGTTTCAGAGTTTCGGAGTTTTGGAGTTTTGCGGTTTTGGAGTTTTGGAGTTTCGAATTTTCAGTTTCGGATTTTTGGAGTTTTGGAGTTTTCGAGATTTGGAGTTTCGGCGTTTTGGAGATTCGGAGTCTTGGAGTATCGCAATTTTTGTAGTTTTGTAGTTTTGGAGTGTCGGAGTTTTGGAGTGTTGGAGTTTTGGAGCTTTGGAGTTTTGGAGTTTTTGAGTTTTTTAGTTTTGAATTTTTGCAATTTTGGAGTTTTGGAGTTTTGGAGTTTCGGAGTTTCGGAGTTTTGGAGTTTCAGAGTTTTGGAGGTTCAGGGTTGTGGAGTTTCGGAATTTTTGAGTTTTGGAGTTTCGTAGTTTCGGAGTTTTGGAGAATTGCAGTTTTGGAGTTTTGGGGTTTTGGAGTTTCGAATTTTCAGAGTTTCGGATTTTTGGAGTTTTGGAGTTTCGGAGATTTGGAGTTTTGGCGTTTTGGAGATTCGGAATCTTGGAGTTTCGGAATTTTGTAGTTTTGTAGTTTTGGAGTGTCAGAGTTCTGTAGTGTTGGAGCTTTGGAGTTTGAGTTTTTGAGTTTTGGATTTTTGCACTTTTGGAGTTTTGGAGTTTCAGAGTATTGGAGGTTCAGGGTTGTGGAGTTTCGGAATTTTTGAGTATTGGAGTTCCGGAGTTTCGGAGTTTTGGAGAATTGCAGTTTTGGAATTTTTGTAGTTTTGAATTTTCAGAGTTTCGGATTTTTGGAGTTTTGGAGTTTCGGAGTTTCGGAGTTTTGGAGTTTCAGACTTTTCGAGGTTCAGGGTTGTGGAATTTCGGAATTTTTGAGTTTTGGAGTTTCGGAGTTCCGGAGTTTCGGAGTTTTGGAGTTTTGCAGTTTCGGAGTTTTGGAGTTTTGGAGTTTCGGAGTTTTGGAGATTTGGTGTTTTGGAGTTTCGAATTTTCAGTTTCGGATTTTTGGAGTTTTGGAGTTTTTGAGTTTTTTAGTTTTGAATTTTTGCACTTTTGGAGTTTTGGAGTTTCGGAGTTTCGGAGTTTTGGAGTTTCAGAGTTTTGGAGGTTCAGGGTTGTGGAGTTTCGGAATTTTTGAGTATTGGAGTTCCGGAGTTTCGGAGTTTTGGAGAATTGCAGTTTTGGAATTTCGGAGTTTTGGAGTTTCAGAGTTTGCGAGGTTCAGGGTTGTGGAGTTTCTGAATTTTTGAATTTTGGAGTTTCGGAGTTTCGGAGTTTTGGAGTTTTGGAGTTTCGAATTTACAGAGTTTCGGATTTTCGGAGTTTTGGAGTTTCGGAGATTTGGAGTTTTGGCGTTTTGGAGATTCGGGGTCTTGGAGTTTCGGAATTTTGCAGTTTTGTAGTTTTGGAGTGTCGGAGTTTTGGAGTGTTGGAGTTTTGGAGTTTCGGAGTTTCGGAGTTTTGGAGTTTCAGAGTTTCAGAGTTCTGGAGGTTCAGGGTTGTGGAGTTTTGGAATTTTTGAGTTTTGAAGTTTCAGAGTTTCCGAGTTTTGGAGTTTTGCGGTTTTGGAGTTTTGGAGTTTCGAATTTTCAGTTTCGGATTTTTGGAGTTTTGGAGTTTTCGAGATTTGGAGTTTCGACGTTTTGGAGATTCGGAGTCTTGGAGTGTCGGAATTTTGTAGTTTTGTAGTTTTGGAGTGTCGGAGTTTTGGAGTGTTGGAGTTTTGGAGCTTTGGAGTTTTGGAGTTTTTGAGTTTTTTAGTTTTGAATTTTTGCACTTTTGGAGTTTTGGAGTTTTGGAGTTTCGGAGTTTCGGAGTTTCGGAGTTTCAGAGTTTTGGAGGTTCAGGGTTGTGGAGTTTCGGAATTTTTGAGTTTTGGAGTTTCGTAGTTTCGGAGTTTTGGAGAATTGCAGTTTTGGAGTTTTGGGGTTTTGGAGTTTCGAATTTTCAGAGTTTCGGATTTTTGGAGTTTTGGAGTTTCGGAGTTTTGGAGTTTCAGAGTTTTCGAGGTTCAGGGTTGTGGAGTTTCGGAATTTTTGAGTTTTGGAGTTTCAGAGTTTCGGAGTGTTGGAGCTTTGGAGTTTTGGGGTTTATGAGTTTTTGAGTTTTGGATTTTTGCACTTTTGGAGTTTTGGAGTTTTGGAGTTTTGGAGTTTCGGAGTTTCGGAGTTTCGGAGTTTTGGGGTTTCAGACTTTTCGAGGTTCAGGGTTGTGGAATTTCGGAATTTTTGAGTTTTGGAGTTTCGGAGTTCCGGAGTTTCGGAGTTTTGGAGTTTTGCAGTTTCGGAGTTTTGGAGTTTTGGAGTTTCGGAGTTTTGGAGATTTGGTGTTTTGGAGTTTCGAATTTTCAGAGTATCGGATTTTTGGAGTTTTGGAGTTTTTGAGTTTTTTAGTTTTGAATTTTTGCACTTTTGGAGTTTTGGAGTTTTGGAGTTTTGGAGTTTCGGAGTTTCGGAGTTTTGGAGTTTCAGAGTTTTGGAGGTTCAGGGTTGTGGAGTTTCGGAATTTTTGAGTTTTGGAGTTTCGTAGTTTCGGAGTTTTGGAGAATTGCAGTTTTGGAGTTTTGGGGTTTTGGAGTTTCGAATTTTCAGTTTCGGATTTTTGGAGTTTTGGAGTTTTGGAGATTTTGAGTTTTGGCGTTTTGGAGATTCGGAATCTTGGAGTTTCGGAATTTTGTAGTTTTGTAGTTTTGGAGTGTCAGAGTTCTGGAGTGTTGGAGCTTTGGAGTTTTGGAGTTTATGAGTTTTTGAGTTTTGGATTTTTGCACTTTTGGAGTTTTGGAGTTTTGGAGTTTCGGAGTTTCGGAGTTTCGGAGTTTTGGAGTTTCAGAGTTTTGGAGGTTCAGGGTTGTGGAGTTTCGGATTTTTGGAGTTTTGGAGTTTCGGAGTTTCGGAGTTTTGGAGTTTCAGACTTTTCGAGGTTCAGGGTTGTGGAGTTTCGGAATTTTTGAGTTTTGGAGTTTCGGAGTTTCGGAGTTTTGGAGTTTCAGAGTTTTGGAGGTTCAGGGTTGTGGAGTTTCGGAATTTTTGAGTTTTGGAGTTTCGGAGTTTTGGAGTATTGCAGTTTTGGAATTTCGGAGTTTTGGAGTTTCGAATTTTCAGAGTTTTGGATTTTTGCACTTTTGGAGTTTCGGAGTTTTGGAGTTTCGGAGTTTTGGAGTTTCGGAGTTGTGGAGTTTCGGAGTTTCGGAGTTTTGGAGTTTTGCAGTTTCGGAGTTTTGGAGTTTTGGAGTTTCGGAGTTTCGGAGTTTTGGAGTTTCAGAGTTTGCGAGGTTTAGGGTTGTGGAGTTTCTGAATTTTTGAATTTTGGAATTTCGGAGTTTCGGAGTTTTGGAGTTTTGGCGTTTTGGAGATTCGGAATCTTGGAGTTTCGGAATTTTGTAGTTTTGTAGTTTTGGAGTGTCAGAGTTCTGGAGTGTTGGAGCTTTGGAGTTTTGGAGTTTATGAGTTTTTGAGTTTTGGATTTTTGCACTTTTGGAGTTTTGGAGTTTTGGAGTTTCGGAGTTTCGGAGTTTTGGAGTTTCAGA
Organism: Amblyomma mixtum; assembly: GCF_055824585.1. Taxonomy (NCBI): domain Eukaryota; kingdom Metazoa; phylum Arthropoda; class Arachnida; order Ixodida; family Ixodidae; genus Amblyomma; species Amblyomma mixtum. The sequence goes on along the minus strand of NC_143012.1, from coordinate 116,814,946 downwards.
GTTTTGGAGGTTCAGGGTTGTGGAGTTTCGGAATTTTTGAGTATTGGAGTTCCGGAGTTTCGGAGTTTTGGAGAATTGCAGTTTTGGAATTTTTGTAGTTTTGAATTTTCAGTTTCGGATTTTTGGAGTTTTGGAGTTTCGGAGTTTCGGAGTTTTGGAGTTTCAGACTTTTCGAGGTTCAGGGTTGTGGAATTTTGGAATTTTTGAGTTTTGGAGTTTCGGAGTTCCGGAGTTTCGGAGTTTTGGAGTTTTGCAGTTTCGGAGTTTTGGAGTTTTGGAGTTTCGGAGTTTTTGAGTTTCAGAGTTTTCGAGGTTCAGGGTTGTGGAGTTTCGGAATTTTTGAGTTTTGGAGTTTCGGAGTTTTGGAGTTTTGGTGTTTTGGAGTTTCGAATTTTCAGAGTTTCGGAATTTTGTAGTTTTGTAGTTTTGGAGTGTCATCAGAGTTCTGGAGTGTTGGAGCTTTGGAGGTTTGGAGTTTATGAGTTTTTGAGTTTTGGATTTTTGCACTTTTGGAGTTTCGGAGTTTTGGAGTTTCGGAGTTTTGGAGTTTCGGAGTTGTGGAGTTTCGGAATTTTTAAGTTTTGGAGTTCTGGAGTTTCGGAGTTCCGGAGTTTCGGAGTTTCGGAGTTTTGGAGTTTTGCAGTTTCGGAGTTTTGGAGTTTTGGAGTTTCGGAGTTTCGGAGTTTTGGAGTTTCAGAGTTTGCGAGGTTCAGGGTTGTGGAGTTTCTGAATTTTTGAATTTTGGAGTTTCGGAGTTTCGGAGTTTTGGAGTTTTGGAGTTTCGAATTTACAGAGTTTCGGATTTTCGGAGTTTTGGAGTTTCGGAGATTTGGAGTTTTGGCGTTTTGGAGATTCGGGGTCTTGGAGTTTCGGAATTTTGCAGTTTTGTAGTTCTGGAGGTTCAGGGTTGTGGAGTTTTGGAATTTTTGAGTTTTGAAGTTTCAGAGTTTCCGAGTTTTGGAGTTTTGCGGTTTTGGAGTTTTGGAGTATCGAATTTTCAGTTTCGGATTTTTGGAGTTTTGGAGTTTTCGAGATTTGGAGTTTCGACGTTTTGGAGATTCGGAGTCTTGGAGTGTCGGAATTTTGTAGTTTTGTAGTTTTGGAGTGTCGGAGTTTTGGAGTGTTGGAGTTTTGGAGCTTTGGAGTTTTGGAGTTTTTGAGTTTTTTAGTTTTGAATTTTTGCACTTTTGGAGTTTTGGAGTTTTGGAGTTTCGGAGTTTCGGAGTTTCGGAGTTTCAGAGTTTTGGAGGTTCAGGGTTGTGGAGTTTCGGAATTTTTGAGTTTTGGAGTTTCGTAGTTTCGGAGTTTTGGAGAATTGCAGTTTTGGAGTTTTGGGGTTTTGGAGTTTCGAATTTTCAGAGTTTCGGATTTTTGGAGTTTTGGAGTTTCGGAGTTTCGGAGTTTTGGAGTTTCAGAGTTTTCGAGGTTCAGGGTTGTGGAGTTTCGGAATTTTTGAGTTTTGGAGTTTCAGAGTTTCGGAGTGTTGGAGCTTTGGAGTTTTGGGGTTTATGAGTTTTTGAGTTTTGGATTTTTGCACTTTTGGAGTTTTGGAGTTTTGGAGTTTTGGAGTTTCGGAGTTTCGGAGTTTCGGAGTTTTGGGGTTTCAGACTTTTCGAGGTTCAGGGTTGTGGAATTTCGGAATTTTTGAGTTTTGGAGTTTCGGAGTTCCGGAGTTTCGGAGTTTTGGAGTTTTGCAGTTTCGGAGTTTTGGAGTTTTGGAGTTTCGGAGTTTTGGAGATTTGGTGTTTTGGAGTTTCGAATTTTCAGAGTATCGGATTTTTGGAGTTTTGGAGTTTTTGAGTTTTTTAGTTTTGAATTTTTGCACTTTTGGAGTTTTGGAGTTTTGGAGTTTTGGAGGTTCAGGGTTGTGGAGTTTCGGAATTTTTGAGTTTTGGAGTTTCGTAGTTTCGGAGTTTTGGAGAATTGCAGTTTTGGAGTTTTGGGGTTTTGGAGTTTCGAATTTTCAGTTTCGGATTTTTGGAGTTTTATAGTTTCGGAGTTTCGGAGTTTTGGAGTTTCAGAGTTTTCGAGGTTCAGGGTTGTGGAGTTTCGGAATTTTTGAGTTTTGGAGTTTCAGAGTTTCGGAGTTTTGGAGTTTTGGAGTTTCGAATTTTCAGTTTCGGATTTTTGGAGTTTTGGAGTTTTGGAGATTTTGAGTTTTGGCGTTTTGGAGATTCGGAATCTTGGAGTTTCGGAATTTTGTAGTTTTGTAGTTTTGGAGTGTCAGAGTTCTGGAGTGTTGGAGCTTTGGAGTTTTGGAGTTTATGAGTTTTTGAGTTTTGGATTTTTGCACTTTTGGAGTTTTGGAGTTTTGGAGTTTCGGAGTTTCGGAGTTTCGGAGTTTCGGAGTTTTGGAGTTTCAGAGTTTTGGAGGTTCAGGGTTGTGGAGTTTCGGATTTTTGGAGTTTTGGAGTTTCGGAGTTTCGGAGTTTTGGAGTTTCAGACTTTTCGAGGTTCAGGGTTGTGGAATTTCGGAATTTTTGAGTTTTGGAGTTTCGGAGTTCCAGAGTTTCGGAGTTTTGGAGTTTTGCAGTTTCGGAGTTTTGGAGTTTTGGAGTTTCGGAGTTTTGGAGTTTCAGAGTTTTCGAGGTTCAGGGTTGTGGAGTTTCGGAATTTTTGAGTTTTGGAGTTTCGGAGTTTTGGAGATTTGGTGTTTTGGAGTTTCGAATTTTCAGAGTTTCGGATTTTTGGAGTTTTGGAGTTCCGGAGATTTATAGTTTCAGAGTTTTGGAGGTTCAGGGTTGGGGAGTTTCGGAATTTCTGAGTTTTGGAGTTTTGGAGTTTCGGAGTTTCGGAGTTTCAGAGTTTTCGAGGTTCAGGGTTGTGGAGTTTCGGAATTTTTGAGTTTTGGAGTTTCGGAGTTTCGGAGTTTTGGAGTTTCAGAGTTTTGGAGGTTCAGGGTTGTGGAGTTTCGGAATTTTTGAGTTTTGGAGTTTCGGAGTTTCGGAGTTTTGGAGTATTGCAGTTTTGGAATTTCGGAGTTTTGGAGTTTCGAATTTTCAGAGTTTTGGATTTTTGCACTTTTGGAGTTTCGGAGTTTTGGAGTTTCGGAGTTTTGGAGTTTCGGAGTTGTGGAGTTTCGGAGTTTCGGAGTTTTGGAGTTTTGCAGTTTCGGAGTTTTGGAGTTTTGGAGTTTCGGAGTTTCGGAGTTTTGGAGTTTCAGAGTTTGCGAGGTTCAGGGTTGTGGAGTTTCTGAATTTTTGAATTTTGGAGTTTCGGAGTTTCGGAGTTTTGGCGTTTTGGAGATTCGGGGTCTTGGAGTTTCGGAATTTTGCAGTTTTGTAGTTTTGGAGTGTCGGAGTTTTGGAGTGTTGGAGTTTTGGAGTTTCGGAGTTTCGGAGTTTTGGAGTTTCAGAGTTTCAGAGTTCTGGAGGTTCAGGGTTGTGGAGTTTCGGAATTTTTGAGTTTTGGAGTTTCAGAGTTTCGGAGTTTTGGAGTTTTGCGGTTTTGGAGTTTTGGAGTTTCGAATTTTCAGTTTCGGATTTTTGGAGTTTTGGAGTTTTCGAGATTTGGAGTTTCGGCGTTTTGGAGATTCGGAGTCTTGGAGTATCGCAATTTTTGTAGTTTTGTAGTTTTGGAGTGTCGGAGTTTTGGAGTGTTGGAGTTTTGGAGCTTTGGAGTTTTGGAGTTTTTGAGTTTTTTAGTTTTGAATTTTTGCACTTTTGGAGTTTTGGAGTTTTGGAGTTTCGGAGTTTCGGAGTTTTGGAGTTTCAGAGTTTTGGAGGTTCAGGGTTGTGGAGTTTCGGAATTTTTGAGTTTTGGAGTTTCGTAGTTTCGGAGTTTTGGAGAATTGCAGTTTTGGAGTTTTGGGGTTTTGGAGTTTCGAATTTTCAGAGTTTCGGATTTTTGGAGTTTTGGAGTTTCGGAGATTTGGAGTTTTGGCGTTTTGGAGATTCGGAATCTTGGAGTTTCGGAATTTTGTAGTTTTGTAGTTTTGGAGTGTCAGAGTTCTGTAGTGTTGGAGCTTTGGAGTTTGAGTTTTTGAGTTTTGGATTTTTGCACTTTTGGAGTTTTGGAGTTTTGGAGTTTCAGAGTATTGGAGGTTCAGGGTTGTGGAGTTTCGGAATTTTTGAGTATTGGAGTTCCGGAGTTTCGGAGTTTTGGAGAATTGCAGTTTTGGAATTTTTGTAGTTTTGAATTTTCAGAGTTTCGGATTTTTGGAGTTTTGGAGTTTCGGAGTTTCGGAGTTTTGGAGTTTCAGACTTTTCGAGGTTCAGGGTTGTGGAATTTCGGAATTTTTGAGTTTTGGAGTTTCGGAGTTCCGGAGTTTCGGAGTTTTGGAGTTTTGCAGTTTCGGAGTTTTGGAGTTTTGGAGTTTCGGAGTTTTGGAGATTTGGTGTTTTGGAGTTTCGAATTTTCAGAGTTTCGGATTTTTGGAGTTTTGGAGTTTTTGAGTTTTTTAGTTTTGAATTTTTGCACTTTTGGAGTTTTGGAGTTTCGGAGTTTCGGAGTTTTGGAGTTTCAGAGTTTTGGAGGTTCAGGGTTGTGGAGTTTCGGAATTTTTGAGTATTGGAGTTCCGGAGTTTCGGAGTTTTGGAGAATTGCAGTTTTGGAATTTCGGAGTTTTGGAGTTTCAGAGTTTGCGAGGTTCAGGGTTGTGGAGTTTCTGAATTTTTGAATTTTGGAGTTTCGGAGTTTCGGAGTTTTGGAGTTTTGGAGTTTCGAATTTACAGAGTTTCGGATTTTCGGAGTTTCGGAGTTTCGGAGTTTTGGAGTTTCAGAGTTTCAGAGTTCTGGAGGTTCAGGGTTGTGGAGTTTTGGAATTTTTGAGTTTTGAAGTTTCAGAGTTTCCGAGTTTTGGAGTTTTGCGGTTTTGGAGTTTTGGAGTTTCGAATTTTCAGTTTCGGATTTTTGGAGTTTTGGAGTTTTCGAGATTTGGAGTTTCGACGTTTTGGAGATTCGGAGTCTTGGAGTGTCGGAATTTTGTAGTTTTGTAGTTTTGGAGTGTCGGAGTTTTGGAGTGTTGGAGTTTTGGAGCTTTGGAGTTTTGGAGTTTTTGAGTTTTTTAGTTTTGAATTTTTGCACTTTTGGAGTTTTGGAGTTTTGGAGTTTCGGAGTTTCGGAGTTTCGGAGTTTCAGAGTTTTGGAGGTTCAGGGTTGTGGAGTTTCGGAATTTTTGAGTTTTGGAGTTTCGTAGTTTCGGAGTTTTGGAGAATTGCAGTTTTGGAGTTTTGGGGTTTTGGAGTTTCGAATTTTCAGAGTTTCGGATTTTTGGAGTTTTGGAGTTTCGGAGTTTCGGAGTTTTGGAGTTTCAGAGTTTTCGAGGTTCAGGGTTGTGGAGTTTCGGAATTTTTGAGTTTTGGAGTTTCAGAGTTTCGGAGTGTTGGAGCTTTGGAGTTTTGGGGTTTATGAGTTTTTGAGTTTTGGATTTTTGCACTTTTGGAGTTTTGGAGTTTTGGAGTTTTGGAGTTTCGGAGTTTCGGAGTTTCGGAGTTTTGGGGTTTCAGACTTTTCGAGGTTCAGGGTTGTGGAATTTCGGAATTTTTGAGTTTTGGAGTTTCGGAGTTTCGGAGTTTCGGAGTTTTGGAGTTTTGCAGTTTCGGAGTTTTGGAGTTTTGGAGTTTCGGAGTTTTGGAGATTTGGTGTTTTGGAGTTTCGAATTTTCAGAGTATCGGATTTTTGGAGTTTTGGAGTTTTTGAGTTTTTTAGTTTTGAATTTTTGCACTTTTGGAGTTTTGGAGTTTTGGAGTTTCGGAGTTTCGGAGTTTTGGAGTTTCAGAGTTTTGGAGGTTCAGGGTTGTGGAGTTTCGGAATTTTTGAGTTTTGGAGTTTCGTAGTTTCGGAGTTTTGGAGAATTGCAGTTTTGGAGTTTTGGGGTTTTGGAGTTTCGAATTTTCAGTTTCGGATTTTTGGAGTTTTGGAGTTTCGGAGTTTCGGAGTTTTGGAGTTTCAGAGTTTTCGAGGTTCAGGGTTGTGGAGTTTCGGAATTTTTCAGTTTTGGAGTTTCAGAGTTTCGGAGTTTTGGAGTTTTGGAGTTTCGAATTTTCAGTTTCGGATTTTTGGAGTTTTGGAGTTTTGGAGATTTTGAGTTTTGGCGTTTTGGAGATTCGGAATCTTGGAGTTTCGGAATTTTGTAGTTTTGTAGTTTTGGAGTGTCAGAGTTCTGGAGTGTTGGAGCTTTGGAGTTTTGGAGTTTATGAGTTTTTGAGTTTTGGATTTTTGCACTTTTGGAGTTTTGGAGTTTTGGAGTTTCGGAGTTTCGGAGTTTCGGAGTTTTGGAGTTTCAGAGTTTTGGAGGTTCAGGGTTGTGGAGTTTCGGATTTTTGGAGTTTTGGAGTTTCGGAGTTTCGGAGTTTTGGAGTTTCAGACTTTTCGAGGTTCAGGGTTGTGGAGTTTCGGAATTTTTGAGTTTTGGAGTTTCGGAGTTTCGGAGTTTTGGAGTTTCAGAGTTTTGGAGGTTCAGGGTTGTGGAGTTTCGGAATTTTTGAGTTTTGGAGTTTCGGAGTTTTGGAGTATTGCAGTTTTGGAATTTCGGAGTTTTGGAGTTTCGAATTTTCAGAGTTTTGGATTTTTGCACTTTTGGAGTTTCGGAGTTTTGGAGTTTCGGAGTTTTGGAGTTTCGGAGTTGTGGAGTTTCGGAGTTTCGGAGTTTTGGAGTTTTGCAGTTTCGGAGTTTTGGAGTTTTGGAGTTTCGGAGTTTCGGAGTTTTGGAGTTTCAGAGTTTGCGAGGTTCAGGGTTGTGGAGTTTCTGAATTTTTGAATTTTGGAGTTTCGGAGTTTCGGAGTTTTGGAGTTTTGGAGTTTCGAATTTACAGAGTTTCGGATTTTCGGAGTTTTGGAGTTTCGGAGATTTGGAGTTTTGGCGTTTTGGAGATTCGGAATCTTGGAGTTTCGGAATTTTGTAGTTTTGTAGTTTTGGAGTGTCAGAGTTCTGGAGTGTTGGAGCTTTGGAGTTTTGGAGTTTATGAGTTTTTGAGTTTTGGATTTTTGCACTTTTGGAGTTTTGGAGTTTTGGAGTTTCGGAGTTTCGGAGTTTTGGAGTTTCAGAGTTTTGGAGGTTCAGGGTTGTGGAGTTTCGGAATTTTTGAGTATTGGAGTTCCGGAGTTTCGGAGTTTTGGAGAATTGCAGTTTTGGAATTTCGGAGTTTTGGAGTTTCAGAGTTTGCGAGGTTCAGGGTTGTGGAGTTTCTGAATTTTTGAATTTTGGAGTTTCGGAGTTTCGGAGTTTTGGAGTTTTGGAGTTTCGAATTTACAGAGTTTCGGATTTTCGGAGTTTCGGAGTTTCGGAGTTTTGGAGTTTCAGAGTTTCAGAGTTCTGGAGGTTCAGGGTTGTGGAGTTTTGGAATTTTTGAGTTTTGAAGTTTCAGAGTTTCCGAGTTTTGGAGTTTTGCGGTTTTGGAGTTTTGGAGTTTCGAATTTTCAGTTTCGGATTTTTGGAGTTTTGGAGTTTTCGAGATTTGGAGTTTCGACGTTTTGGAGATTCGGAGTCTTGGAGTGTCGGAATTTTGTAGTTTTGTAGTTTTGGAGTGTCGGAGTTTTGGAGTGTTGGAGTTTTGGAGCTTTGGAGTTTTGGAGTTTTTGAGTTTTTTAGTTTTGAATTTTTGCACTTTTGGAGTTTTGGAGTTTTGGAGTTTCGGAGTTTCGGAGTTTCGGAGTTTCAGAGTTTTGGAGGTTCAGGGTTGTGGAGTTTCGGAATTTTTGAGTTTTGGAGTTTCGTAGTTTCGGAGTTTTGGAGAATTGCAGTTTTGGAGTTTTGGGGTTTTGGAGTTTCGAATTTTCAGAGTTTCGGATTTTTGGAGTTTTGGAGTTTCGGAGTTTCGGAGTTTTGGAGTTTCAGAGTTTTCGAGGTTCAGGGTTGTGGAGTTTCGGAATTTTTGAGTTTTGGAGTTTCAGAGTTTCGGAGTGTTGGAGCTTTGGAGTTTTGGGGTTTATGAGTTTTTGAGTTTTGGATTTTTGCACTTTTGGAGTTTTGGAGTTTTGGAGTTTTGGAGTTTCGGAGTTTCGGAGTTTCGGAGTTTTGGGGTTTCAGACTTTTCGAGGTTCAGGGTTGTGGAATTTCGGAATTTTTGAGTTTTGGAGTTTCGGAGTTCCGGAGTTTCGGAGTTTTGGAGTTTTGCAGTTTCGGAGTTTTGGAGTTTTGGAGTTTCGGAGTTTTGGAGATTTGGTGTTTTGGAGTTTCGAATTTTCAGAGTATCGGATTTTTGGAGTTTTGGAGTTTTTGAGTTTTTTAGTTTTGAATTTTTGCACTTTTGGAGTTTTGGAGTTTTGGAGTTTCGGAGTTTCGGAGTTTTGGAGTTTCAGAGTTTTGGAGGTTCAGGGTTGTGGAGTTTCGGAATTTTTGAGTTTTGGAGTTTCGTAGTTTCGGAGTTTTGGAGAATTGCAGTTTTGGAGTTTTGGGGTTTTGGAGTTTCGAATTTTCAGTTTCGGATTTTTGGAGTTTTGGAGTTTCGGAGTTTCGGAGTTTTGGAGTTTCAGAGTTTTCGAGGTTCAGGGTTGTGGAGTTTCGGAATTTTTCAGTTTTGGAGTTTCAGAGTTTCGGAGTTTTGGAGTTTTGGAGTTTCGAATTTTCAGTTTCGGATTTTTGGAGTTTTGGAGTTTTGGAGATTTTGAGTTTTGGCGTTTTGGAGATTCGGAATCTTGGAGTTTCGGAATTTTGTAGTTTTGTAGTTTTGGAGTGTCAGAGTTCTGGAGTGTTGGAGCTTTGGAGTTTTGGAGTTTATGAGTTTTTGAGTTTTGGATTTTTGCACTTTTGGAGTTTTGGAGTTTTGGAGTTTCGGAGTTTCGGAGTTTCGGAGTTTTGGAGTTTCAGAGTTTTGGAGGTTCAGGGTTGTGGAGTTTCGGATTTTTGGAGTTTTGGAGTTTCGGAGTTTCGGAGTTTTGGAGTTTCAGACTTTTCGAGGTTCAGGGTTGTGGAGTTTCGGAATTTTTGAGTTTTGGAGTTTCGGAGTTTCGGAGTTTTGGAGTTTCAGAGTTTTGGAGGTTCAGGGTTGTGGAGTTTCGGAATTTTTGAGTTTTGGAGTTTCGGAGTTTTGGAGTATTGCAGTTTTGGAATTTCGGAGTTTTGGAGTTTCGAATTTTCAGAGTTTTGGATTTTTGCACTTTTGGAGTTTCGGAGTTTTGGAGTTTCGGAGTTTTGGAGTTTCGGAGTTGTGGAGTTTCGGAGTTTCGGAGTTTTGGAGTTTTGCAGTTTCGGAGTTTTGGAGTTTTGGAGTTTCGGAGTTTCGGAGTTTTGGAGTTTCAGAGTTTGCGAGGTTCAGGGTTGTGGAGTTTCTGAATTTTTGAATTTTGGAGTTTCGGAGTTTCGGAGTTTTGGAGTTTTGGAGTTTCGAATTTACAGAGTTTCGGATTTTCGGAGTTTTGGAGTTTCGGAGATTTGGAGTTTTGGCGTTTTGGAGATTCGGAATCTTGGAGTTTCGGAATTTTGTAGTTTTGTAGTTTTGGAGTGTCAGAGTTCTGGAGTGTTGGAGCTTTGGAGTTTTGGAGTTTATGAGTTTTTGAGTTTTGGATTTTTGCACTTTTGGAGTTTTGGAGTTTTGGAGTTTCGGAGTTTCGGAGTTTTGGAGTTTCAGAGTTTTGGAGGTTCAGGGTTGTGGAGTTTCGGAATTTTTGAGTATTGGAGTTCCGGAGTTTCGGAGTTTTGGAGAATTGCAGTTTTGGAATTTTTGTAGTTTTGAATTTTCAGTTTCGGATTTTTGGAGTTTTGGAGTTTCGGAGTTTTGGAGTTTCAGACTTTTCGAGGTTCAGGGTTGTGGAATTTTGGAATTTTTGAGTTTTGGAGTTTCGGAGTTCCGGAGTTTCGGAGTTTTGGAGTTTTGCAGTTTCGGAGTTTTGGAGTTTTGGAGTTTCGGAGTTTTTGAGTTTCAGAGTTTTCGAGGTTCAGGGTTGTGGAGTTTCGGAATTTTTGAGTTTTGGAGTTTCGGAGTTTTGGAGTTTTGGTGTTTTGGAGTTTCGAATTTTCAGAGTTTCGGAATTTTGTAGTTTTGTAGTTTTGGAGTGTCATCAGAGTTCTGGAGTGTTGGAGCTTTGGAGGTTTGGAGTTTATGAGTTTTTGAGTTTTGGATTTTTGCACTTTTGGAGTTTCGGAGTTTTGGAGTTTCGGAGTTTTGGAGTTTCGGAGTTGTGGAGTTTCGGAATTTTTAAGTTTTGGAGTTCTGGAGTTTCGGAGTTCCGGAGTTTCGGAGTTTCGGAGTTTTGGAGTTTTGCAGTTTCGGAGTTTTGGAGTTTTGGAGTTTCGGAGTTTCGGAGTTTTGGAGTTTCAGAGTTTGCGAGGTTCAGGGTTGTGGAGTTTCTGAATTTTTGAATTTTGGAGTTTCGGAGTTTCGGAGTTTTGGAGTTTTGGAGTTTCGAATTTACAGAGTTTCGGATTTTCGGAGTTTTGGAGTTTCGGAGATTTGGAGTTTTGGCGTTTTGGAGATTCGGGGTCTTGGAGTTTCGGAATTTTGCAGTTTTGTAGTTTTGGAGTGTCGGAGTTTTGGAGTGTTGGAGTTTTGGAGTTTCGGAGTTTCGGAGTTTCGGAGTTTTGGAGTTTCAGAGTTTCAGAGTTCTGGAGGTTCAGGGTTGTGGAGTTTTGGAATTTTTGAGTTTTGAAGTTTCAGAGTTTCCGAGTTTTGGAGTTTTGCGGTTTTGGAGTTTTGGAGTTTCGAATTTTCAGTTTCGGATTTTTGGAGTTTTGGAGTTTTCGAGATTTGGAGTTTCGACGTTTTGGAGATTCGGAGTCTTGGAGTGTCGGAATTTTGTAGTTTTGTAGTTTTGGAGTGTCGGAGTTTTGGAGTGTTGGAGTTTTGGAGCTTTGGAGTTTTGGAGTTTTTGAGTTTTTTAGTTTTGAATTTTTGCACTTTTGGAGTTTTGGAGTTTTGGAGTTTCGGAGTTTCGGAGTTTCAGAGTTTTGGAGGTTCAGGGTTGTGGAGTTTCGGAATTTTTGAGTTTTGGAGTTTCGTAGTTTCGGAGTTTTGGAGAATTGCAGTTTTGGAGTTTTGGGGTTTTGGAGTTTCGAATTTTCAGAGTTTCGGATTTTTGGAGTTTTGGAGTTTCGGAGTTTCGGAGTTTTGGAGTTTCAGAGTTTTCGAGGTTCAGGGTTGTGGAGTTTCGGAATTTTTGAGTTTTGGAGTTTCAGAGTTTCGGAGTGTTGGAGCTTTGGAGTTTTGGGGTTTATGAGTTTTTGAGTTTTGGATTTTTGCACTTTTGGAGTTTTGGAGTTTTGGAGTTTTGGAGTTTCGGAGTTTCGGAGTTTCGGAGTTTTGGGGTTTCAGACTTTTCGAGGTTCCGGGTTGTGGAATTTCGGAATTTTTGAGTTTTGGAGTTTCGGAGTTCCGGAGTTTCGGAGTTTTGGAGTTTTGCAGTTTCGGAGTTTTGGAGTTTTGGAGTTTCGGAGTTTTGGAGATTTGGTGTTTTGGAGTTTCGAATTTTCAGAGTATCGGATTTTTGGAGTTTTGGAGTTTTTGAGTTTTTTAGTTTTGAATTTTTGCACTTTTGGAGTTTTGGAGTTTTGGAGTTTTGGAGGTTCAGGGTTGTGGAGTTTCGGAATTTTTGAGTTTTGGAGTTTCGTAGTTTCGGAGTTTTGGAGAATTGCAGTTTTGGAGTTTTGGGGTTTTGGAGTTTCGAATTTTCAGTTTCGGATTTTTGGAGTTTTGGAGTTTCGGAGTTTCGGAGTTTTGGAGTTTCAGAGTTTTCGAGGTTCAGGGTTGTGGAGTTTCGGAATTTTTGAGTTTTGGAGTTTCAGAGTTTCGGAGTTCTGGAGTTTTGGAGTTTCGAATTTTCAGTTTCGGATTTTTGGAGTTTTGGAGTTTTGGAGATTTTGAGTTTTGGCGTTTTGGAGATTCGGAATCTTGGAGTTTCGGAATTTTGTAGTTTTGTAGTTTTGGAGTGTCAGAGTTCTGGAGTGTTGGAGCTTTGGAGTTTTGGAGTTTATGAGTTTTTGAGTTTTGGATTTTTGCACTTTTGGAGTTTTGGAGTTTTGGAGTTTCGGAGTTTCGGAGTTTCGGAGTTTCGGAGTTTTGGAGTTTCAGAGTTTTGGAGGTTCAGGGTTGTGGAGTTTCGGATTTTTGGAGTTTTGGAGTTTCGGAGTTTTGGAGTTTCAGACTTTTCGAGGTTCAGGGTTGTGGAATTTCGGAATTTTTGAGTTTTGGAGTTTCGGAGTTCCAGAGTTTCGGAGTTTTGGAGTTTTGCAGTTTCGGAGTTTTGGAGTTTTGGAGTTTCGGAGTTTTGGAGTTTCAGAGTTTTCGAGGTTCAGGGTTGTGGAGTTTCGGAATTTTTGAGTTTTGGAGTTTCGGAGTTTTGGAGATTTGGTGTTTTGGAGTTTCGAATTTTCAGAGCTTCGGATTTTTGGAGTTTTGGAGTTCCGGAGATTTATAGTTTCAGCGTTTTGGAGGTTCAGGGTTGGGGAGTTTCGGAATTTCTGAGTTTTGGAGTTTTGGAGTTTCGGAGTTTCGGAGTTTCAGAGTTTTCGAGGTTCAGGGTTGTGGAGTTTCGGAATTTTTGAGTTTTGGAGTTTCGGAGTTTCGGAGTTTTGGAGTTTCAGAGTTTTGGAGGTTCAGGGTTGTGGAGTTTCGGAATTTTTGAGTTTTGGAGTTTCGGAGTTTCGGAGTTTTGGAGTATTGCAGTTTTGGAATTTCGGAGTTTTGGAGTTTCGAATTTTCAGAGTTTTGGATTTTTGCACTTTTGGAGTTTCGGAGTTTTGGAGTTTCGGAGTTTTGGAGTTTCGGAGTTGTGGAGTTTCGGAGTTTCGGAGTTTTGGAGTTTTGCAGTTTCGGAGTTTTGGAGTTTTGGAGTTTCGGAGTTTCGGAGTTTTGGAGTTTCAGAGTTTGCGAGGTTCAGGGTTGTGGAGTTTCTGAATTTTTGAATTTTGGAGTTTCGGAGTTTCGGAGTTTTGGCGTTTTGGAGATTCGGGGTCTTGGAGTTTCGGAATTTTGCAGTTTTGTAGTTTTGGAGTGTCGGAGTTTTGGAGTGTTGGAGTTTTGGAGTTTCGGAGTTTCGGAGTTTTGGAGTTTCAGAGTTTCAGAGTTCTGGAGGTTCAGGGTTGTGGAGTTTCGGAATTTTTGAGTTTTGGAGTTTCAGAGTTTCGGAGTTTTGGAGTTTTGCGGTTTTGGAGTTTTGGAGTTTCGAATTTTCAGTTTCGGATTTTTGGAGTTTTGGAGTTTTCGAGATTTGGAGTTTCGGCGTTTTGGAGATTCGGAGTCTTGGAGTATCGCAATTTTTGTAGTTTTGTAGTTTTGGAGTGTCGGAGTTTTGGAGTGTTGGAGTTTTGGAGCTTTGGAGTTTTGGAGTTTTTGAGTTTTTTAGTTTTGAATTTTTGCACTTTTGGAGTTTTGGAGTTTTGGAGTTTCGGAGTTTCGGAGTTTTGGAGTTTCAGAGTTTTGGAGGTTCAGGGTTGTGGAGTTTCGGAATTTTTGAGTTTTGGAGTTTCGTAGTTTCGGAGTTTTGGAGAATTGCAGTTTTGGAGTTTTGGGGTTTTGGAGTTTCGAATTTTCAGAGTTTCGGATTTTTGGAGTTTTGGAGTTTCGGAGATTTGGAGTTTTGGCGTTTTGGAGATTCGGAATCTTGGAGTTTCGGAATTTTGTAGTTTTGTAGTTTTGGAGTGTCAGAGTTCTGTAGTGTTGGAGCTTTGGAGTTTGAGTTTTTGAGTTTTGGATTTTTGCACTTTTGGAGTTTTGGAGTTTTGGAGTTTCAGAGTATTGGAGGTTCAGGGTTGTGGAGTTTCGGAATTTTTGAGTATTGGAGTTCCGGAGTTTCGGAGTTTTGGAGAATTGCAGTTTTGGAATTTTTGTAGTTTTGAATTTTCAGAGTTTCGGATTTTTGGAGTTTTGGAGTTTCGGAGTTTCGGAGTTTTGGAGTTTCAGACTTTTCGAGGTTCAGGGTTGTGAAATTTCGGAATTTTTGAGTTTTGGAGTTTCGGAGTTCCGGAGTTTCGGAGTTTTGGAGTTTTGCAGTTTCGGAGTTTTGGAGTTTTGGAGTTTCGGAGTTTTGGAGATTTGGTGTTTTGGAGTTTCGAATTTTCAGAGTTTCGGATTTTTGGAGTTTTGGAGTTTTTGAGTTTTTTAGTTTTGAATTTTTGCACTTTTGGAGTTTTGGAGTTTCGGAGTTTCGGAGTTTTGGAGTTTCAGAGTTTTGGAGGTTCAGGGTTGTGGAGTTTCGGAATTTTTGAGTATTGGAGTTCCGGAGTTTCGGAGTTTTGGAGAATTGCAGTTTTGGAATTTTTGTAGTTTTGAATTTTCAGAGTTTCGGATTTTTGGAGTTTTGGAGTTTCGGAGTTTCGGAGTTTTGGAGTTTCAGACTTTTCGAGGTTCAGGGTTGTGGAATTTCGGAATTTTTGAGTTTTGGAGTTTCGGAGTTCTAGAGTTTCGGAGTTTTGGAGTTTTGCAGTTTCGGAGTTTTGGAGTTTTGGAGTTTCGGAGTTTTGGAGTTTCAGAGTTTTCGAGGTTCAGGGTTGTGGAGTTTCGGAATTTTTGAGTTTTGGAGTTTCGGAGTTTTGGAGATTTGGTGTTTTGGAGTTTCGAATTTTCAGAGTTTTGGAGTTCCGGAGATTTATAGTTTCAGAGTTTTGGAGGTTCAGGGTTGGGGAGTTTCGGAATTTTTGTGTTTTGGAGTTTCGGAGTTTTGGAGTTTTGGAGTTTCGGAGTTTCGGAGTTTCAGAGTTTTCGAGGTTCAGGGTTGTGGAGTTTCGGAATTTTTGAGTTTTGGAGTTTCGGAGTTTCGGAGTTTTGGAGTTTCAGAGTTTTGGAGGTTCAGGGTTGTGGAGTTTCGGAATTTTTGAGTTTTGGAGTTTCAGAGTTTCGGAGTTTTGGAGTATTGCAGTTTTGGAATTTCGGAGTTTTGGAGTTTCGAATTTTCAGAGTTTTGGATTTTTGCACTTTTGGAGTTTCGGAGTTTTGGAGTTTCGGAGTTTTGGAGCTTCGGAGTTGTGGAGTTTCAGAGTTTGCGAGGTTCAGGGTTGTGGAGTTTCTGAATTTTTGAATTTTGGAGTTTCGGAGTTTCGGAGTTTTGGAGTTTTGGAGTTTCGAATTTACAGAGTTTCGGATTTTCGGAGTTTTGGAGTTTCGGAGATTTGGAGTTTTGGCGTTTTGGAGATTCGGGGTCTTGGAGTTTCGGAATTTTGCAGTTTTGTAGTTTTGGAGTGTCGGAGTTTTGGAGTGTTGGAGTTTTGGAGTTTCGGAGTTTCGGAGTTTTGGAGTTTCAGAGTTTCAGAGTTCTGGAGGTTCAGGGTTGTGGAGTTTCGGAATTTTTGAGTTTTGGAGTTTCAGAGTTTCGGAGTTTTGGAGTTTTGCGGTTTTGGAGTTTTGGAGTTTCGAATTTTCAGTTTCGGATTTTTGGAGTTTTGGAGTTTTCGAGATTTGGAGTTTCGGCGTTTTGGAGATTCGGAGTCTTGGAGTATCGCAATTTTGTAGTTTTGTAGTTTTGGAGTGTCGGAGTTTTGGAGTGTTGGAGTTTTGGAGCTTTGGAGTTTTGGAGTTTTTGAGTTTTCTAGTTTTGAATTTTTGCACTTTTGGAGTTTTGGAGTTTTGGAGTTTCGGAGTTTCGGAGTTTTGGAGTTTCTGAGTTTTCGAGGTTCAGGGTTGTGGAGTTTCGGATTTTTGGAGTTTTGCAGTTTTTGAGTTTTTTAGTTTTGAATTTTTGCACTTTTGGAGTTTTGGAGTTTCGTAGTTTCGGAGTTTTGGAGAATTGCAGTTTTGGAGTTTTGGGGTTTTGGAGTTTCGAATTTTCAGAGTTTCGGATTTTTGGAGTTTTGGAGTTTCGGAGTAGTCTTCTGGCGGGCTAGTTGGTTCTTTTCGTTCATGGTTAAACTGCGCGAAGGAAACAAGGACAGAGACAGAAACACACGTACACACTGAGCGCAGTGTGTACGTGTGTTTCTGTCTCTGTCCTTGTTTCCTTCGCGCAGTTTAACCATGAGTTTCGGAGATTTGGAGTTTTGGCGTTTTGGAGATTCGGAATCTTGGAGTTTCGGAATTTTGTAGTTTTGTAGTTTTGGAGTGTCAGAGTTCTGGAGTGTTGGAGCTTTGGAGTTTATGAGTTTTTGAGTTTTGGATTTTTGCACTTTTGGAGTTTTGGAGTTTTGAAGTTTCGGAGTTTCGGAGTTTCAGAGTTTTGGAGTTTCAGAGTATTGGAGGTTCAGGGTTGTGGAGTTTCGGAATTTTTGAGTATTGGAGTTCCGGTGTTTCGGAGTTTTGGAGAATTGCAGTTTTGGAATTTTGTGTAGTTTTGAATTTTCAGAGTTTCGGATTTTTGGAGTTGTTGGAGTTTCGGAGTTTCGGAGTTTTGGAGTTTCAGACTTTTCGAGGTTCAGGGTTGTGGAATTTCGGAATTTTTGAGTTTTGGAGTTTCGGAGTTCTGGAGTTTCGGAGTTTTGGAGTTTTGCAGTTTCGGAGTTTTGGAGTTTTGGAGTTTCGGAGTTTTGGAGATTTGGTGTTTTGGAGTTTCGAATTTTCAGAGTTTCGGATTTTTGGAGTTTTGGAGTTTCGGAGTTTCGGAGTTTTGGAGTTTCATAGTTTTCGAGGTTCAGGGTTGTGGAGTTTCGGAATTTTTGAGTTTCGGAGTTTCGGAGTTTTGGAGTTTTGGAGTTTCGAATTTTCAGTTTCGGATTTTTGGAGTTTTGGAGTTTCGGAGATTTGGAGTTTTGGCGTTTTGGAGATTCGGAATCTTGGAGTTTCGGAATTTTGTAGTTTTGTAGTTTTCGAGTGTCGGAGTTTTGGAGTGTTGGAGTTTTGGAGCTTTGGAGTTTTGGAGTTTTTGAGTTTTAGAGTTTTGGATTTTTGCACTTTTGGAGTTTTGGAGTTTCAGAGTTTTGGAGGTTCAGGGTTGTGGAGTTTCGGAATTTTTGAGTTTTGGAGTTTCGGAGTTTCGGAGGTTTGGAGTATTGCAGTTTTGGAGTTTTGGAGTTTCAGAGATTTGGAGTTTTGGCGTTTTGGAGATTCGGAATCTTGGAGTTTCGGAATTTTGTAGTTTTGTAGTTTTGGAGTGTTGGAGCTTTGGAGTTTTGGAGTTTATGAGTTTTTGAGTTTTGGATTTTTGCACTTTTGGAGTTTTGGAGTTTTGGAGTTTTGGAGTTTCGGAGTTTCGGAGTTTTGGAGTTTCAGAGTTTTGGAGGTTCAGGGTTGTGGAATTTCGGAATTTTTGAGTATTGGAGTTTCGGAGTTTCGGAGTTATGGAGAATTGCAGTTTTGGAATTTTTGGAGTTTCGAATTTTCAGAGTTTCGGATTTTTGGAGTTTTGGAGTTTCGGAGTTTCGGAGTTTTGGAGTTTCAGAGTTTGCGAGGTTCAGGGTTGTGGAGTTTCGGAATTTTTGAGTTTTGGAGTTTCAAAGTTTTGGAGTTTTGGAGTTTTGGAGTTTCGAATTTTCAGAGTTTGGGATTTTTGGAGTTTTGGAGTTTCAGAGATTTGGAGTTTTGGCGTTTTGGAGATTCGGAATCTTGGAGTTTCGGAATTTTGTAGTTTTGTAGTTTTGGAGTGTCAGAGTTTTGGAGTGTTGGAGTTTTGGAGCTTTGGAGTTTTGGAGTTTTTGAGTTTTGGAGTTTTGGATTTTTGCACTTTTGGAGTTTTGGAGTTTTGGAGTTTCGGAGTTTCGGAGTTTCGGAGTTTTGGAGTTTTGCGGTTTTGGAGTTTTGGAGTTTCGAATTTTCAGTTTCGGATTTTTGGAGTTTTGGAGTTTTCGAGATTTGGAGTTTCGGCGTTTTGGAGATTCGGAGTCTTGGAGTGTCGGAATTTTGTAGTTTTGTAGTTTTGGAGTGTCGGAGTTTTGGAGTGTTGGAGGTTTGGAGCTTTGGAGTTTTGGAGTTTTTGAGTTTTTTAGTTTTGGATTTTTGCACTTTTGGAGTTTTGGAGTTTTGGAGTTTCGGAGTTTCGGAGTTTTGGAGTTTCAGAGTTTTGGAGGTTCAGGGTTGTGGAGTTTCGGAATTTTTGAGTTTTGGAGTTTCGGAGTTTCGGAGTTTTGGAGAATTGCAGTTTTGGAGTTTTGGGGTTTTGGAGTTTCGAATTTTCAGAGTTTCGGATTTTTGGAGTTTTGGAGTTTCGGAGTTTCGGAGTTTTGGAGTTTCAGAGTTTTCGAGGTTCAGGGTTGTGGAGTTTCGGAATTTTTGAGTTTTGGAGTTTCGGAGTTTCGGAGTTTTGGAGTTTTGGAGTTTCGAATTTTCTGTTTCGGATTTTTGGAGTTTTGGAGTTTCGGAGATTTGGAGTTTTGGCGTTTTGGAGATTCGGAATCTTGGAGTTTCGGAATTTTGTAGTTTTGTAGTTTTGGAGTGTCAGAGTTCTGGAGTGTTGGAGCTTTGGAGTTTTGGAGTTTATGAGTTTTTGAGTTTTGGATTTTTGCACTTTTGGAGTTTTGGAGTTTTGGAGTTTTGGAGTTTCGGAGTTTCGGAGTTTTGGAGTTTCAGAGTTTTGGAGGTTCAGGGTTGTGGAGTTTCGGAATTTTTGAGTATTGGAGTTCCGGAGTTTCGGAGTTTTGGAGAATTGCAGTTTTGGAATTTTTGTAGTTTTGAATTTTCAGAGTTTCGGATTTTTGGAGTTTTGGAGTTTCGGAGTTTCGGAGTTTTGAAGTTTCAGACTTTTCGAGGTTCAGGGTTGTGGAATTTCGGAATTTTTGAGTTTTGGAGTTTCGGAGTTCCGGAGTTTCGGAGTTTTGGAGTTTTGCAGTTTCGGAGTTTTGGAGTTTTGGAGTTTGCGGAGTTTTGGAGTTTCAGAGTTTTCGAGGTTCAGGGTTGTGGAGTTTCGAAATTTTTGAGTTTTGGAGTTGCGGAGTTTTGGAGTTTTGGTGTTTTGGAGTTTAGAATTTTCAGAGTTTCGGATTTTTGGAGTTTTGGAGTTCCGGAGATTTGGAGTTTCAGAGTTTTGGATGTTCAGGGTTGTGGAGTTTCGGAATTTTTGAGTTTTGGAGTTTCGGAGTTTTGGAGTTTCGGAGTTTTGGAGTTTCATAGTTTTCGAGGTTCAGGGTTGTGGAGTTTCGGAATTTTTGAGTTTCGGAGTTTCGGAGTTTTGGAGTTTTGGAGTTTCGAATTTTCAGTTTCGGATTTTTGGAGTTTTGGAGTTTCGGAGATTTGGAGTTTTGGCGTTTTGGAGATTCGGAATCTTGGAGTTTCGGAATTTTGTAGTTTTGTAGTTTTCGAGTGTCGGAGTTTTGGAGTGTTGGAGTTTTGGAGCTTTGGAGTTTTGGAGTTTTTGAGTTTTAGAGTTTTGGATTTTTGCACTTTTGGAGTTTTGGAGTTTCAGAGTTTTGGAGGTTCAGGGTTGTGGAGTTTCGGAATTTTTGAGTTTTGGAGTTTCGGAGTTTCGGAGGTTTGGAGTATTGCAGTTTTGGAGTGTTGGAGCTTTGGAGTTTTGGAGTTTATGAGTTTTTGAGTTTTGGATTTTTGCACTTTTGGAGTTTTGGAGTTTTGGAGTTTTGGAGTTTCGGAGTTTCGAAGTTTTGGAGTTTCAGAGTTTTGGAGGTTCAGGGTTGTGGAATTTCGGAATTTTTGAGTATTGGAGTTTCGGAGTTTCTGAGTTTTGGAGAATTGCAGTTTTGGAATTTTTGGAGTTTCGAATTTTCAGAGTTTCGGATTTTTGGAGTTTTGGAGGTTCGGAGTTTCGGAGTTTTGGAGTTTCAGAGTTTTCGAGGTTCAGGGTTGTGGAGTTTCGGAATTTTTGAGTTTTGGAGTTTCAAAGTTTTGGAGTTTTGGAGTTTCGAATTTGCAGAGTTTGGGATTTTTGGAGTTTTGGAGTTTCAGAGATTTGGAGTTTTGGCGTTTTGGAGATTCGGAATCTTGGAGTTTCGGAATTTTGTAGTTTTGTAGTTTTGGAGTGTCAGAGTTTTGGAGTGTTGGAGTTTTGGAGCTTTGGAGTTTTGGAGTTTTTGAGTTTTGGAGTTTTGGATTTTTGCACTTTTGGAGTTTTGGAGTTTTGGAGTTCCGGAGTTTCGGAGTTTCGGAGTTTTGGAGTTTCAGAGTTTTGGAGGTTCAGGGTTGTGGAGTTTCGGAATTTTTGAGTTTTGGAGTTTCGGAGTTTTGGATTTTTGGAGTTTGGATTTTTCGGAGTTTTGGAGTATTGCAGTTTTGGAATTTTGGAGTTTTGGAGTTTCGAATTTTCAGTTTCGGATTTTTGGAGTTTTGGAGTTTCGGAGGTTGGGAGTTTTGGCGTTTTTGAGATTCGGAATCTTGGAGTTTCGGAATTTTGTAGTTTTTAGTTTTGGAGTGTCACAGTTTTGGAGTGTTGGAGTTTTGGAGCTTTGGAGTTTCGTAGATTCGGAGTTTTGGAGTTTCAGAGTTTTGGAGGTTCAGTGTTGTGGAGTTTCGCCATTTTTGAGTATTGGAGTTTCGGAGTTTCGGAGTTTTGGAGAATTGCAGTTTTGGAGTTTTGGAGTTTCGAATTTTCAGAGTTTCGGATTTTTGGAGTTTTGGAGTTTTGGAGTGTCGGAGTTTCGGAGTGTTGGAGTTTTGGAGTTTTAGTTTTAGAGTTTTGGAGTTTTGAAATTTTTGAGTTTCGGATTTTTGGAGTTTGGAGTTTTTAAGTTTTGGATTTTTGAGTTTTAGATTTTTGGATTTTTGGAGTTTTTGTGTTTTTGAGTTTTGGAGTTTTGGATTTTTGAACTTTTGGAGGTTTGGAGTTTTGGAGTTTTGGATTTTTGGAGCTTTGGAGGTATGGATGTTTGGATATTCAGGGTTTTGTTCCAGAATTTTGTAGTTTTGGAGTTTTGGAGTGTCGGAGTTTCGAATTATTGGAGTTTTCGAGTTTTGGAATTTTTGATTTTTGGAGGTATGGATTTTTGGAGTTTCGGAGTTGTGGAGATTCGGAGTTTTGGAGATTCAGGGTTGTGGAGTTTCGGAATTTTTGAGTTTTGGAGTTTTGGAGTTTCGGAGTTTTGGAGTTTCGGAGTTTCGGAGTTTTGGAGTTTCAGAGTTTTCGAGGTTCAGGGTTGTGGAGTTTCTGAATTTTTGAATTTTGGAGTTTCGGAGTTTCGGAGTTTTGGAGTTTCGAATTTACAGAGTTTCGGATTTTCGGAGTTTTAGAGTTTCAGAGATTTGGAGTTTTGGCGTTTTGGAGATTCGGGGTCTTGGAGTTTCGGAATTTTGCAGTTTTGTAGTTTTGGAGTGTCGGAGTTTTGGAGTGTTGGAGTTTTGGAGTTTCGGAGTTTCGGAGTTTTGGAGTTTCAGAGTTTCAGAGTTCTGGAGGTTCAGGGTTGTGGAGTGTCGGAATTTTTGAGTTTTGGAGTTTCGGAGTTTTGGAGTTTTGCGGTTTTGGAGTTTCGAATTTTCAGTTTCGGATTTTTGGAGTTTTGGAGTTTTCGAGATTTGGAGTTTCGGCGTTTTGGAGATTCGGAGTCTTGGAGTGTCGGAATTTTGTAGTTTTGTAGTTTTGGAGTGTCGGAGTTTTGGAGTGTTGGAGGTTTGGAGCTTTGGAGTTTTGGAGTTTTTGAGTTTTTTAGTTTTGGATTTTTGCACTTTTGGAGTTTGGGAGTTTTGGAGTTTCGGAGTTTCGGAGTTTTGGAGTTTCAGAGTTTTGGAGGTTCAGGGTTGTGGAGTTTCGGAATTTTTGAGTTTTGGAGTTTCGGAGTTTCGGAGTTTTGGAGAATTGCAGTTTTGGAGTTTTGGGGTTTTGGAGTTTCGAATTTTCAGAGTTTCGGATTTTTGGAGTTTTGGAGTTTCGGAGTTTCGGAGTTTTGGAGTTTCAGAGTTTTCGAGGTTCAGGGTTGTGGAGTTTCGGAATTTTTGAGTTTTGGAGTTTCGGAGTTTCGGAGTTTTGGAGTTTTGGAGTTTCGAATATTCAGTTTCGGATTTTTGGAGTTTTGGAGTTTCGGAGATTTGGAGTTTTGGCGTTTTGGAGATTCGGAATCTTGGAGTTTCGGAATTTTGTAGTTTTGTAGTTTTGGAGTGTCAGAGTTCTGGAGTGTTAGAGCTTTGGAGTTTTGGAGTTTATGAGTTTTTGAGTTTTGGATTTTTGCACTTTTGGAGTTTTGGAGTTTTGGAGTTTTGGAGTTTCGGAGTTTCGGAGTTTTGGAGTTTCAGAGTTTTGGAGGTTCAGGGTTGTGGAGTTTCGGAATTTTTGAGTATTGGAGTTCCGGAGTTTCGGAGTTTAGGAGAATTGCAGTTTTGGAATTTTTGTAGTTTTGAATTTTCAGAGTTTCGGATTTTTGGAGTTTTGGAGTTTCGGAGTTTCGGAGTTTTGAAGTTTCAGACTTTTCGAGGTTCAGGGTTGTGGAATTTCGGAATTTTTGAGTTTTGGAGTTTCGGAGTTCCGGAGTTTTGGAGTTTTGGAGTTTTGCAGTTTCGGAGTTTTGGAGTTTTGGAGTTTGCGGAGTTTTGGAGTTTCAGAGTTTTCGAGGTTCAGGGTTGTGGAGTTTCGGAATTTTTGAGTTTTGGAGTTGCGGAGTTTTGGACTTTTGGTGTTTTGGAGTTTCGAATTTTCAGAGTTTCGGATTTTTGGAGTTTTGGAGTTCCGGAGATTTGGAGTTTCAGAGTTTTGGATGTTCAGGGTTGTGGAGTTTCGGAATTTTTGAGTTTTGGAGTTTCGGAGTTTTGGAGTTTCGGAGTTTTGGAGTTTCATAGTTTTCGAGGTTCAGGGTTGTGGAGTTTCGGAATTTTTGAGTTTCGGAGTTTCGGAGTTTTGGAGTTTTGGAGTTTCGAATTTTCAGTTTCGGATTTTTGGAGTTTTGGAGTTTCGGAGATTTGGAGTTTTGGCGTTTTGGAGATTCGGAATCTTGGAGTTTCGGAATTTTGTAGTTTTGTAGTTTTCGAGTGTCGGAGTTTTGGAGTGTTGGAGTTTTGGAGCTTTGGAGTTTTGGAGTTTTTGAGTTTTAGAGTTTTGGATTTTTGCACTTTTGGAGTTTTGGAGTTTCAGAGTTTTGGAGGTTCAGGGTTGTGGAGTTTCGGAATTTTTGAGTTTTGGAGTTTCAGAGTTTCGGAGGTTTGGAGTATTGCAGTTTTGGAGTTTTGGAGTTTTGGAGTTTCAGAGATTTGGAGTTTTGGCGTTTTGGAGATTCGGAATCTTGGAGTTTCGGAATTTTGTAGTTTTGTAGTTTTGGAGTGTTGGAGCTTTGGAGTTTTGGAGTTTATGAGTTTTTGAGTTTTGGATTTTTGCACTTTTGGAGTTTTGGAGTTTTGGAGTTTTGGAGTTTCGGAGTTTCGGAGTTTTGGAGTTTCAGAGTTTTGGAGGTTCAGGGTTGTGGAATTTCGGAATTTTTGAGTATTGGAGTTTCGGAGTTTCGGAGTTTTGGAGAATTGCAGTTTTGGAATTTTTGGAGTTTCGAATTTTCAGAGTTTCTGATTTTTGGAGTTTTGGAGGTTCGGAGTTTCGGAGTTTTGGAGTTTCAGAGTTTTCGAGGTTCAGGGTTGTGGAGTTTCTGAATTTTTGAGTTTTGGAGTTTCAAAGTTTTGGAGTTTTGGAGTTTTGGAGTTTCGAATTTTCAGAGTTTGGGATTTTTGGAGTTTTGGAGTTTCAGAGATTTGGAGTTTTGGCGTTTTGGAGATTCGGAATCTTGGAGTTTTGGAATTTTGTAGTTTTGTAGTTTTGGAGTGTCAGAGTTTTGGAGTGTCGGAGTTTTGGAGCTTTGGAGTTTTGGAGTTTTTGAGTTTTGGAGTTTTGGATTTTTGCACTTTTGGAGTTTTGGAGTTTTGGAGTTCCGGAGTTTCGGAGTTTCGGAGTTTTGGAGTTTCAGAGTTTTGGAGGTTCAGGGTTGTGGAGTTTCGGAATTTTTGAGTTTTGGAGTTTCGGAGTTTCGGAGTTTTGGAGTATTGCAGTTTTGGAATTTTGGAGTTTTAGAGTTTCGAATTTTCAGAGTTTCGGATTTTTGGAGTTTTGGAGTTTCGGAGGTTTGGAGTTTTGGCGTTTTTGAGATTCGGAATCTTGGAGTTTCGGAATTTTGTAGTTTTGTAGTTTTGGAGTGTCACAGTTTTGGAGTGTTGGAGTTTTAGAGCTTTGGAGTTTCGTAGTTTCGGAGTTTTGGAGTTTCAGAGTTTTGGAGGTTCAGTGTTGTGGAGTTGTGAAGGTAAAGGATGCGCAATCAAAGGACGAACCACGAAGAAAGACACAGTGACACGTCCGTGGCTCTGTACGTTGCCGAAATCAACTTTTTGCGTTCGCGTCTGCGTTAACAGCCGTTGGCATGACTATTGTGGTTAGAGATTGCGTTTGAGCATGCGTGGCCAGGTGTATAAGTAAGCGTTTCAAGGAAGAAATAAACAGTTGTTAGTGCGCTTGTGTGTGTCCCTGTG
This sequence comes from Amblyomma mixtum, assembly GCF_055824585.1. Lineage (NCBI taxonomy): Eukaryota > Metazoa > Arthropoda > Arachnida > Ixodida > Ixodidae > Amblyomma > Amblyomma mixtum. The sequence goes on along the minus strand of NC_143012.1, from coordinate 116,790,836 downwards.
TCTTTCTTCGTGGTTCGTCCTTTGATTGCGCATCCTTTACCTTCACAACATCATGTACCAACTAGGCCCTACCCAAGTTTTGGTCAGTGTTGTGGAGTTTCGCCATTTTTGAGAATTGCAGTTTTGGAGTTTTGGAGTTTCGAATTTTCAGAGTTTCGGATTTTTGGAGTTTTGGAGTTTTGGAGTGTCGGACTTTCGGAGTGTTGGAGTTTTGGAGTTTTAGAGTTTTAGAGTTTTGGAGTTTTGAAATTTTTGAGTTTCGGATTTTTGGAGTTTGGAGTTTTTAAGTTTTGGATTTTTGAGTTTTAGATTTTTGGATTTTTGGAGTTTTTGTGTTTTTGAGTTTTGGAGTTTTGGATTTTTGAACTTTTGGAGGTTTGGAGTTTTGGAGTTTTGGATTTTTGGAGCTTTGGAGGTATGGATTTTTGGATATTCAGGGTTTTGTTCCAGAATTTTGTAGTTTTGTAGTTTTGGAGTGTCGGAGTTTCGAATTATTGGAGTTTTCGAGTTTTGGAATTTTTGATTTTTGGAGGTATGGATTTTTGGAGTTTCGGAGTTGTGGAGATTCGGAGTTTTGGAGATTCAGGGTTGTGGAGTTTCGGAATTTTTGAGTTTTGGAGTTTTGGAGTTTCGGAGTTCCGGTGTTTCGGAGTTTTGGAGTTTAGCAGTTTCGGAGTTTTGGAGTTTTGGAGTTTCGGAGTTTCGGAGTTTTGGAGTTTCAGAGTTTTCGAGGTTCAGGGTTGTGGAGTTTCTGAATTTTTGAATTTTGGAGTTTCGGAGTTTCGGAGTTTTGGAGTTTCGAATTTACAGAGTTTCGGATTTTCGGAGTTTTGGAGTTTCAGAGATTTGGAGTTTTGGCGTTTTGGAGATTCGGGGTCTTGGAGTTTCGGAATTTTGCAGTTTTGTAGTTTTGGAGTGTCGGAGTTTTGGAGTGTTGGAGTTTTGGAGTTTTGGAGTTTCGGAGTTTCGGAGTTTTGGAGTTTCAGAGTTCTGGAGGTTCAGGGTTGTGGAGTGTCGGAATTTTTGAGTTTTGGAGTTTCGGAGTTTTGGAGTTTTGCGGTTTTGGAGTTTCGAATTTTCAGTTTCGGATTTTTGGAGTTTTGGAGTTTTCGAGATTTGGAGTTTCGGCGTTTTAGAGATTCGGAGTCTTGGAGTGTCGGAATTTTGTAGTTTTGTAGTTTTGGAGTGTTGGAGTTTTGGAGTGTTGGAGTTTTGGAGCTTTGGAGTTTTGGAGTTTTTGAGTTTTTTAGTTTTGGATTTTTGCACTTTTGGAGTTTGGGAGTTTTGGAGTTTCGGAGTTTTGGAGAATTGCAGTTTTGGAGTTTTGGGGTTTTGGAGTTTCGAATTTTCAGAGTTTCGGATTTTTGGAGTTTTGGAGTTTCGGAGTTTCGGAGTTTCAGAGTTTTCGAGGTTCAGGGTTGTGGAGTTTCGGAATTTTTGAGTTTTGGAGTTTCGGAGTTTCGGAGTTTTGGAGTTTTGGAGTTTCGAATTTTCAGTTTCGGATTTTTGGAGTTTTGGAGTTTCGGAGATTTGGAGTTTTGGCGTTTTGGAGATTCGGAATCTTGGAGTTTCGGAATTTTGTAGTTTTGTAGTTTTGGAGTGTCAGAGTTCTGGAGTGTTGGAGCTTTGAGTTTTGGAGTTTATGAGTTTCTGATATTTGGATTTTTGCACTTTTGGAGTTTTGGAGTTTCGGAGTTTCGGAGTTTTGGAGTTTCAGAGTTTTGGAGGTTCAGGGTTGTGGAGTTTCGGAATTTTTGAGTATTGGAGTTCCGGAGTTTCGGAGTTTTGGAGAATTGCAGTTTTGGAATTTTTGTAGTTTCGAATTTTCAGTTTCGGATTTTTGGAGTTTTGGAGTTTCGGAGTTTCGGTGTTTTGGAGTTTCAGACTTTTCGAGGTTCAGGGTTGTGGAATTTCGGAATTTTTGAGTTTTGGAGTGTCGGAGTTCCGGAGTTCCGGAGTTCCGGAGTTTTGGAGTTTCAGAGTTTTCGAGGTTCAGGGTTGTGGAGTTTCGGAATTTTTGAGTTTTGGAGTTTCGGAGTTTTGGAGTTTTGGTGTTTTGGAGTTTCGAATTTTCAGAGTTTCGGATTTTTGGAGTTTTGGAGTTCCGGAGATTTGGAGTTTCAGAGTTTTGGAGGTTCAGGGTTGTGGAGTTTCGGAATTTTTGAGTTTTGGAGTTTCGGAGTTTTGGAGTTTTGGAGTTTCGGAGTTTTGGAGTTTCAGAGTTTTCGAGGTTCAGGGTTGTGGAGTTTCGGAATTTTTGAGTTTTGGAGTTTTCGAGTTTCGAATTTTCAGAGTTTGGGATTTTTGGAGTTTTGGAGTTTCGGAGATTTGGAGTTTTGGCATTTTGGAGATTCGGAATCTTCGAGTTTCGGAATTTTGTAGTTTTGTAGTTTTGGAGTGTCGGAGTTTTGGAGTGTTGGAGTTTTGGAGCTTTGGAGTTCTGGAGTTTTTGAGTTTTGGAGTTTTGGAGTTTTGGATTTTTGCACTTTTGGAGTTTTGGAGTTTTGGAGTTTCAGAGTTTCGGAGTTTCTGAGTTTTGGAGTTTCAGAGTTTTGGAGGTTCAGGGTTGTGGAGTTTCGGAATTTTTGAGTTTTGGAGTTTCGGAGTTTCGGAGTTTTGGAGTATTGCAGTTTTGGAATTTTGGAGTTTTGGAGTTTCGAATTTTCAGAGTTTCGGATTTTTGGAGTTTTGGCGTTTTCGAGATTCGGAATCTTGGAGTTTCGGAATTTTGTAGTTTTGTAGTTTTGGAGTGTCAGAGTTTTGGAGTGTTGGAGTTTTGGAGCTTTGGAGTTTTGGAGTTTTTGAGGTTTTGAGTTTTGGATTTTGACACTTTTGGAGTTTCGGAGTTTTGGAGTATAGGAGTTTTGGAGTTTCGGAGTTTTGGAGTTTCAGAGTTTTGGAGGTTCAGGGTTGTGGAGTTTCGGAATTTTTGAGTATTGGAGTTCCGGAGTTTCGGATTTTTGGAGTTTTGGAGTTTCGGAGTTTCGGAGTTTTGGAGTTTCAGACTTTTCGAGGTTCAGGGTTGTGGAATTTCGGAATTTTTGAGTTTTGGAGTTTCGGAGTTCCGGAGTTTCGGAGTTTTGGAGTTTTGCAGTTTCGGAGTTTTGGAGTTTTGGATTTTCAGAGTTTTGGAGTTTCAGAGTTTTCGAGGTTCAGGGTTGTGGAGTTTCGGAATTTTTGAGTTTTGGAGTTTCGGAGTTTTGGAGTTTTGGTGTTTTGGAGTTTCGAATTTTCAGAGTTTCGGATTTTTGGAGTTTTGGAGTTCCGGAGATTTGGAGTTTCAGAGTTTTGGAGGTTCAGGGTTGTGGAGTTTCGGAATTTTGTAGTTTTGTAGTTTTGGAGTGTTGGAGTTTTGGAGTGTTGGAGTTTTGGAGCTTTGGAGTTTTGGAGTTTTTGAGTTTTTTAGTTTTGGATTTTTGCACTTTTGGAGTTTTGGAGTTTCGGAGTTTCGGAGTTTTGGAGTTTCAGAGTTTTCGAGGTTCAGGGTTGTGGAGTTTCGGAATTTTTGAGTTTTGGAGTTTCGGAGTTTCGGAGTTTTGGAGTTTTGGAGTTTCGAATTTTCAGTTTCGGATTTTTGGAGTTTTGGAGTTTCGGAGATTTGGAGTTTTGGCGTTTTGGAGATTCGGAATCTTGGAGTTTCGGAATTTTGTAGTTTTGTAGTTTTGGAGTGTCAGAGTTCTGGAGTGTTGGAGCTTTGAGTTTTGGAGTTTATGAGTTTCTGAGTTTTGGATTTTTGCACTTTTGGAGTTTTGGAGTTTCGGAGTTTCGGAGTTTTGGAGTTTCAGAGTTTTGGAGGTTCAGGGTTGTGGAGTTTCGGAATTTTTGAGTATTGGAGTTCCGGAGTTTCGGAGTTTTGGAGAATTGCAGTTTTGGAATTTTTGTAGTTTCGAATTTTCAGTTTCGGATTTTTGGAGTTTTGGAGTTTCGGAGTTTCGGTGTTTTGGAGTTTCAGACTTTTCGAGGTTCAGGGTTGTGGAATTTCGGAATTTTTGAGTTTTGGAGTTTCGGAGTTCCGGAGTTCCGGAGTTCCGGAGTTTTGGAGTTTCAGAGTTTTCGAGGTTCAGGGTTGTGGAGTTTCGGAATTTTTGAGTTTTGGAGTTTCGGAGTTTTGGAGTTTTGGTGTTTTGGAGTTTCGAATTTTCAGAGTTTCGGATTTTTGGAGTTTTGGAGTTCCGGAGATTTGGAGTTTCAGAGTTTTGGAGGTTCGGAATCTTGGAGTTTCGGAATTTTGTAGTTTTGTAGTTTTGGAGTGTCAGAGTTTTGGAGTGTTGGAGTTTTGGAGCTTTGGAGTTTTTGAGTTTTTGAGTTTTTGAGTTTTGGATTTTTGCACTTTTGGAGTTTTGGAGTTTTGGAGTTTCGGAGTTTTGGAGTTTTGGAGTTTCAGAGTTTTGGAGGTTCAGGGTTGTGGAGTTTCGGAATTTTTGAGTTTTGGAGTTTCGGAGTTTTGGAGAATTGCAGTTTTGGAGTTTTGGGGTTTTGGAGTTTCGAATTTTCAGTTTCGGATTTTTGGAGTTTCGGAGTTTCGGAGTTTTGGAGTTTCAGAGTTTTCGACGTTCAGGGTTGTGGAGTTTCGGAATTTTTGAGTTTTGGAGTTTCGGAGTTTCGGAGTTTCGGAGTTTTGGAGTTTTGGAGTTTCGAATTTTCAGTTCCGGATTTTTGAAGTTTTGGAGTTTCGGAGATTTGGAGTTTTGGCGTTTTGGAGATTCGGAATCTTGGAGTTTCGGAATTTTGTAGTTTTGTAGTTTTGGAGTGTCAGAGTTTTGGAGTGTTGGAGTTATGGAGCTTTGGAGTTTTTGAGTTTTGGAGTTTTGGATTTTTGCACTTTTGGAGTTTTGGAGTTTTGGAGTTTCGGAGTTTCGGAGTTTTGGAGTTTCAGAGTTTTGGAGGTTCAGGGTTGTGGAGTTTCGGAATTTTTGAGTTTTGGAGTTTCGGAGTTTCGGAGTTTTGGAGTTTTGGAGTTTCGAATTTTCAGTTTCGGATTTTTGGAGTTTTGGAGTTTCGGAGATTTGGAGTTTTGGCGTTTTGGAGATTCGGAATCTTGGAGTTTCGGAATTTTGTAGTTTTGTAGTTTTGGAGTGTCAGAGTTCTGGAGTGTTGGAGCTTTGAGTTTTGGAGTTTTGGAGTTTTTGAGTTTTGGAGTTTTGGATTTTTGCACTTTTGGAGTTTTGGAGTTTTGGAGTTTCGGAGTTTCGGAGTTTCGGAGTTTTGGAGTTTCAGAGTTTTGGAGGTTCAGGGTTGTGGAGTTTCGGAATTTTTGAGTTTTGGAGTTTCGGAGTTTCGGAGTTTCGGAGTTTTGGAGTTTTGGAGTTTCGAATTTTCAGTTTCGGATTTTTGGAGTTTTGGAGTTTCGGAGATTTGGAGTTTTGGCGTTTTCGAGATTCGGAATCTTGGAGTTTCGGAATTTTGTAGTTTTGTAGTTTTGGAGTGTCAGAGTATTGGAGTGTTGGAGTTTTGGAGCTTTGGAGTTTTGGAGTTTTTGAGTTTGAGTTTTGGATTTTGACACTTTTGGAGTTTTGGAGTTTTGGAGTTTCGGAGTTTCGGAGTTTCGGAGCTTCGGAGTTTCGGAGTTTTGGAGTTTCAGAGTTTTGGAGGTTCAGGGTTGTGGAGTTTCGGAATTTTTGAGTTTTGGAGTTTCGGAGTTTTGGAGTTTTGGAGTTTTGGAGTTTCGGAGTTTTGGAGTTTCAGAGTTTTGGAGGTTCAGGGTTGTGGAGTTTCGGAATTTTTGAGTATTGGAGTTCCGGAGTTTCGGAGTTTTGGAGAATTGCAGTTTTGGAATTTTTGTAGTTTCGAATTTTCAGAGTTTCGGATTTTTGGAGTTTTGGAGTTTTGGGGTTTCGGAGTTTCGGAGTTTTGGAGTTTCAGACTTTTCGAGGTTCAGGGTTGTGGAATTTCGGAATTTTTGAGTTTTGGAGTTTCGGAGTTCCGGAGTTTCGGAGTTTTGAAGTTTTGCAGTTTCGGAGTTTTGGAGTTTTGGAGTTTCGGAGTTTTGGAGTTTCAGAGTTTTCGAGGTTCAGGGTTGTGGAGTTTCGGAATTTTTGAGTTTTGGAGTTTCGGAGTTTTGGAGTTTTGGTGTTTTGGAGTTTCGAATTTTCAGAGTTTCGGATTTTTGGAGTTTTGGAGTTCCGGAGATTTGGAGTTTCAGAGTTTTGGAGGTTCAGGGTTGTGGAGTTTCGGAATTTTTGAGTTTTGGAGTTTAAGAGTTTTGGAGTTTTGGAGTTTCGGAGTTTCGGAGTTTCAGAGTTTTCGAGGTTCAGGGTTGTGGAGTTTCGGAATTTTTGAGTTTTGGAGTTTCGGAGTTTCGGAGTTTTGGAGTTTTGGAGTTTCAGAGTTTTGGAGGTTCAGGGTTGTGGAGTTTCGGAATTTTTGTGGTTTGGAGTTTCGGAGTTTCGGAGCTTTGGAGTATTGCAGTTTTGGAATTTTGGAGTTTTGGAGTGTCGAATTTTCAGAGTTTCGGATTTTTGGAGTTTTGGAGTTTCAGAGAATTGGAGTTTTAACGTTTTCGAGATTCGGAATCTTGGAGTTTCGGAATTTTGTAGTTTTGTAGTTTTGGAGTGTCGGAGTTTTGGAGTGTTGGAGTTTTGGAGCTTTGGAGCTTTGGAGTTTGGGAGTTTTTGAGTTTTTGAGTTTTGGATTTTTGCACTTTTTGAAATTTGGAGTTTTGGAGTTTGGGAGTTTCGGAGTTTCGGAGTTTTGGAGTTTCAGAGTTTTGGAGGTTCAGGGTTGTGGAGTTTCGGAATTTTTGAGTTTTGGAGTTTCGGAGTTTCGGAGTTTTGGAGCATTGCAGTTTTGGAGTTCTGGAGTTTTGGAGTTTGGAATTTTCAGAGTTTCGGATTTTTGGAGTTTTGGAGTTTTGGAATGTCGGAGGTTTGGAGTGTTGGAGTTTTGGAGTTTTGGAGTTCTGGAGCTTTGGAGTTTTGGAGTTTTTGAGTTTTGGAGTTTTGGATTTTTGCACTTTTGGAGTTTTGGAGTTTCAGAGTTTTGGATGTTCAGGGTTGTGGAGTTTCGGAATTTTTGAGTTTTGGAGTTTCGGAGTTTTGGAGAATTGCAGTTTTGGAGTTTTGGGGTTTTGGAGTTTCGAATTTTCAGAGTTTCGGATTTTTGGAGTTTTGGAGTTTCGGAGTTTCGGAGTTTTGGAGTTTCAGAGTTTTCGAGGTTCAGGGTTGTGGAGTTTCGGAATTTTTGAGTCTTGGAGTTTCGGAGTTTCGGAGTTTTGGAGTTTTGGAGTTTCGAATTTTCAGTTTCGGATTTTTGGAGTTTTGGAGTTTCGGAATCTTGGAGTTTCGGAATTTTGTAGTTTTGTAGTTTTGGAGTGTCAGAGTTTTGGAGTGTTGGAGTTTTAGAGCTTTGGAGTTTTGGAGTTTTTGAGTTTTTGAGTTTTGGATTTTGACACTTTTGGAGTTTTGGAGTTTTGGAGTTTCGGAGTTTCGGAGTTTCGGAGCTTCGGAGTTTCGGAGTTTTGGAGTTTCAGAGTTTTGGAGGTTCAGGGTTGTGGAGTTTCGGAATTTTTGAGTTTTGGAGTTTCGGAGTTTTGGAGTTTTGGAGTTTCGGAGTTTTGGAGTTTCAGAGTTTTGGAGGTTCAGGGTTGTGGAGTTTCGGAATTTTTGAGTATTGGAGTTCCGGAGTTTCGGAGTTTTGGAGAATTGCAGTTTTGGAATTTTTGTAGTTTCGAATTTTCAGAGTTTCGGATTTTTGGAGTTTTGGAGTTTCGGAGTTTCGGAGTTTTGGAGTTTCAGACTTTTCGAGGTTCAGGGTTGTGGAATTTCGGAATTTTTGAGTTTTGGAGTTTCGGAGTTCCGGAGTTTCGGAGTTTTGGAGTTTTGCAGTTTCGGAGTTTTGGAGTTTTGGAGTTTCGGAGTTTTGGAGTTTCAGAGTTTTCGAGGTTCAGGGTTGTGGAGTTTCGGAATTTTTGAGTTTTGGAGTTTCGGAGTTTTGGAGTTTTGGTGTTTTGGAGTTTCGAATTTTCAGAGTTTCGGATTTTTGGAGTTTTGGAGTTCCGGAGATTTGGAGTTTCAGAGTTTTGGAGGTTCAGGGTTGTGGAGTTTCGGAATTTTTGAGTTTTGGAGTTTCGGAGTTTCGGAGTTTTGGAGTTTTGGAGTTTCAGAGTTTTGGAGGTTCAGGGTTGTGGAGTTTCGGAATTTTTGTGTTTTGGAGTTTCGGAGTTTCGGAGCTTTGGAGTATTGCAGTTTTGGAATTTTGGAGTTTTGGAGTTTCAGAGAATTGGAGTTTTAACGTTTTCGAGATTCGGAATCTTGGAGTTTCGGAATTTTGTAGTTTTGTAGTTTTGGAGTGTCGGAGTTTTGGAGTGTTGGAGTTTTGGAGCTTTGGAGCTTTGGAGTTTGGGAGTTTTTGAGTTTTTGAGTTTTGGATTTTTGCACTTTTTGAAATTTGGAGTTTTGGAGTTTTGGAGTTTCGGAGTTTCGGAGTTTTGGAGTTTCAGAGTTTTGGAGGTTCAGGGTTGTGGAGTTTCGGAATTTTTGAGTTTTGGAGTTTCGGAGTTTCGGAGTTTTGGAGCATTGCAGTTTTGGAGTTCTGGAGTTTTGGAGTTTGGAATTTTCAGAGTTTCGGATTTTTGGAGTTTTGGAGTTTCGGAGATTTGGAGTTTTGGCCTTTTGGAGATTCGGGGTCTTGGAGTTTCGGAATTTTGTAGTTTTGCAGTTTTGGAATGTCGGAGGTTTGGAGTGTTGGAGTTTTGGAGTTTTGGAGTTCTGGAGCTTTGGAGTTTTGGAGTTTTTGAGTTTTGGAGTTTTGGATTTTTGCACTTTTGGAGTTTTGGAGTTTCAGAGTTCTGGAGGTTCAGGGTTGTGGAGTTTCGGAATTTTTGAGTTTTGGAGTTTCGGAGTTTTGGAGAATTGCAGTTTTGGAGTTTTGGGGTTTTGGAGTTTCGAATTTTCAGAGTTTCGGATTTTTGGAGTTTTGGAGTTTCGGAGTTTCGGAGTTTTGGAGTTTCAGAGTTTTCGAGGTTCAGGGTTGTGGAGTTTCGGAATTTTTGAGTTTTGGAGTTTCGGAGTTTCGGAGTTTTGGAGTTTTTGAGTTTCGAATTTTCAGTTTCGGATTTTTGGAGTTTTGGAGTTTCGGAGATTTGGAGTTTTGGCGTTTTGGAGATTCGGAATCTTGGAGTTTCGGAATTTTGTAGTTTTGTAGTTTTGGAGTGTCAGAGTTCTGGAGTGTTGGAGCTTTGAGTTTTGGAGTTTTTGAGTTTTTGAGTTTTGGATTTTTGCACTTTTGGAGTTTTGGAGTTTTGGAGTTTTGGAGTTTCGGAGTTTCGGAGTTTCGGAGTTTTGGAGTTTCAGAGTTTTGGAGGTTCAGGGTTGTGGAGTTTCGGAATTTTTGAGTTTTGGAGTTTCGGAGTTTCGGAGTTTCGGAGTTTTGGAGTTTTGGAGTTTTGGAGTTTCGAATTTTCAGTTTCGGATTTTTGGAGTTTTGGAGTTTCGGAGATTTGGAGTTTTGGCGTTTTGGAGATTCGGAATCTTGGAGTTTCGGAATTTTGTAGTTTTGTAGTTTTGGAGTGTCAGAGTTCTGGAGTGTTGGAGCTTTGAGTTTTGGAGTTTATGAGTTTCTAAGTTTTGGATTTTTGCACTTTTGGAGTTTTGGAGTTCTGGAGTTTCGGAGTGTTGTGTCCCCTTATTGCTTTTGTGTGTGTGCGCCCCCGCGTCCTCCTCCTAACGACCACTCGCATCCTCCTCCTAACGACCACTCGCATTCCCCTCCTAACGACCGCTTGCCCCTCGTCGCACGCTGTCGCCAGATGCCCCCCCACGGTGCGCCCCCGCACCCTCCTCCTGTTCTGGGAAGCCACTCCCTCCCGTGGACGCTTCTCCGCTCCCTCCTTTCTTCGGGCGGCCAGTTCGGCTCCTGCCTCGGTCGACGCTGGTCGCACCCTCATCGGCTTTAAATAAACGAAGTCTTAAAGTACCGTGTGCGTCTTTCGCTGCATTCAACACAGCGACCGGACACGACAGTGGCGACGAGAAAGTGGATTCGACCCGCGCTACGCAACGCTATTGACAAGCCATGGCTACGCGAGGGTTTCCCAATCAGATACCAGAGTTCAACGGCTCATCGTGGTCATCGTGGGTTGGACGCCTTCAGTTCTACTTTGAAGCTAACAACATCACAGACCCAGCCTTGAAGAGGGCCAACCTGCTGACGCTGTGCGGGGAGCAGACCTACGATACTGTCTGCGCCCTTATTCAGCCAAGCACACCAGCGGCAGTGTCTTACGACGACATCGTAAAAGCGCTGCAAAAGCACTACGACCCAAGGCCATCCGAGGTCTACAGCCGGGCTCGCTTCCAACGACGAGATCAACTGGGAGGAGAAACTGTGAGCGCCTACGTAGCCGCGCTCAAGAAGCTCGCTGCCGACTGCAATTTTGGAACGCTGTCGACAACAGCTACCGGGCAGGAGGGAGACGCAGCTTCTTCTGCTAACACCACCATGCTTCCCTTGGACGTGATGTTACGCGACAGATTTGTGTGCGGACTGAGTGACGAGTCACTGCAGCAGCGCCTGTTCGCTGAGAAGGACCTCACATTCAGCAAAGCTTACGACATCACCGTTCGAGCGGAGAGCGCCGGTCACCAGCAGAGAGGGATTCGCCGGAACACCGAGCCGGTACACCAGACAAGCAACCAGGTGCGCAAGCCTTCTGTTGTTGTAAAATCGGTCAAAAAGGCACAACGCTGCTGGCGGTGTGACGACCAACACAACCCCCAGGGATGTCGATTCCAGTCAGCCACGTGTAATTTTTGCCACAAGCGAGGGCATATCGAAAGAGCATGCATTACGAAACGGAGACTTGCCAAGATAAAGTCACCTTCCCAGCCTAATCACAGCGTCAACGCCTCAGAGAATACGCCGCTATCTGATCTCCATGGAACAACATCAGCAACACCATCTGTGTTGTACGACCTGAACACCATGAATCTCGGCACGCGACCGAAGATTTTTACAGAAGTAAGCGTACATCACCAGCTGATTAAGTTCGAGGTGGACTCCGGCGCAGCCTGTACTCTGATCAGTGAGGACACGTTCCGAACTTCATGGCCATCTGACGCACCCGCCCTGCAACAAGACGACACGCACCTGCGAACGTGGTCAGGACAGAATCTGCCACTATTGGGCTCTGCCAACGTGCAGGTTAACTACAACGGCCAGACCCATACGCTACCTCTGCTTGTTGTGAAGGGCACAGGATCAAGCCTTCTAGGGAGAAACTGGTTTTCTCCACTAGGCGTGATGATATGCGGCATACACCAGACGCCGAGCCAGAACATGGTTGAGCAACTGCAAGAGAAATACGAAAGAGTATTCTCGGAAGAGATTCCAGGAAACGAAGGGCCCCCGGTCACACTGGAGTTGTTGGACAACGCGCAACCCAAATTTCTGAAGGCCAGGCCGGTGCCGTTTGCTCTCCGAGATTCAGTTGAAAAAGAGTTGGACAAACTGGAGCAGCAAGGTGTCATCGAGCCCACGCAGCATTCCATCAAACTCTCAGCGTACGACTACGCTCTGGTCTACCGCAATGGGAGTAAACATCAAAACGCCGATGCGCTAAGCCGTCTGCCACTAGACGCAACTGTTGACGAACCATTTCCACCAGGAGACGTTCTGATGTTCGAAGCACTGCCAGAACCTCCGCTTACAGCAGGCACAGTTGCAGCATCTACGCAGAAGTGCGCAGCCCTCCGGCTAGTTTACACAGCTGTTCAACAAGGCAACGTACATAAACTCAAAGGGGACAACTTCGACGCTTACCGCAGGCGAGCTACAGAGTTAAGCACCCATCGCGGCTGCATCATATTTGGGTCCCGAGTTGTGATGCCGAGAGAACTACGCGCACAAGCTATGTCTCTCATCCACGCCGGACATCGGGGCATCGTTGCAATGAAAAAGTGTGCCAGAAGCTACATGTGGTGGCCTGGCATTGACAACGACATCGAAACAGTGGTGCGAGAATGCAAGCCTTGCCAGAGCAGCCGGAGCGCCCCGCCGAAAGCTCCTGTCCCAGAATGGGAAAAGCCAGACACACCATGGCACACACTGCACATTGATTGTCGTGTCCGGTCGCTGTGTTGAATGCAGCGAAGACGCACACGGTACTTTTAGACTTCGTTTATTTAAAGCTGAAGAGGGTGCGACCAGCGTCGACCGAGGCAGCAGCCGAACTGGCCGCCCGAAGAAAGGGGGGAGCGGAGAGGCGTCCACGGGAGGGAGTGGCTTCCCAGAACAGGAGGAGGGTGCGGGGGCGCACCGTGGGGGGGCATCCGGCGACAGCGTGCGACGAGGGGCAAGCGGTCGTTAGGAGGAGGATTGAGTGGTCGTTAGGAGGAGGATGCGAGTGGTCGTTAGGAGGAGGACGCGGGGGCGCACACACACAAAAGCAATAAGGGGACACAACACTTCCTTCCCCCTTAGAAAGTTGCCTGGTATCGTGCAGGGGGTCGGCGCTCACGCGTGGAGGCGCGCTGGCTTTGTGCGCTCGGGGGAGAAACACTTGTAGGCTGGCTGTTGTTCGCTGTGTCTCCTGGGTCTGTCCTGGGCGAAGTCTCTTCTTCCGGGAAGAGGTGCCAGGCTATGTGGGAAAATGGTGCACGTGTTCTCTCCGCTGGCGGACAGCTCTCAGACGGCGTCGTAAATCTACGCAGCTGGTTGAGATGTCGGCGTGCTACTGTGCCATGTATGTTGACGAGCCAAGAGCGCAGGCCTATGCGTCTGACAATTGTAGCTTCCTCCCAGCGTGGCTTTTTCAGAAACTGTCGGGCGAGGACGCGCTGCCCCTCATTAAGCGTGCCGCAGCGCGGAATTGCTTTTTCTTCCCGGAACGTCTCTGCCTTTGGCTCGGGGAGGATGGCTGTGAGCTGGGTTCGCATTTCACGCTCGAACATCATTTTCGAGGGGGTCTCGCCTGTTGTGCTCTGAACCGTCGTGTGCTGCTTGAAGAGAAAGCGCGCAAGGCGGCGCTGCAGCGAGCCTGTCTGATCTCTTTCAAGGGCGCGTTTTAGCTCGGCTACGTAGCGCTCGGCTTGTCCGTTTGTCGCTGGGTGGTAGGGGGCCGATGTAACTGATGAGATCCCGTTGTCGCGATAAAACTTGAGGATCTCCGCAGACACAAACGGTGTTCCGTTGTCCGACACTACCTTGCGCGGCAGGCCGAACGTTGCAAATAGTGATCGGAGGTTGTCAATGACTGCTGCCGAAGTCGTCTGTCCCATTTGCCTTATCTCAAGCCACTTTGTGTAGGCATCTACGACCACAAGGAAAGTGCAGCCCTCAATTGGTCCTGCAAAATCAATGTGCAGTGTGTGCCATGGTGTGTCTGGCTTTTCCCATTCTGGGACAGGAGCTTTCGGCGGGGCGCTCCGGCTGCTCTGGCAAGGCTTGCATTCTCGCACCACTGTTTCGATGTCGTTGTCAATGCCAGGCCACCACATGTAGCTTCTGGCACACTTTTTCATTGCAACGATGCCCCGATGTCCGGCGTGGATGAGAGACATAGCTTGTGCGCGTAGTTCTCTCGGCATCACAACTCGGGACCCAAATATGATGCAGCCGCGATGGGTGCTCAACTCTGTAGCTCGCCTGCGGTAAGCTTCGAAGTTGTCCCCTTTGATTTTATGCACGTTGCCTTGTTGAACAGCTGTGTAAACTAGCCGGAGAGCTGCGCACTTCTGCGTAGATGCTGCAACTGTGCCTGCTGTAAGCGGAGGTTCTGGCAGTGCTTCGAACATCAGAACGTCTCCTGGTGGAAATGGTTCGTCAACAGTTGCGTCTAGTGGCAGACGGCTTAGCGCATCGGCGTTTTGATGTTTGCCGCATATCATTACGCCTAGTGGAGAAAACCAGTTTCTCCCTAGAAGGCTTGATCCTGTGCCCTTCACAACAAGCAGAGGTAGCGTATGGGTCTGGCCGTTGTAGTTAACCTGCACGTTGGCAGAGCCCAATAGTGGCAGATTCTGTCCTGACCACGTTCGCAGGTGCGTGTCGTCTTGTTGCAGGGCGGGTGCGTCAGATGGCCATGAAGTTCGGAACGTGTCCTCACTGATCAGAGTACAGGCTGCGCCGGAGTCCACCTCGAACTTAATCAGCTGGTGATGTACGCTTACTTCTGTAAAAATCTTCGGTCGCGTGCCGAGATTCATGGTGTTCAGGTCGTACAACACAGATGGTGTTGCTGATGTTGTTCCATGGAGATCAGATAGCGGCGTATACTCTGAGGCGTTGACGCTGTGATTAGGCTGGGAAGGTGACTTTATCTTGGCAAGTCTCCGTTTCGTAATGCATGCTCTTTCGATATGCCCTCGCTTGTGGCAAAAATTACACGTGGCTGACTGGAATCGACATCCCTGGGGGTTGTGTTGGTCGTCACACCGCCAGCAGCGTTGTGCCTTTTTGACCGATTTTACAACAACAGAAGGCTTGCGCACCTGGTTGCTTGTCTGGTGTACCGGCTCGGTGTTCCGGCGAATCCCTCTCTGCTGGTGACCGGCGCTCTCCGCTCGAACGGCGATGTCGTAAGCTTTGCTGAATGTGAGGTCCTTCTCAGCGAACAGGCGCTGCTGCAGTGACTCGTCACTCAGTCCGCACACAAATCTGTCGCGTAACATCACGTCCAAGGGAAGCATGGTGGTGTTAGCAGAAGAAGCTGCGTCTCCCTCCTGCCCGGTAGCTGTTGTCGACAGCGTTCCAAAATTGCAGTCGGCAGCGAGCTTCTTGAGCGCGGCTACGTAGGCGCTCACAGTTTCTCCTCCCAGTTGATCTCGTCGTTGGAAGCGAGCCCGGCTGTAGACCTCGGATGGCCTTGGGTCGTAGTGCTTTTGCAGCGCTTTTACGATGTCGTCGTAAGACACTGCCGCTGGTGTGCTTGGCTGAATAAGGGCGCAGACAGTATCGTAGGTCTGCTCCCCGCACAGCGTCAGCAGGTTGGCCCTCTTCAAGGCTGGGTCTGTGATGTTGTTAGCTTCAAAGTAGAACTGAAGGCGTCCAACCCACGATGACCACGATGAGCCGTTGAACTCTGGTATCTGATTGGGAAACCCTCGCGTAGCCATGGCTTGTCAATAGCGTTGCGTAGCGCGGGTCGAATCCACTTTCTCGTCGCCACTGTCGTGTCCGGTCGCTGTGTTGAATGCAGCGAAGACGCACACGGTACTTTTAGACTTCGTTTATTTAAAGCTGAAGAGGGTGCGACCAGCGTCGACCGAGGTAGGAGCCGAACTGGCCGCCCGAAGAAAGGGGGGAGCGGAGAAGCGTCCACGGGAGGGAGTGGCTTCCCAGAACAGGAGGAGGGTGCGGGGGCGCACCGTGGGGGGGCATCCGGCGACAGCGTGCGACGAGGGGCAAGCGGTCGTTAGGAGGAGGATTGAGTGGTCGTTAGGAGGAGGATGCGAGTGGTCGTTAGGAGGAGGACGCGGGGGCGCGCACACACAAAAGCAATAAGGGGACACAACATTGATTTTGCAGGACCAATTGAGGGCTGCACTTTCCTTGTGGTCGTAGATGCCTACACAAAGTGGCTTGAGATAAGGCAAATGGGACAGACGACTTCGGCAGCAGTCATTGACAACCTCCGATCACTATTTGCAACGTTCGGCCTGCCGCGCAAGGTAGTGTCGGACAACGGAACACCGTTTGTGTCTGCGGAGATCCTCAAGTTTTATCGCGACAACGGGATCTCATCAGTTACATCGGCCCCCTACCACCCAGCGACAAACGGACAAGCCGAGCGCTACGTAGCCGAGCTAAAACGCGCCCTTGAAAGAGATCAGACAGGCTCGCTGCAGCGCCGCCTTGCGCGCTTTCTCTTCAAGCAGCACACGACGGTTCAGAGCACAACAGGCGAGACCCCCTCGAAAATGATGTTCGAGCGTGAAATGCGAACCCAGCTCACAGCCATCCTCCCCGAGCCAAAGGCAGAGACGTTCCGGGAAGAAAAAGCAATTCCGCGCTGCGGCACGCTTAATGAGGGGCAGCGCGTCCTCGCCCGATAGTTTCTGAAAAAGCCACGCTGGGAGGAAGCTACAATTGTCAGACGCATAGGCCTGCGCTCTTGGCTCGTCAACATACATGGCACAGTAGCACGCCGACATCTCAACCAGCTGCGTAGATTTACGACGCCGTCTGAGAGCTGTCCGCCAGCGGAGAGAGCACGTGCACCATCTTCCCACATAGCCTGGCACCCCTTCCCGGAAGAAGAGACTTCGCCCAGGACAGACCTGGGAGACGCAGCGAACAACAGCCAGCCTACAAGTGTTTCTCCCCCGAGCGCACAAAGCCAGCGCGCCTCCACGCGTGAGCGCCGACCCCCTGCACGATACCAGGCAACTTTCTAAGGGGGAAGGAAGTGTTGTGTCCCCTTATTGCTTTTGTGTGTGTGCGCCCCCGCGTCCTCCTCCTAACGACCACTCGCATCCTCCTCCTAACGACCACTCGCATTCCCCTCCTAACGACCGCTTGCCCCTCGTCGCACGCTGTCGCCAGATGCCCCCCCACGGTGCGCCCCCGCACCCTCCTCCTGTTCTGGGAAGCCACTCCCTCCCGTGGACGCTTCTCCGCTCCCTCCTTTCTTCGGGCGGCCAGTTCGGCTCCTGCCTCGGTCGACGCTGGTCGCACCCTCATCGGCTTTAAATAAACGAAGTCTTAAAGTACCGTGTGCGTCTTTCGCTGCATTCAACACAGCGACCGGACACGACACGGAGTTTCGGAGTTTTGGAGTTTCAGAGTTTTGGAGGTTCAGTGTTGTGGAGTTTCGGAATTTTTGAGTATTGGAGTTCCGGAGTTTCGGAGTTTTGGAGAATTGCAGTTTTGGAGTTTTGGGGTTTTGGAGTTTCGAATTTTCAGAGTTTCGGATTTTTGGAGTTTTGGAGTTTCGGAGTTTCGGAGTTTTGGAGTTTCAGAGTTTTCGAGGTTCAGGGTTGTGGAGTTTCGGAATTTTTGAGTTTTGGAGTTTCGGAGTTTCGGAGTTTTGGAGTTTTGGAGTTTCGAATTTTCAGTTCCGGATTTTTGAAGTTTTGGAGTTTCGGAGATTTGGAGTTTTGTAGTTTTGGAGTGTCAGAGTTTTGGAGTGTTGGAGTTATGGAGCTTTGGAGTTTTGGAGTTTTTGAGTTTTGGAGTTTTGGATTTTTGCACTTTTGGAGTTTTGGAGTTTTGGAGTTTCGGAGTTTCGGAGTTTCGGAGTTTTGGAGTTTCAGAGTTTTGGAGGTTCAGGGTTGTGGAGTTTCGGAATTTTTGAGTTTTGGAGTTTCGGAGTTTCGGAGTTTTGGAGTTTTGGAGTTTCGAATTTTCAGTGTCGGATTTTTGGAGTTTTGGAGTTTCGGAGATTTGGAGTTTTGGCGTTTTGGAGATTCGGAATCTTGGAGTTTCGGAATTTTGTAGTTTTGTAGTTTTGGAGTGTCAGAGTTCTGGAGTGTTGGAGCTTTGAGTTTTGGAGTTTTGGAGTTTTTGAGTTTTGGAGTTTTGGATTTTTGCACTTTTGGAGTTTTGGAGTTTTGGAGTTTCGGAGTTTCGGAGTTTCGGAGTTTCGGAGTTTTGGAGTTTCAGAGTTTTGGAGGTTCAGGGTTGTGGAGTTTCGGAATTTTTGAGTTTTGGAGTTTCGGAGTTTCGGAGTTTTGGAGTTTCGAATTTTCAGTTTCGGATTTTTGGAGTTTTGGAGTTTCGGAGATTTGGAGTTTTGGCGTTTTGGAGATTCGGAATCTTGGAGTTTCGGAATTTTGTAGTTTTGTAGTTTTGGAGTGTCAGAGTTCTGGAGTGTTGGAGCTTTGAGTTTTGGTGTTTATGAGTTTCTAAGTTTTGGATTTTTGCACTTTTGGAGTTTTGGAGTTCTGGAGTTTCGGAGTTTCGGAGTTTTGGAGTTTCAGAGTTTTGGAGGTTCAGGGTTGTGGAATTTCGGAATTTTTGAGTTTTGGAGTTTCGGAGTTCCGGAGTTTCGGAGTTTTGGAGTTTTGCAGTTTCGGAGTTTTGGAGTTTTGGAGTTTCGGAGTTTTGGAGTTTCAGAGTTTTCGAGGATCAGGGTTGTGGAGTTTCGGAATTTTTGAGTTTTGGAGTTTCGGAGTTTTGGAGTTTTGGTGTTTTGGAGTTTCGAATTTTCAGAGTTTCGGATTTTTGGAGTTTTGGAGTTCCGGAGATTTGGAGTTTCAGAGTTTTGGAGGTTCAAGGTTGTGGAGTTTCGGAATTTTTGAGTTTTGGAGTTTCGGAGTTTTGGAGTTTTGGAGTTCCGGAGTTTCGGAGTTTCAGAGTTTTCGAGGTTCAGGGTTGTGGAGTTTCGGAATTTTTGAGTTTTGGAGTTTCGGAGTTTCGGAGTTTTGGAGTTTTGGAGTTTCAGAGTTTTGGAGGTTCAGGGTTGTGGAGTTTCGCAATTTTTGTGTTTTGGAGTTTCGGAGTTTCGGAGCTTTGGAGTATTGCAGTTTTGGAATTTTGGAGTTTTGGAGTTTCGAATTTTCAGAGTTTCGGATTTTTGGAGTTTTGGAGTTTCAGAGAATTGGAGTTTTAACGTTTTCGAGATTCGGAATCTTGGAGTTTCGGAATTTTGTAGTTTTGTAGTTTTGGAGTGTCGGAGTTTTGGAGTGTTGGAGTTTTGGAGCTTTGGAGCTTTGGAGTTTGGGAGTTTTTGAGTTTTTGAGTTTTGGATTTTTGCACTTTTTGAAATTTGGAGTTTTGGAGTTTTGGAGTTTCGGAGTTTCGGAGTTTTGGAGTTTCAGAGTTTTGGAGGTTCAGGGTTGTGGAGTTTCGGAATTTTTGAGTTTTGGAGTTTCGGAGTTTCGGAGTTTTGGAGCATTGCAGTTTTGGAGTTCTGGAGTTTTGGAGTTTGGAATTTTCAGAGTTTCGGATTTTTGGAGTTTTGGAGTTTCGGAGATTTGGAGTTTTGGCCTTTTGGAGATTCGGGGTCTTGGAGTTTCGGAATTTTGTAGTTTTGCAGTTTTGGAATGTCGGAGGTTTGGAGTGTTGGAGTTTTGCAGTTTTGGAGTTCTGGAGCTTTGGAGTTTTGGAGTTTTTGAGTTTTGGAGTTTTGGATTTTTGCACTTTTGGAGTTTTGGAGTTTCGAATTTTCAGAGTTTCGGATTTTTGGAGTTTTGGAGTTTCGGAGTTTCGGAGTTTTGGAGTTTCAGAGTTTTCGAGGTTCAGGGTTGTGGAGTTTCGGAATTTTTGAGTTTTGGAGTTTCGGAGTTTCGGAGTTTTGGAGTTTTGGAGTTTCGAATTTTCAGTTCCGGATTTTTGAAGTTTTGGAGTTTCGGAGATTTGGAGTTTTGTAGTTTTGGAGTGTCTGAGTTTTGGAGTGTTGGAGTTATGGAGCTTTGGAGTTTTGGAGTTTTTGAGTTTTGGAGTTTTGGATTTTTGCACTTTTGGAGTTTTGGAGTTTTGGAGTTTCGGAGTTTCGGAGTTTCGGAGTTTTGGAGTTTCAGAGTTTTGTAGGTTCAGGGTTGTGGAGTTTCGGAATTTTTGAGTTTTGGAGTTTCGGAGTTTCGGAGTTTTGGAGTTTTGGAGTTTCGAATTTTCAGTTTCGGATTTTTGGAGTTTTGGAGTTTCGGAGATTTGGAGTTTTGGCGTTTTGGAGATTCGGAATCTTGGAGTTTCGGAATTTTGTAGTTTTGTAGTTTTGGAGTGTCAGAGTTCTGGAGTGTTGGAGCTTTGAGTTTTGGAGTTTTGGAGTTTTTGAGTTTTGGAGTTTTGGATTTTTGCACTTTTGGAGTTTTGGAGTTTTGGAGTTTCGGAGTTTCGGAGTTTCGGAGTTTTGGAGTTTCAGAGTTTTGGAGGTTCAGGGTTGTGGAGTTTCGGAATTTTTGAGTTTTGGAGTTTCGGAGTTTCGGAGTTTTGGAGTTTCGAATTTTCAGTTTCGGATTTTTGGAGTTTTGGAGTTTCGGAGATTTGGAGTTTTGGCGTTTTGGAGATTCGGAATCTTGGAGTTTCGGAATTTTGTAGTTTTGTAGTTTTGGAGTGTCAGAGTTCTGGAGTGTTGGAGCTTTGAGTTTTGGTGTTTATGAGTTTCTAAGTTTTGGATTTTTGCACTTTTGGAGTTTTGGAGTTTTGGAGTTCTGGAGTTTCGGAGTTTCGGAGTTTTGGAGTTTCAGAGTTTTGGAGGTTCAGGGTTGTGGAGTTTCGGAATTTTTGAGTATTGGAGTTCCGGAGTTTCGGAGTTTTGGAGAATTGCAGTTTTGGAATTTTTGTAGTTTCGAATTTTCAGAGTTTCGGATTTTTGGAGTTTTGGAGTTTCGGAGTTTCGGTGTTTTGGAGTTTCAGACTTTTCGAGGTTCAGGGTTGTGGAATTTCGGAATTTTTGAGTTTTGGAGTTTCGGAGTTCCGGAGTTCCGGAGTTTTGGAGTTTCAGAGTTTTCGAGGTTCAGGGTTGTGGAGTTTCGGAATTTTTGAGTTTTGGAGTTTCGGAGTTTTGGAGTTTTGGTGTTTTGGAGTTTCGAATTTTCAGTTTCGGATTTTTGGAGTTTTGGAGTTCCGGACATTTGGAGTTTCAGAGTTTTGGAGGTTCAGGGTTGTGGAGTTTCGGAATTTTTGAGTTTTGGAGTTTCGGAGTTTTGGAGTTTTGGAGTTTCGGAGTTTCGGAGTTTTGGAGTTTCAGAGTTTTCGAGGTTCAGGGTTGTGGAGTTTCGGAATTTTTGAGTTTTGGAGTTTTGGAGTTTTGGAGTTTCGAATTTTCAGAGTTTGGGATTTTTGGAGTTTTGGAGTTTCGGAGATTTGGAGTTTTAGCGTTTTCGAGATTCGGAATCTTGGAGTTTCGGAATTTTGTAGTTTTGTAGTTTTGGAGTGTCAGAGTTTTGGAGTGTTGGAGTTTTGGAGCTTTGGCGTTTTGGAGTTTTGGAGTTTTTGAGTTTTGGATTTTGACACTTTTGGAGTTTTGGAGTTTCGGAGTTTCGGAGTTTCGGAGTTTCGGAGTTTTGGAGTTTCAGAGTTTTGGAGGTTCAGGGTTGTGGAGTTTCGGAATTTTTGAGTATTGGAGTTCCGGAGTTTCGGAGTTTTGGAGAATTGCAGTTTTGGAATTTTTGTAGTTTCGAATTTTCAGAGTTTCGGATTTTTGGAGTTTTGGAGTTTCGGAGTTTCGGAGTTTTGGAGTTTTGCAGTTTCGGAGTTTTGGAGTTTTGGAGTTTCGGAGTTTTGGAGTTTCAGAGTTTTCGAGGTTCAGGGTTGTGGAGTTTCGGAATTTTTGAGTTTTGGAGTTTCGGAGTTTTGGAGTTTTGGTGTTTTGGAGTTTCGAATTTTCAGAGTTTCGGATTTTTGGAGTTTTGGAGTTCCGGAGATTTGCAGTTTCAGAGTTTTGGAGGTTCAGGGTTGTGGAGTTTCGGAATTTTTGAGTTTTGGAGTTTCGGAGTTTCGGAGTTTCAGAGTTTTCGAGGTTCAGGGTTGTGGAGTTTCGGAATTTTTGAGTTTTGGAGTTTCGGAGTTTCGGAGTTTTGGAGTTTTGGAGTTTCAGAGTTTTGGAGGTTCAGGGTTGTGGAGTTTCGGAATTTTTGAGTTTTGGAGTTTCGGAGTTTTGGAGTTTTGGAGTTTTGGAGTTTCGGAGTTTTGGAGTTTCAGAGTTTTGGAGGTTCAGGGTTGTGGAGTTTCGGAATTTTTGAGTATTGGAGTTCCGGAGTTTCGGAGTTTTGGAGAATTGCAGTTTTGGAATTTTTGTAGTTTCGAATTTTCAGAGTTTCGGATTTTTGGAGTTTTGGAGTTTCGGAGTTTTGGAGTTTTGCAGTTTCGGAGTTTTGGAGTTTTGGAGTTTCGGAGTTTTGGAGTTTCAGAGTTTTCGAGGTTCAGGGTTGTGGAGTTTCGGAATTTTTGAGTTTTGGAGTTTCGGAGTTTTGGAGTTTTGGAGTTTCGGAGTTTCGGAGTTTCAGAGTTTTCGAGGTTCAGGGTTGTGGAGTTTCGGAATTTTTGAGCTTTGGAGTTTCGGAGTTTCGGAGTTTTGGAGTTTTGGAGTTTCAGAGTTTTGGAGGTTCAGGGTTGTGGAGTTTCGGAATTTTTGAGTTTTGGAGTTTCGGAGTTTCGGAGCTTTGGAGTATTGCAGTTTTGGAATTTTGGAGTTTTGGAGTTTCGAATTTTCAGAGTTTCGGATTTTTGGAGTTTTGGAGTTTCAGAGAATTGGAGTTTTAACGTTTTCGAGATTCGGAATCTTGGAGTTTCGGAATTTTGTAGTTTTGTAGTTTTGGAGTGTCGGAGTTTTGGAGTGTTGGAGTTTTGGAGCTTTGGAGCTTTGGAGTTTGGGAGTTTTTGAGTTTTTGAGTTTTGGATTTTTGCACTTTTTGAAATTTGGAGTTTTGGAGTTTTGGAGTTTCGGAGTTTCGGAGTTTTGGAGTTTCAGAGTTTTGGAGGTTCAGGGTTGTGGAGTTTCGGAATTTTTGAGTTTTGGAGTTTCAGAGTTTCAGAGTTTTGGAGGTTCAGGGTTGTGGAATTTCGGAATTTTTGAGTTTTGGAGTTTCGGAGTTTTGGAGTATTGCAGTTTTGGAATTTTGGAGTTTTGGAGTTTCGAATTTTCAGAGTTTCGGATTTTTGGAGTTTTGGAGTTTCGGAGATTTGGAGTTTTGGCGTTTTGGAGATTCGGAATCTTGGAGTTTCGGAATTTTGCAGTTTTGTAGTTTTGGAGTGTCAGAGTTTTGGAGTGTTGGAGTTTTGGAGCTTTGCAGTTTTTGAGTTTTTGAGTTTTTGAGTTTTGGATTTTTGCACTTTTGGAGTTTTGGAGTTTTGGAGTTCCGGAGTTTCGGAGTTTTGGAGTTTCAGAGTTTTGGAGGTTCAGGGTTGTGGAGTTTCGGAATTTTTGAGTTTTGGAGTTTCGGAGTTTCGGAGTTTTGGAGTTTTGGAGTTTCGGAGATTTGGAGTTTTGGAGTTTTGAAGATTCGGAATCTTGGAGTTTCGGAATTTTGTAGTTTTGTAGTTTTCGAGTGTCGGAGTTTTGGAGTGTTGGAGTTTTGGAGCTTTGGAGTTTTGGAGTTTTTGAGTTTTGTTGTTTTGGATTTTTGGACTTTTGGAGTTTTGGAGTTTCAGAGTTTTGGAGGTTCAGGGTTGTGGAGTTTCGCAATTTTTGAGTTTTGGAGTTTCGGAGTTTTGGAGAATTGCAGTTTTGGAGTTTTGGGGTTTTGGAGTTTCGAATTTTCAGAGTTTCGGATTTTTGGAGTTTTGGAGTTTTGGAGTTTCGGAGTTTTGGAGTTTCAGAGTTTTCGAGGCTCAGGGTTGTGGAGTTTCGGAATTTTTGAGTTTTGGAGTTTCGGAGTTTTGGAGTTTTGGAGTTTCGAATTTTCAGTTCCGGATTTTTGAAGTTTTGGAGTTTCGGAGATTTGGAGTTTTGGCGTTTTGGAGATTCGGAATCTTGGAGTTTCGGAATTTTGTAGTTTTGTAGTTTTGGAGTGTCAGAGTTTTGGAGTGTTGGAGTTATGGAGCTTTAGAGTTTTGGAGTTTTTGAGTTTTGGAGTTTTGGATTTTGCACTTTTGGAGTTTTGGAGTTTTGGAGTTTCGGAGTTTCGGAGTTTTGGAGTTTCAGAGTTTTGGAGGTTCAGGGTTGTGGAGTTTCGGAATTTTTGAGTTTTGGAGTTTCGGAGTTTCGGAGTTTTGGAGTATTGCAGTTTTGGAATTTTGGAGTTTTGGAGTTTCGAATTTTCAGAGTTTCGGATTTTTGGAGTTTTGGAGTTTCGGAGATTTGGAGTTTTGGCGTTTTTGAGATTCGGAATCTTGGAGTTTCGGAATTTTGTAGTTTTGTGGTTTTGGAGTGTCACAGTTTTGGAGTGTTGGAGTTTTGGAGCTTTGGAGTTTTGGAGTTTTTGAGTTTTTGAGTTTTGGATTTTTGCACTTTTGGAGTTTTGGAGTTTTGGAGTTTCGGAGTTTCGGAGTTTTGGAGTTTCAGAGTTTTGGAGGTTCAGTGTTGTGGAGTTTCGGCATTTTTGAGTATTGGAGTTTCGGAGTTTCGGAGTTTTGGAGAATTGCAGTTTTGGAGTTTTGGAGTTTCGAATTTTCAGAGTTTCGCATTTTTGGAGTTTTGGAGTTTTGGAGTTTCGGAGTTTCGAGTTTTGGAGTATTGCAGTTTTGGAGTTTTGGAGTTTTGGAGTTGCGAATTTTCAGAGTTTAGGATTTTTGGAGTTTTGGAGTTTTGGAGAATTGGAGTTTTGGCATTTTCGAGATTCGGAATCTTGGAGTTTCGGAATTTTGTAGTTTTGGAGTTTTGGAGTTTAGGAGTTTCGGAGTTTCGGAGTTTCGGAGTTTTGGAGTTTCAGAGTTTTCGAGGTTCAGGGTTGTGGAGTTTCGGAATTTTTGAGTTTTGGAGTTTCGGAGTTTCGGAGTTTTGGAGTTTTGGAGTTTCGAATTTTCAGTTCCGGATTTTTGAAGTTTTGGAGTTTCGGAGATTTGGAGTTTTGGCGTTTTGGAGATTCGGAATCTTCGAGTTTCGGAATTTTGTAGTTTTGTAGTTTTGGAGTGTCAGAGTTTTGGAGTGTTGGAGTTTTGGAGCTTTGGAGTTTTGGAGTTTTTGAGTTTTGGAGTTTTGGATTTTTGCACTTTTGGAGTTTTGGAGTTTTGGAGTTTCGGAGTTTCGGAGTTTTGGAGTTTTGGAGTTTCAGAGTTTTGGAGGTTCAGGGTTGTGGACTTTCGGAATTTTTGAGTTTTGGAGTTTCGGAGTTTCGGAGTTTTGGAGTATTGCAGTTTTGGAATTTTGGAGTTTTGGAGTTTCGAATTTTCAGAGTTTCGGATTTTTGGAGTTTTGGAGTTTCGGAGATATGGAGTTTTGGCGTTTTTGAGATTCGGAATCTTGGAGTTTCGGAATTTTGTAGTTTTGTAGTTTTGGAGTGTCACAGTTTTGGAGTGTTGGAGTTTTGGAGCTTTGGAGTTTTGGAGTTTTTGAGTTTTTGAGTTTTGGATTTTTGCACTTTTGGAGTTTTGGAGTTTTGGAGTTTCGGAGTTTCGGAGTTTTGGAGTTTCAGAGTTTTGGAGGTTCAGTGTTGTGGAGTTTCGGCATTTTTGAGTATTGGAGTTTCGGAGTTTCGGAGTTTTGGAGAATTGCAGTTTTGGAGTTTTGGAGTTTCGAATTTTCAGTTTCGGATTTTTGGAGTTTTATAGTTTTGGAGTTTCGGAGTTTCGGAGTTTTGGAGTATTGCAGTTTTGGAGTTTTGGAGTTTTGGAGTTGCGAATTTTCAGAGTTTAGGATTTTTGGAGTTTTGGAGTTTTGGAGAATTGGAGTTTTGGCGTTTTCGAGATTCGGAATCTTGGAGTTTCGGAATTTTGTAGTTTTGGATTTTTGGAGTTCAGGAGTTTCGGAGTTTCGGAGTTTTGGAGTTTCAGAGTTTTGGAGATTCAGGGTTGTGGAGTGTCGGAATTTTTGAGTTTTGGAGTTTCGGAGTTTCGGAGTTTTGGAGTTTTGCAGTTTTGGAGTTTTGGAGTGTCGGAGTTTCGGAGTGTCGGAGTTTTGGAGTGTTGGAGTTTTGGAGCTTTGGAGCTTTGGAGTTTGGGAGTTTTTGAGTTTTGGATTTTTGCACTTTTTGAAATTTGGAGTTTTGGAGTTTTGGAGTTTCGGAGTTTTGGAGTTTCAGAGTTTTGGAGGTTCAGGGTTGTGGAGTTTCGGAATTTTTGAGTTTTGGAGTTTCGGAGTTTCGGAGTTTTGGAGCATTGCAGTTTTGGAGTTCTGGAGTTTTGGAGTTTGGAATTTTCAGAGTTTCGGATTTTTGGAGTTTTGGAGTTTCGGAGATTTGGAGTTTTGGCCTTTTGGAGATTCGGGGTCTTGGAGTTTCGGAATTTTGTAGTTTTGCAGTTTTGGAGTGTCGGAGGTTTGGAGTGTTGGAGTTTTGGAGTTTTGGAGTTCTGGAGTTTTGGAGTTTCGGAGTTTCGGAGTTTCGGAGTTTTGGAGTTTCAGAGTTTTGGAGGTTCAGGGTTGTGGAATTTCGGAATTTTTGAGTTTTGGAGTTTCGGAGTTTTGGAGTATTGCAGTTTTGGAATTTTGGAGTTTTGGAGTTTCGAATTTTCAGAGTTTCGGATTTTTGGAGTTTTGGAGTTTCGGACATTTGGAGCTTTGGCGTTTTGGAGATTCGGAATCTTGGAGTTTCGGAATTTTGTAGTTTTGTAGTTTTGGAGTGTCAGAGTTTTGGAGTGTTGGAGTTTTGGAGCTTTGGAGTTTTTGAGTTTTTGAGTTTTTGATTTTTGCACTTTTGGAGTTTTGGAGTTTTGGAGCTTCGGAGTTTCGGAGTTTTGGAGTTTCAGAGTTTTGGAGGTTCAGGGTTGTGGAGTTTCGGAATTTTTGAGTATTGGAGTTTCGGAGTTTCGGAGTTTTGGAGAATTGCAGTTTTGGAGTTTTGGAGTTTCGAATTTTCAGAGTTTCGGATTTTTGGAGTTTTCGAGTTTCGGAGTTTTGGAGTTTCAGAGTTTTCGAGGTTCAGGGTTGTGGAGTTTCGGAATTTTTGAGTTTTGGAGTTTCGGAGTTTTGGAGTTTTGGAGTTTCGAATTTTCGGTTCCGGATTTTTGAAGTTTTGGAGTTTCGGAGATTTGGAGTTTTGGCGTTTTGGAGATTCGGAATCTTGGAGTTTCGGAATTTTGTAGTTTTGTAGTTTTGGAGTGTCAGAGTTTTGGAGTGTTGGAGTTATGGAGCTTTAGAGTTTCGGATTTTTGGAGTTTTGGAGTTTCGGAGTTTTGGAGTTTTGCAGTTTCGGAGTTTTGGAGTTTTGGAGTTTCGGAGTTTTGGAGTTTCAGAGTTTTCGAGGTTCAGGGTTGTGGAGTTTCGGAATTTTTGAGTTTTGGAGTTTCGGAGTTTTGGAGTTTTGGAGTTTCGGAGTTTCGGAGTTTCAGAGTTTTCGAGGTTCAGGGTTGTGGAGTTTCGGAATTTTTGAGCTTTGGAGTTTCGGAGTTTCGGAGTTTTGGAGTTTTGGAGTTTCAGAGTTTTGGAGGTTCAGGGTTGTGGAGTTTCGGAATTTTTGAGTTTTGGAGTTTCGGAGTTTCGGAGCTTTGGAGTATTGCAGTTTTGGAATTTTGGAGTTTTGGAGTTTCGAATTTTCAGAGTTTCGGATTTTTGGAGTTTTGGAGTTTCAGAGAATTGGAGTTTTAACGTTTTCGAGATTCGGAATCTTGGAGTTTCGGAATTTTGTAGTTTTGTAGTTTTGGAGTGTCGGAGTTTTGGAGTGTTGGAGTTTTGGAGCTTTGGAGCTTTGGAGTTTGGGAGTTTTTGAGTTTTTGAGTTTTGGATTTTTGCACTTTTTGAAATTTGGAGTTTTGGAGTTTTGGAGTTTTGGAGTTTCGGAGTTTCGGAGTTTTGGAGTTGCAGAGTTTTGGAGGTTCAGGGTTGTGGAGTTTCGGAATTTTTGAGTTTTGGAGTTTCAGAGTTTCAGAGTTTTGGAGGTTCAGGGTTGTGGAATTTCGGAATTTTTGAGTTTTAGAGTTTCGGAGTTTTGGAGTATTGCAGTTTTGGAATTTTGGAGTTTTGGAGTTTCGAATTTTCAGAGTTTCGGATTTTTGGAGTTTTGGAGTTTCGGAGATTTGGAGTTTTGGCGTTTTGGAGATTCGGAATCTTGGAGTTTCGGAATTTTGCAGTTTTGTAGTTTTGGAGTGTCAGAGTTTTGGAGTGTTGGAGTTTTGTAGCTTTGCAGTTTTTGAGTTTTTGAGTTTTTGAGTTTTGGATTTTTGCACTTTTGGAGTTTTGGAGTTTTGGAGTTTCGGAGTTTCGGAGTTTTGGAGTTTCAGAGTTTTGGAGGTTCAGGGTTGTGGAGTTTCGGAATTTTTGAGTTTTGGAGTTTCGGAGTTTCGGAGTTTTGGAGTTTTGGAGTTTCGGAGATTTGGAGTTTTGGAGTTTTGAAGATTCGGAATCTTGGAGTTTCGGAATTTTGTAGTTTTGTAGTTTTCGAGTGTCGGAGTTTTGGAGTGTTGCAGTTTTGGAGCTTTGGAGTTTTGGAGTTTTTGAGTTTTGTTGTTTTGGATTTTTGGACTTTTGGAGTTTTGGAGTTTCAGAGTTTTGGAGGTTCAGGGTTGTGGAGTTTCGCAATTTTTGAGTTTTGGAGTTTCGGAGTTTTGGAGAATTGCAGTTTTGGAGTTTTGGGGTTTTGGAGTTTCGAATTTTCAGAGTTTCGGATTTTTGGAGTTTTGGAGTTTTGGAGTTTCGGAGTTTTGGAGTTTCAGAGTTTTCGAGGCTCAGGGTTGTGGAGTTTCGGAATTTTTGAGTTTTGGAGTTTCGGAGTTTTGGAGTTTTGGAGTTTCGAATTTTCAGTTCCGGATTTTTGAAGTTTTGGAGTTTCGGAGATTTGGAGTTTTGGCGTTTTGGAGATTCGGAATCTTGGAGTTTCGGAATTTTGTAGTTTTGTAGTTTTGGAGTGTCAGAGTTTTGGAGTGTTGGAGTTATGGAGCTTTAGAGTTTTGGAGTTTTTGAGTTTTGGAGTTTTGGATTTTGCACTTTTGGAGTTTTGGAGTTTTGGAGTTTCGGAGTTTCGGAGTTTTGGAGTTTCAGAGTTTTGGAGGTTCAGGGTTGTGGAGTTTCGGAATTTTTGAGTTTTGGAGTTTCGGAGTTTCGGAGTTTTGGAGTATTGCAGTTTTGGAATTTTGGAGTTTTGGAGTTTCGAATTTTCAGAGTTTCGGATTTTTGGAGTTTTGGAGTTTCGGAGATTTGGAGTTTTGGCGTTTTTGAGATTCGGAATCTTGGAGTTTCGGAATTTTGTAGTTTTGTGGTTTTGGAGTGTCACAGTTTTGGAGTGTTGGAGTTTTGGAGCTTTGGAGTTTTGGAGTTTTTGAGTTTTTGAGTTTTGGATTTTTGCACTTTTGGAGTTTTGGAGTTTTGGAGTTTCGGAGTTTCGGAGTTTTGGAGTTTCAGAGTTTTGGAGGTTCAGTGTTGTGGAGTTTCGGCATTTTTGAGTATTGGAGTTTCGGAGTTTCGGAGTTTTGGAGAATTGCAGTTTTGGAGTTTTGGAGTTTCGAATTTTCAGAGTTTCGCATTTTTGGAGTTTTGGAGTTTTGGAGTTTCGGAGTTTCGAGTTTTGGAGTATTGCAGTTTTGGAGTTTTGGAGTTTTGGAGTTGCGAATTTTCAGAGTTTAGGATTTTTGGAGTTTTGGAGTTTTGGAGAATTGGAGTTTTGGCGTTTTCGAGATTCGGAATCTTGGAGTTTCGGAATTTTGTAGTTTTGGAGTTTTGGAGTTTAGGAGTTTCGGAGTTTCGGAGTTTCGGAGTTTTGGAGTTTCAGAGTTTTCGAGGTTCAGGGTTGTGGAGTTTCGGAATTTTTGAGTTTTGGAGTTTCGGAGTTTCGGAGTTTTGGAGTTTTGGAGTTTCGAATTTTCAGTTCCGGATTTTTGAAGTTTTGGAGTTTCGGAGATTTGGAGTTTTGGCGTTTTGGAGATTCGGAATCTTCGAGTTTCGGAATTTTGTAGTTTTGTAGTTTTGGAGTGTCAGAGTTTTGGAGTGTTGGAGTTTTGGAGCTTTGGAGTTTTGGAGTTTTTGAGTTTTGGAGTTTTGGATTTTTGCACTTTTGGAGTTTTGGAGTTTTGGAGTTTCGGAGTTTCGGAGTTTTGGAGTTTTGGAGTTTCAGAGTTTTGGAGGTTCAGGGTTGTGGACTTTCGGAATTTTTGAGTTTTGGAGTTTCGGAGTTTCGGAGTTTTGGAGTATTGCAGTTTTGGAATTTTGGAGTTTTGGAGTTTCGAATTTTCAGAGTTTCGGATTTTTGGAGTTTTGGAGTTTCGGAGATATGGAGTTTTGGCGTTTTTGAGATTCGGAATCTTGGAGTTTCGGAATTTTGTAGTTTTGTAGTTTTGGAGTGTCACAGTTTTGGAGTGTTGGAGTTTTGGAGCTTTGGAGTTTTGGAGTTTTTGAGTTTTTGAGTTTTGGATTTTTGCACTTTTGGAGTTTTGGAGTTTTGGAGTTTCGGAGTTTCGGAGTTTTGGAGTTTCAGAGTTTTGGAGGTTCAGTGTTGTGGAGTTTCGGCATTTTTGAGTATTGGAGTTTCGGAGTTTCGGAGTTTTGGAGAATTGCAGTTTTGGAGTTTTGGAGTTTCGAATTTTCAGTTTCGGATTTTTGGAGTTTTATAGTTTTGGAGTTTCGGAGTTTCGGAGTTTTGGAGTATTGCAGTTTTGGAGTTTTGGAGTTTTGGAGTTGCGAATTTTCAGAGTTTAGGATTTTTGGAGTTTTGGAGTTTTGGAGAATTGGAGTTTTGGCGTTTTCGAGATTCGGAATCTTGGAGTTTCGGAATTTTGTAGTTTTGGATTTTTGGAGTTCAGGAGTTTCGGAGTTTCGGAGTTTTGGAGTTTCAGAGTTTTGGAGATTCAGGGTTGTGGAGTGTCGGAATTTTTGAGTTTTGGAGTTTCGGAGTTTCGGAGTTTTGGAGTTTTGCAGTTTTGGAGTTTTGGAGTGTCGGAGTTTCGGAGTGTCGGAGTTTTGGAGTGTTGGAGTTTTGGAGCTTTGGAGCTTTGGAGTTTGGGAGTTTTTGAGTTTTGGATTTTTGCACTTTTTGAAATTTGGAGTTTTGGAGTTTTGGAGTTTCGGAGTTTTGGAGTTTCAGAGTTTTGGAGGTTCAGGGTTGTGGAGTTTCGGAATTTTTGAGTTTTGGAGTTTCGGAGTTTCGGAGTTTTGGAGCATTGCAGTTTTGGAGTTCTGGAGTTTTGGAGTTTGGAATTTTCAGAGTTTCGGATTTTTGGAGTTTTGGAGTTTCGGAGATTTGGAGTTTTGGCCTTTTGGAGATTCGGGGTCTTGGAGTTTCGGAATTTTGTAGTTTTGCAGTTTTGGAGTGTCGGAGGTTTGGAGTGTTGGAGTTTTGGAGTTTTGGAGTTCTGGAGTTTTGGAGTTTCGGAGTTTCGGAGTTTCGGAGTTTTGGAGTTTCAGAGTTTTGGAGGTTCAGGGTTGTGGAATTTCGGAATTTTTGAGTTTTGGAGTTTCGGAGTTTTGGAGTATTGCAGTTTTGGAATTTTGGAGTTTTGGAGTTTCGAATTTTCAGAGTTTCGGATTTTTGGAGTTTTGGAGTTTCGGACATTTGGAGCTTTGGCGTTTTGGAGATTCGGAATCTTGGAGTTTCGGAATTTTGTAGTTTTGTAGTTTTGGAGTGTCAGAGTTTTGGAGTGTTGGAGTTTTGGAGCTTTGGAGTTTTTGAGTTTTTGAGTTTTTGATTTTTGCACTTTTGGAGTTTTGGAGTTTTGGAGCTTCGGAGTTTCGGAGTTTTGGAGTTTCAGAGTTTTGGAGGTTCAGGGTTGTGGAGTTTCGGAATTTTTGAGTATTGGAGTTTCGGAGTTTCGGAGTTTTGGAGAATTGCAGTTTTGGAGTTTTGGAGTTTCGAATTTTCAGAGTTTCGGATTTTTGGAGTTTTCGAGTTTCGGAGTTTTGGAGTTTCAGAGTTTTCGAGGTTCAGGGTTGTGGAGTTTCGGAATTTTTGAGTTTTGGAGTTTCGGAGTTTTGGAGTTTTGGAGTTTCGAATTTTCGGTTCCGGATTTTTGAAGTTTTGGAGTTTCGGAGATTTGGAGTTTTGGCGTTTTGGAGATTCGGAATCTTGGAGTTTCGGAATTTTGTAGTTTTGTAGTTTTGGAGTGTCAGAGTTTTGGAGTGTTGGAGTTATGGAGCTTTAGAGTTTCGGATTTTTGGAGTTTTGGAGTTTCGGAGTTTTGGAGTTTTGCAGTTTCGGAGTTTTGGAGTTTTGGAGTTTCGGAGTTTTGGAGTTTCAGAGTTTTCGAGGTTCAGGGTTGTGGAGTTTCGGAATTTTTGAGTTTTGGAGTTTCGGAGTTTTGGAGTTTTGGAGTTTCGGAGTTTCGGAGTTTCAGAGTTTTCGAGGTTCAGGGTTGTGGAGTTTCGGAATTTTTGAGCTTTGGAGTTTCGGAGTTTCGGAGTTTTGGAGTTTTGGAGTTTCAGAGTTTTGGAGGTTCAGGGTTGTGGAGTTTCGGAATTTTTGAGTTTTGGAGTTTCGGAGTTTCGGAGCTTTGGAGTATTGCAGTTTTGGAATTTTGGAGTTTTGGAGTTTCGAATTTTCAGAGTTTCGGATTTTTGGAGTTTTGGAGTTTCAGAGAATTGGAGTTTTAACGTTTTCGAGATTCGGAATCTTGGAGTTTCGGAATTTTGTAGTTTTGTAGTTTTGGAGTGTCGGAGTTTTGGAGTGTTGGAGTTTTGGAGCTTTGGAGCTTTGGAGTTTGGGAGTTTTTGAGTTTTTGAGTTTTGGATTTTTGCACTTTTTGAAATTTGGAGTTTTGGAGTTTTGGAGTTTCGGAGTTTCGGAGTTTTGGAGTTGCAGAGTTTTGGAGGTTCAGGGTTGTGGAGTTTCGGAATTTTTGAGTTTTGGAGTTTCAGAGTTTCAGAGTTTTGGAGGTTCAGGGTTGTGGAATTTCGGAATTTTTGAGTTTTAGAGTTTCGGAGTTTTGGAGTATTGCAGTTTTGGAATTTTGGAGTTTTGGAGTTTCGAATTTTCAGAGTTTCGGATTTTTGGAGTTTTGGAGTTTCGGAGATTTGGAGTTTTGGCGTTTTGGAGATTCGGAATCTTGGAGTTTCGGAATTTTGCAGTTTTGTAGTTTTGGAGTGTCAGAGTTTTGGAGTGTTGGAGTTTTGTAGCTTTGCAGTTTTTGAGTTTTTGAGTTTTTGAGTTTTGGATTTTTGCACTTTTGGAGTTTTGGAGTTTTGGAGTTTCGGAGTTTCGGAGTTTTGGAGTTTCAGAGTTTTGGAGGTTCAGGGTTGTGGAGTTTCGGAATTTTTGAGTTTTGGAGTTTCGGAGTTTCGGAGTTTTGGAGTTTTGGAGTTTCGGAGATTTGGAGTTTTGGAGTTTTGAAGATTCGGAATCTTGGAGTTTCGGAATTTTGTAGTTTTGTAGTTTTCGAGTGTCGGAGTTTTGGAGTGTTGAAGTTTTGGAGCTTTGGAGTTTTGGAGTTTTTGAGTTTTGTTGTTTTGGATTTTTGGACTTTTGGAGTTTTGGAGTTTCAGAGTTTTGGAGGTTCAGGGTTGTGGAGTTTCGGAATTTTTGAGTTTTGGAGTTTCGGAGTTTTGGAGAATTGCAGTTTTGGAGTTTTGGGGTTTTGGAGTTTCGAATTTTCAGAGTTTCGGATTTTTGGAGTTTTGGAGTTTCGGAGTTTCGGAGTTTTGGAGTTTCAGAGTTTTCGAGGCTCAGGGTTGTGGAGTTTCGGAATTTTTGAGTTTTGGAGTTTCGGAGTTTTGGAGTTTTGGAGTTTCGAATTTTCAGTTCCGGATTTTTGAAGTTTTGGAGTTTCGGAGATTTGGAGTTTTGGCGTTTTGGAGATTCGGAATCTTGGAGTTTCGGAATTTTGTAGTTTTGTAGTTTTGGAGTGTCAGAGTTTTGGAGTGTTGGAGTTATGGAGCTTTAGAGTTTTGGAGTTTTTGAGTTTTGGAGTTTTGGATTTTGCACTTTTGGAGTTTTGGAGTTTCGGAGTTTCGGAGTTTTGGAGTTTCAGAGTTTTGGAGGTTCAGGGTTGTGGAGTTTCGGAATTTTTGAGTTTTGGAGTTTCGGAGTTTCGGAGTTTTGGAGTATTGCAGTTTTGGAATTTTGGAGTTTTGGAGTTTCGAATTTTCAGAGTTTCGGATTTTTGGAGTTTTGGAGTTTCGGAGATTTGGAGTTTTGGCGTTTTTGAGATTCGGAATCTTGGAGTTTCGGAATTTTGTAGTTTTGTGGTTTTGGAGTGTCACAGTTTTGGAGTGTTGGAGTTTTGGAGCTTTGGAGTTTTGGAGTTTTTGAGTTTTTGAGTTTTGGATTTTTGCACTTTTGGAGTTTTGGAGTTTTGGAGTTTCGGAGTTTTGGAGTTTCAGAGTTTTGGAGGTTCAGTGTTGTGGAGTTTCGGCATTTTTGAGTATTGGAGTTTCGGAGTTTCGGAGTTTTGGAGAATTGCATTTTTGGAGTTTTGGAGTTTCGAATTTTCAGAGTTTCGGATTTTTGGAGTTTTGGAGTTTTGGAGTTTCGGAGTTTTGGAGTATTGCAGTTTTGGAGTTTTGGAGTTTTGGAGTTGCGAATTTTCAGAGTTTAGGATTTTTGGAGTTTTGGAGTTTTGGAGAATTGGAGTTTTGGCGTTTTCGAGATTCGGAATCTTGGAGTTTCGGAATTTTGTAGTTTTGGAGTTTTGGAGTTTAGGAGTTTCGGAGTTTCGGAGTTTCGGAGTTTTGGAGTTTCAGAGTTTTCGAGGTTCAGGGTTGTGGAGTTTCGGAATTTTTGAGTTTTGGAGTTTCGGAGTTTCGGAGTTTTGGAGTTTTGGAGTTTCGAATTTTCAGTTCCGGATTTTTGAAGTTTTGGAGTTTCGGAGATTTGGAGTTTTGGCGTTTTGGAGATTCGGAATCTTCGAGTTTCGGAATTTTGTAGTTTTGTAGTTTTGGAGTGTCAGAGTTTTGGAGTGTTGGAGTTTTGGAGCTTTGGAGTTTTGGAGTTTTTGAGTTTTGGAGTTTTGGATTTTTGCACTTTTGGAGTTTTGGAGTTTTGGAGTTTCGGAGTTT
Organism: Amblyomma mixtum; assembly: GCF_055824585.1. NCBI lineage: Eukaryota > Metazoa > Arthropoda > Arachnida > Ixodida > Ixodidae > Amblyomma > Amblyomma mixtum. The sequence continues at coordinate 116,756,512 of NC_143012.1, read as the reverse complement.
CGGAGTTTTGGAGTTTTGGAGTTTCAGAGTTTTGGAGGTTCAGGGTTGTGGACTTTCGGAATTTTTGAGTTTTGGAGTTTCGGAGTTTCGGAGTTTTGGAGTATTGCAGTTTTGGAATTTTGGAGTTTTGGAGTTTCGAATTTTCAGAGTTTCGGATTTTTGGAGTTTTGGAGTTTCGGAGATATGGAGTTTTGGCGTTTTTGAGATTCGGAATCTTGGAGTTTCGGAATTTTGTAGTTTTGTAGTTTTGGAGTGTCCCAGTTTTGGAGTGTTGGAGTTTTGGAGCTTTGGAGTTTCGGAGTTTCGGAGTTTTGGAGTTTCAGAGTTTTGGAGGTTCAGTTTTGTGGAGTTTCGGCATTTTTGAGTATTGGAGTTTCGGAGTTTCGGAGTTTTGGAGAATTGCAGTTTTGGAGTTTTGGAGTTTCGAATTTTCAGTTTCGGATTTTTGGAGTTTTATAGTTTTGGAGTTTCGGAGTTTCGGAGTTTTGGAGTATTGCAGTTTTGGAGTTTTGGAGTTTTGGAGTTGCGAATTTTCAGAGTTTAGGATTTTTGGAGTTTTGGAGTTTTGGAGAATTGGAGTTTTGGCGTTTTCGAGATTCGGAATCTTGGAGTTTCGGAATTTTGTAGTTTTGGAGTTTTGGAGTTTAGGAGTTTCGGAGTTTCGGAGTTTCGGAGTTTTGGAGTTTCAGAGTTTTGGAGATTCAGGGTTGTGGAGTGTCGGAATTTTTGAGTTTTGGAGTTTCGGAGTTTCGGAGTTTTGGAGTTTTGCAGTTTTGGAGTTTTGGAGTGTCGGAGTTTCGGAGTGTCGGAGTTTTGGAGTGTTGGAGTTTTGGAGCTTTGGAGCTTTGGAGTTTGGGAGTTTTTGAGTTTTTGAGTTTTGGATTTTTGCACTTTTTGAAATTTGGAGTTTTGGAGTTTTGGAGTTTCGGAGTTTTGGAGTTTCAGAGTTTTGGAGGTTCAGGGTTGTGGAGTTTCGGAATTTTTGAGTTTTGGAGTTTCGGAGTTTCGGAGTTTTGGAGCATTGCAGTTTTGGAGTTCTGGAGTTTTGGAGTTTGGAATTTTCAGAGTTTCGGATTTTTGGAGTTTTGGAGTTTCGGAGATTTGGAGTTTTGGCCTTTTGGAGATTCGGGGTCTTGGAGTTTCGGAATTTTGTAGTTTTGCAGCTTTGGAGTGTCGGAGGTTTGGAGTGTTGGAGTTTTGGAGTTTTGGAGTTCTGGAGTTTTGGAGTTTCGGAGTTTCGGAGTTTCGGAGTTTTGGAGTTTCAGAGTTTTGGAGGTTCAGGGTTGTGGAATTTGGGAATTTTTGAGTTTTGGAGTTTCGGAGTTTTGGAGTATTGCAGTTTTGGAATTTTGGAGTTTTGGAGTTTCGAATTTTCAGAGTTTCGGATTTTTGGAGTTTTGGAGTTTCGGACATTTGGAGCTTTGGCGTTTTGGAGATTCGGAATCTTGGAGTTTCGGAATTTTGTAGTTTTGTAGTTTTGGAGTGTCAGAGTTTTGGAGTGTTGGAGTTTTGGAGCTTTGGAGTTTTTGAGTTTTTGAGTTTTTGATTTTTGCACTTTTGGAGTTTTGGAGTTTTGGAGTTTCGGAGTTTCGGAGTTTTGGAGTTTCAGAGTTTTGGAGGTTCAGGGTTGTGGAGTTTCGGAATTTTTGAGTATTGGAGTTTCGGAGTTTCGGAGTTTTGGAGAATTGCAGTTTTGGAGTTTTGGAGTTTCGAATTTTCAGAGTTTCGGATTTTTGGAGTTTTCGAGTTTCGGAGTTTTGGAGTTTCAGAGTTTTCGAGGTTCAGGGTTGTGGAGTTTCGGAATTTTTGAGTTTTGGAGTTTCGGTGTTTTGGAGTTTTGGAGTTTCGAATTTTCGGTTCCGGATTTTTGAAGTTTTGGAGTTTCGGAGATTTGGAGTTTTGGCGTTTTGGAGATTCGGAATCTTGGAGTTTCGGAATTTTGTAGTTTTGTAGTTTTGGAGTGTCAGAGTTTTGGAGTGTTGGAGTTATGGAGCTTTAGAGTTTTGGAGTTTTTGAGTTTTGGAGTTTTGGATTTTGCACTTTTGGAGTTTTGGAGTTTTGGAGTTTCGGAGTTTCGGAGTTTTGGAGTTTCAGAGTTTTGGAGGTTCAGGGTTGTGGAGTTTCGGAATTTTGGAGTTTTGGAGTTTCGGAGTTTCGGAGTTTTGGAGTATTGCAGTTTTGGAATTTTGGAGTTTTGGAGTTTCGAATTTTCAGAGTTTCGGATTTTTGGAGTTTTGGAGTTTCGGAGATTTGGAGTTTTGGCGTTTTTGAGATTCGGAATCTTGGAGTTTCGGAATTTTGTAGTTTTGTGGTTTTGGAGTGTCACAGTTTTGGAGTGTTGGAGTTTTGGAGCTTTGGAGTTTTGGAGTTTTTGAGTTTTTGAGTTTTGGATTTTTGCACTTTTGGAGTTTTGGAGTTTTGGAGTTTTGGAGTTTTGGAGTTTTGGAGTTTCAGAGTTTTGGAGGTTCAGTGTTGTGGAGTTTCGGCATTTTTGAGTATTGGAGTTTCGGAGTTTCGGAGTTTTGGAGAATTGCATTTTTGGAGTTTTGGAGTTTCGAATTTTCAGAGTTTCGGATTTTTGGAGTTTTGGAGTTTTGGAGTTTCGGAGTTTTGGAGTATTGCAGTTTTGGAGTTTTGGAGTTTTGGAGTTGCGAATTTTCAGAGTTTAGGATTTTTGGAGTTTTGGAGTTTTGGAGAATTGGAGTTTTGGCGTTTTCGAGATTCGGAATCTTGGAGTTTCGGAATTTTGTAGTTTTGGAGTTTTGGAGTTTAGGAGTTTCGGAGTTTCGGAGTTTCGGAGTTTTGGAGTTTCAGAGTTTTCGAGGTTCAGGGTTGTGGAGTTTCGGAATTTTTGAGTTTTGGAGTTTCGGAGTTTCGGAGTTTTGGAGTTTTGGAGTTTCGAATTTTCAGTTCCGGATTTTTGAAGTTTTGGAGTTTCGGAGATTTGGAGTTTTGGCGTTTTGGAGATTCGGAATCTTCGAGTTTCGGAATTTTGTAGTTTTGTAGTTTTGGAGTGTCAGAGTTTTGGAGTGTTGGAGTTTTGGAGCTTTGGAGTTTTGGAGTTTTTGAGTTTTGGAGTTTTGGATTTTTGCACTTTTGGAGTTTTGGAGTTTTGGAGTTTCGGAGTTTCGGAGTTTTGGAGTTTTGGAGTTTCAGAGTTTTGGAGGTTCAGGGTTGTGGACTTTCGGAATTTTTGAGTTTTGGAGTTTCGGAGTTTCGGAGTTTTGGAGTATTGCAGTTTCGGATTTTTGGAGTTTTGGAGTTTCGGAGATATGGAGTTTTGGCGTTTTTGAGATTCGGAATCTTGGAGTTTCGGAATTTTGTAGTTTTGTAGTTTTGGAGTGTCCCAGTTTTGGAGTGTTGGAGTTTTGGAGCTTTGGAGTTTCGGAGTTTCGGAGTTTTGGAGTTTCAGAGTTTTGGAGGTTCAGTGTTGTGGAGTTTCGGCATTTTTGAGTATTGGAGTTTCGGAGTTTCGGAGTTTTGGAGAATTGCAGTTTTGGAGTTTTGGAGTTTCGAATTTTCAGTTTCGGATTTTTGGAGTTTTATAGTTTTGGAGTTTCGGAGTTTCGGAGTTTTGGAGTATTGCAGTTTTGGAGTTTTGGAGTTTTGGAGTTGCGAATTTTCAGAGTTTAGGATTTTTGGAGTTTTGGAGTTTTGGAGAATTGGAGTTTTGGCGTTTTCGAGATTCGGAATCTTGGAGTTTCGGAATTTTGTAGTTTTGGAGTTTTGGAGTTTAGGAGTTTCGGAGTTTCGGAGTTTCGGAGTTTTGGAGTTTCAGAGTTTTGGAGATTCAGGGTTGTGGAGTGTCGGAATTTTTGAGTTTTGGAGTTTCGGAGTTTCGGAGTTTTGGAGTTTTGCAGTTTTGGAGTTTTGGAGTGTCGGAGTTTCGGAGTGTCGGAGTTTTGGAGTGTTGGAGTTTTGGAGTTTTGGAGTTTCGGAGTTTCGGAGTTTCGGAGTTTTGGAGTTTCAGAGTTTTCGAGGTTCAGGGTTGTGGAGTTTCTGAATTTTTGAATTTTGGAGTTTCGGAGTTTCGGAGTTTTGGAGTTTCGAATTTACAGAGTTTCGGATTTTCGGAGTTTTGGAGTTTCAGAGATTTGGAGTTTTGGCGTTTTGGAGATTCGGGGTCTTGGAGTTTCGGAATTTTGCAGTTTTGTAGTTTTGGAGTGTCGGAGTTTTGGAGTGTTGGAGTTTTGGAGTTTTGGAGTTTCGGAGTTTCGGAGTTTTGGAGTTTCAGAGTTCTGGAGGTTCAGGGTTGTGGAGTGTCGGAATTTTTGAGGTTTGGAGTTTCGGAGTTTTGGAGTTTTGCGGTTTTGGAGTTTCGAATTTTCAGTTTCGGATTTTTGGAGTTTTGGAGTTTTCGAGATTTGGAGTTTCGGCGTTTTGGAGATTCGGAGTCTTGGAGTGTCGGAATTTTGTAGTTTTGTAGTTTTGGAGTGTTGGAGTTTTGGAGTGTTGGAGTTTTGGAGCTTTGGAGTTTTGGAGTTTTTGAGTTTTTTAGTTTTGGATTTTTGCACTTTTGGAGTTTGGGAGTTTTGGAGTTTCGGAGTTTTGGAGAATTGCAGTTTTGGAATTTTGGAGTTTTGGAGTTTCGAATTTTCAGAGTTTCGGATTTTTGGAGTTTTGGAGTTTCGGACATTTGGAGCTTTGGCGTTTTGGAGATTCGGAATCTTGGAGTTTCGGAATTTTGTAGTTTTGTAGTTTTGGAGTGTCAGAGTTTTGGAGTGTTGGAGTTTTGGAGCTTTGGAGTTTTTGAGTTTTTGAGTTTTTGATTTTTGCACTTTTGGAGTTTTGGAGTTTTGGAGCTTCGGAGTTTCGGAGTTTTGGAGTTTCAGAGTTTTGGAGGTTCAGGGTTGTGGAGTTTCGGAATTTTTGAGTATTGGAGTTTCGGAGTTTCGGAGTTTTGGAGAATTGCAGTTTTGGAGTTTTGGAGTTTCGAATTTTCAGAGTTTCGGATTTTTGGAGTTTTCGAGTTTCGGAGTTTTGGAGTTTCAGAGTTTTCGAGGTTCAGGGTTGTGGAGTTTCGGAATTTTTGAGTTTTGGAGTTTCGGAGTTTTGGAGTTTTGGAGTTTCGAATTTTCGGTTCCGGATTTTTGAAGTTTTGGAGTTTCGGAGATTTGGAGTTTTGGCGTTTTGGAGATTCAGGGTTGTGGAGTGTCGGAATTTTTGAGTTTTGGAGTTTCGGAGTTTCGGAGTTTTGGAGTTTTGCAGTTTTGGAGTTTTGGAGTGTCGGAGTTTCGGAGTGTCGGAGTTTTGGAGTGTTGGAGTTTTGGAGCTTTGGAGCTTTGGAGTTTGGGAGTTTTTGAGTTTTTGAGTTTTGGATTTTTGCACTTTTTGAAATTTGGAGTTTTGGAGTTTTGGAGTTTCGGAGTTTTGGAGTTTCAGAGTTTTGGAGGTTCAGGGTTGTGGAGTTTCGGAATTTTTGAGTTTTGGAGTTTCGGAGTTTCGGAGTTTTGGAGCATTGCAGTTTTGGAGTTCTGGAGTTTTGGAGTTTGGAATTTTCAGAGTTTCGGATTTTTGGAGTTTTGGAGTTTCGGAGATTTGGAGTTTTGGCCTTTTGGAGATTCGGGGTCTTGGAGTTTCGGAATTTTGTAGTTTTGCAGCTTTGGAGTGTCGGAGGTTTGGAGTGTTGGAGTTTTGGAGTTTTGGAGTTCTGGAGTTTTGGAGTTTCGGAGTTTCGGAGTTTCGGAGTTTTGGAGTTTCAGAGTTTTGGAGGTTCAGGGTTGTGGAATTTGGGAATTTTTGAGTTTTGGAGTTTCGGAGTTTTGGAGTATTGCAGTTTTGGAATTTTGGAGTTTTGGAGTTTCGAATTTTCAGAGTTTCGGATTTTTGGAGTTTTGGAGTTTCGGACATTTGGAGCTTTGGCGTTTTGGAGATTCGGAATCTTGGAGTTTCGGAATTTTGTAGTTTTGTAGTTTTGGAGTGTCAGAGTTTTGGAGTGTTGGAGTTTTGGAGCTTTGGAGTTTTTGAGTTTTTGAGTTTTTGATTTTTGCACTTTTGGAGTTTTGGAGTTTTGGAGTTTCGGAGTTTCGGAGTTTTGGAGTTTCAGAGTTTTGGAGGTTCAGGGTTGTGGAGTTTCGGAATTTTTGAGTATTGGAGTTTCGGAGTTTCGGAGTTTTGGAGAATTGCAGTTTTGGAGTTTTGGAGTTTCGAATTTTCAGAGTTTCGGATTTTTGGAGTTTTCGAGTTTCGGAGTTTTGGAGTTTCAGAGTTTTCGAGGTTCAGGGTTGTGGAGTTTCGGAATTTTTGAGTTTTGGAGTTTCGGTGTTTTGGAGTTTTGGAGTTTCGAATTTTCGGTTCCGGATTTTTGAAGTTTTGGAGTTTCGGAGATTTGGAGTTTTGGCGTTTTGGAGATTCGGAATCTTGGAGTTTCGGAATTTTGTAGTTTTGTAGTTTTGGAGTGTCAGAGTTTTGGAGTGTTGGAGTTATGGAGCTTTAGAGTTTTGGAGTTTTTGAGTTTAGGAGTTTTGGATTTTGCACTTTTGGAGTTTTGGAGTTTTGGAGTTTCGGAGTTTCGGAGTTTCGGAGTTTTGGAGTTTCAGAGTTTTGGAGGTTCAGGGTTGTGGAGTTTCGGAATTTTTGAGTTTTGGAGTTTCGGAGTTTCGGAGTTTTGGAGTATTGCAGTTTTGGAATTTTGGAGTTTTGGAGTTTCGAATTTTCAGAGTTTCGGATTTTTGGAGTTTTGGAGTTTCGGAGATTTGGAGTTTTGGCGTTTTTGAGATTCGGAATCTTGGAGTTTCGGAATTTTGTAGTTTTGGAGTTTTGGAGTTTAGGAGTTTCGGAGTTTCGGAGTTTTGGAGTTTCAGAGTTTTCGAGGTTCAGGGTTGTGGAGTTTCGGAATTTTTGAGTTTTGGAGTTTCGGAGTTTCGGAGTTTTGGAGTTTTGGAGTTTCGAATTTTCAGTTCCGGATTTTTGAAGTTTTGGAGTTTCGGAGATTTGGAGTTTTGGCGTTTTGGAGATTCGGAATCTTCGAGTTTCGGAATTTTGTAGTTTTGTAGTTTTGGAGTGTCAGAGTTTTGGAGTGTTGGAGTTTTGGAGCTTTGGAGTTTTGGAGTTTTTGAGTTTTGGAGTTTTGGATTTTTGCACTTTTGGAGTTTTGGAGTTTTGGAGTTTCGGAGTTTCGGAGTTTTGGAGTTTTGGAGTTTCAGAGTTTTGGAGGTTCAGGGTTGTGGACTTTCGGAATTTTTGAGTTTTGGAGTTTCGGAGTTTCGGAGTTTTGGAGTATTGCAGTTTCGGATTTTTGGAGTTTTGGAGTTTCGGAGATATGGAGTTTTGGCGTTTTTGAGATTCGGAATCTTGGAGTTTCGGAATTTTGTAGTTTTGTAGTTTTGGAGTGTCCCAGTTTTGGAGTGTTGGAGTTTTGGAGCTTTGGAGTTTCGGAGTTTCGGAGTTTTGGAGTTTCAGAGTTTTGGAGGTTCAGTGTTGTGGAGTTTCGGCATTTTTGAGTATTGGAGTTTCGGAGTTTCGGAGTTTTGGAGAATTGCAGTTTTGGAGTTTTGGAGTTTCGAATTTTCAGTTTCGGATTTTTGGAGTTTTATAGTTTTGGAGTTTCGGAGTTTCGGAGTTTTGGAGTATTGCAGTTTTGGAGTTTTGGAGTTTTGGAGTTGCGAATTTTCAGAGTTTAGGATTTTTGGAGTTTTGGAGTTTTGGAGAATTGGAGTTTTGGCGTTTTCGAGATTCGGAATCTTGGAGTTTCGGAATTTTGTAGTTTTGGAGTTTTGGAGTTTAGGAGTTTCGGAGTTTCGGAGTTTCGGAGTTTTGGAGTTTCAGAGTTTTGGAGATTCAGGGTTGTGGAGTGTCGGAATTTTTGAGTTTTGGAGTTTCGGAGTTTCGGAGTTTTGGAGTTTTGCAGTTTTGGAGTTTTGGAGTGTCGGAGTTTCGGAGTGTCGGAGTTTTGGAGTGTTGGAGTTTTGGAGTTTTGGAGTTTCGGAGTTTCGGAGTTTCGGAGTTTTGGAGTTTCAGAGTTTTCGAGGTTCAGGGTTGTGGAGTTTCTGAATTTTTGAATTTTGGAGTTTCGGAGTTTCGGAGTTTTGGAGTTTCGAATTTACAGAGTTTCGGATTTTCGGAGTTTTGGAGTTTCAGAGATTTGGAGTTTTGGCGTTTTGGAGATTCGGGGTCTTGGAGTTTCGGAATTTTGCAGTTTTGTAGTTTTGGAGTGTCGGAGTTTTGGAGTGTTGGAGTTTTGGAGTTTTGGAGTTTCGGAGTTTCGGAGTTTTGGAGTTTCAGAGTTCTGGAGGTTCAGGGTTGTGGAGTGTCGGAATTTTTGAGGTTTGGAGTTTCGGAGTTTTGGAGTTTTGCGGTTTTGGAGTTTCGAATTTTCAGTTTCGGATTTTTGGAGTTTTGGAGTTTTCGAGATTTGGAGTTTCGGCGTTTTGGAGATTCGGAGTCTTGGAGTGTCGGAATTTTGTAGTTTTGTAGTTTTGGAGTGTTGGAGTTTTGGAGTGTTGGAGTTTTGGAGCTTTGGAGTTTTGGAGTTTTTGAGTTTTTTAGTTTTGGATTTTTGCACTTTTGGAGTTTGGGAGTTTTGGAGTTTCGGAGTTTTGGAGAATTGCAGTTTTGGAATTTTGGAGTTTTGGAGTTTCGAATTTTCAGAGTTTCGGATTTTTGGAGTTTTGGAGTTTCGGACATTTGGAGCTTTGGCGTTTTGGAGATTCGGAATCTTGGAGTTTCGGAATTTTGTAGTTTTGTAGTTTTGGAGTGTCAGAGTTTTGGAGTGTTGGAGTTTTGGAGCTTTGGAGTTTTTGAGTTTTTGAGTTTTTGATTTTTGCACTTTTGGAGTTTTGGAGTTTTGGAGCTTCGGAGTTTCGGAGTTTTGGAGTTTCAGAGTTTTGGAGGTTCAGGGTTGTGGAGTTTCGGAATTTTTGAGTATTGGAGTTTCGGAGTTTCGGAGTTTTGGAGAATTGCAGTTTTGGAGTTTTGGAGTTTCGAATTTTCAGAGTTTCGGATTTTTGGAGTTTTCGAGTTTCGGAGTTTTGGAGTTTCAGAGTTTTCGAGGTTCAGGGTTGTGGAGTTTCGGAATTTTTGAGTTTTGGAGTTTCGGAGTTTTGGAGTTTTGGAGTTTCGAATTTTCGGTTCCGGATTTTTGAAGTTTTGGAGTTTCGGAGATTTGGAGTTTTGGCGTTTTGGAGATTCAGGGTTGTGGAGTGTCGGAATTTTTGAGTTTTGGAGTTTCGGAGTTTCGGAGTTTTGGAGTTTTGCAGTTTTGGAGTTTTGGAGTGTCGGAGTTTCGGAGTGTCGGAGTTTTGGAGTGTTGGAGTTTTGGAGCTTTGGAGCTTTGGAGTTTGGGAGTTTTTGAGTTTTTGAGTTTTGGATTTTTGCACTTTTTGAAATTTGGAGTTTTGGAGTTTTGGAGTTTCGGAGTTTTGGAGTTTCAGAGTTTTGGAGGTTCAGGGTTGTGGAGTTTCGGAATTTTTGAGTTTTGGAGTTTCGGAGTTTCGGAGTTTTGGAGCATTGCAGTTTTGGAGTTCTGGAGTTTTGGAGTTTGGAATTTTCAGAGTTTCGGATTTTTGGAGTTTTGGAGTTTCGGAGATTTGGAGTTTTGGCCTTTTGGAGATTCGGGGTCTTGGAGTTTCGGAATTTTGTAGTTTTGCAGCTTTGGAGTGTCGGAGGTTTGGAGTGTTGGAGTTTTGGAGTTTTGGAGTTCTGGAGTTTTGGAGTTTCGGAGTTTCGGAGTTTCGGAGTTTTGGAGTTTCAGAGTTTTGGAGGTTCAGGGTTGTGGAATTTGGGAATTTTTGAGTTTTGGAGTTTCGGAGTTTTGGAGTATTGCAGTTTTGGAATTTTGGAGTTTTGGAGTTTCGAATTTTCAGAGTTTCGGATTTTTGGAGTTTTGGAGTTTCGGACATTTGGAGCTTTGGCGTTTTGGAGATTCGGAATCTTGGAGTTTCGGAATTTTGTAGTTTTGTAGTTTTGGAGTGTCAGAGTTTTGGAGTGTTGGAGTTTTGGAGCTTTGGAGTTTTTGAGTTTTTGAGTTTTTGATTTTTGCACTTTTGGAGTTTTGGAGTTTTGGAGTTTCGGAGTTTCGGAGTTTTGGAGTTTCAGAGTTTTGGAGGTTCAGGGTTGTGGAGTTTCGGAATTTTTGAGTATTGGAGTTTCGGAGTTTCGGAGTTTTGGAGAATTGCAGTTTTGGAGTTTTGGAGTTTCGAATTTTCAGAGTTTCGGATTTTTGGAGTTTTCGAGTTTCGGAGTTTTGGAGTTTCAGAGTTTTCGAGGTTCAGGGTTGTGGAGTTTCGGAATTTTTGAGTTTTGGAGTTTCGGTGTTTTGGAGTTTTGGAGTTTCGAATTTTCGGTTCCGGATTTTTGAAGTTTTGGAGTTTCGGAGATTTGGAGTTTTGGCGTTTTGGAGATTCGGAATCTTGGAGTTTCGGAATTTTGTAGTTTTGTAGTTTTGGAGTGTCAGAGTTTTGGAGTGTTGGAGTTATGGAGCTTTAGAGTTTTGGAGTTTTTGAGTTTTGGAGTTTTGGATTTTGCACTTTTGGAGTTTTGGAGTTTTGGAGTTTCGGAGTTTCGGAGTTTTGGAGTTTCAGAGTTTTGGAGGTTCAGGGTTGTGGAGTTTCGGAATTTTTGAGTTTTGGAGTTTCGGAGTTTCGGAGTTTTGGAGTATTGCAGTTTTGGAATTTTGGAGTTTTGGAGTTTCGAATTTTCAGAGTTTCGGATTTTTGGAGTTTTGGAGTTTCGGAGATTTGGAGTTTTGGCGTTTTTGAGATTCGGAATCTTGGAGTTTCGGAATTTTGTAGTTTTGTGGTTTTGGAGTGTCACAGTTATGGAGTGTTGGAGTTTTGGAGCTTTGGAGTTTTGGAGTTTTTGAGTTTTTGAGTTTTGGATTTTTGCACTTTTGGAGTTTTGGAGTTTTGGAGTTTCGGAGTTTTGGAGTTTCAGAGTTTTGGAGGTTCAGTGTTGTGGAGTTTCGGCATTTTTGAGTATTGGAGTTTCGGAGTTTCGGAGTTTTGGAGAATTGCATTTTTGGAGTTTTGGAGTTTCGAATTTTCAGAGTTTCGGATTTTTGGAGTTTTGGAGTTTTGGAGTTTCGGAGTTTTGGAGTATTGCAGTTTTGGAGTTTTGGAGTTTTGGAGTTGCGAATTTTCAGAGTTTAGGATTTTTGGAGTTTTGGAGTTTTGGAGAATTGGAGTTTTGGCGTTTTCGAGATTCGGAATCTTGGAGTTTCGGAATTTTGTAGTTTTGGAGTTTTGGAGTTTAGGAGTTTCGGAGTTTCGGAGTTTCGGAGTTTTGGAGTTTCAGAGTTTTCGAGGTTCAGGGTTGTGGAGTTTCGGAATTTTTGAGTATTGGAGTTTCGGAGTTTCGGAGTTTTGGAGAATTGCAGTTTTGGAGTTTTGGAGTTTCGAATTTTCAGTTTCGGATTTTTGGAGTTTTGGTGTTTTGGAGTTTCGAATTTTCAGTTCCGGATTTTTGAAGTTTTGGAGTTTCGGAGATTTGGAGTTTTGGCGTTTTGGAGATTCGGAATCTTCGAGTTTCGGAATTTTGTAGTTTTGTAGTTTTGGAGTGTCAGAGTTTTGGAGTGTTGGAGTTTTGGAGCTTTGGAGTTTTGGAGTTTTTGAGTTTTGGAGTTTTGGATTTTTGCACTTTTGGAGTTTTGGAGTTTTGGAGTTTCGGAGTTTCGGAGTTTTGGAGTTTTGGAGTTTCAGAGTTTTGGAGGTTCAGGGTTGTGGACTTTCGGAATTTTTGAGTTTTGGAGTTTCGGAGTTTCGGAGTTTTGGAGTATTGCAGTTTTGGAATTTTGGAGTTTTGGAGTTTCGAATTTTCAGAGTTTCGGATTTTTGGAGTTTTGGAGTTTCGGAGATTTGGAGTTTTGGCGTTTTTGAGATTCGGAATCTTGGAGTTTCGGAATTTTGTAGTTTTGTGGTTTTGGAGTGTCACAGTTTTGGAGTGTTGGAGTTTTGGAGCTTTGGAGTTTTGGAGTTTTTGAGTTTTTGAGTTTTGGATTTTTGCACTTTTGGAGTTTTGGAGTTTTGGAGTTTCGGAGTTTTGGAGTTTCAGAGTTTTGGAGGTTCAGTGTTGTGGAGTTTCGGCATTTTTGAGTATTGGAGTTTCGGAGTTTCGGAGTTTTGGAGAATTGCATTTTTGGAGTTTTGGAGTTTCGAATTTTCAGAGTTTCGGATTTTTGGAGTTTTGGAGTTTTGGAGTTTCGGAGTTTTGGAGTATTGCAGTTTTGGAGTTTTGGAGTTTTGGAGTTGCGAATTTTCAGAGTTTAGGATTTTTGGAGTTTTGGAGTTTTGGAGAATTGGAGTTTTGGCGTTTTCGAGATTCGGAATCTTGGAGTTTCGGAATTTTGTAGTTTTGGAGTTTTGGAGTTTAGGAGTTTCGGAGTTTCGGAGTTTTGGAGTTTCAGAGTTTTCGAGGTTCAGGGTTGTGGAGTTTCGGAATTTTTGAGTTTTGGAGTTTCGGAGTTTCGGAGTTTTGGAGTTTTGGAGTTTCGAATTTTCAGTTCCGGATTTTTGAAGTTTTGGAGTTTCGGAGATTTGGAGTTTTGGCGTTTTGGAGATTCGGAATCTTCGAGTTTCGGAATTTTGTAGTTTTGTAGTTTTGGAGTGTCAGAGTTTTGGAGTGTTGGAGTTTTGGAGCTTTGGAGTTTTGGAGTTTTTGAGTTTTGGAGTTTTGGATTTTTGCACTTTTGGAGTTTTGGAGTTTTGGAGTTTCGGAGTTTCGGAGTTTTGGAGTTTTGGAGTTTCAGAGTTTTGGAGGTTCAGGGTTGTGGACTTTCGGAATTTTTGAGTTTTGGAGTTTCGGAGTTTCGGAGTTTTGGAGTATTGCAGTTTTGGAATTTTGGAGTTTTGGAGTTTCGAATTTTCAGAGTTTCGGATTTTTGGAGTTTTGGAGTTTCGGAGATATGGAGTTTTGGCGTTTTTGAGATTCGGAATCTTGGAGTTTCGGAATTTTGTAGTTTTGTAGTTTTGGAGTGTCCCAGTTTTGGAGTGTTGGAGTTTTGGAGCTTTGGAGTTTCGGAGTTTCGGAGTTTTGGAGTTTCAGAGTTTTGGAGGTTCAGTGTTGTGGAGTTTCGGCATTTTTGAGTATTGGAGTTTCGGAGTTTCGGAGTTTTGGAGAATTGCAGTTTTGGAGTTTTGGAGTTTCGAATTTTCAGTTTCGGATTTTTGGAGTTTTATAGTTTTGGAGTTTCGGAGTTTCGGAGTTTTGGAGTATTGCAGTTTTGGAGTTTTGGAGTTTTGGAGTTGCGAATTTTCAGAGTTTAGGATTTTTGGAGTTTTGGAGTTTTGGAGAATTGGAGTTTTGGCGTTTTCGAGATTCGGAATCTTGGAGTTTCGGAATTTTGTAGTTTTGGAGTTTTGGAGTTTAGGAGTTTCGGAGTTTCGGAGTTTCGGAGTTTTGGAGTTTCAGAGTTTTGGAGATTCAGGGTTGTGGAGTGTCGGAATTTTTGAGTTTTGGAGTTTCGGAGTTTCGGAGTTTTGGAGTTTTGCAGTTTTGGAGTTTCGGAGTGTCGGAGTTTCGGAGTGTCGGAGTTTTGGAGTGTTGGAGTTTTGGAGTTTTGGAGTTTCGGAGTTTCGGAGTTTCGGAGTTTTGGAGTTTCAGAGTTTTCGAGGTTCAGGGTTGTGGAGTTTCTGAATTTTTGAATTTTGGAGTTTCGGAGTTTGGGAGTTTTGGAGTTTCGAATTTACAGAGTTTCGGATTTTCGGAGTTTTGGAGTTTCAGAGATTTGGAGTTTTGGCGTTTTGGAGATTCGGGGTCTTGGAGTTTCGGAATTTTGCAGTTTTGTAGTTTTGGAGTGTCGGAGTTTTGGAGTGTTGGAGTTTTGGAGTTTTGGAGTTTCGGAGTTTCGGAGTTTTGGAGTTTCAGAGTTCTGGAGGTTCAGGGTTGTGGAGTGTCGGAATTTTTGAGTTTTGGAGTTTCGGAGTTTTGGAGTTTTGCGGTTTTGGAGTTTCGAATTTTCAGTTTCGGATTTTTGGAGTTTTGGAGTTTTCGAGATTTGGAGTTTCGGCGTTTTGGAGATTCGGAGTCTTGGAGTGTCGGAATTTTGTAGTTTTGTAGTTTTGGAGTGTTGGAGTTTTGGAGTGTTGGAGTTTTGGAGCTTTGGAGTTTTGGAGTTTTTGAGTTTTTTAGTTTTGGATTTTTGCACTTTTGGAGTTTGGGAGTTTTGGAGTTTCGGAGTTTTGGAGAATTGCAGTTTTGGAATTTTGGAGTTTTGGAGTTTCGAATTTTCAGAGTTTCGGATTTTTGGAGTTTTGGAGTTTTCGAGATTTGGAGTTTCGGCGTTTTTGAGATTCGGAATCTTGGAGTTTCGGAATTTTGTAGTTTTGTGGTTTTGGAGTGTCAGAGTTTTGGAGTGTTGGAGTTTTGGAGCTTTGGAGTTTTTGAGTTTTTGAGTTTTTGATTTTTGCACTTTTGGAGTTTTGGAGTTTTGGAGCTTCGGAGTTTCGGAGTTTTGGAGTTTCAGAGTTTTGGAGGTTCAGGGTTGTGGAGTTTCGGAATTTTTGAGTATTGGAGTTTCGGAGTTTCGGAGTTTTGGAGAATTGCAGTTTTGGAGTTTTGGAGTTTCGAATTTTCAGAGTTTCGGATTTTTGGAGTTTTCGAGTTTCGGAGTTTTGGAGTTTCAGAGTTTTCGAGGTTCAGGGTTGTGGAGTTTCGGAATTTTTGAGTTTTGGAGTTTCGGAGTTTTGGAGTTTTGGAGTTTCGAATTTTCGGTTCCGGATTTTTGAAGTTTTGGAGTTTCGGAGATTTGGAGTTTTGGCGTTTTGGAGATTCGGAATCTTGGAGTTTCGGAATTTTGTAGTTTTGTAGTTTTGGAGTGTCAGAGTTTTGGAGTGTTGGAGTTATGGAGCTTTAGAGTTTCGGATTTTTGGAGTTTTGGAGTTTCGGAGTTTTGGAGTTTTGCAGTTTCGGAGTTTTGGAGTTTTGGAGTTTCGGAGTTTTGGAGTTTCAGAGTTTTCGAGGTTCAGGGTTGTGGAGTTTCGGAATTTTTGAGTTTTGGAGTTTCGGAGTTTTGGAGTTTTGGAGTTTCGGAGTTTCGGAGTTTCAGAGTTTTCGAGGTTCAGGGTTGTGGAGTTTCGGAATTTTTGAGCTTTGGAGTTTCGGAGTTTCGGAGTTTTGGAGTTTTGGAGTTTCAGAGTTTTGGAGGTTCAGGGTTGTGGAGTTTCGGAATTTTTGAGTTTTGGAGTTTCGGAGTTTCGGAGCTTTGGAGTATTGCAGTTTTGGAATTTTGGAGTTTTGGAGTTTCGAATTTTCAGAGTTTCGGATTTTTGGAGTTTTGGAGTTTCAGAGAATTGGAGTTTTAACGTTTTCGAGATTCGGAATCTTGGAGTTTCGGAATTTTGTAGTTTTGTAGTTTTGGAGTGTCGGAGTTTTGGAGTGTTGGAGTTTTGGAGCTTTGGAGCTTTGGAGTTTGGGAGTTTTTGAGTTTTTGAGTTTTGGATTTTTGCACTTTTTGAAATTTGGAGTTTTGGAGTTTTGGAGTTTCGGAGTTTCGGAGTTTTGGAGTTTCAGAGTTTTGGAGGTTCAGGGTTGTGGAGTTTCGGAATTTTTGAGTTTTGGAGTTTCAGAGTTTCAGAGTTTTGGAGGTTCAGGGTTGTGGAATTTCGGAATTTTTGAGTTTTAGAGTTTCGGAGTTTTGGAGTATTGCAGTTTTGGAATTTTGGAGTTTTGGAGTTTCGAATTTTCAGAGTTTCGGATTTTTGGAGTTTTGGAGTTTCGGAGATTTGGAGTTTTGGCGTTTTGGAGATTCGGAATCTTGGAGTTTCGGAATTTTGCAGTTTTGTAGTTTTGGAGTGTCAGAGTTTTGGAGTGTTGGAGTTTTGGAGCTTTGCAGTTTTTGAGTTTTTGAGTTTTTGAGTTTTGGATTTTTGCACTTTTGGAGTTTTGGAGTTTTGGAGTTTCGGAGTTTCGGAGTTTTGGAGTTTCAGAGTTTTGGAGGTTCAGGGTTGTGGAGTTTCGGAATTTTTGAGTTTTGGAGTTTCGGAGTTTCGGAGTTTTGGAGTTTTGGAGTTTCGGAGATTTGGAGTTTTGGAGTTTTGAAGATTCGGAATCTTGGAGTTTCGGAATTTTGTAGTTTTGTAGTTTTCGAGTGTCGGAGTTTTGGAGTGTTGCAGTTTTGGAGCTTTGGAGTTTTGGAGTTTTTGAGTTTTGTTGTTTTGGATTTTTGGACTTTTGGAGTTTTGGAGTTTCAGAGTTTTGGAGGTTCAGGGTTGTGGAGTTTCGGAATTTTTGAGTTTTGGAGTTTCGGAGTTTTGGAGAATTGCAGTTTTGGAGTTTTGGGGTTTTGGAGTTTCGAATTTTCAGAGTTTCGGATTTTTGGAGTTTTGGAGTTTCGGAGTTTCGGAGTTTTGGAGTTTCAGAGTTTTCGAGGCTCAGGGTTGTGGAGTTTCGGAATTTTTGAGTTTTGGAGTTTCGGAGTTTTGGAGTTTTGGAGTTTCGAATTTTCAGTTCCGGATTTTTGAAGTTTTGGAGTTTCGGAGATTTGGAGTTTTGGCGTTTTGGAGATTCGGAATCTTGGAGTTTCGGAATTTTGTAGTTTTGTAGTTTTGGAGTGTCAGAGTTTTGGAGTGTTGGAGTTATGGAGGTTTAGGGTTTTGGAGTTTTTGAGTTTTGGAGTTTTGGATTTTGCACTTTTGGAGTTTTGGAGTTTCGGAGTTTCGGAGTTTTGGAGTTTCAGAGTTTTGGAGGTTCAGGGTTGTGGAGTTTCGGAATTTTTGAGTTTTGGAGTTTCGGAGTTTCGGAGTTTTGGAGTATTGCAGTTTTGGAATTTTGGAGTTTTGGAGTTTCGAATTTTCAGAGTTTCGGATTTTTGGAGTTTTGGAGTTTCGGAGATTTGGAGTTTTGGCGTTTTTGAGATTCGGAATCTTGGAGTTTCGGAATTTTGTAGTTTTGTGGTTTTGGAGTGTCACAGTTTTGGAGTGTTGGAGTTTTGGAGCTTTGGAGTTTTGGAGTTTTTGAGTTTTTGAGTTTTGGATTTTTGCACTTTTGGAGTTTTGGAGTTTTGGAGTTTCGGAGTTTTGGAGTTTCAGAGTTTTGGAGGTTCAGTGTTGTGGAGTTTCGGCATTTTTGAGTATTGGAGTTTCGGAGTTTCGGAGTTTTGGAGAATTGCATTTTTGGAGTTTTGGAGTTTCGAATTTTCAGAGTTTCGGATTTTTGGAGTTTTGGAGTTTTGGAGTTTCGGAGTTTTGGAGTATTGCAGTTTTGGAGTTTTGGAGTTTTGGAGTTGCGAATTTTCAGAGTTTAGGATTTTTGGAGTTTTGGAGTTTTGGAGAATTGGAGTTTTGGCGTTTTCGAGATTCGGAATCTTGGAGTTTCGGAATTTTGTAGTTTTGGAGTTTTGGAGTTTAGGAGTTTCGGAGTTTCGGAGTTTCGGAGTTTTGGAGTTTCAGAGTTTTCGAGGTTCAGGGTTGTGGAGTTTCGGAATTTTTGAGTTTTGGAGTTTCGGAGTTTCGGAGTTTTGGAGTTTTGGAGTTTCGAATTTTCAGTTCCGGATTTTTGAAGTTTTGGAGTTTCGGAGATTTGGAGTTTTGGCGTTTTGGAGATTCGGAATCTTCGAGTTTCGGAATTTTGTAGTTTTGTAGTTTTGGAGTGTCAGAGTTTTGGAGTGTTGGAGTTTTGGAGCTTTGGAGTTTTGGAGTTTTTGAGTTTTGGAGTTTTGGATTTTTGCACTTTTGGAGTTTTGGAGTTTTGGAGTTTCGGAGTTTCGGAGTTTTGGAGTTTTGGAGTTTCAGAGTTTTGGAGGTTCAGGGTTGTGGACTTTCGGAATTTTTGAGTTTTGGAGTTTCGGAGTTTCGGAGTTTTGGAGTATTGCAGTTTTGGAATTTTGGAGTTTTGGAGTTTCGAATTTTCAGAGTTTCGGATTTTTGGAGTTTTGGAGTTTCGGAGATATGGAGTTTTGGCGTTTTTGAGATTCGGAATCTTGGAGTTTCGGAATTTTGTAGTTTTGTAGTTTTGGAGTGTCCCAGTTTTGGAGTGTTGGAGTTTTGGAGCTTTGGAGTTTCGGAGTTTCGGAGTTTTGGAGTTTCAGAGTTTTGGAGGTTCAGTGTTGTGGAGTTTCGGCATTTTTGAGTATTCGAGTTTCGGAGTTTCGGAGTTTTGGAGAATTGCAGTTTTGGAGTTTTGGAGTTTCGAATTTTCAGTTTCGGATTTTTGGAGTTTTATAGTTTTGGAGTTTCGGAGTTTCGGAGTTTTGGAGTATTGCAGTTTTGGAGTTTTGGAGTTTTGGAGTTGCGAATTTTCAGAGTTTAGGATTTTTGGAGTTTTGGAGTTTTGGAGAATTGGAGTTTTGGCGTTTTCGAGATTCGGAATCTTGGAGTTTCGGAATTTTGTAGTTTTGGAGTTTTGGAGTTTAGGAGTTTCGGAGTTTCGGAGTTTCGGAGTTTTGGAGTTTCAGAGTTTTGGAGATTCAGGGTTGTGGAGTGTCGGAATTTTTGAGTTTTGGAGTTTCGGAGTTTCGGAGTTTTGGAGTTTTGCAGTTTTGGAGTTTTGGAGTGTCGGAGTTTCGGAGTGTCGGAGTTTTGGAGTGTTGGAGTTTTGGAGCTTTGGAAATTTGGAGTTTGGGAGTTTTTGAGTTTTTGAGTTTTGGATTTTTGCACTTTTTGAAATTTGGAGTTTTGGAGTTTTGGAGTTTCGGAGTTTTGGAGTTTCAGAGTTTTGGAAGTTCAGGGTTGTGGAGTTTCGGAATTTTTGAGTTTTGGAGTTTCGGAGTTTCGGAGTTTTGGAGCATTGCAGTTTTGGAGTTCTGGAGTTTTGGAGTTTGGAATTTTCAGAGTTTCGGATTTTTGGAGTTTTGGAGTTTCGGAGATTTGGAGTTTTGGCCTTTTGGAGATTCGGGGTCTTGGAGTTTCGGAATTTTGTAGTTTTGCAGCTTTGGAGTGTCGGAGGTTTGGAGTGTTGGAGTTTTGGAGTTCTGGAGTTTTGGAGTTTCGGAGTTTCGGAGTTTCGGAGTTTTGGAGTTTCAGAGTTTTGGAGGTTCAGGGTTGTGGAATTTGGGAATTTTTGAGTTTTGGAGTTTCGGAGTTTTGGAGTATTGCAGTTTTGGAATTTTGGAGTTTTGGAGTTTCGAATTTTCAGAGTTTCGGATTTTTGGAGTTTTGGAGTTTCGGACATTTGGAGCTTTGGCGTTTTGGAGATTCGGAATCTTGGAGTTTCGGAATTTTGTAGTTTTGTAGTTTTGGAGTGTCAGAGTTTTGGAGTGTTGGAGTTTTGGAGCTTTGGAGTTTTTGAGTTTTTGAGTTTTTGATTTTTGCACTTTTGGAGTTTTGGAGTTTTGGAGTTTCGGAGTTTCGGAGTTTTGGAGTTTCAGAGTTTTGGAGGTTCAGGGTTGTGGAGTTTCGGAATTTTTGAGTATTGGAGTTTCGGAGTTTCGGAGTTTTGGAGAATTGCAGTTTTGGAGTTTTGGAGTTTCGAATTTTCAGAGTTTCGGATTTTTGAAGTTTTCGAGTTTCGGAGTTTTGGAGTTTCAGAGTTTTCGAGGTTCAGGGTTGTGGAGTTTCGGAATTTTTGAGTTTTGGAGTTTCGGTGTTTTGGAGTTTTGGAGTTTCGAATTTTCGGTTCCGGATTTTTGAAGTTTTGGAGTTTCGGAGATTTGGAGTTTTGGCGTTTTGGAGATTCGGAATCTTGGAGTTTCGGAATTTTGTAGTTTTGTAGTTTTGGAGTGTCAGAGTTTTGGAGTGTTGGAGTTATGGAGCTTTAGAGTTTTGGAGTTTTTGAGTTTTGGAGTTTTGGATTTTGCACTTTTGGAGTTTTGGAGTTTTGGAGTTTCGGAGTTTCGGAGTTTTGGAGTTTCAGAGTTTTGGAGGTTCAGGGTTGTGGAGTTTCGGAATTTTGGAGTTTTGGAGTTTCGGAGTTTCGGAGTTTTGGAGTATTGCAGTTTTGGAATTTTGGAGTTTTGGAGTTTCGAATTTTCAGAGTCGGATTTTTGGAGTTTTGGAGTTTCGGAGATTTGGAGTTTTGGCGTTTTTGAGATTCGGAATCTTGGAGTTTCGGAATTTTGTAGTTTTGTGGTTTTGGAGTGTCACAGTTTTGGAGTGTTGGAGTTTTGGAGCTTTGGAGTTTTGGAGTTTTTGAGTTTTTGAGTTTTGGATTTTTGCACTTTTGGAGTTTTGGAGTTTTGTAGTTTCGGAGTTTTGGAGTTTTGGAGTTTCAGAGTTTTGGAGGTTCAGTGTTGTGGAGTTTCGGCATTTTTGAGTATTGGAGTTTCGGAGTTTTGGAGAATTGCAGTTTTGGAGTTTTGGAGCTTTGGAGTTTGGGAGTTTTTGAGTTTTTGAGTTTTGGATTTTTGCACTTTTTGAAATTTGGAGTTTTGGAGTTTTGGAGTTTTGGAGTTTTGGAGTTTCAGAGTTTTGGAGGTTCAGGGTTGTGGAGTTTCGGAATTTTTGAGTTTTGGAGTTTCGGAGTTTTGGAGCATTGCAGTTTTGGAGTTCTGGAGTTTTGGAGTTTGGAATTTTCAGAGTTTCGGATTTTTGGAGTTTTGGAGTTTCGGAGATTTGGAGTTTTGGCCTTTTGGAGATTCGGGGTCTTGGAGTTTCGGAATTTTGTAGTTTTGCAGCTTTGGAGTGTCGGAGGTTTGGAGTGTTGGAGTTTTGGAGTTCTGGAGTTTTGGAGTTTCGGAGTTTCGGAGTTTCGGAGTTTTGGAGTTTCAGAGTTTTGGAGGTTCAGGGTTGTGGAATTTGGGAATTTTTGAGTTTTGGAGTTTCGGAGTTTTGGAGTATTGCAGTTTTGGAATTTTGGAGTTTTGGAGTTTCGAATTTTCAGTTTCGGATTTTTGGAGTTTTGGAGTTTCGGACATTTGGAGCTTTGGCGTTTTGGAGATTCGGAATCTTGGAGTTTCGGAATTTTGTAGTTTTGTAGTTTTGGAGTGTCAGAGTTTTGGAGTGTTGGAGTTTTGGAGCTTTGGAGTTTTTGAGTTTTTGAGTTTTTGATTTTTGCACTTTTGGAGTTTTGGAGTTTTGGAGTTTCGGAGTTTCGGAGTTTTGGAGTTTCAGAGTTTTGGAGGTTCAGGGTTGTGGAGTTTCGGAATTTTTGAGTATTGGAGTTTCGGAGTTTCGGAGTTTTGGAGAATTGCAGTTTTGGAGTTTTGGAGTTTCGAATTTTCAGAGTTTCGGATTTTTGAAGTTTTCGAGTTTCGGAGTTTTGGAGTTTCAGAGTTTTCGAGGTTCAGGGTTGTGGAGTTTCGGAATTTTTGAGTTTTGGAGTTTCGGTGTTTTGGAGTTTTGGAGTTTCGAATTTTCGGTTCCGGATTTTTGAAGTTTTGGAGTTTCGGAGATTTGGAGTTTTGGCGTTTTGGAGATTCGGAATCTTGGAGTTTCGGAATTTTGTAGTTTTGTAGTTTTGGAATGTCAGAGTTTTGGAGTGTTGGAGTTATGGAGCTTTAGAGTTTTGGAGTTTTTGAGTTTTGGAGTTTTGGATTTTGCACTTTTGGAGTTTTGGAGTTTTGGAGTTTCGGAGTTTCGGAGTTTTGGAGTTTCAGAGTTTTGGAGGTTCAGGGTTGTGGAGTTTCGGAATTTTGGAGTTTTGGAGTTTCGGAGTTTCGGAGTTTTGGAGTATTGCAGTTTTGGAATTTTGGAGTTTTGGCGTTTTTGAGATTCGGAATCTTGCAGTTTCGGAATTTTGTAGTTTTGTGGTTTTGGAGTGTCACAGTTTTGGAGTGTTGGAGTTTTGGAGCTTTGGAGTTTTGGAGTTTTTGAGTTTTTGAGTTTTGGATTTTTGCACTTTTGGAGTTTTGGAGTTTTGGAGTTTCGGAGTTTTGGAGTTTTGGAGTTTCAGAGTTTTGGAGGTTCAGTGTTGTGGAGTTTCGGCATTTTTGAGTATTGGAGTTTCGGAGTTTTGGAGAATTGCAGTTTTGGAGTTTTGGAGCTTTGGAGTTTGGGAGTTTTTGAGTTTTTGAGTTTTGGATTTTTGCACTTTTTGAAATTTGGAGTTTTGGAGTTTTGGAGTTTCGGAGTTTTGGAGTTTCAGAGTTTTGGAGGTTCAGGGTTGTGGAGTTTCGGAATTTTTGAGTTTTGGAGTTTCGGAGTTTCGGAGTTTTGGAGCATTGCAGTTTTGGAGTTCTGGAGTTTTGGAGTTTGGAATTTTCAGAGTTTCGGATTTTTGGAGTTTTGGAGTTTCGGAGATTTGGAGTTTTGGCCTTTTGGAGATTCGGGGTCTTGGAGTTTCGGAATTTTGTAGTTTTGCAGCTTTGGAGTGTCGGAGGTTTGGAGTGTTGGAGTTTTGGAGTTTTGGAGTTCTGGAGTTTTGGAGTTTCGGTGTTTCGGAGTTTCGGAGTTTTGGAGTTTCAGAGTTTTGGAGGTTCAGGGTTGTGGAATTTGGGAATTTTTGAGTTTTGGAGTTTCGGAGTTTTGGAGTATTGCAGTTTTGGAATTTTGGAGTTTTGGAGTTTCGAATTTTCAGAGTTTCGGATTTTTGGAGTTTTGGAGTTTCGGACATTTGGAGCTTTGGCGTTTTGGAGATTCGGAATCTTGGAGTTTCGGAATTTTGTAGTTTTGTAGTTTTGGAGTGTCAGAGTTTTGGAGTGTTGGAGTTTTGGAGCTTTGGAGTTTTTGAGTTTTTGAGTTTTTGATTTTTGCACTTTTGGAGTTTTGGAGTTTTGGAGTTTCGGAGTTTCGGAGTTTTGGAGTTTCAGAGTTTTGGAGGTTCAGGGTTGTGGAGTTTCGGAATTTTTGAGTATTGGAGTTTCGGAGTTTCGGAGTTTTGGAGAATTGCAGTTTTGGAGTTTTGGAGTTTCGAATTTTCAGAGTTTCGGATTTTTGGAGTTTTCGAGTTTCGGAGTTTTGGAGTTTCAGAGTTTTCGAGGTTCAGGGTTGTGGAGTTTCGGAATTTTTGAGTTTTGGAGTTTCGGTGTTTTGGAGTTTTGGAGTTTCGAATTTTCGGTTCCGGATTTTTGAAGTTTTGGAGTTTCGGAGATTTGGAGTTTTGGCGTTTTGGAGATTCGGAATCTTGGAGTTTCGGAATTTTGTAGTTTTGTAGTTTTGGAGTGTCAGAGTTTTGGAGTGTTGGAGTTATGGAGCTTTAGAGTTTTGGAGTTTTTGAGTTTTGGAGTTTTGGATTTTGCACTTTTGGAGTTTTGGAGTTTTGGAGTTTCGGAGTTTCGGAGTTTTGGAGTTTCAGAGTTTTGGAGGTTCAGGGTTGTGGAGTTTCGGAATTTTGGAGTTTTGGAGTTTCGGAGTTTCGGAGTTTTGGAGTATTGCAGTTTTGGAATTTTGGAGTTTTGGAGTTTCGAATTTTCAGAGTCGGATTTTTGGAGTTTTGGAGTTTCGGAGATTTGGAGTTTTGGCGTTTTTGAGATTCGGAATCTTGGAGTTTCGGAATTTTGTAGTTTTGTGGTTTTGGAGTGTCACAGTTTTGGAGTGTTGGAGTTTTGGAGCTTTGGAGTTTTGGAGTTTTGGAGTTTTTGAGTTTTGGATTTTTGCACTTTTGGAGTTTTGGAGTTTTGGAGTTTCGGAGTTTCGGAGTTTTGGAGTTTCAGAGTTTTGGAGGTTCAGTGTTGTGGAGTTTCGGCATTTTTGAGTATTGGAGTTTCGGAGTTTTGGAGAATTGCAGTTTTGGAGTTTTGGAGTTTCGAATTTTCAGAGTTTCGGATTTTTGGAGTTTTGGAGTTTTGGAGTTTCGGAGTTTCGGAGTTTTGGAGTATTGCAGTTTTGGAGTTTTGGAGTTTTGGAGTTGCGAATTTTCAGAGTTTAGGATTTTCGGAGTTTTGGAGTTTTGGAGAATTGGAGTTTTGGCGTTTTCGAGATTCGGAATCTTGGAGTTTCGGAATTTTGTAGTTTTGGAGTTTTGGAGTTTAGGAGTTTCGGAGTTTCGGAGTTTTGGAGTTTCAGAGTTTTGGAGATTCAGGGTTGTGGATTGTCGGAATTTTTGAGTTTTGGAGTTTCGGAGTTTCGGAGTTTTGGAGTTTTGCAGTTTTGGAGTTTTGGAGTTTTGGAGTGTCGGAGTTTCGGAGTGTTGGAGTTTTGGAGTTTTAGAGTTTTAGAGTTTTGGAGTTTTGAAATTTTTGAGTTTCGGATTTTTGGAGTTTGGAGTTTTTAAGTTTTGGATTTTTGAGTTTTGGATTTTTGGATTTTTGGAGTTATTGTTTTTTTGAGTTTTGGAGTTTTGGATTTTTGCACTTTTGGAGGTTTGGAGTTTTGGAGTTTTGGATTTTTGGAGCTTTGGAGGTATGGAATTTTGGATATTCAGGGCTTTGTTTCAGAATTTTGTAGTTTTGGAGTTTTGGAGTGTCGGAGTTTCGAATTATTGGAGTTTTCGAGTTTTGGAATTTTTGATTTTTGGAGGTATGGATTTTTGGAGTTTCGGAGTTGTGGAGATTCGGGTTTGTGGAGTTTTGGAGTTTTGGAGTTTTGGATTTTTGCAATTTTGGAGTTTTGGAGTTTCGGAGTTTTGGAGTTTCGGAGTTTTGGAGATTCAGGGTTGTGGAGTTTCGGAATTTTTGAGTTTTGGAGTTTTGGAGTTTCGGAGTTTCGGAGTTTCGGAGTTTTGGAGTTTTGCAGTTTCGGAGTTTTGGAGTTTTGGAGTTTTGGAGTTTCGGAGTTTCGGAGTTTCGGAGTTTTGGAGTTTTGCAGTTTCGGAGTTTTGGCCTTTTGGAGATTCGGGGTCTTGGAGTTTCGGAATTTTGTAGTTTTGCAGTTTTGGAGTGTCGGAGGTTTGGAGTGTTGGAGTTTTGGAGTTATGGAGTTCTGGAGTTTTGGAGTTTTGGAGTTTCGGAGTTTCGGAGTTTTGGAGTTTCAGAGTTTTGGAGGTTCAGGGTTGTGGAATTTCGGAATTTTTGAGTTTTGGAGTTTCGGAGTTTTGGAGTATTGCAGTTTTGGAATTTTGGAGTTTTGGAGTTTCGAATTTTCAGGGTTTCGGATTTTTGGAGTTTTGGAGTTTCGGAGATTTGGAGTTTTGGCGTTTTGGAGATTCGGAATCTTGGAGTTTCGGAATTTTGTAGTTTTGTAGTTTTGGAGTGTCAGAGTTTTGGAGTGTTGGAGTTTTGGAGCTTTGGAGTTTTTGAGTTTTTGAGTTTTTGATTTTTGCACTTTTGGAGTTTTGGAGTTTTGGAGTTTCGGAGTTTCGGAGTTTTGGAGTTTCAGAGTTTTGGAGGTTCAGGGTTGTGGAGTTTCGGAATTTTTGAGTATTGGAGTTTCGGAGTTTCGGAGTTTTGGAGAATTGCAGTTTTGGAGTTTTGGAGTTTCGAATTTTCAGAGTTTCGGATTTTTGGAGTTTTCGAGTTTCGGAGTTTTGGAGTTTCAGAGTTTTCGAGGTTCAGGGTTGTGGAGTTTCGGAATTTTTGAGTTTTGGAGTTTCGGAGTTTCGGAGTTTTGGAGTTTTGGAGTTTCGGAGATTTGGAGTTTTGGCGTTTTGAAGATTCGGAATCTTGGAGTTTCGGAATTTTGTAGTTTTGTAGTTTTCGAGTGTCGGAGTTTTGGAGTGTTGGAGTTTTGGAGCTTTGGAGTTTTTGAGTTTTGGAGTTTTGGATTTTTGCACTTTTGGAGTTTTGGAGTTTCAGAGTTTTGGAGGTTCAGGGTTGTGGAGTTTCGGAATTTTTGAGTTTTGGAGTTTCGGAGTTTTGGAGAATTGCAGTTTTGGAGTTTTGGGGTTTGGAGTTTCGAATTTTCAGAGTTTCGGATTTTTGGAGTTTTGGAGTTTCGGAGTTTCGGAGTTTTGGAGTTTCAGAGTTTTCGAGGTTCAGGGTTGTGGAGTTTCGGAATTTTTGAGTTTTGGAGTTTCGGAGTTTTGGAGTTTTGGAGTTTCGAATTTTCAGTTCCGGATTTTTTGAAGTTTTGGAGTTTCGGAGATTTGGAGTTTTGGCGTTTTGGAGATTCGGAATCTTGGAGTTTCGGAATTTTGTAGTTTTGTAGTTTTGGAGTGTCAGAGTTTTGGAGTGTTGGAGTTATGGAGCTTTGGAGTTTTGGAGTTTTGGAGTTTTGGAGTTTTGGATTTTTGCACTTTTGGAGTTTTGGAGTTTCGGAGTTTCGGAGTTTCGGAGTTTCAGAGTTTTGGAGGTTCAGGGTTGTGGAGTTTCGGAATTTTTGAGTTTTGGAGTTTCGGAGTTTCGGAGTTTTGGAGTATTGCAGTTTTGGAATTTTGGAGTTTTAGAGTTTCGAATTTTCAGAGTTTCGGATTTTTGGAGTTTTGGAGTTTCGGAGATTTGGAGTTTTGGCGTTTTTGAGATTCGGAATCTTGGAGTTTCGGAATTTTGTAGTTTTGTAGTTTTGGAGTGTCACAGTTTTGGAGTGTTGGAGTTTTGGAGCTTTGGAGTTTTGGAGTTTTGGAGTTTTTGAGTTTTTGAGTTTTGGATTTTTGCACTTTTGGAGTTTTGGAGTTTCGGAGTTTCGGAGTTTTGGAGTTTCAGAGTTTTGGAGGTTCAGTGTTGTGGAGTTTCGGCATTTTTGAGTATTGGAGTTTCGGAGTTTCGGAGTTTTGGAGAATTGCAGTTTTGGAGTTTTGGAGTTTCGAATTTTCAGTTTCGGATTTTTGGAGTTTTGGTGTTTTGGAGTTTCGGAGTTTCGGAGTTTTGGAGTATTGCAGTTTTGGAGTTTTGGAGTTTTGGAGTTTTGGAATTGCGAATTTTCAGAGTTTAGGATTTTTGGAGTTTTGGAGTTTTGGAGAATTGGAGTTTTGGCGTTTTCGAGATTCGGAATCTTGGAGTTTCGGAATTTTGTAGTTTTGGAGTTTTGGAGTTTTCGAGGTTCAGGGTTGAGGAGTTTCGGAATTTTTGAGATTTGGAGTTTCGGAGTTTTGGAGTTTTGGTGTTTTGGAGTTTCGAATTTTCAGAGTTTCGGATTTTTGGAGTTTTGGAGTTCCATAGATTTGGAGTTTCAGAGTTTTGGAGGTTCAGGGTTGTGGAGTTTCGGAATTTTTGAGTTTTGGAGTTTCAGAGTTTTGGAGTTTCGGAGTTTCGGAGTTTCAGAGTTTTCGAGGTTCAGGGTTGTGGAGTTTCGGAATTTTTGAGTTTTGGAGTTTCGGAGTTTTGGAGTTTTGGAGTTTTGGAGTTTCAGAGTTTTCGAGGTTCAGGGTTGTGGAGTTTCGGAATTTTTGAGTTTTGGAGTTTCGGAGTTTTGGAGTTTTGGAGTTTCGAATTTTCAGTTCCGGATTTTTTGAAGTTTTGGAGTTTCGGAGATTTGGAGTTTTGGCGTTTTGGAGATTTGGAATCTTGGAGTTTCGGAATTTTGTAGTTTTGTAGTTTTGGAGTGTCAGAGTTTTGGAGTGTTGGAGTTATGGAGCTTTGGAGTTTTGGAGTTTTGGAGTTTTGGATTTTTGCACTTTTGGAGTTTTGGAGTTTTGGACTTTCGGAGTTTCGGAGTTTCGGAGTTTTGGAGTTTCAGAGTTTTGGAGGTTCAGGGTTGTGGAGTTTCGGAATTTTTGAGTTTTGGAGTTTCGGAGTTTCGGAGTTTTGGAGTATTGCAGTTTTGGAATTTTGGAGTTTTAGAGTTTCGAATTTTCAGAGTTTCGGATTTTTGGAGTTTTGGAGTTTCGGAGATTTGGAGTTTTGGCGTTTTTGAGATTCGGAATCTTGGAGTTTCGGAATTTTGTAGTTTTGTAGTTTTGGAGTGTCACAGTTTTGGAGTGTTGGAGTTTTGGAGCTTTGGAGTTTTGGAGTTTTTGAGTTTTTGAGTTTTGGATTTTTGCACTTTTGGAGTTTTGGAGTTTCGGAGTTTCGGAGTTTTGGAGTTTCAGAGTTTTGGAGGTTCAGTGTTGTGGAGTTTCGGCATTTTTGAGTATTGGAGTTTCGGAGTTTCGGAGTTTTGGAGAATTGCAGTTTTGGAGTTTTGGAGTTTCGAATTTTCAGTTTCGGATTTTTGGAGTTTTGGTGTTTTGGAGTTTCGGAGTTTCGGAGTTTTGGAGTATTGCAGTTTTGGAGTTTTGGAGTTTTGGAGTTTTGGAATTGCGAATTTTCAGAGTTTAGGATTTTTGGAGTTTTGGAGTTTTGGAGAATTGGAGTTTTGGCGTTTTCGAGATTCGGAATCTTGGAGTTTCGGAATTTTGTAGTTTTGGAGTTTTGGAGTTTAGGAGTTTCGGAGTTTCGGAGTTTCGGAGTTTTGGAGTTTCAGAGTTTTCGAGGTTCAGGGTTGTGGAGTTTCGGAATTTTTGAGTTTTGGAGTTTCGGAGTTTCGGAGTTTTGGAGTTTTGGAGTTTCGAATTTTCAGTTCCGGATTTTTGAAGTTTTGGAGTTTCGGAGGTTTGGAGTTTTGGCGTTTTGGAGATTCGGAATCTTGGAGTTTCGGAATTTTGTAGTTTTGTAGTTTTGGAGTGTCAGAGTTTTGGAGTGTTGGAGTTTTGGAGCTTTGGAGTTTTGGAGCTTTGGAGGTATGGAATTTTGGATATTCAGGGTTTTGTTCCAGAATTTTGTAGTTTTGGAGTTTTGGAGTGTCGGAGTTTCGAATTATTGGAGTTTTCGAGTTTTGGAATTTTTGATTTTTGGAGGTATGGATTTTTGGAGTTTTGGAGTTTTGGATTTTTGCACTTTTGGAGTTTTGGAGTTTCGGAGTTTTGGAGTTTCGGAGTTTTGGAGTTTCGGAGTTTTGGAGATTCAGGGTTGTGGAGTTTCGGAATTTTTGAGTTTTGGAGTTTTGGAGTTTTGGAGTTTCGGAGTTTCGGAGTTTCGGAGTTTCGGAGTTTTGGAGTTTTGCAGTTTCGGAGTTTTGGAGTTTTGGAGTTTTGGAGTTTCGGAGTTTTGGAGTTTCAGAGTTTTCGAGGTTCAGGGTTGTGGAGTTTCGGAATTTTTGAGATTTGGAGTTTCGGAGTTTTGGAGTTTTGGTGTTTTGGAGTTTCTAATTTTCAGAGTTTCGGATTTTTGGAGTTTTGGAGTTCCATAGATTTGGAGTTTCAGAGTTTTGGAGGTTCAGGGTTGTGGAGTTTCGGAATTTTTGAGTTTTGGAGTTTCAGAGTTTTGGAGTTTTGGAGTTTCGGAGTTTCGGAGTTTCAGAGTTTTGGAGGTTCAGGGTTGAGGAGTTTCGGAATTTTTGAGTTTTGGAGTTTCATAGTTTTGGAGTTTTGGAGTTTCGGAGTTTCAGAGTTTTCGAGGTTCAGGGTTGTGGAGTTTCGGAATTTTTGAGTTTTGGAGTTTCGGAGTTTCGGAGTTTTGGAGGTTCAGGGTTGTGGAGTTTCGGAATTTTTGAGTTTTGGAGTTTCGGAGTTTCGGAGCTTTGGAGTATTGCAGTTTTGGAATTTTGGAGTTTTGGAGTTTCGAATTTTCAGTTTCGGATTTTTGGAGTTTTGGAGTTTCAGAGAATTGGAGTTTTAACGTTTTCGAGATTCGGAATCTTGGAGTTTCGGAATTTTGTAGTTTTGTAGTTTTGGAGTGTCAGAGTTTTGGAGTGTTGGAGTTTTGGAGCTATGGAGCTTTGGAGTTTGGGAGTTTTTGAGTTTTTGAGTTTTGGATTTTTGCACTTTTTGAAATTTGGAGTTTTGGAGTTTTGGAGTTTCGGAGTTTTGGAGTTTCAGAGTTTTGGAGGTTCAGGGTTGTGGAGTTTCGGAATTTTTGAGTTTTTGAGTTTCGGAGTTTCGGAGTTTTGGAGCATTGCAGTTTTGGAGTTCTGGAGTTTTGGAGTTTGGAATTTTCAGAGTTTCGGATTTTTGGAGTTTTGGAGTTTCGGAGATTTGGAGTTTTGGCCTTTTGGAGATTCGGGGTCTTGGAGTTTCGGAATTTTGTAGTTTTGCAGTTTTGGAGTGTCGGAGGCTTGGAGTGTTGGAGTTTTGGAGTTTTGGAGTTCTGGAGTTTTGGAGTTTCGGAGTTCCGGAGTTTTGGAGTTTCAGAGTTTTGGAGGTTCAGGGTTGTGGAATTTCGGAATTTTTGAGTTTTGGAGTTTCGGAGTTTTGGAGTATTGCAGTTTTGGAATTTTGGAGTTTTGGAGTTTCGAATTTTCAGAGTTTCGGATTTTTGGAGTTTTGGAGTTTCGGAGATTTGGAGTTTTGGCGTTTTTGAGATTCGGAATCTTGGAGTTTCGGAATTTTGTAGTTTTGTAGTTTTGGAGTGTACAGTTTTGGAGTGTTGGAGTTTTGGAGCTTTGGAGTTTTGGAGTTTTTGAGTTTTTGAGTTTTGGATTTTTGCACTTTTGGAGTTTTGGAGTTTTGGAGTTTCGGAGTTTCGGAGTTTTGGAGTTTCAGAGTTTTGGAGGTTCAGTGTTGTGGAGTTTCGGCATTTTTGAGTATTGGAGTTTCGGAGTTTTGGAGAATTGCAGTTTTGGAGTTTTGGAGTTTCGAATTTTCAGAGTTTCGGATTTTTGGAGTTTTGGAGTTTTGGAGTTTCGGAGTTTCGGAGTTTTGGAGTATTGCAGTTTTGGAGTTTTGGAGTTTTGGAGTTGCGAATTTTCAGAGTTTAGGATTTTTGGAGTTTTGGAGTTTTGGAGAATTGGAGTTTTGGCGTTTTCGAGATTCGGAATCTTGGAGTTTCGGAATTTTGTAGTTTTGGAGTTTTGGAGTTTAGGAGTTTCGGAGTTTCGGAGTTTCGGAGTTTTGGAGTTTCAGAGTTTTGGAGATTCAGGGTTGTGGAGTGTCGGAATTTTTGAGTTTTGGAGTTTCGGAGTTTCGGAGTTTTGGAGTTTTGCAGTTTTGGAGTTTTGGAGTGTCGGAGTTTCGGAGTGTTGGAGTTTTGGAGTTTTAGAGTTTTAGAGTTTTGGAGTTTTGAAATTTTTGAGTTTCGGATTTTTGGAGTTTGGAGTTTTAAGTTTTGGATTTTTGAGTTTTGGATTTTTGGATTTTTGGAGTTTTTGTTTTTTTGAGTTTTGGAGTTTTGGATTTTTGCACTTTTGGAGGTTTGGAGTTTTGGAGTTTTGGATTTTTGGAGCTTTGGAGGTATGGAATTTTGGATATTCAGGGTTTTGTTTCAGAATTTTGTAGTTTTGGAGTTTTGGAGTGTCGGAGTTTCGAATTATTAGAGTTTTCGAGTTTTGGAATTTTTGATTTTTGGAGGTATGGATTTTTGGAGTTTCGGAGTTGTGGAGATTCGGGTTTGTGGAGTTTTGGAGTTTTGGAGTTTTGGATTTTTGCACTTTTGGAGTTTTGGAGTTTCGGAGTTTTGGAGTTTCGGAGTTTTGGAGATTCAGGGTTGTGGAGTTTCGGAATTTTTGAGTTTTGGAGTTTTGGAGTTTCGGAGTTTCGGAGTTTTGGAGTTTTGCAGTTTCGGAGTTTTGGAGTTTTGGAGTTTTGGAGTTTCGGAGTTTTGGAGTTTCAGAGTTTTCGAGGTTCAGGGTTGTGGAGTTTCGGAATTTTTGAGATTTGGAGTTTCGGAGTTTTGGAGTTTTGGTGTTTTGGAGTTTCGAATTTTCAGAGTTTCGGATATTTGGAGTTTTGGAGTTCCGGAGATTTGGAGTTTCAGAGTTTTGGAGGTTCAGGGTTGTGGAGTTTCGGAATTTTTGAGTTTTGGAGTTTCAGAGTTTTGGAGTTTTGGAGTTTCAGAGTTTCGGAGTTTCAGAGTTTTCGAGGTTCAGGGTTGTGGAGTTTCGGAATTTTTGAGTTTTGGAGTTTCGGAGTTTCGGAGTTTTGGAGTTTTGGAGTTTCAGAGTTTTGGAGGTTCAGGGTTGTGGAGTTTCGGAATTTTTGAGTTTTGGAGTTTCGGAGTTTCGGAGCTTTGGAGTATTGCAGTTTTGGAATTTTGGAGTTTTGGAGTTTCGAATTTTCAGAGTTTCGGATTTTTGGAGTTTTGGAGTTTCAGAGAATTGGAGTTTTAACGTTTTCGAGATTCGGAATCTTGGAGTTTCGGAATTTTGTAGTTTTGTAGTTTTGGAGTGTCGGAGATTTGGAGTGTTGGAGTTTTGGAGCTTTGGAGCTTTGGAGTTTGGGAGTTTTTGAGTTTCAGAGTTTTGGAGGTTCAGGGTTGTGGAGTTTCGGAATTTTTGAGTTTTGGAGTTTCGGAGTTTCGGAGTTTTGGAGCATTGCAGTTTTGGAGTTCTGGAGTTTTGGAGTTTGGAATTTTCAGAGTTTCGGATTTTTGGAGTTTTGGAGTTTCGGAGATTTGGAGTTTTGGCCTTTTGGAGATTCGGGGTCTTGGAGTTTCGGAATTTTGTAGTTTTGCAGTTTTGGAGTGTCGGAGGTTTGGAGTGTTGGAGTTTTGGAGTCATGGAGTTCTGGAGTTTTGGAGTTTTGGAGTTTCGGAGTTTCGGAGTTTTGGAGTTTCAGAGTTTTGGAGGTTCAGGGTTGTGGAATTTCGGAATTTTTGAGTTTTGGAGTTTCAGAGTTTTGGAGTATTGCAGTTTTGGAATTTTGGAGTTTTGGAGTTTCGAATTTTCAGGGTTTCGGATTTTGGAGTTTTGGAGTTTCGGAGATTTGGAGTTTTGGCGTTTTGGAGATTCGGAATCTTGGAGTTTCGGAATTTTGTAGTTTTGTAGTTTTGGAGTGTCAGAGTTTTGGAGTGTTGGAGTTTTGGAGCTTTGGAGTTTTTGAGTTTTTGAGTTTTTGATTTTTGCACTTTTGGAGTTTTGGAGTTTTGGAGTTTCGGAGTTTCGGAGTTTTGGAGTTTCAGAGTTTTGGAGGTTCAGGGTTGTGGAGTTTCGGAATTTTTGAGTATTGGAGTTTCGGAGTTTCGGAGTTTTGGAGAATTGCAGTTTTGGAGTTTTGGAGTTTCGAATTTTCAGAGTTTCGGATTTTTGGAGTTTTCGAGTTTCGGAGTTTTGGAGTTTCAGAGTTTTCGAGGTTCAGGGTTGTGGAGTTTCGGAATTTTTGAGTTTTGGAGTTTCGGAGTTTCGGAGTTTTGGAGTTTTGGAGTTCGGAATCTTGGAGTTTCGGAATTTTGTAGTTTTGTAGTTTTCGAGTGTCGGAGTTTTGGAGTGTTGGAGTTTTGGAGCTTTGGAGTTTTGGAGTTTTTGAGTTTTGGAGTTTTGGATTTTTGCACTTTTGGAGTTTTGGAGTTTCAGAGTTTTGGAGGTTCAGGGTTGTGGAGTTTCGGAATTTTTGAGTTTTGGAGTTTCGGAGTTTTGGAGAATTGCAGTTTTGGAGTTTTGGGGTTTGGAGTTTCGAATTTTCAGAGTTTCGGATTTTTGGAGTTTTGGAGTTTCGGAGTTTCGGAGTTTTGGAGTTTCAGAGTTTTCGAGGTTCAGGGTTGTGGAGTTTCGGAATTTTTGAGTTTTGGAGTTTCGGAGTTTTGGAGTTTTGGAGTTTCGAATTTTCAGTTCCGGATTTTTTGAAGTTTTGGAGTTTCGGAGATTTGGAGTTTTGGCGTTTTGGAGATTCGGAATCTTGGAGTTTCGGAATTTTGTAGTTTTGTAGTTTTGGAGTGTCAGAGTTTTGGAGTGTTGGAGTTATGGAGCTTTGGAGTTTTGGAGTTTTGGAGTTTTGGAGTTTTGGATTTTTGCACTTTTGGAGTTTTGGAGTTTTGGAGTTTCGGAGTTTCGGAGTTTCGGAGTTTTGGAGTTTCAGAGTTTTGGAGGTTCAGGGTTGTGGAGTTTCGGAATTTTTGAGTTTTGGAGTTTCGGAGTTTCGGAGTTTCGGAGTTTTGGAGTATTGCAGTTTTGGAATTTTGGAGTTTTAGAGTTTCGAATTTTCAGAGTTTCGGATTTTTGGAGTTTTGGAGTTTCGGAATTTTGTAGTTTTGTAGTTTTGGAGTGTCACAGTTTTGGAGTGTTGGAGTTTTGGAGCTTTGGAGTTTTGGAGTTTTTGAGTTTTTGAGTTTTGGATTTTTGCACTTTTGGAGTTTTGGAGTTTCGGAGTTTCGGAGTTTTGGAGTTTCAGAGTTTTGGAGGTTCAGTGTTGTGGAGTTTCGGCATTTTTGAGTATTGGAGTTTCGGAGTTTCGGAGTTTTGGAGAATTGCAGTTTTGGAGTTTTGGAGTTTCGAATTTTCAGTTTCGGATTTTTGGAGTTTTGGAGTTTTGGAGTTTCGGAGTTTCGGAGTTTTGGAGTATTGCAGTTTTGGAGTTTTGGAGTTTTGGAATTGCGAATTTTCAGAGTTTAGGATTTTTGGAGTTTTGGAGTTTTGGAGAATTGGAGTTTTGGCGTTTTCGAGATTCGGAATCTTGGAGTTTCGGAATTTTGTAGTTTTGGAGTTTTGGAGTTTAGGAGTTTCGGAGTTTCGGAGTTTTGGAGTTTCAGAGTTTTCGAGGTTCAGGGTTGTGGAGTTTCGGAATTTTTGAGTTTTGGAGTTTCGGAGTTTCGGAGTTTTGGAGTTTCGAATTTTCAGTTCCGGATTTTTGAAGTTTTGGAGTTTCGGAGGTTTGGAGTTTTGGCGTTTTGGAGATTCGGAATCTTGGAGTTTCGGAATTTTGTAGTTTTGTAGTTTTGGAGTGTCAGAGTTTTGGAGTGTTGGAGTTTTGGAGCTTTGGAGTTTTGGAGCTTTGGAGGTATGGAATTTTGGATATTCAGGGTTTTGTTCCAGAATTTTGTAGTTTTGGAGTTTTGGAGTGTCGGAGTTTCGAATTATTGGAGTTTTCGAGTTTTGGAATTTTTGATTTTTGGAGGTATGGATTTTTGGAGTTTTGGAGTTTTGGAGTTTTGGATTTTTGCACTTTTGGAGTTTTGGAGTTTCGGAGTTTTGGAGTTCCGGAGTTTTGGAGTTTCGGAGTTTTGGAGATTCAGGGTTGTGGAGTTTCGGAATTTTTGAGTTTTGGAGTTTTGGAGTTTTGGAGTTTCGGAGTTTCGGAGTTTCGGAGTTTTGGAGTTTTGCAGTTTCGGAGTTTTGGAGTTTTGGAGTTTTGGAGTTTCGGAGTTTTAGAGTTTCAGAGTTTTCGAGGTTCAGGGTTGTGGAGTTTCGGAATTTTTGAGATTTGGAGTTTCGGAGTTTTGGAGTTTTGGTGTTTTGGAGTTTCGAATTTTCAGATTTTTGGAGTTTTGGAGTTCCATAGATTTGGAGTTTCAGAGTTTTGGAGGTTCAGGGTTGTGGAGTTTCGGAATTTTTGAGTTTTGGAGTTTCAGAGTTTTGGAGTTTTGGAGTTTCGGAGTTTCGGAGTTTCAGAGTTTTCGAGGTTCAGGGTTGTGGAGTTTCGGAATTTTTGAGTTTTGGAGTTTCGGAGTTTCGGAGTTTTGGAGTTTTGGAGTTTCAGAGTTTTGGAGGTTCAGGGTTGTGGAGTTTCGGAATTTTTGAGTTTTGGAGTTTCGGAGTTTCGGAGCTTTGGAGTATTGCAGTTTTGGAATTTTGGAGTTTTGGAGTTTCGAATTTTCAGAGTTTCGGATTTTTGGAGTTTTGGAGTTTCAGAGAATTGGAGTTTTAACGTTTTCGAGATTCGGAATCTTGGAGTTTCGGAATTTTGTAGTTTTGTAGTTTTGGAGTGTCAGAGTTTTGGAGTGTTGGAGTTTTGGAGCTTTGGAGCTTTTGGAGTTTGGGAGTTTTTGAGTTTTTGAGTTTTGGATTTTTGCACTTTTTGAAATTTGGAGTTTTGGAGTTTTGGAGTTTCGGAGATTTGGAGTTTCAGAGTTTTGGAGGTTCAGGGTTGTGGAGTTTCGGAATTTTTGAGTTTTTGAGTTTCGGAGTTTCGGAGTTTTGGAGCATTGCAGTTTTGGAGTTCTGGAGTTTTGGAGTTTGGAATTTTCAGAGTTTCGGATTTTTGGAGTTTTGGAGTTTCGGAGATTTGGAGTTTTGGCCTTTTGGAGATTCGGGGTCTTGGAGTTTCGGAATTTTGTAGTTTTGCAGTTTTGGAGTGTCGGAGGCTTGGAGTGTTGGAGTTTTGGAGTTTTCGAGTTCTGGAGTTTTGGAGTTTCGGAGTTTCGGAGTTTTGGAGTTTCAGAGTTTTGGAGGTTCAGGGTTGTGGAATTTCGGAATTTTTGAGTTTTGGAGTTTCGGAGTTTTGGAGTATTGCAGTTTTGGATTTTTGGAGTTTTGGAGTTTCGGAGATTTGGAGTTTTGGCGTTTTTGAGATTCGGAATCTTGGAGTTTCGGAATTTTGTAGTTTTGTAGTTTTGGAGTGTACAGTTTTGGAGTGTTGGAGTTTTGGAGCTTTGGAGTTTTGGAGTTTTTGAGTTTTTGAGTTTTGGATTTTTGCACTTTTGGAGTTTTGGAGTTTCGGAGTTTCGGAGTTTTGGAGTTTCAGAGTTTTGGAGGTTCAGTGTTGTGGAGTTTCGGCATTTTTGAGTATTGGAGTTTCGGAGTTTCGGAGTTTTGGAGAATTGCAGTTTTGGAGTTTTGGAGTTTCGAATTTTCAGAGTTTCGGATTTTTGGAGTTTTGGAGTTTTGGAGTTTCGGAGTTTCGGAGTTTTGGAGTATTGCAGTTTTGGAGTTTTGGAGTTTTGGAGTTGCGAATGTTCAGAGTTTAGGATTTTTGGAGTTTTGGAGTTTTGGAGAATTGGACTTTTGGCGTTTTCGAGATTCGGAATCTTGGAGTTTCGGAATTTTGTAGTTTTGGAGTTTTGGAGTTTAGGAGTTTCGGAGTTTCGGAGTTTCGGAGTTTTGGAGTTTCAGAGTTTTGGAGATTCAGGGTTGCGGAGTGTCGGAATTTTTTAGTTTTGGAGTTTCGGAGTTTCGGAGTTTTGGAGTTTTGCAGTTTTGGAGTTTTGGTGTTCTGGAGTTTTGGAGTTTCGAATTTTCAGAGTTTCAAATTTTTGGAGTTTTGGAGTTTCGGAGATTTGGAATTTCGGCGTTTTGGGGATTCGGGGTCTTGGAGTTTCGGAATTTTGTAGTTTTGTGGTTTTGGAGGGTCGGAGTTTCGGAGTGTTGGAGTTTTGGAGTTTTAGAGTTTTAGAGTTTTGGAGTTTTGAAATTTTTGAGTTTCGGATTTTTGGAGTTTGGAGTTTTTAAGTTTTGGATTTTTGAGTTTTGGATTTTTGGATTTTTGGAGTTTTTGTGTTTTTGAGTTTTGGAGTTTTGGATTTTTGCACTTTTGGAGGTTTGGAGTTTTGGAGTTTTGGATTTTTGGAGCTTTGGAGGTATGGATTTTTGGATATTCAGGGTTTTGTTCCAGAATTTTGTAGTTTTGGAGTTTTGGAGTGTCGGAGTTTCGAATTATTGGAGTTTTCGTGTTTTGGAATTTTTGATTTTTGGAGGTATGGATTTTTGGAGTTTCGGAGTTGTGGAGATTCGGGTTTGTGGAGTTTTGGAGTTTTGGAGTTTTGGATTTTTACACTTTTGGAGTTTTGGAGTTTCGGAGTTTTGGAGATTCAGGGTTGTGGAGTTTGGGAATTTTTGAGTTTTGGAGTTTTGGAGTTTCGGAGTTCCGGAGTTTCGGAGTTTCGGAGTTTTGGAGCTTTGCAGTTTCGGAGTTTTGGAGTTTTGGAGTTTCGAATTTTCAGTTTCGGATTTTTGGAGTTTTGGACCTTCGGAGATTTGGAGTTTTGGCGTTTTGGAGATTCGGAATCTTGGAGTTTCGGAATTTTGTAGTTTTGTAGTTTTCGAGTGTCGGAGTTTTGGAGTGTTGGAGTTTTGGAGCTTTGGAGTTTTGGAGTTTTTGAGTTTTGGAGTTTCAGAGTTCTGGAGGTTCAGGGTTGTGGAGTTTCGGAATTTTTGAGTTTTGGAGTTTCGGAGTTTCGGAGTTTTGGAGTATTGCAGTTTTGGAATTTTGGAGTTTTGGAGTTTCGAATTTTCAGAGTTTCGGATTTTTGGAGTTTTGGAGTTTCGGAGATTTGGAGTTTTGGCGTTTTGGAGTTTCGAATTTTCAGAGTTTGGGATTTTTGGAGTTTTGGAGTTTCGGAGATTTGGAGTTTTGGCGTTTTGGAGTTTCGGAGTTTCGGAGTTTTGGAGTTTCAGAGTTTTGGAGGTTCAGGGTTGTGGAGTTTCGGAATTTTTGAGTATTGGAGTTTCGGAGTTTTGGAGTTTTGGAGAATTGCAGTTTTGGAGTTTTGGAGTTTCGAATTTTCAGAGTTTCGGATTTTTGGAGTTTTGGAGTTTCGGAGATTTGGAGTTTTGGCGTTTTGGAGTTTCGAATTTTCAGAGTTTGGGATTTTTGGAGTTTTGGAGTTTCGGAGATTTGGAGTTTTGGAGTTTCGGAGTTTCGGAGTTTTGGAGTTTTGGAGTTTTTGAGTTTTGGAGTTTTGGATTTTTGCAATTTTGGAGTTTCGGAATTTTGTAGTTTTGGAGTTTTGGAGTTTAGGAGTTTCGGAGTTTCGGAGTTTCGGAGTTTTGGAGTTTCAGAGTTTTCGAGGTTCAGGGTTGTGGAGTTTCGGAATTTTTGAGTTTTGGAGTTTCGGAGTTTCGGAGTTTTGGAGTTTTGGAGTTTCGAATTTTCAGTTCCGGATTTTTGAAGTTTTGGAGTTTCGGAGGTTTGGAGTTTTGGCGTTTTGGAGATTCGGAATCTTGGAGTTTCGGAATTTTGTAGTTTTGTAGTTTTGGAGTGTCAGAGTTTTGGAGTGTTGGAGTTTTGGAGCTTTGGAGTTTTGGAGCTTTGGAGGTATGGAATTTTGGATATTCAGGGTTTTGTTCCAGAATTTTGTAGTTTTGGAGTTTTGGAGTGTCGGAGTTTCGAATTATTGGAGTTTTCGAGTTTTGGAATTTTTGATTTTTGGAGGTATGGATTTTTGGAGTTTTGGAGTTTTGGATTTTTGCACTTTTGGAGTTTTGGAGTTTCGGAGTTTTGGAGTTTCGGAGTTTTGGAGTTTCGGAGTTTTGGAGATTCAGGGTTGTGGAGTTTCGGAATTTTTGAGTTTTGGAGTTTTGGAGTTTTGGAGTTTCGGAGTTTCGGAGTTTCGGAGTTTTGGAGTTTTGCAGTTTCGGAGTTTTGGAGTTTTGGAGTTTTGGAGTTTCGGAGTTTTGGAGTTTCAGAGTTTTCGAGGTTCAGGGTTGAGGAGTTTCGGAATTTTTGAGATTTGGAGTTTCGGAGTTTTGGAGTTTTGGTGTTTTGGAGTTTCGAATTTTCAGAGTTTCGGATTTTTGGAGTTTTGGAGTTCCATAGATTTGGAGTTTCAGAGTTTTGGAGGTTCAGGGTTGTGGAGTTTCGGAATTTTTGAGTTTTGGAGTTTCAGAGTTTTGGAGTTTCGGAGTTTCGGAGTTTCAGAGTTTTCGAGGTTCAGGGTTGTGGAGTTTCGGAATTTTTGAGTTTTGGAGTTTCGGAGTTTCGGAGTTTTGGAGTTTTGGAGTTTCAGAGTTTTCGAGGTTCAGGGTTGTGGAGTTTCGGAATTTTTGAGTTTTGGAGTTTCGGAGTTTTGGAGTTTTGGAGTTTCGAATTTTCAGTTCCGGATTTTTTGAAGTTTTGGAGTTTCGGAGATTTGGACTTTTGGCGTTTTCGAGATTCGGAATCTTGGAGTTTCGGAATTTTGTAGTTTTGGAGTTTTGGAGTTTAGGAGTTTCGGAGTTTCGGAGTTTCGGAGTTTTGGAGTTTCAGAGTTTTGGAGATTCAGGGTTGCGGAGTGTCGGAATTTTTTAGTTTTGGAGTTTCGGAGTTTCGGAGTTTTGGAGTTTTGCAGTTTTGGAGTTTTGGTGTTCTGGAGTTTTGGAGTTTCGAATTTTCAGAGTTTCAAATTTTTGGAGTTTTGGAGTTTCGGAGATTTGGAATTTCGGCGTTTTGGGGATTCGGGGTCTTGGAGTTTCGGAATTTTGTAGTTTTGTGGTTTTGGAGGGTCGGAGTTTCGGAGTGTTGGAGTTTTGGAGTTTTAGAGTTTTAGAGTTTTGGAGTTTTGAAATTTTTGAGTTTCGGATTTTTGGAGTTTGGAGTTTTTAAGTTTTGGATTTTTGAGTTTTGGATTTTTGGATTTTTGGAGTTTTTGTGTTTTTGAGTTTTGGAGTTTTGGATTTTTGCACTTTTGGAGGTTTGGAGTTTTGGAGTTTTGGATTTTTGGAGCTTTGGAGGTATGGATTTTTGGATATTCAGGGTTTTGTTCCAGAATTTTGTAGTTTTGGAGTTTTGGAGTGTCGGAGTTTCGAATTATTGGAGTTTTCGTGTTTTGGAATTTTTGATTTTTGGAGGTATGGATTTTTGGAGTTTCGGAGTTGTGGAGATTCGGGTTTGTGGAGTTTTGGAGTTTTGGAGTTTTGGATTTTTACACTTTTGGAGTTTTGGAGTTTCGGAGTTTTGGAGATTCAGGGTTGTGGAGTTTGGGAATTTTTGAGTTTTGGAGTTTTGGAGTTTCGGAGTTCCGGAGTTTCGGAGTTTCGGAGTTTTGGAGCTTTGCAGTTTCGGAGTTTTGGAGTTTTGGAGTTTCGAATTTTCAGTTTCGGATTTTTGGAGTTTTGGACCTTCGGAGATTTGGAGTTTTGGCGTTTTGGAGATTCGGAATCTTGGAGTTTCGGAATTTTGTAGTTTTGTAGTTTTCGAGTGTCGGAGTTTTGGAGTGTTGGAGTTTTGGAGCTTTGGAGTTTTGGAGTTTTTGAGTTTTGGAGTTTCAGAGTTCTGGAGGTTCAGGGTTGTGGAGTTTCGGAATTTTTGAGTTTTGGAGTTTCGGAGTTTCGGAGTTTTGGAGTATTGCAGTTTTGGAATTTTGGAGTTTTGGAGTTTCGAATTTTCAGAGTTTCGGATTTTTGGAGTTTTGGAGTTTCGGAGATTTGGAGTTTTGGCGTTTTGGAGTTTCGAATTTTCAGAGTTTGGGATTTTTGGAGTTTTGGAGTTTCGGAGATTTGGAGTTTTGGCGTTTTGGAGTTTCGGAGTTTCGGAGTTTTGGAGTTTCAGAGTTTTGGAGGTTCAGGGTTGTGGAGTTTCGGAATTTTTGAGTATTGGAGTTTCGGAGTTTTGGAGTTTTGGAGAATTGCAGTTTTGGAGTTTTGGAGTTTCGAATTTTCAGAGTTTCGGATTTTTGGAGTTTTGGAGTTTCGGAGATTTGGAGTTTTGGCGTTTTGGAGTTTCGAATTTTCAGAGTTTGGGATTTTTGGAGTTTTGGAGTTTCGGAGATTTGGAGTTTTGGAGTTTCGGAGTTTCGGAGTTTTGGAGTTTTGGAGTTTTTGAGTTTTGGAGTTTTGGATTTTTGCAATTTTGGAGTTTCGGAATTTTGTAGTTTTGGAGTTTTGGAGTTTAGGAGTTTCGGAGTTTCGGAGTTTCGGAGTTTTGGAGTTTCAGAGTTTTCGAGGTTCAGGGTTGTGGAGTTTCGGAATTTTTGAGTTTTGGAGTTTCGGAGTTTCGGAGTTTTGGAGTTTTGGAGTTTCGAATTTTCAGTTCCGGATTTTTGAAGTTTTGGAGTTTCGGAGGTTTGGAGTTTTGGCGTTTTGGAGATTCGGAATCTTGGAGTTTCGGAATTTTGTAGTTTTGTAGTTTTGGAGTGTCAGAGTTTTGGAGTGTTGGAGTTTTGGAGCTTTGGAGTTTTGGAGCTTTGGAGGTATGGAATTTTGGATATTCAGGGTTTTGTTCCAGAATTTTGTAGTTTTGGAGTTTTGGAGTGTCGGAGTTTCGAATTATTGGAGTTTTCGAGTTTTGGAATTTTTGATTTTTGGAGGTATGGATTTTTGGAGTTTTGGAGTTTTGGATTTTTGCACTTTTGGAGTTTTGGAGTTTCGGAGTTTTGGAGTTTCGGAGTTTTGGAGTTTCGGAGTTTTGGAGATTCAGGGTTGTGGAGTTTCGGAATTTTTGAGTTTTGGAGTTTTGGAGTTTTGGAGTTTCGGAGTTTCGGAGTTTCGGAGTTTTGGAGTTTTGCAGTTTCGGAGTTTTGGAGTTTTGGAGTTTTGGAGTTTCGGAGTTTTGGAGTTTCAGAGTTTTCGAGGTTCAGGGTTGAGGAGTTTCGGAATTTTTGAGATTTGGAGTTTCGGAGTTTTGGAGTTTTGGTGTTTTGGAGTTTCGAATTTTCAGAGTTTCGGATTTTTGGAGTTTTGGAGTTCCATAGATTTGGAGTTTCAGAGTTTTGGAGGTTCAGGGTTGTGGAGTTTCGGAATTTTTGAGTTTTGGAGTTTCAGAGTTTTGGAGTTTCGGAGTTTCGGAGTTTCAGAGTTTTCGAGGTTCAGGGTTGTGGAGTTTCGGAATTTTTGAGTTTTGGAGTTTCGGAGTTTCGGAGTTTTGGAGTTTTGGAGTTTCAGAGTTTTCGAGGTTCAGGGTTGTGGAGTTTCGGAATTTTTGAGTTTTGGAGTTTCGGAGTTTTGGAGTTTTGGAGTTTCGAATTTTCAGTTCCGGATTTTTTGAAGTTTTGGAGTTTCGGAGATTTGGAGTTTTGGCGTTTTGGAGATTCGGAATCTTGGAGTTTCGGAATTTTGTAGTTTTGTAGTTTTGGAGTGTCAGAGTTTTGGAGTGTTGGAGTTATGGAGCTTTGGAGTTTTGGAGTTTTGGAGTTTTGGATTTTTGCACTTTTGGAGTTTTGGAGTTTTGGACTTTCGGAGTTTCGGAGTTTCGGAGTTTTGGAGTTTCAGAGTTTTGGAGGTTCAGGGTTGTGGAGTTTCGGAATTTTTGAGTTTTGGAGTTTCGGAGTTTCGGAGTTTTGGAGTATTGCAGTTTTGGAATTTTGGAGTTTTAGAGTTTCGAATTTTCAGAGTTTCGGATTTTTGGAGTTTTGGAGTTTCGGAGATTTGGAGTTTTGGCGTTTTTGAGATTCGGAATCTTGGGGTTTCGGAATTTTGTAGTTTTGTAGTTTTGGAGTGTCACAGTTTTGGAGTGTTGGAGTTTTGGAGCTTTGGAGTTTTGGAGTTTTTGAGTTTTTGAGTTTTGGATTTTTGCACTTTTGGAGTTTTGGAGTTTCGGAGTTTCGGAGTTTTGGAGTTTCAGAGTTTTGGAGGTTCAGTGTTGTGGAGTTTCGGCATTTTTGAGTATTGGAGTTTCGGAGTTTCGGAGTTTTGGAGAATTGCAGTTTTGGAGTTTTGGAGTTTCGAATTTTCAGTTTCGGATTTTTGGAGTTTTGGTGTTTTGGAGTTTCGGAGTTTCGGAGTTTTGGAGTATTGCAGTTTTGGAGTTTTGGAGTTTTGGAGTTTTGGAATTGCGAATTTTCAGAGTTTAGGATTTTTGGAGTTTTGGAGTTTTGGAGAATTGGAGTTTTGGCGTTTTCGAGATTCGGAATCTTGGAGTTTCGGAATTTTGTAGTCTTGGAGTTTTGGAGTTTAGGAGTTTCGGAGTTTCGGAGTTTCGGAGTTTTGGAGTTTCAGAGTTTTCGAGGTTCAGGGTTGTGGAGTTTCGGAATTTTTGAGTTTTGGAGTTTCGGAGTTTCGGAGTTTTGGAGTTTTGGAGTTTCGAATTTTCAGTTCCGGATTTTTGAAGTTTTGGAGTTTCGGAGGTTTGGAGTTTTGGCGTTTTGGAGTTTCGGAATCTTGGAGTTTCGGAATTTTGTAGTTTTGTAGTTTTGGAGTGTCAGAGTTTTGGAGTGTTGGAGTTTTGGAGCTTTGGAGTTTTGGAGCTTTGGAGGTATGGAATTTTGGATATTCAGGGTTTTGTTCCAGAATTTTGTAGTTTTGGAGTTTTGGAGTGTCGGAGTTTCGAATTATTGGAGTTTTCGAGTTTTGGAATTTTTGATTTTTGGAGGTATGGATTTTTGGAGTTTTGGAGTTTTGGATTTTTGCACTTTTGGAGTTTTGGAGTTTCGGAGTTTTGGAGTTTCGGAGTTTTGGAGTTTCGGAGTTTTGGAGATTCAGGGTTGTGGAGTTTCGGAATTTTTGAGTTTTGGAGTTTTGGAGTTTTGGAGTTTCGGAGTTTCGGAGTTTCGGAGTTTCGGAGTTTTGGAGTTTTGCAGTTTCGGAGTTTTGGAGTTTTGGAGTTTTGGAGTTTCGGAGTTT
Organism: Amblyomma mixtum; assembly: GCF_055824585.1. Taxonomy (NCBI): domain Eukaryota; kingdom Metazoa; phylum Arthropoda; class Arachnida; order Ixodida; family Ixodidae; genus Amblyomma; species Amblyomma mixtum. The sequence continues at coordinate 116,713,139 of NC_143012.1, read as the reverse complement.
TGGAGTTTCAGAGTTTTCGAGGTTCAGGGTTGTGGAGTTTCGGAATTTTTGAGATTTGGAGTTTCGGAGTTTTGGAGTTTTGGTGTTTTGGAGTTTCGAATTTTCAGAGTTTCGGATTTTTGGAGTTTTGGAGTTCCATAGATTTGGAGTTTCAGAGTTTTGGAGGTTCAGGGTTGTGGAGTTTCGGAATTTTTGAGTTTTGGAGTTTCAGAGTTTTGGAGTTTTGGAGTTTCGGAGTTTCGGAGTTTCAGAGTTTTCGAGGTTCAGGGTTGTGGAGTTTCGGAATTTTTGAGTTTTGGAGTTTCGGAGTTTTGGAGTTTTGGAGTTTCGAATTTTCAGTTCCGGATTTTTTGAAGTTTTGGAGTTTCGGAGATTTGGAGTTTTGGCGTTTTGGAGATTCGGAATCTTGGAGTTTCGGAATTTTGTAGTTTTGTAGTTTTGGAGTGTCAGAGTTTTGGAGTGTTGGAGTTATGGAGCTTTGGAGTTTTGGAGTTTTGGAGTTTTGGAGTTTTGGATTTTTGCACTTTTGGAGTTTTGGAGTTTTGGAGTTTCGGAGTTTCGGAGTTTTGGAGTTTCAGAGTTTTGGAGGTTCAGGGTTGTGGAGTTTCGGAATTTTTGAGTTTTGGAGTTTCGGAGTTTCGGAGTTTTGGAGTATTGCAGTTTTGGAATTTTGGAGTTTTAGAGTTTCGAATTTTCAGAGTTTCGGATTTTTGGAGTTTTGGAGTTTCGGAGATTTGGAGTTTTGGCGTTTTTGAGATTCGGAATCTTGGAGTTTCGGAATTTTGTAGTTTTGTAGTTTTGGAGTGTCACAGTTTTGGAGTGTTGGAGTTTTGGAGCTTTGGAGTTTTGGAGTTTTTGAGTTTTTGAGTTTTGGATTTTTGCACTTTTGGAGTTTTGGAGTTTCGGAGTTTCGGAGTTTTGGAGTTTCAGAGTTTTGGAGGTTCAGTGTTGTGGAGTTTCGGCATTTTTGAGTATTGGAGTTTCGGAGTTTCGGAGTTTTGGAGAATTGCAGTTTTGGAGTTTTGGAGTTTCGAATTTTCAGTTTCGGATTTTTGGAGTTTTGGTGTTTTGGAGTTTCGGAGTTTCGGAGTTTTGGAGTATTGCAGTTTTGGAGTTTTGGAGTTTTGGAGTTTTGGAATTGCGAATTTTCAGAGTTTAGGATTTTTGGAGTTTTGGAGTTTTGGAGAATTGGAGTTTTGGCGTTTTCGAGATTCGGAATCTTGGAGTTTCGGAATTTTGTAGTTTTGGAGTTTTGGAGTTTAGGAGTTTCGGAGTTTCGGAGTTTCGGAGTTTTGGAGTTTCAGAGTTTTCGAGGTTCAGGGTTGTGGAGTTTCGGAATTTTTGAGTTTTGGAGTTTCGGAGTTTCGGAGTTTTGGAGTTTTGGAGTTTCGAATTTTCAGTTCCGGATTTTTGAAGTTTTGGAGTTTCGGAGGTTTGGAGTTTTGGCGTTTTGGAGATTCGGAATCTTGGAGTTTCGGAATTTTGTAGTTTTGTAGTTTTGGAGTGTCAGAGTTTTGGAGTGTTGGAGTTTTTGAGCTTTGGAGTTTTGGAGCTTTGGAGGTATGGAATTTTGGATATTCAGGGTTTTGTTCCAGAATTTTGTAGTTTTGGAGTTTTGGAGTGTCGGAGTTTCGAATTATTGGAGTTTTCGAGTTTTGGAATTTTTGATTTTTGGAGGTATGGATTTTTGGAGTTTTGGAGTTTTGGATTTTTGCACTTTTGGAGTTTTGGAGTTTCGGAGTTTTGGAGTTTCGGAGTTTTGGAGTTTCGGAGTTTTGGAGATTCAGGGTTGTGGAGTTAAGGAATTTTTGAGTTTTGGAGTTTTGGAGTTTTGGAGTTTCGGAGTTTCGGAGTTTCGGAGTTTTGGAGTTTTGCAGTTTCGGAGTTTTGGAGTTTTGGAGTTTTGGAGTTTCGGAGTTTTGGAGTTTCAGAGTTTTCGAGGTTCAGGGTTGTGGAGTTTCGGAATTTTTGAGATTTGGAGTTTCGAGTTTTGGAGTTTTGGTGCTTTGGAGTTTCGAATTTTCAGAGTTTCGGATTTTTGGAGTTTTGGAGTTCCATAGATTTGGAGTTTCAGAGTTTTGGAGGTTCAGGGTTGTGGAGTTTCGGAATTTTTGAGTTTTGGAGTTTCAGAGTTTTGGAGTTTTGGAGTTTCGGAGTTTCAGAGTTTTCGAGGTTCAGGGTTGTGGAGTTTCGGAATTTTTGAGTTTTGGAGTTTCGGAGTTTCGGAGTTTTGGAGTTTTGGAGTTTCAGAGTTTTGGAGGTTCAGGGTTGTGGAGTTTCGGAATTTTTGAGTTTTGGAGTTTCGGAGTTTCGGAGCTTTGGAGTATTGCAGTTTTGGAATTTTGGAGTTTTGGAGTTTCGAATTTTCAGAGTTTCGGATTTTTGGAGTTTTGGAGTTTCAGAGAATTGGAGTTTTAACGTTTTCGAGATTCGGAATCTTGGAGTTTCGGAATTTTGTAGTTTTGTAGTTTTGGAGTGTCAGAGTTTTGGAGTGTTGGAGTTTTGGAGCTTTGGAGCTTTGGAGTTTGGGAGTTTTTGAGTTTTTGAGTTTTGGATTTTTGCACTTTTTGAAATTTGGAGTTTTGGAGTTTTGGAGTTTCGGAGTTTTGGAGTTTCAGAGTTTTGGAGGTTCAGGGTTGTGGAGTTTCGGAATTTTTGAGTTTTTGAGTTTCGGAGTTTCGGAGTTTTGGAGCATTGCAGTTTTGGAGTTCTGGAGTTTTGGAGTTTGGAATTTTCAGAGTTTCGGATTTTTGGAGTTTTGGAGTTTCGGAGATTTGGAGTTTTGGCCTTTTGGAGATTCGGGGTCTTGGAGTTTCGGAATTTTGTAGTTTTGCAGTTTTGGAGTGTCGGAGGCTTGGAGTGTTGGAGTTTTGGAGTTTTGGAGTTCTGGAGTTTTGGAGTTTCGGAGTTCCGGAGTTTTGGAGTTTCAGAGTTTTGGAGGTTCAGGGTTGTGGAATTTCGGAATTTTTGAGTTTTGGAGTTTCGGAGTTTTGGAGTATTGCAGTTTTGGAATTTTGGAGTTTTGGAGTTTCGAATTTTCAGAGTTTCGGATTTTTGGAGTTTTGGAGTTTCGGAGATTTGGAGTTTTGGCGTTTTTGAGATTCGGAATCTTGGAGTTTCGGAATTTTGTAGTTTTGTAGTTTTGGAGTGTACAGTTTTGGAGTGTTGGAGTTTTGGAGCTTTGGAGTTTTGGAGTTTTTGAGTTTTTGAGTTTTGGATTTTTGCACTTTTGGAGTTTTGGAGTTTTGGAGTTTCGGAGTTTCGGAGTTTTGGAGTTTCAGAGTTTTGGAGGTTCAGTGTTGTGGAGTTTCGGCATTTTTGAGTATTGGAGTTTCGGAGTTTTGGAGAATTGCAGTTTTGGAGTTTTGGAGTTTCGAATTTTCAGAGTTTCGGATTTTTGGAGTTTTGGAGTTTTGGAGTTTCGGAGTTTCGGAGTTTTGGAGTATTGCAGTTTTGGAGTTTTGGAGTTTTGGAGTTGCGAATTTTCAGAGTTTAGGATTTTTGGAGTTTTGGAGTTTTGGAGAATTGGAGTTTTGGCGTTTTCGAGATTCGGAATCTTGGAGTTTCGGAATTTTGTAGTTTTGGAGTTTTGGAGTTTAGGAGTTTCGGAGTTTCGGAGTTTCGGAGTTTTGGAGTTTCAGAGTTTTGGAGATTCAGGGTTGTGGAGTGTCGGAATTTTTGAGTTTTGGAGTTTCGGAGTTTCGGAGTTTTGGAGTTTTGCAGTTTTGGAGTTTTGGAGTGTCGGAGTTTCGGAGTGTTGGAGTTTTGGAGTTTTAGAGTTTTAGAGTTTTGGAGTTTTGAAATTTTTGAGTTTCGGATTTTTGGAGTTTGGAGTTTTAAGTTTTGGATTTTTGAGTTTTGGATTTTTGGATTTTTGGAGTTTTTGTTTTTTTGAGTTTTGGAGTTTTGGATTTTTGCACTTTTGGAGGTTTGGAGTTTTGGAGTTTTGGATTTTTGGAGCTTTGGAGGTATGGAATTTTGGATATTCAGGGTTTTGTTTCAGAATTTTGTAGTTTTGGAGTTTTGGAGTGTCGGAGTTTCGAATTATTGGAGTTTTCGAGTTTTGGAATTTTTGATTTTTGGAGGTATGGATTTTTGGAGTTTCGGAGTTGTGGAGATTCGGGTTTGTGGAGTTTTGGAGTTTTGGAGTTTTGGATTTTTGCACTTTTGGAGTTTTGGAGTTTCGGAGTTTTGGAGTTTCGGAGTTTTGGAGATTCAGGGTTGTGGAGTTTCGGAATTTTTGAGTTTTGGAGTTTTGGAGTTTCGGAGTTTCGGAGTTTCGGAGTTTTGGAGTTTTGCAGTTTCGGAGTTTTGGAGTTTTGGAGTTTTGGAGTTTCGGAGTTTTGGGGTTTCAGAGTTTTCGAGGTTCAGGGTTGTGGAGTTTCGGAATTTTTGAGATTTGGAGTTTCGGAGTTTTGGAGTTTTGGTGTTTTGGAGTTTCGAATTTTCAGAGTTTCGGATATTTGGAGTTTTGGAGTTCCGGAGATTTGGAGTTTCAGAGTTTTGGAGGTTCAGGGTTGTGGAGTTTCGGAATTTTTGAGTTTTGGAGTTTCAGAGTTTTGGAGTTTTGGAGTTTCGGAGTTTCGGAGTTTCAGAGTTTTCGAGGTTCAGGGTTGTGGAGTTTCGGAATTTTTGAGTTTTGGAGTTTCGGAGTTTCGGAGTTTTGGAGTTTTGGAGTTTCAGAGTTTTGGAGGTTCAGGGTTGTGGAGTTTCGGAATTTTTGAGTTTTGGAGTTTCGGAGTTTCGGAGCTTTGGAGTATTGCAGTTTTGGAATTTTGGAGTTTTGGAGTTTCGAATTTTCAGAGTTTCGGATTTTTGGAGTTTTGGAGTTTCAGAGAATTGGAGTTTTAACGTTTTCGAGATTCGGAATCTTGGAGTTTCGGAATTTTGTAGTTTTGTAGTTTTGGAGTGTCGGAGATTTGGAGTGTTGGAGTTTTGGAGCTTTGGAGCTTTGGAGTTTGGGAGTTTTTGAGTTTCAGAGTTTTGGAGGTTCAGGGTTGTGGAGTTTCGGAATTTTTGAGTTTTGGAGTTTCGGAGTTTCGGAGTTTTGGAGCATTGCAGTTTTGGAGTTCTGGAGTTTTGGAGTTTGGAATTTTCAGAGTTTCGGATTTTTGGAGTTTTGGAGTTTCGGAGATTTGGAGTTTTGGCCTTTTGGAGATTCGGGGTCTTGGAGTTTCGGAATTTTGTAGTTTTGCAGTTTTGGAGTGTCGGAGGTTTGGAGTGTTGGAGTTTTGGAGTCATGGAGTTCTGGAGTTTTGGAGTTTTGGAGTTTCGGAGTTTCGGAGTTTTGGAGTTTCAGAGTTTTGGAGGTTCAGGGTTGTGGAATTTCGGAATTTTTGAGTTTTGGAGTTTCGGAGTTTTGGAGTATTGCAGTTTTGGAATTTTGGAGTTTTGGAGTTTCGAATTTTCAGGGTTTCGGATTTTGGAGTTTTGGAGTTTCGGAGATTTGGAGTTTTGGCGTTTTGGAGATTCGGAATCTTGGAGTTTCGGAATTTTGTAGTTTTGTAGTTTTGGAGTGTCAGAGTTTTGGAGTGTTGGAGTTTTGGAGCTTTGGAGTTTTTGAGTTTTTGAGTTTTTGATTTTTGCACTTTTGGAGTTTTGGAGTTTTGGAGTTTCGGAGTTTTGGAGTTTCAGAGTTTTGGAGGTTCAGGGTTGTGGAGTTTCGGAATTTTTGAGTATTGGAGTTTCGGAGTTTCGGAGTTTTGGAGAATTGCAGTTTTGGAGTTTTGGAGTTTCGAATTTTCAGAGTTTCGGATTTTTGGAGTTTTCGAGTTTCGGAGTTTTGGAGTTTCAGAGTTTTCGAGGTTCAGGGTTGTGGAGTTTCGGAATTTTTGAGTTTTGGAGTTTCGGAGTTTCGGAGTTTTGGAGTTTTGGAGTTTCGGAGATTTGGAGTTTTGGCGTTTTGAAGATTCGGAATCTTGGAGTTTCGGAATTTTGTAGTTTTGTAGTTTTCGAGTGTCGGAGTTTTGGAGTGTTGGAGTTTTGGAGCTTTGGAGTTTTGGAGTTTTTGAGTTTTGGATTTTTGCACTTTTGGAGTTTTGGAGTTTCAGAGTTTTGGAGGTTCAGGGTTGTGGAGTTTCGGAATTTTTGAGTTTTGGAGTTTCGGAGTTTTGGAGAATTGCAGTTTTGGAGTTTTGGGGTTTGGAGTTTCGAATTTTCAGAGTTTCGGATTTTTGGAGTTTTGGAGTTTCGGAGTTTCGGAGTTTTGGAGTTTCAGAGTTTTCGAGGTTCAGGGTTGTGGAGTTTCGGAATTTTTGAGTTTTGGAGTTTCGGAGTTTTGGAGTTTTGGAGTTTCGAATTTTCAGTTCCGGATTTTTTGAAGTTTTGGAGTTTCGGAGATTTGGAGTTTTGGCGTTTTGGAGATTCGGAATCTTGGAGTTTCGGAATTTTGTAGTTTTGTAGTTTTGGAGTGTCAGAGTTTTGGAGTGTTGGAGTTATGGAGCTTTGGAGTTTTGGAGTTTTGGAGTTTTGGAGTTTTGGATTTTTGCACTTTTGGAGTTTTGGAGTTTTGGAGTTTTGGAGTTTCGGAGTTTCGGAGTTTTGGAGTTTCAGAGTTTTGGAGGTTCAGGGTTGTGGAGTTTCGGAATTTTTGAGTTTTGGAGTTTCGGAGTTTCGGAGTTTTGGAGTATTGCAGTTTTGGAATTTTGGAGTTTTAGAGTTTCGAATTTTCAGAGTTTCGGATTTTTGGAGTTTTGGAGTTTCGGAATTTTGTAGTTTTGTAGTTTTGGAGTGTCACAGTTTTGGAGTGTTGGAGTTTTGGAGCTTTGGAGTTTTGGAGTTTTTGAGTTTTTGAGTTTTGGATTTTTGCACTTTTGGAGTTTTGGAGTTTCGGAGTTTCGGAGTTTTGGAGTTTCAGAGTTTTGGAGGTTCAGTGTTGTGGAGTTTCGGCATTTTTGAGTATTGGAGTTTCGGAGTTTCGGAGTTTTGGAGAATTGCAGTTTTGGAGTTTTGGAGTTTCGAATTTTCAGTTTCGGATTTTTGGAGTTTTGGAGTTTTGGAGTTTCGGAGTTTCGGAGTTTTGGAGTATTGCAGTTTTGGAGTTTTGGAGTTTTGGAATTGCGAATTTTCAGAGTTTAGGATTTTTGGAGTTTTGGAGTTTTGGAGAATTGGAGTTTTGGCGTTTTCGAGATTCGGAATCTTGGAGTTTCGGAATTTTGTAGTTTTGGAGTTTTGGAGTTTAGGAGTTTCGGAGTTTCGGAGTTTTGGAGTTTCAGAGTATTCGAGGTTCAGAGTTTCGGATTTTTGGAGTTTTGGAGTTTTGGAGTTTCGGAGTTTCGGAGTTTTGGAGTATTGCAGTTTTGGAGTTTTGGAGTTTTGGAGTTGCGAATGTTCAGAGTTTAGGATTTTTGGAGTTTTGGAGTTTTGGAGAATTGGACTTTTGGCGTTTTCGAGATTCGGAATCTTGGAGTTTCGGAATTTTGTAGTTTTGGAGTTTTGGAGTTTAGGAGTTTCGGAGTTTCGGAGTTTCGGAGTTTTGGAGTTTCAGAGTTTTGGAGATTCAGGGTTGCGGAGTGTCGGAATTTTTTAGTTTTGGAGTTTCGGAGTTTCGGAGTTTTGGAGTTTTGCAGTTTTGGAGTTTTGGTGTTCTGGAGTTTTGGAGTTTCGAATTTTCAGAGTTTCAAATTTTTGGAGTTTTGGAGTTTCGGAGATTTGGAATTTCGGCGTTTTGGGGATTCGGGGTCTTGGAGTTTCGGAATTTTGTAGTTTTGTGGTTTTGGAGGGTCGGAGTTTCGGAGTGTTGGAGTTTTGGAGTTTTAGAGTTTTGGAGTTTTGAAATTTTTGAGTTTCGGATTTTTGGAGTTTGGAGTTTTTAAGTTTTGGATTTTTGAGTTTTGGATTTTTGGATTTTTGGAGTTTTTGTGTTTTTGAGTTTTGGAGTTTTGGATTTTTGCACTTTTGGAGGTTTGGAGTTTTGGAGTTTTGGATTTTTGGAGCTTTGGAGGTATGGATTTTTGGATATTCAGGGTTTTGTTCCAGAATTTTGTAGTTTTGGAGTTTTGGAGTGTCGGAGTTTCGAATTATTGGAGTTTTCGTGTTTTGGAATTTTTGATTTTTGGAGGTATGGATTTTTGGAGTTTCGGAGTTGTGGAGATTCGGGTTTGTGGAGTTTTGGAGTTTTGGAGTTTTGGATTTTTACACTTTTGGAGTTTTGGAGTTTCGGAGTTTTGGAGATTCAGGGTTGTGGAGTTTGGGAATTTTTGAGTTTTGGAGTTTTGGAGTTTCGGAGTTCCGGAGTTTCGGAGTTTCGGAGTTTTGGAGCTTTGCAGTTTCGGAGTTTTGGAGTTTTGGAGTTTCGAATTTTCAGTTTCGGATTTTTGGAGTTTTGGACCTTCGGAGATTTGGAGTTTTGGCGTTTTGGAGATTCGGAATCTTGGAGTTTCGGAATTTTGTAGTTTTGTAGTTTTCGAGTGTCGGAGTTTTGGAGTGTTGGAGTTTTGGAGCTTTGGAGTTTTGGAGTTTTTGAGTTTTGGAGTTTCAGAGTTCTGGAGGTTCAGGGTTGTGGAGTTTCGGAATTTTTGAGTTTTGGAGTTTCGGAGTTTCGGAGTTTTGGAGTATTGCAGTTTCGGATTTTTGGAGTTTTGGAGTTTCGGAGATTTGGAGTTTTGGCGTTTTGGAGTTTCGAATTTTCAGAGTTTGGGATTTTTGGAGTTTTGGAGTTTCGGAGATTTGGAGTTTTGGCGTTTTGGAGTTTCGGAGTTTCGGAGTTTTGGAGTTTCAGAGTTTTGGAGGTTCAGGGTTGTGGAGTTTCGGAATTTTTGAGTATTGGAGTTTCGGAGTTTTGGAGTTTTGGAGAATTGCAGTTTTGGAGTTTTGGAGTTTCGAATTTTCAGAGTTTCGGATTTTTGGAGTTTTGGAGTTTCGGAGATTTGGAGTTTTGGCGTTTTGGAGTTTCGAATTTTCAGAGTTTGGGATTTTTGGAGTTTTGGAGTTTCGGAGATTTGGAGTTTTGGAGTTTCGGAGTTTCGGAGTTTTGGAGTTTTGGAGTTTTTGAGTTTTGGAGTTTTGGATTTTTGCAATTTTGGAGTTTTGGAGTTTTGGAGTTTCGGAGTTTCGGAGTTTTGGAGTCTCAGAGTTTTGGAGGTTCAGGGTTGTGGAGTTTCGGAATTTTTGAGTTTTGGAGTTTCGGAGTTTCGGAGCTTTGGAGTATTGCAGTTTTGAAATTTTGGAGTTTCGGATTTTCAGAGTTTAGGATTTTTGGAGTTTTGGAGTTTCGGAGTTTTGGAGATTCAGGGTTGTGGAGTTTCGGAATTTTTGAGTTTTGGAGTTTTGGAGTTTTGGAGTTTCGGAGTTTCGGAGTTTCGGAGTTTTGGAGTTTTGCAGTTTCGGAGTTTTGGAGTTTTGGAGTTTCGGAGTTTTGGAGTTTCAGAGTTTTCGAGGTTCAGGGTTGTGGAGTTTCGGAATTTTTGAGATTTGGAGTTTCGGAGTTTTGGAGTTTTGGAGTTTCGGAGTTTTGGAGTTTCAGAGTTTTCGAGGTTCAGGGTTGTGGAGTTTCGGAATTTTTGAGATTTGGAGTTTCGGAGTTTTGGAGTTTTGGTGTTTTGGAGTTTCGAATTTTCAGATTTTTGGAGTTTTGGAGTTCCATAGATTTGGAGTTTCAGAGTTTTGGAGGTTCAGGGTTGTGGAGTTTCGGAATTTTTGAGTTTTGGAGTTTCAGAGTTTTGGAGTTTTGGAGTTTCGGAGTTTCGGAGTTTCAGAGTTTTCGAGGTTCAGGGTTGTGGAGTTTCGGAATTTTTGAGTTTTGGAGTTTCGGAGTTTCGGAGTTTTGGAGTTTTGGAGTTTCAGAGTTTTGGAGGTTCAGGGTTGTGGAGTTTCGGAATTTTTGAGTTTTGGAGTTTCGGAGTTTCGGAGCTTTGGAGTATTGCAGTTTTGGAATTTTGGAGTTTTGGAGTTTCGAATTTTCAGAGTTTCGGATTTTTGGAGTTTTGGAGTTTCAGAGAATTGGAGTTTTAACGTTTTCGAGATTCGGAATCTTGGAGTTTCGGAATTTTGTAGTTTTGTAGTTTTGGAGTGTCAGAGTTTTGGAGTGTTGGAGTTTTGGAGCTTTGGAGCTTTGGAGTTTGGGAGTTTTTGAGTTTTGGATTTTTGCACTTTTTGAAATTTGGAGTTTTGGAGTTTTGGAGTTTCGGAGTTTTGGAGTTTCAGAGTTTTGGAGGTTCAGGGTTGTGGAGTTTCGGAATTTTTGAGTTTTTGAGTTTCGGAGTTTCGGAGTTTTGGAGCATTGCAGTTTTGGAGTTCTGGAGTTTTGGAGTTTGGAATTTTCAGAGTTTCGGATTTTTGGAGTTTTGGAGTTTCGGAGATTTGGAGTTTTGGCCTTTTGGAGATTCGGGGTCTTGGAGTTTCGGAATTTTGTAGTTTTGCAGTTTTGGAGTGTCGGAGGCTTGGAGTGTTGGAGTTTTGGAGTTTTGGAGTTCTGGAGTTTTGGAGTTTCGGAGTTTCGGAGTTTTGGAGTTTCAGAGTTTTGGAGGTTCAGGGTTGTGGAATTTCGGAATTTTTGAGTTTTGGAGTTTCGGAGTTTTGGAGTATTGCAGTTTTGGAATTTTGGAGTTTTGGAGTTTCGAATTTTCAGTTTCGGATTTTTGGAGTTTTGGAGTTTCGGAGATTTGGAGTTTTGGCGTTTTTGAGATTCGGAATCTTGGAGTTTCTGAATTTTGTAGTTTTGTAGTTTTGGAGTGTACAGTTTTGGAGTGTTGGAGTTTTGGAGCTTTGGAGTTTTGGAGTTTTTGAGTTTTTGAGTTTTGGATTTTTGCACTTTTGGAGTTTTGGAGTTTCGGAGTTTCGGAGTTTTGGAGTTTCAGAGTTTTGGAGGTTCAGTGTTGTGGAGTTTCGGCATTTTTGAGTATTGGAGTTTCGGAGTTTCGGAGTTTTGGAGAATTGCAGTTTTGGAGTTTTGGAGTTTCGAATTTTCAGAGTTTCGGATTTTTGGAGTTTTGGAGTTTTGGAGTTTCGGAGTTTCGGAGTTTTGGAGTATTGCAGTTTTGGAGTTTTGGAGTTTTGGAGTTGCGAATGTTCAGAGTTTAGGATTTTTGGAGTTTTGGAGTTTTGGAGAATTGGACTTTTGGCGTTTTCGAGATTCGGAATCTTGGAGTTTCGGAATTTTGTAGTTTTGGAGTTTTGGAGTTTAGGAGTTTCGGAGTTTCGGAGTTTCGGAGTTTTGGAGTTTCAGAGTTTTGGAGATTCAGGGTTGCGGAGTGTCGGAATTTTTTAGTTTTGGAGTTTCGGAGTTTCGGAGTTTTGGAGTTTTGCAGTTTTGGAGTTTTGGTGTTCTGGAGTTTTGGAGTTTCGAATTTTCAGAGTTTCAAATTTTTGGAGTTTTGGAGTTTCGGAGATTTGGAATTTCGGCGTTTTGGGGATTCGGGGTCTTGGAGTTTCGGAATTTTGTAGTTTTGTGGTTTTGGAGGGTCGGAGTTTCGGAGTGTTGGAGTTTTGGAGTTTTAGAGTTTTAGAGTTTTGGAGTTTTGAAATTTTTGAGTTTCGGATTTTTGGAGTTTGGAGTTTTTAAGTTTTGGATTTTTGAGTTTTGGATTTTTGGATTTTTGGAGTTTTTGTGTTTTTGAGTTTTGGAGTTTTGGATTTTTGCACTTTTGGAGGTTTGGAGTTTTGGAGTTTTGGATTTTTGGAGCTTTGGAGGTATGGATTTTTGGATATTCAGGGTTTTGTTCCAGAATTTTGTAGTTTTGGAGTTTTGGAGTGTCGGAGTTTCGAATTATTGGAGTTTTCGTGTTTTGGAATTTTTGATTTTTGGAGGTATGGATTTTTGGAGTTTCGGAGTTGTGGAGATTCGGGTTTGTGGAGTTTTGGAGTTTTGGAGTTTTGGATTTTTACACTTTTGGAGTTTTGGAGTTTCGGAGTTTTGGAGATTCAGGGTTGTGGAGTTTGGGAATTTTTGAGTTTTGGAGTTTTGGAGTTTCGGAGTTCCGGAGTTTCGGAGTTTCGGAGTTTTGGAGCTTTGCAGTTTCGGAGTTTTGGAGTTTTGGAGTTTCGAATTTTCAGTTTCGGATTTTTGGAGTTTTGGACCTTCGGAGATTTGGAGTTTTGGCGTTTTGGAGATTCGGAATCTTGGAGTTTCGGAATTTTGTAGTTTTGTAGTTTTCGAGTGTCGGAGTTTTGGAGTGTTGGAGTTTTGGAGCTTTGGAGTTTTGGAGTTTTTGAGTTTTGGAGTTTCAGAGTTCTGGAGGTTCAGGGTTGTGGAGTTTCGGAATTTTTGAGTTTTGGAGTTTCGGAGTTTCGGAGTTTTGGAGTATTGCAGTTTTGGAATTTTGGAGTTTTGGAGTTTCGAATTTTCAGAGTTTCGGATTTTTGGAGTTTTGGAGTTTCGGAGATTTGGAGTTTTGGCGTTTTGGAGTTTCGAATTTTCAGAGTTTGGGATTTTTGGAGTTTTGGAGTTTCGGAGATTTGGAGTTTTGGCGTTTTGGAGTTTCGGAGTTTCGGAGTTTTGGAGTTTCAGAGTTTTGGAGGTTCAGGGTTGTGGAGTTTCGGAATTTTTGAGTATTGGAGTTTCGGAGTTTTGGAGTTTTGGAGAATTGCAGTTTTGGAGTTTTGGAGTTTCGAATTTTCAGAGTTTCGGATTTTTGGAGTTTTGGAGTTTCGGAGATTTGGAGTTTTGGCGTTTTGGAGTTTCGAATTTTCAGAGTTTGGGATTTTTGGAGTTTTGGAGTTTCGGAGATTTGGAGTTTTGGAGTTTCGGAGTTTCGGAGTTTTGGAGTTTTGGAGTTTTTGAGTTTTGGAGTTTTGGATTTTTGCAATTTTGGAGTTTTGGAGTTTTGGAGTTTCGGAGTTTCGGAGTTTTGGAGTCTCAGAGTTTTGGAGGTTCAGGGTTGTGGAGTTTCGGAATTTTTGAGTTTTGGAGTTTCGGAGTTTCGGAGCTTTGGAGTATTGCAGTTTTGAAATTTTGGAGTTTCGGATTTTCAGAGTTTAGGATTTTTGGAGTTTTGGAGTTTCGGAGTTTTGGAGATTCAGGGTTGTGGAGTTTCGGAATTTTTGAGTTTTGGAGTTTTGGAGTTTTGGAGTTTCGGAGTTTCGGAGTTTCGGAGTTTTGGAGTTTTGCAGTTTCGGAGTTTTGGAGTTTTGGAGTTTCGGAGTTTTGGAGTTTCAGAGTTTTCGAGGTTCAGGGTTGTGGAGTTTCGGAATTTTTGAGATTTGGAGTTTCGGAGTTTTGGAGTTTTGGTGTTTTGGAGTTTCGAATTTTCAGATTTTTGGAGTTTTGGAGTTCCATAGATTTGGAGTTTCAGAGTTTTGGAGGTTCAGGGTTGTGGAGTTTCGGAATTTTTGAGTTTTGGAGTTTCAGAGTTTTGGAGTTTTGGAGTTTCGGAGTTTCGGAGTTTCAGAGTTTTCGAGGTTCAGGGTTGTGGAGTTTCGGAATTTTTGAGTTTTGGAGTTTCGGAGTTTCGGAGTTTTGGAGTTTTGGAGTTTCAGAGTTTTGGAGGTTCAGGGTTGTGGAGTTTCGGAATTTTTGAGTTTTGGAGTTTCGGAGTTTCGGAGCTTTGGAGTATTGCAGTTTTGGAATTTTGGAGTTTTGGAGTTTCGAATTTTCAGAGTTTCGGATTTTTGGAGTTTTGGAGTTTCATAGAATTGGAGTTTTAACGTTTTCGAGATTCGGAATCTTGGAGTTTCGGAATTTTGTAGTTTTGTAGTTTTGGAGTGTCAGAGTTTTGGAGTGTTGGAGTTTTGGAGCTTTGGAGCTTTGGAGTTTGGGAGTTTTTGAGTTTTTGAGTTTTGGATTTTTGCACTTTTTGAAATTTGGAGTTTTGGAGTTTTGGAGTTTCGGAGTTTTGGAGTTTCAGAGTTTTGGAGGTTCAGGGTTGTGGAGTTTCGGAATTTTTGAGTTTTTGAGTTTCGGAGTTTCGGAGTTTTGGAGCATTGCAGTTTTGGAGTTCTGGAGTTTTGGAGTTTGGAATTTTCAGAGTTTCGGATTTTTGGAGTTTTGGAGTTTCGGAGATTTGGAGTTTTGGCCTTTTGGAGATTCGGGGTCTTGGAGTTTCGGAATTTTGTAGTTTTGCAGTTTTGGAGTGTCGGAGGCTTGGAGTGTTGGAGTTTTGGAGTTTTGGAGTTCTGGAGTTTTGGAGTTTCGGAGTTTCGCAGTTTTGGAGTTTCAGAGTTTTGGAGGTTCAGGGTTGTGGAATTTCGGAATTTTTGAGTTTTGGAGTTTCGGAGTTTTGGAGTATTGCAGTTTTGGAATTTTGGAGTTTTGGAGTTTCGAATTTTCAGTTTCGGATTTTTGGAGTTTTGGAGTTTCGGAGATTTGGAGTTTTGGCGTTTTTGAGATTCGGAATCTTGGAGTTTCGGAATTTTGTAGTTTTGTAGTTTTGGAGTGTACAGTTTTGGAGTGTTGGAGTTTTGGAGCTTTGGAGTTTTGGAGTTTTTGAGTTTTTGAGTTTTGGATTTTTGCACTTTTGGAGTTTTGGAGTTTCGGAGTTTCGGAGTTTTGGAGTTTCAGAGTTTTGGAGGTTCAGTGTTGTGGAGTTTCGGCATTTTTGAGTATTGGAGTTTCGGAGTTTCGGAGTTTTGGAGAATTGCAGTTTTGGAGTTTTGGAGTTTCGAATTTTCAGAGTTTCGGATTTTTGGAGTTTTGGAGTTTTGGAGTTTCGGAGTTTCGGAGTTTTGGAGTATTGCAGTTTTGGAGTTTTGGAGTTTTGGAGTTGCGAATGTTCAGAGTTTAGGATTTTTGGAGTTTTGGAGTTTTGGAGAATTGGACTTTTGGCGTTTTCGAGATTCGGAATCTTGGAGTTTCGGAATTTTGTAGTTTTGGAGTTTTGGAGTTTAGGAGTTTCGGAGTTTCGGAGTTTCGGAGTTTTGGAGTTTCAGAGTTTTGGAGATTCAGGGTTGCGGAGTGTCGGAATTTTTTAGTTTTGGAGTTTCGGAGTTTCGGAGTTTTGGAGTTTTGCAGTTTTGGAGTTTTGGTGTTCTGGAGTTTTGGAGTTTCGAATTTTCAGAGTTTCAAATTTTTGGAGTTTTGGAGTTTCGGAGATTTGGAATTTCGGCGTTTTGGGGATTCGGGGTCTTGGAGTTTCGGAATTTTGTAGTTTTGTGGTTTTGGAGGGTCGGAGTTTCGGAGTGTTGGAGTTTTGGAGTTTTAGAGTTTTAGAGTTTTGGAGTTTTGAAATTTTTGAGTTTCGGATTTTTGGAGTGTGGAGTTTTTAAGTTTTGGATTTTTGAGTTTTGGATTTTTGGATTTTTGGAGTTTTTGTGTTTTTGAGTTTTGGAGTTTTGGATTTTTGCACTTTTGGAGGTTTGGAGTTTTGGAGTTTTGGATTTTTGGAGCTTTGGAGGTATGGATTTTTGGATATTCAGGGTTTTGTTCCAGAATTTTGTAGTTTTGGAGTTTTGGAGTGTCGGAGTTTCGAATTATTGGAGTTTTCGTGTTTTGGAATTTTTGATTTTTGGAGGTATGGATTTTTGGAGTTTCGGAGTTGTGGAGATTCGGGTTTGTGGAGTTTTGGAGTTTTGGAGTTTTGGATTTTTACACTTTTGGAGTTTTGGAGTTTCGGAGTTTTGGAGATTCAGGGTTGTGGAGTTTGGGAATTTTTGAGTTTTGGAGTTTTGGAGTTTCGGAGTTCCGGAGTTTCGGAGTTTCGGAGTTTTGGAGCTTTGCAGTTTCGGAGTTTTGGAGTTTTGGAGTTTCGAATTTTCAGTTTCGGATTTTTGGAGTTTTGGACCTTCGGAGATTTGGAGTTTTGGCGTTTTGGAGATTCGGAATCTTGGAGTTTCGGAATTTTGTAGTTTTGTAGTTTTCGAGTGTCGGAGTTTTGGAGTGTTGGAGTTTTGGAGCTTTGGAGTTTTGGAGTTTTTGAGTTTTGGAGTTTCAGAGTTCTGGAGGTTCAGGGTTGTGGAGTTTCGGAATTTTTGAGTTTTGGAGTTTCGGAGTTTCGGAGTTTTGGAGTATTGCAGTTTTGGAATTTTGGAGTTTTGGAGTTTCGAATTTTCAGAGTTTCGGATTTTTGGAGTTTTGGAGTTTCGGAGATTTGGAGTTTTGGCGTTTTGGAGTTTCGAATTTTCAGAGTTTGGGATTTTTGGAGTTTTGGAGTTTGGGAGATTTGGAGTTTTGGCGTTTTGGAGTTTCGGAGTTTCGGAGTTTTGGAGTTTCAGAGTTTTGGAGGTTCAGGGTTGTGGAGTTTCGGAATTTTTGAGTATTGGAGTTTCGGAGTTTTGGAGTTTTGGAGAATTGCAGTTTTGGAGTTTTGGAGTTTCGAATTTTCAGAGTTTCGGATTTTTGGAGTTTTGGAGTTTCGGAGATTTGGAGTTTTGGCGTTTTGGAGTTTCGAATTTTCAGAGTTTGGGATTTTTGGAGTTTTGGAGTTTCGGAGATTTGGAGTTTTGGAGTTTCGGAGTTTCGGAGTTTTGGAGTTTTGGAGTTTTTGAGTTTTGGAGTTTTGGATTTTTGCAATTTTGGAGTTTTGGAGTTTTGGAGTTTCGGAGTTTCGGAGTTTCGGAGTCTCAGAGTTTTGGAGGTTCAGGGTTGTGGAGTTTCGGAATTTTTGAGTTTTGGAGTTTCGGAGTTTCGGAGCTTTGGAGTATTGCAGTTTTGAAATTTTGGAGTTTCGGATTTTCAGAGTTTAGGATTTTTGGAGTTTTGGAGTTTTGGAGAATTGGAGTTTTGGCGTTTTCGAGATTCGGAATCTTGGAGTTTCGGAATTTTGTAGTTTTGGAGTTTTGGAGTTTAGGAGTTTCGGAGTTTCGGAGTTTTGGAGTTTCAGAGTTTTCGAGGTTCAGGGTTGTGGAGTTTCGGAATTTTTGAGTTTTGGAGTTTCGGAGTTTCGGAGTTTTGGAGTTTTGGAGTTTCGAATTTTCAGTTCCGGATTTTTGAAGTTTTGGAGTTTCGGAGGTTTGGAGTTTTGGCGTTTTGGAGATTCGGAATCTTGGAGTTTCGGAATTTTGTAGTTTTGTAGTTTTGGAGTGTCAGAGTTTTGGAGTGTTGGAGTTTTGGAGCTTTGGAGTTTTGGAGCTTTGGAGGTATGGAATTTTGGATATTCAGGGTTTTGTTCCAGAATTTTGTAGTTTTGGAGTTTTGGAGTGTCGGAGTTTCGAATTATTGGAGTTTTCGAGTTTTGGAATTTTTGATTTTTGGAGGTATGGATTTTTGGAGTTTTGGAGTTTTGGATTTTTGCACTTTTGGAGTTTTGGAGTTTCGGAGTTTTGGAGTTTCGGAGTTTTGGAGTTTCGGAGTTTTGGAGATTCAGGGTTGTGGAGTTTCGGAATTTTTGAGTTTTGGAGTTTTGGAGTTTTGGAGTTTCGGAGTTTCGGAGTTTCGGAGTTTTGGAGTTTTGCAGTTTCGGAGTTTTGGAGTTTTGGAGTTTTGGAGTTTCGGAGTTTTGGAGTTTCAGAGTTTTCGAGGTTCAGGGTTGTGGAGTTTCGGAATTTTTGAGATTTGGAGTTTCGGAGTTTTGGAGTTTTGGTGTTTTGGAGTTTCGAATTTTCAGAGTTTCGGATTTTTGGAGTTTTGGAGTTCCATAGATTTGGAGTTTCAGAGTTTTGGAGGTTCAGGGTTGTGGAGTTTCGGAATTTTTGAGTTTTGGAGTTTCAGAGTTTTGGAGTTTTGGAGTTTCGGAGTTTCGGAGTTTCAGAGTTTTCGAGGTTCAGGGTTGTGGAGTTTCGGAATTTTTGAGTTTTGGAGTTTCGGAGTTTCGGAGTTTTGGAGTTTTGGAGTTTCAGAGTTTTGCAGGTTCAGGGTTGTGGAGTTTCGGAATTTTTGAGTTTTGGAGTTTCGGAGTTTCGGAGCTTTGGAGTATTGCAGTTTTGGAATTTTGGAGTTTTGGAGTTTCGAATTTTCAGAGTTTCGGATTTTTGGAGTTTTGGACTTTCAGAGAATTGGAGTTTTAACGTTTTCGAGATTCGGAATCTTGGAGTTTCGGAATTTTGTAGTTTTGTAGTTTTGGAGTGTCAGAGTTTTGGAGTGTTGGAGTTTTGGAGCTTTGGAGCTCTGGAGTTTGGGAGTTTTTGAGTTTTTGAGTTTTGGATTTTTGCACTTTTTGAAATTTGGAGTTTTGGAGTTTTGGAGTTTCGGAGTTTTGGAGTTTCAGAGTTTTGGAGGTTCAGGGTTGTGGAGTTTCGGAATTTTTGAGTTTTTGAGTTTCGGAGTTTCGGAGTTTCGGAGTTTTGGAGCATTGCAGTTTTGGAGTTCTGGAGTTTTGGAGTTTGGAATTTTCAGAGTTTCGGATTTTTGGAGTTTTGGAGTTTCGGAGATTTGGAGTTTTGGCCTTTTGGAGATTCGGGGTCTTGGAGTTTCGGAATTTTGTAGTTTTGCAGTTTTGGAGTGTCGGAGGCTTGGAGTGTTGGAGTTTTGGAGTTTTGGAGTTCTGGAGTTTTGGAGTTTCGGAGTTTCGGAGTTTCGGAGTTTCAGAGTTTTGGAGGTTCAGGGTTGTGGAATTTCGGAATTTTTGAGTTTTCGAGTTTCGGAGTTTTGGAGTATTGCAGTTTTGGAATTTTGGAGTTTTGGAGTTTCGAATTTTCAGAGTTTCGGATTTTTGGAGTTTTGGAGTTTCGGAGATTTGGAGTTTTGGTGTTTTTGAGATTCGGAATCTTGGAGTTTCGGAATTTTGTAGTTTTGTAGTTTTGGAGTGTACAGTTTTGGAGTGTTGGAGTTTTGGAGCTTTGGAGTTTTTGAGTTTTTGAGTTTTTGAGTTTTGGATTTTTGCACTTTTGGAGTTTTGGAGTTTCGGAGTTTCGGAGTTTTGGAGTTTCAGAGTTTTGGAGGTTCAGTGTTGTGGAGTTTCGGCATTTTTGAGTATTGGAGTTTCGGAGTTTCGGAGTTTTGGAGAATTGCAGTTTTGGAGTTTTGGAGTTTCGAATTTTCAGAGTTTCGGATTTTTGGAGTTTTGGAGTTTTGGAGTTTCGGAGTTTCGGAGTTTTGGAGTATTGCAGTTTTGGAGTTTTGGAGTTTTGGAGTTGCGAATGTTCAGAGTTTAGGATTTTTGGAGTTTTGGAGTTTTGGAGAATTGGACTTTTGGCGTTTTCGAGATTCGGAATCTTGGAGTTTCGGAATTTTGTAGTTTTGGAGTTTTGGAGTTTAGGAGTTTCGGAGTTTCGGAGTTTCGGAGTTTTGGAGTTTCAGAGTTTTGGAGATTCAGGGTTGTGGAGTGTCGGAATTTTTTAGTTTTGGAGTTTCGGAGTTTCGGAGTTTTGGAGTTTTGCAGTTTTGGAGTTTTGGTGTTCTGGAGTTTTGGAGTTTCGAATTTTCAGAGTTTCAAATTTTTGGAGTTTTGGAGTTTCGGAGATTTGGAATTTCAGCGTTTTGGGGATTCGGGGTCTTGGAGTTTCGGAATTTTGTAGTTTTGTGGTTTTGGAGGGTCGGAGTTTCGGAGTGTTGGAGTTTTGGAGTTTTAGAGTTTTAGAGTTTTGGAGTTTTGAAATTTTTGAGTTTCGGATTTTTGGAGTTTGGAGTTTTTAAGTTTTGGATTTTTGAGTTTTGGATTTTTGGATTTTTGGAGTTTTTGTGTTTTTGAGTTTTGGAGTTTTGGATTTTTGCACTTTTGGAGGTTTGGAGTTTTGGAGTTTTGGATTTTTGGAGCTTTGGAGGTATGGATTTTTGGATATTCAGGGTTTTGTTCCAGAATTTTGTAGTTTTGGAGTTTTGGAGTGTCGGAGTTTCGAATTATTGGAGTTTTCGTGTTTTGGAATTTTTGATTTTCGGAGGTATGGATTTTTGGAGTTTCGGAGTTGTGGAGATTCGGGTTTGTGGAGTTTTGGAGTTTTGGAGTTTTGGATTTTTACACTTTTGGAGTTTTGGAGTTTCGGAGTTTTGGAGATTCAGGGTTGTGGAGTTTGCGAATTTTTGAGTTTTGGAGTTTCGGAGTTCCGGAGTTTCGGAGTTTTGGAGTTTTGCAGTTTCGGAGTTTTGGAGTTTTGGAGTTTCGAATTTTCAGTTTCGGATTTTTGGAGTTTTGGACCTTCGGAGATTTGGAGTTTTGGCGTTTTGGAGATTCGGAATCTTGGAGTTTCGGAATTTTGTAGTTTTGTAGTTTTCGAGTGTCGGAGTTTTGGAGTGTTGGAGTTTTGGAGCTTTGGAGTTTTGGAGTTTTTGAGTTTTGGAGTTTCAGAGTTCTGGAGGTTCAGGGTTGTGGAGTTTCGGAATTTTTGAGTTTTGGAGTTTCGGAGTTTCGGAGTTTTGGAGTATTGCAGTTTTGGAATTTTGGAGTTTTGGAGTTTCGAATTTTCAGAGTTTCGGATTTTTGGAGTTTTGGAGTTTCGGAGATTTGGAGTTTTGGCGTTTTGGAGTTTCGGAGTTTCGGAGTTTTGGAGTTTCAGAGTTTTGGAGGTTCAGGGTTGTGGAGTTTCGGAATTTTTGAGTATTGGAGTTTCGGAGTTTTGGAGTTTTGGAGAATTGCAGTTTTGGAGTTTTGGAGTTTCGAATTTTCAGAGTTTCGGATTTTTGGAGTTTTGGAGTTTCGGAGATTTGGAGTTTTGGCGTTTTGGAGTTTCGAATTTTCAGAGTTTGGGATTTTTGGAGTTTTGGAGTTTCGGAGATTTGGAGTTTTGGAGTTTCGGAGTTTCGGAGTTTTGGAGTTTAGGAGTTTTTGAGTTTTGGAGTTTTGGATTTTTGCAATTTTGGAGTTTTGGAGTTTTGGAGTTTCGGAGTTTCGGAGTTTTGGAGTCTCAGAGTTTTGGAGGTTCAGGGTTGTGGAGTTTCGGAATTTTTGAGTTTTGGAGTTTCGGAGTTTCGGAGCTTTGGAGTATTGCAGTCTTGGAATTTTGGAGTTTCGGATTTTCAGAGTTTCGGATTTTGGGAGTTTTGGAGTTTCAGAGAATTGGAGTTTTAACGTTTTCGAGATTCGGAATCTTGGAGTTTCGGAATTTTGTAGTTTTGTAGTTTTGGAGTGTCGGAGTTTTGGAGTGTTGGAGTTTTGGAGCTTTGGAGCTTTGGAGTTAGGGAGTTTTTGAGTTTTTGAGTTTTGATTTTTGCACTTTTTGAAATTTGGAGTTTTGGAGTTTTGGAGTTTTGGAGTTTCGGAGTTTTGGAGTTTCAGAGTTTTGGAGGTTCAGGGTTGTGGAGTTTCGGAATTTTTGAGTTTTGGAGTTTCGGAGTTTCGGAGTTTTGGAGCATTGCAGTTTTGGAGTTCTGGAGTTTTGGAGTTTGGAATTTTTCAGTTTCGGATTTTTGGAGTTTTGGAGTTTCGGAGATTTGGAGTTTTGGCCTTTTGGAGATTCGGGGTCTTGGAGTTTCGGAATTTTGTAGTTTTGCAGTTTTGGAGTGTCGGAGGCTTGGAGTGTTGGAGTTTTGGAGTTTTGGAGTTCTGGAGTTTTGGAGTTTCGGAGTTTCGGAGTTTCGGAGTTTTGGAGTTTCAGAGTTTTGGAGGTTCAGGGTTGTGGAATTTCGGAATTTTTGAGTTTTGGAGTTTCGGAGTTTTGGAGTATTGCAGTTTTTGAATTTTGGAGTTTTGGAGTTTCGAATTTTCAGAGTTTCGGATTTTTGGAGTTTTGGAGTTTCGGAGATTTGGAGTTTTGGCGTTTTTGAGATTCGGAATCTTGGAGTTTCGGAATTTTGTAGTTTTGTAGTTTTGGAGTGTCACAGTTTTGGAGTGTTGGAGTTTTGGAGCTTTGGAGTTTTTGAGTTTTTGAGTTTTTGAGTTTTGGATTTTTGCACTTTTGGAGTTTTGGAGTTTTGGAGTTTCGGAGTTTCGGAGTTTTGGAGTTTCAGAGTTTTGGAGGTTCAGTGTTGTGGAATTTCGGCATTTTTGAGTATTGGAGTTTCGGAGTTTCGGAGTTTTGGAGAATTGCAGTTTTGGAGTTTTGGAGTTTCGAATTTTCAGAGTTTCGGATTTTTGGAGTTTTGGAGTTTTGGAGTTTCGGAGTTTCGGAGTTTTGGAGTATTGCAGTTTTGGAGTTTTGGAGTTTTGGAGTTGCGAATGTTCAGAGTTTAGGATTTTTGGAGTTTTGGAGTTTTGGAGAATTGGACTTTTGGCGTTTTCGAGATTCGGAATCTTGGAGTTTCGGAATTTTGTAGTTTTGGAGTTTTGGAGTTTAGGAGTTTCGGAGTTTCGGAGTTTTGGAGTTTCAGAGTTTTGGAGATTCAGGGTTGTGGAGTGTCGGAATTTTTGAGTTTTGGAGTTTCGGAGTTTCGGAGTTTTGGAGTTTTGCAGTTTTGGAGTTTTGGTGTTCTGGAGTTTTGGAGTTTCGAATTTTCAGAGTTTCAAATTTTTGGAGTTTTGGAGTTTCGGAGATTTGGAATTTCGGCGTTTTGGGGATTCGGGGTCTTGGAGTTTGGGAATTTTGTAGTTTTGTGGTTTTGGAGTGTCGGAGTTTCGGAGTGTTGGAGTTTTGGAGTTTTAGAGTTTTAGAGTTTTGGAGTTTTGAAATTTTTGAGTTTCGTATTTTTGGAGTTTGGAGTTTTTAAGTTTTGGATTTTTGAGTTTTTTATTTTTGGATTTTTGGAGTTTTTGTGTTTTTGAGTTTTTGAGTTTTGGATTTTTGCACTTTTGGAGGTTTGGAGTTTTGGAGTTTTGGATTTTTGGAGCTTTGGAGGTATGGATTTTTGGATATTCAGGGTTTTGTTCCAGAATTTTGTAGTTTTGGAGTTTTGGAGTGTCGGAGTTTCGAATTATTGGAGTTTTCGTGTTTTGGAATTTTTGATTTTTGGAGGTATGGATTTTTGGAGTTTCGGAGTTGTGGAGATTCGGGTTTGTGGAGTTTTGGAGTTTTGGAGTTTTGGATTTTTGCACTTTTGGAGTTTTGGAGTTTCGGAGTTTTGGAGATTCAGGGTTGTGGAGTTTCGGAATTTTTGAGTTTTGGAGTTTTGGAGTTTCGGAGTTCCGGAGTTGCGGAGTTTCGGAGTTTTGGAGTTTTGCAGTTTCGGAGTTTTGGAGTTTTGGAGTTTCGAATTTTCAGTTTCGGATTTTTGGAGTTTTGGACTTTCGGAGATTTGGAGTTTTGGCGTTTTGGAGATTAGGAATCTTGGAGTTTCGGAATTTTGTAGTTTTGTAGTTTTCGAGTGTCGGAGTTTTGGAGTGTTGGAGATTTGGAGCTTTGGAGTTTTGGAGTTTTTGAGTTTTGGAGTTTCAGAGTTCTGGAGGTTCAGGGTTGTGGAGTTTCGGAATTTTTGAGTTTTGGAGTTTCGGAGTTTCGGAGTTTTGGAGTATTGCAGTTTTGGAATTTTGGAGTTTTGCAGTTTCGAATGTTCAGAGTTTGGGATTTTTGGAGTTTTGGAGTTTCGGAGATTTGGAGTTTTGGCGTTTTGGAGTTTCGGAGTTTCGGAGTTTTGGAGTTTCAGAGTTTTGGAGGTTCAGGGTTGTGGAGTTTCGGAATTTTTGAGTATTGGAGTTTCGGAGTTTTGGAGTTTTGGAGAATTGCAGTTTTGGAGTTTTGGAGTTTCGAATTTTCAGAGTTTCGGATTTTTGGAGTTTTGGAGTTTCGGAGATTTGGAGTTTTGGCGTTTTGGAGTTTCGAATTTTCAGAGTTTCGGATTTTTGGAGTTTTGGAGTTTCGGAGATTTGGAGTTTTGGCCTTTTGGAGATTCGGGGTCTTGGAGTTTCGGAATTTTGTAGTTTTGCAGTTTTGGAGTGTCGGAGGCTTGGAGTGTTGGAGTTTTGGAGTTTTGGTGTTCTGGAGTTTTGGAGTTTCGGAGTTTCGGAGTTTCGGAGTTTTGGAGTTTCAGAGTTTTGGAGGTTCAGGGTTGTGGAATTTCGGAATTTTTGAGTTTTGGAGTTTCGGAGTTTTGGAGTATTGCAGTTTTTGAATTTTGGAGTTTTGGAGTTTCGAATTTTCAGAGTT
This sequence comes from Amblyomma mixtum, assembly GCF_055824585.1. Classification (NCBI taxonomy): domain Eukaryota; kingdom Metazoa; phylum Arthropoda; class Arachnida; order Ixodida; family Ixodidae; genus Amblyomma; species Amblyomma mixtum. The sequence goes on along the minus strand of NC_143012.1, from coordinate 116,689,442 downwards.
TCGGATTTTTGGAGTTTTGGAGTTTCGGAGATTTGGAGTTTTGGCGTTTTTGAGATTCGGAATCTTGGAGTTTCGGAATTTTGTAGTTTTGTAGTTTTGGAGTGTCACAGTTTTGGAGTGTTGGAGTTTTGGAGCTTTGGAGTTTTTGAGTTTTTGAGTTTTTGAGTTTTGGATTTTTGCACTTTTGGAGTTTTGGAGTTTTGGAGTTTCGGAGTTTCGGAGTTTTGGAGTTTCAGAGTTTTGGAGGTTCAGTGTTGTGGAATTTCGGCATTTTTGAGTATTGGAGTTTCGGAGTTTCGGAGTTTTGGAGAATTGCAGTTTTGGAGTTTTGGAGTTTCGAATTTTCAGAGTTTCGGATTTTTGGAGTTTTGGAGTTTTGGAGTTTCGGAGTTTCGGAGTTTTGGAGTATTGCAGTTTTGGAGTTTTGGAGTTTTGGAGTTGCGAATGTTCAGAGTTTAGGATTTTTGGAGTTTTGGAGTTTTGGAGAATTGGACTTTTGGCGTTTTCGAGATTCGGAATCTTGGAGTTTCGGAATTTTGTAGTTTTGGAGTTTTGGAGTTTAGGAGTTTCGGAGTTTCGGAGTTTTGGAGTTTCAGAGTTTTGGAGATTCAGGGTTGTGGAGTGTCGGAATTTTTGAGTTTTGGAGTTTCGGAGTTTCGGAGTTTTGGAGTTTTGCAGTTTTGGAGTTTTGGTGTTCTGGAGTTTTGGAGTTTCGAATTTTCAGAGTTTCAAATTTTTGGAGTTTTGGAGTTTCGGAGATTTGGAATTTCGGCGTTTTGGGGATTCGGGGTCTTGGAGTTTGGGAATTTTGTAGTTTTGTGGTTTTGGAGTGTCGGAGTTTCGGAGTGTTGGAGTTTTGGAGTTTTAGAGTTTTAGAGTTTTGGAGTTTTGAAATTTTTGAGTTTCGTATTTTTGGAGTTTGGAGTTTTTAAGTTTTGGATTTTTGAGTTTTTTATTTTTGGATTTTTGGAGTTTTTGTGTTTTTGAGTTTTTGAGTTTTGGATTTTTGCACTTTTGGAGGTTTGGAGTTTTGGAGTTTTGGATTTTTGGAGCTTTGGAGGTATGGATTTTTGGATATTCAGGGTTTTGTTCCAGAATTTTGTAGTTTTGGAGTTTTGGAGTGTCGGAGTTTCGAATTATTGGAGTTTTCGTGTTTTGGAATTTTTGATTTTTGGAGGTATGGATTTTTGGAGTTTCGGAGTTGTGGAGATTCGGGTTTGTGGAGTTTTGGAGTTTTGGATTTTTGCACTTTTGGAGTTTTGGAGTTTCGGAGTTTTGGAGATTCAGGGTTGTGGAGTTTCGGAATTTTTGAGTATTGGAGTTTCGGAGTTTTGGAGTTTTGGAGAATTGCAGTTTTGGAGTTTTGGAGTTTCGAATTTTCAGAGTTTCGGATTTTTGGAGTTTTGGAGTTTCGGAGATTTGGAGTTTTGGCGTTTTGGAGTTTCGAATTTTCAGAGTTTGGGATTTTTGGAGTTTTGGAGTTTCGGAGATTTGGAGTTTTGGAGTTTCGGAGTTTCGGAGTTTTGGAGTTTTGGAGTTTTTGAGTTTTGGAGTTTTGGATTTTTGCAATTTTGGAGTTTTGGAGTTTTGGAGTTTCGGAGTTTCGGAGTTTTGGAGTCTCAGAGTTTTGGAGGTTCAGGGTTGTGGAGTTTCGGAATTTTTGAGTTTTGGAGTTTCGGAGTTTCGGAGCTTTGGAGTATTGCAGTCTTGGAATTTTGGAGTTTCGGATTTTCAGAGTTTCGGATTTTGGGAGTTTTGGAGTTTCAGAGAATTGGAGTTTTAACGTTTTCGAGATTCGGAATCTTGGAGTTTCGGAATTTTGTAGTTTTGGAGTGTCGGAGTTTTGGAGTGTTGGAGTTTTGGAGCTTTGGAGCTTTGGAGTTTGGGAGTTTTTGAGTTTTTGAGTTTTGATTTTTGCACTTTTTGAAATTTGGAGTTTTGGAGTTTTGGAGTTTTGGAGTTTCGGAGTTTTGGAGTTTCAGAGTTTTGGAGGTTCAGGGTTGTGGAGTTTCGGAATTTTTGAGTTTTGGAGTTTCGGAGTTTCGGAGTTTTGGAGCATTGCAGTTTTGGAGTTCTGGAGTTTTGGAGTTTGGAATTTTTCAGAGTTTCGGATTTTTGGAGTTTTGGAGTTTCGGAGATTTGGAGTTTTGGCCTTTTGGAGATTCGGGGTCTTGGAGTTTCGGAATTTTGTAGTTTTGCAGTTTTGGAGTGTCGGAGGCTTGGAGTGTTGGAGTTTTGGAGTTTTGGAGTTCTGGAGTTTTGGAGTTTCGGAGTTTCGGAGTTTCGGAGTTTTGGAGTTTCAGAGTTTTGGAGGTTCAGGGTTGTGGAATTTCGGAATTTTTGAGTTTTGGAGTTTCGGAGTTTTGGAGTATTGCAGTTTTTGAATTTTGGAGTTTTGGAGTTTCGAATTTTCAGAGTTTCGGATTTTTGGAGTTTTGGAGTTTCGGAGATTTGGAGTTTTGGCGTTTTTGAGATTCGGAATCTTGGAGTTTCGGAATTTTGTAGTTTTGTAGTTTTGGAGTGTCACAGTTTTGGAGTGTTGGAGTTTTGGAGCTTTGGAGTTTTTGAGTTTTTGAGTTTTTGAGTTTTGGATTTTTGCACTTTTGGAGTTTTGGAGTTTTGGAGTTTCGGAGTTTCGGAGTTTTGGAGTTTCAGAGTTTTGGAGGTTCAGTGTTGTGGAATTTCGGCATTTTTGAGTATTGGAGTTTCGGAGTTTCGGAGTTTTGGAGAATTGCAGTTTTGGAGTTTTGGAGTTTCGAATTTTCAGAGTTTCGGATTTTTGGAGTTTTGGAGTTTTGGAGTTTCGGAGTTTCGGAGTTTTGGAGTATTGCAGTTTTGGAGTTTTGGAGTTTTGGAGTTGCGAATGTTCAGAGTTTAGGATTTTTGGAGTTTTGGAGTTTTGGAGAATTGGACTTTTGGCGTTTTCGAGATTCGGAATCTTGGAGTTTCGGAATTTTGTAGTTTTGGAGTTTTGGAGTTTAGGAGTTTCGGAGTTTCGGAGTTTTGGAGTTTCAGAGTTTTGGAGATTCAGGGTTGTGGAGTGTCGGAATTTTTGAGTTTTGGAGTTTCGGAGTTTCGGAGTTTTGGAGTTTTGCAGTTTTGGAGTTTTGGTGTTCTGGAGTTTTGGAGTTTCGAATTTTCAGAGTTTCAAATTTTTGGAGTTTTGGAGTTTCGGAGATTTGGAATTTCGGCGTTTTGGGGATTCGGGGTCTTGGAGTTTGGGAATTTTGTAGTTTTGTGGTTTTGGAGTGTCGGAGTTTCGGAGTGTTGGAGTTTTGGAGTTTTAGAGTTTTAGAGTTTTGGAGTTTTGAAATTTTTGAGTTTCGTATTTTTGGAGTTTGGAGTTTTTAAGTTTTGGATTTTTGAGTTTTTTATTTTTGGATTTTTGGAGTTTTTGTGTTTTTGAGTTTTTGAGTTTTGGATTTTTGCACTTTTGGAGGTTTGGAGTTTTGGAGTTTTGGATTTTTGGAGCTTTGGAGGTATGGATTTTTGGATATTCAGGGTTTTGTTCCAGAATTTTGTAGTTTTGGAGTTTTGGAGTGTCGGAGTTTCGAATTATTGGAGTTTTCGTGTTTTGGAATTTTTGATTTTTGGAGGTATGGATTTTTGGAGTTTCGGAGTTGTGGAGATTCGGGTTTGTGGAGTTTTGGAGTTTTGGAGTTTTGGATTTTTGCACTTTTGGAGTTTTGGAGTTTCGGAGTTTTGGAGATTCAGGGTTGTGGAGTTTCGGAATTTTTGAGTTTTGGAGTTTTGGAGTTTCGGAGTTCCGGAGTTGCGGAGTTTCGGAGTTTTGGAGTTTTGCAGTTTCGGAGTTTTGGAGTTTTGGAGTTTCGAATTTTCAGTTTCGGATTTTTGGAGTTTTGGACTTTCGGACATTTGGAGTTTTGGCGTTTTGGAGATTAGGAATCTTGGAGTTTCGGAATTTTGTAGTTTTGTAGTTTTCGAGTGTCGGAGTTTTGGAGTGTTGGAGATTTGGAGCTTTGGAGTTTTGGAGTTTTTGAGTTTTGGAGTTTCAGAGTTCTGGAGGTTCAGGGTTGTGGAGTTTCGGAATTTTTGAGTTTTGGAGTTTCGGAGTTTCGGAGTTTTGGAGTATTGCAGTTTTGGAATTTTGGAGTTTTGCAGTTTCGAATGTTCAGAGTTTGGGATTTTTGGAGTTTTGGAGTTTCGGAGATTTGGAGTTTTGGCGTTTTGGAGTTTCGGAGTTTCGGAGTTTTGGAGTTTCAGAGTTTTGGAGGTTCAGGGTTGTGGAGTTTCGGAATTTTTGAGTATTGGAGTTTCGGAGTTTTGGAGTTTTGGAGAATTGCAGTTTTGGAGTTTTGGAGTTTCGAATTTTCAGAGTTTCGGATTTTTGGAGTTTTGGAGTTTCGGAGATTTGGAGTTTTGGCGTTTTGGAGTTTCGAATTTTCAGAGTTTGGGATTTTTGGAGTTTTGGAGTTTCGGAGATTTGGAGTTTTGGAGTTTCGGAGTTTCGGAGTTTTGGAGTTTTGGAGTTTTGGAGTTTTTGAGTTTTGGAGTTTTGGATTTTTGCAAATTTGGAGTTTTGGAGTTTTGGAGTTTCGGAGTTTCGGAGTTTTGGAGTCTCAGAGTTTTGGAGGTTCAGGGTTGTGGAGTTTCGGAATTTTTGAGTTTTGGAGTTTCGGAGTTTCGGAGCTTTGGAGTATTGCAGTTTTGGAATTTTGGAGTTTCGAATTTTCAGAGTTTCGGATTTTTGGAGTTTTGGAGTTTCAGAGAATTGGAGTTTTAACGTTTTCGAGATTCGGAATCTTGGAGTTTCGGAATTTTGTAGTTTTGTAGTTTTGGAGTGTCGGAGTTTTGGAGTGTTGGAGTTTTGGAGCTTTGGAGCTTTGGAGTTTGGGAGTTTTTGAGTTTTTGAGTTTTGGATTTTTGCACTTTTTGAAATTTGGAGTTTTGGAGTTTTGGAGTTTTGGAGTTTCGGAGTTTCGGAGTTTTGGAGTTTCAGAGTTTTGGAGGTTCAGGGTTGTGGAGTTTCGGAATTTTTGAGTTTTGGAGTTTCGGAGTTTCGGAGTTTTGGAGCATTGCAGTTTTGGAGTTCTGGAGTTTTGGAGTTTGGAATTTTCAGAGTTTCGGATTTTTGGAGTTTTGGAGTTTCGGAGATTTGGAGTTTTGGCCTTTTGGAGATTCGGGGTCTTGGAGTTTCGGAATTTTGTAGTTTTGCAGTTTTGGAGTGTCGGAGGCTTGGAGTGTTGGAGTTTTGGAGTTTTGGAGTTCTGGAGTTTTGGAGTTTCGGAGTTTCGGAGTTTCGGAGTTTTGGAGTTTCAGAGTTTTGGAGGTTCAGGGTTGTGGAATTTCGGAATTTTTGAGTTTTGGAGTTTCGGTGTTTTGGAGTATTGCAGTTTTTGAATTTTGGAGTTTTGGAGTTTCGAATTTTCAGAGTTTCGGATTTTTGGAGTTTTGGAGTTTCGGAGATTTGGAGTTTTGGCGTTTTTGAGATTCGGAATCTTGGAGTTTCGGAATTTTGTAGTTTTGTAGTTTTGGAGTGTCACAGTTTTGGAGTGTTGGAGTTTTGGAGCTTTGGAGTTTTGGAGTTTTTGAGTTTTTGAGTTTTTGAGTTGTGGATTTTTGCACTTTTGGAGTTTTGGAGTTTTGGAGTTTCGGAGTTTCGGAGTTTTGGAGTTTCAGAGTTTTGGAGGTTCAGTGTTGTGGAGTTTCGGCATTTTTGAGTATTGGAGTTTCGGAGTTTCGGAGATTTGGAGTTTTGGCGTTTTGGAGTTTCGAATTTTCAGAGTTTGGGATTTTTGGAGTTTTGGAGTTTCGGAGATTTGGAGTTTTGGCGTTTTGGAGTTTCGGAGTTTCGGAGTTTTGGAGTTTCAGAGTTTTGGAGGTTCAGGGTTGTGGAGTATTGGAGTTTCGGAGTTTCGGAGTTCTGGAGAATTGCAGTTTTGGAGTTTCGAATTTTCAGAGTTTCGGATTTTTGGAGTTTTGTAGTTTCGGAGATTTGGAGTTTTGTGCGTTTTGGAGATTCGGAATCTTAGAGTTTCGGAATTTTGTAGTTTTGTAGTTTTCGAGTGTCGGAGTTTTGGAGTGTTGGAGTTTTGGAGCCTTTGAGTTTTTGAGTTTTTGAGTTTTTGAGTTTTGGAGTTTTGGATTTTTGCAAATTTGGAGTTTTGGAGTTTTGGAGTTTCGGAGTTTCGGAGTTTTGGAGTCTCAGAGTTTTGGAGGTTCAGGGTTGTGGAGTTTCGGAATTTTTGAGTTTTGGAGTTTCGGAGTTTCGGAGTTTTGGAGTATTGCAGTTTTGTGGTTTTGGAGTTTTGGAGTTGCGAATTTTCAGAGTTTAGGATTTTTGGAGTTTTGGAGTTTCGGAGATTTGGAGTTTTGGCCTTTTGGAGATTCGGGGTCTTGGAGTTTCGGAGTGTTGGAGTTTTGGAGCTTTGGAGTTTTTGAGTTTTTGAGTTTTGGATTTTTGCACTTTTGGAGTTTTGGAGTTTTGGAGTTTCAGAGTTTTGGAGGTTCAGGGTTGTGGAGTTTCGGAATTTTTGAGTATTGGAGTTTCGGAGTTTCGGAGTTTTGGAGAATTGCAGTTTTGGAGTTTTGGAGTTTCGAATTTTCAGAGTATCGGATTTTTGGAGTTTTGGAGTTTCGGAGTTTTGGAGTTTCAGAGTTTTCGAGGTTCAGGGTTGTGGAGTTTCGGAATTTTTGAGTTTTGGAGTTTCGGAGTTTCGGAGTTTTGGAGTTTTGGAGTTTTGGAGATTTGGAGTTTTGGCGTTTTGGAGATTCGGAATCTTGGAGTTTCGGAATTTTGTTGTTTTGTAGTTTTCGAGTGTCGGAGTTTTGGAGTGTTGGAGTTTTGGAGCTTTGGAGTTTTGGAGTTCTTGAGTTTTGGAGTTTTGGATTTTTGCACTTTTGGAGTTTTGGAGTTTCAGAGTTTTGGAGGTTCAGGGTTGTGGAGTTTCGGAATTTTTGAGTTTTGGAGTTTCGGAGTTTCGGAGTTTTGGAGTATTGCAGTTTTGGAGTTTTGGAGTTTCAGAGATTTGGAGTTTTGGCGTTTTGGAGATTCGGAATCTTGGAGTTTCGGAATTTTGTAGTTTTGTAGTTTTGGAGTGTCAGAGTTTTGGAGTGTTGGAGCTTTGGAGTTTTGGAGTTTATGAGTTTTTGAGTTTTGGATTTTTGCACATTTGGAGTTTTGGAGTTGTGGAGTTTCGGAGTTTCGGAGTTTTGGAGTTTCAGAGTTTTGGAGGTTCAGGGTTGTGGAGTTTCGGAATTTTTGAGTTTTGGAGTTTCGGAGTTTTGGAGTATTCTAGTTTTAGAATTTTGGAGTTTTGGAGTTTCGGAGACTTGGAGTTTTGGCGTTTTGGAGATTCGGAATCTTGGAGTTTCGGAATTTTGTATTGTTGTAGTTTTGGAGTGTCAGAGTTTTGGAGTGTTGGAGTTTTGGAGCTTTGGAGTTTTTGAGTTTTTAAGTTTTTGAGTTTTGGATTTTTGCACTTTTGGCGTTTTGGAGTTTTGGAGTTTCGGAGTTTCGGAGTTTTGGAGTTTCAGAGTTTTGAAGGTTCAGGGTTGTGGAGTTTCGGAATTTTTGAGTATTGGAGTTTCGGAGTTTCGGAGTTTTGGAGAATTGCAGTTTTGGAGTTTCGAATTTTCAGAGTTTCGGATTTTTGGGGTTTTGGAGTTTCGGAGTTTCGGAGTTATGGAGTTTCAGAGTTTTCGAGGTTCAGGGTTGTGGAGTTTCGGAATTTTTGAGTTTTGGAGTTTCGGAGTTTCGGAGTTTTGGAGTTTCGAATTTCCAGAGTTTCGGATTTTTGGAGTTTTGGAGTTTCGGAGATTTGGAGTTTTGGCGTTTTGGAGATTCGGAATCTTGGAGTTTCGGAATTTTGTAGTTTTGTAGTTTTCGAGTGTCGGAGTTTTGGAGTGTTGGAGTTTTGCAGCTTTGGAGTTTTGGAGTTTTTGAGTTTTGGAGTTTTGGATTTTTGCACTTTTGGAATCTTGGAGTTTCGGAATTTTGTAGTTTTGTAGTTTTGGAGTGTCAGAGTTTTGGAGTGTTGGAGCTTTGGAGTTTTGGAGTTTATGAGTTTTTGAGTTTTGGATTTTTGCACTTTTGGAGTTTTGGAGTTTTGGAGTCTCGGAGTTTCGGAGTTTTGGAGTTTCAGAGTTTTGGAGGTTCAGGGTTGTGGAATTTCGGAATTTTTGAGTATTGGAGTTTCGGAGTTTCGGAGTTTTGGAGTATTGCAGTTTTGGAATTTTGGAGTTTTGGAGTTTCGAATTTTCAGACTTTCGGATTTTTGGAGTTTTGGAGTTTTGGAGATTTGGAGTTTTGGCATTTTGGAGTTTCGAATTTTCAGAGTTTGGGATTTTTGGAGTTTTGGAGTTTCGGAGATTTGGAGTTTTGGCGTTTTGGAGTTTCGGAGTTTCGGAGTTTTGGAGTTTCAGAGTTTTGGAGGTTCAGGGTTGTGGAGTTTCGGAATTTTTGAGTATTGGAGTTTCGGAGTTTTGGAGTTTTGGAGAATTGCAGTTTTGGAGTTTTGGAGTTTCGAATTTTCAGAGTTTCGGATTTTTGGAGTTTTGGAGTTTCGGAGATTTGGAGTTTTGGCGTTTTGGAGTTTCGAATTTTCAGAGTTTGGGATTTTTGGAGTTTTGGAGTTTCGGAGATTTGGAGTTTTGGAGTTTCGGAGTTTCGGAGTTTTGGAGTTTTGGAGTTTTTGAGTTTTGGAGTTTTGGATTTTTGCAAATTTGGAGTTTTGGAGTTTTGGAGTTTCGGAGTTTCGGAGCTTTGGAGTCTCAGAGTTTTGGAGGTTCAGGGTTGTGGAGTTTCGGAATTTTTGAGTTTTGGAGTTTCGGAGTTTCGGAGCTTTGGAGTATTGCAGTTTTGGAATTTTGGAGTTTCGAATTTTCAGAGTTTCGGATTTTTGGAGTTTTGGAGTTTCAGAGAATTGAAGTTTTAACGTTTTCGAGATTCGGAATCTTGGAGTTTCGGAATTTTGTAGTTTTGTAGTTTTGGAGTGTCGGAGTTTTGGAGTGTTGGAGTTTTGCAGCTTTGGAGTTTTGGAGTTTTTGAGTTTTGGAGTTTTGGATTTTTGCACTTTTGGAGTTTTGGAGTTTCAGAGTTTTGGAGGTTCAGGGTTGTGGAGTTTCGGAATTTTTTAGTTTTGGAGTTTCGGAGTTTCGGAGGTTTGGAGTATTGCAGTTTTGGAGTTTTGGAGTTTTGGAGTTTCAGAGATTTGGAGTTTTGGCATTTTGGAGATTCGGAATCTTGGAGTTTCGGAATTTTGTAGTTTTGTAGTTTTGGAGTGTCAGAGTTTTGGAGTGTTGGAGCTTTGGAGTTTTGGAGTTTATGAGTTTTTGAGTTTTGGATTTTTGCACTTTTGGAGTTTTGGAGTTTTGGAGATTTGGAGTCTCGGAGTTTCGGAGTTTTGGAGTTTCAGAGTTTTGGAGGTTCAGGGTTGTGGAATTTCGGAATTTTTGAGTATTGGAGTTTCGGAGTTTCGGAGTTTTGGAGTATTGCAGTTTTGGAATTTTGGAGTTTTGGAGTTTCGAATTTTCAGAGTTTCGGATTTTTGGAGTTTTGGAGTTTCGGAGATTTGGAGTTTTGGCATTTTGGAGTTTCGAATTTTCAGAGTTTGGGATTTTTGGAGTTTTGGAGTTTCGGAGATTTGGAGTTTTGGCGTTTTGGAGTTTCGGAGTTTCGGAGTTTTGGAGTTTCAGAGTTTTGGAGGTTCAGGGTTGTGGAGTTTCGGAATTTTTGAGTATTGGAGTTTCGGAGTTTTGGAGTTTTGGAGAATTGCAGTTTTGGAGTTTTGGAGTTTCGAATTTTCAGAGTTTCGGATTTTTGGAGTTTTGGAGTTTCGGAGATTTGGAGTTTTGGCGTTTTGGAGTTTCGAATTTTCAGAGTTTGGGATTTTTGGAGTTTTGGAGTTTCGGAGATTTGGAGTTTTGGAGTTTCGGAGTTTCGGAGTTTTGGAGTTTTGGAGTTTTTGAGTTTTGGAGTTTTGGATTTTTGCAAATTTGGAGTTTTGGAGTTTTGGAGTTTCGGAGTTTCGGAGCTTTGGAGTCTCAGAGTTTTGGAGGTTCAGGGTTGTGGAGTTTCGGAATTTTTGAGTTTTGGAGTTTCGGAGTTTCGGAGCTTTGGAGTATTGCAGTTTTGGAATTTTGGAGTTTCGAATTTTCAGAGTTTCGGATTTTTGGAGTTTTGGAGTTTCAGAGAATTGGAGTTTTAACGTTTTCGAGATTCGGAATCTTGGAGTTTCGGAATTTTGTAGTTTTGTAGTTTTGGAGTGTCGGAGTTTTGGAGTGTTGGAGTTTTGGAGCTTTGGAGCTTTGGAGTTTGGGAGTTTTTGAGTTTTTGAGTTTTGGATTTTTGCACTTTTTGAAATTTGGAGTTTTGGAGTTTTGGAGTTTTGGAGTTTCGGAGTTTTGGAGTTTCAGAGTTTTGGAGGTTCAGGGTTGTGGAGTTTCGGAATTTTTGAGTTTTGGAGTTTCGGAGTTTCGGAGTTTTGGAGCATTGCAGTTTTGGAGTTCTGGAGTTTTGGAGTTTGGAATTTTCAGAGTTTCGGATTTTTGGAGTTTTGGAGTTTCGGAGATTTGGAGTTTTGGCCTTTTGGAGATTCGGGGTCTTGGAGTTTCGGAATTTTGTAGTTTTGCAGTTTTGGAGTGTCGGAGGCTTGGAGTGTTGGAGTTTTGGAGTTTTGGAGTTCTGGAGTTTTGGAGTTTCGGAGTTTCGGAGTTTCGGAGTTTTGGAGTTTCAGAGTTTTGGAGGTTCAGGGTTGTGGAATTTCGGAATTTTTGAGTTTTGGAGTTTCGGAGTTTTGGAGTATTGCAGTTTTTGAATTTTGAAGTTTTGGAGTTTCGAATTTTCAGAGTTTCGGATTTTTGGAGTTTTGGAGTTTCGGAGATTTGGAGTTTTGGCGTTTTTGAGATTCGGAATCTTGGAGTTTCGGAATTTTGTAGTTTTGTAGTTTTGGAGTGTCACAGTTTTGGAGTGTTGGAGTTTTGGAGCTTTGGAGTTTTGGAGTTTTTGAGTTTTTGAGTTTTTGAGTTTTGGATTTTTGCACTTTTGGAGTTTTGGAGTTTTGGAGTTTCGGAGTTTCGGAGTTTTGGAGTTTCAGAGTTTTGGAGGTTCAGTGTTGTGGAGTTTCGGAGTTTTGGAGAATTGCAGTTTTGGAGTTTTGGAGTTTCGAATTTTCAGAGTTTCGGATTTTTGGAGTTTTGGAGTTTTGGAGTTTCGGAGTTTCGGAGTTTTGGAGTATTGCAGTTTTGGAGTTTTGGAGTTTTGGAGTTGCGAATGTTCAGAGTTTAGGATTTTTGGAGTTTTGGAGTTTTGGAGAATTGGACTTTTGGCGTTTTCGAGATTCGGAATCTTGGAGTTTCGGAATTTTGTAGTTTTGGAGTTTTGGAGTTTAGGAGTTTCGGAGTTTCGGAGTTTTGGAGTTTCAGAGTTTTGGAGATTCAGGGTTGTGGAGTGTCGGAATTTTTGAGTTTTGGAGTTTCGGAGTTTCGGAGTTTTGGAGTTTTGCAGTTTTGGAGTTTTGGTGTTCTGGAGTTTTGGAGTTTCGAATTTTCAGAGTTTCAAATTTTTGGAGTTTTGGAGTTTCGGAGATTTGGAATTTCGGCGTTTTGGGGATTCGGGGTCTTGGAGTTTCGGAATTTTGTAGTTTTGTGGTTTTGGAGTGTCGGAGTTTCGGAGTGTTGGAGTTTTGGAGTTTTAGAGTTTTAGAGTTTTGGAGTTTTGAAATTTTTGAGTTTCGTATTTTTGGAGTTTGGAGTTTTTAAGTTTTGGATTTTTGAGTTTTGGATTTTTGGATTTTTGGAGTTTTTGTGTTTTTGAGTTTTGGAGTTTTGGATTTTTGCACTTTTGGAGGTTTGGAGTTTTGGAGTTTTGGATTTTTGGAGCTTTGGAGGTATGGATTTTTGGATATTCAGGGTTTTGTTCCAGAATTTTGTAGTTTTGGAGTTTTGGAGTGTCGGAGTTTCGAATTATTGGAGTTTTCGTGTTTTGGAATTTTTGATTTTTGGAGGTATGGATTTTTGGAGTTTCGGAGTTGTGGAGATTCGGGTTTGTGGAGTTTTGGAGTTTTGGAGTTTTGGATTTTTGCACTTTTGGAGTTTTGGAGTTTCGGAGTTTTGGAGATTCAGGGTTGTGGAGTTTCGGAATTTTTGAGTTTTGGAGTTTTGGAGTTTCGGAGTTCTGGAGTTGCGGAGTTTCGGAGTTTTGGAGTTTTGCAGTTTCGGAGTTTTGGAGTTTTGGAGTTTCGAATTTTCAGTTTCGGATTTTTGGAGTTTTGGACTTTCGGAGATTTGGAGTTTTGGCGTTTTGGAGATTAGGAATCTTGGAGTTTCGGAATTTTGTAGTTTTGTAGTTTTCGAGTGTCGGAGTTTTGGAGTGTTGGAGTTTTGGAGCTTTGGAGTTTTGGAGTTTTTGAGTTTTGGAGTTTCAGAGTTCTGGAGGTTCAGGGTTGTGGAGTTTCGGAATTTTTGAGTTTTGGAGTTTCGGAGTTTCGGAGTTTTGGAGTATTGCAGTTTTGGAATTTTGGAGTTTTGGAGTTTCGAATTTTCAGAGTTTCGGATTTTTGGAGTTTTGGAGTTTTGGAGATTTGGAGTTTTGGCGTTTTGGAGTTTCGAATTTTCAGAGTTTGGGATTTTTGGAGTTTTGGAGTTTCGGAGATTTGGAGTTTTGGCGTTTTGGAGTTTCGGAGTTTCGGAGTTTTGGAGTTTCAGAGTTTTGGAGGTTCAGGGTTGTGGAGTTTCGGAATTTTTGAGTATTGGAGTTTCGGAGTTTTGGAGTTTTGGAGAATTGCAGTTTTGGAGTTTTGGAGTTTCGAATTTTCAGAGTTTCGGATTTTTGGAGTTTTCGAGTTTCGGAGATTTGGAGTTTTGGCGTTTTGGAGTTTCGAATTTTCAGAGTTTGGGATTTTTGGAGTTTTGGAGTTTCGGAGATTTGGAGTTTTGGAGTTTCGGAGTTTCGGAGTTTTGGAGTTTTTGAGTTTTGGAGTTTTGGATTTTTGCAAATTTGGAGTTTTGGAGTTTTGGAGTTTCGGAGTTTCGGAGTTTTGGAGTCTCAGAGTTTTGGAGGTTCAGGGTTGTGGAGTTTCGGAATTTTTGAGTTTTGGAGTTTCGGAGTTTCGGAGCTTTGGAGTATTGCAGTTTTGGAATTTTGGAGTTTCGAATTTTCAGAGTTTCGGATTTTTGGAGTTTTGGAGTTTCAGAGAATTGGAGTTTTAACGTTTTCGAGATTCGGAATCTTGGAGTTTCGGAATTTTGTAGTTTTGTAGTTTTGGAGTGTCGGAGTTTTGGAGTGTTGGAGTTTTGGAGCTTTGGAGCTTTGGAGTTTGGGAGTTTTTGAGTTTTTGAGTTTTGGATTTTTGCACTTTTTGAAATTTGGAGTTTTGGAGTTTTGGAGTTTTGGAGTTTTGGAGTTTCGGAGTTTCGGAGTTTTGGAGTTTCAGAGTTTTGGAGGTTCAGGGTTGTGGAGTTTCGGAATTTTTGAGTTTTGGAGTTTCGGAGTTTCGGAGTTTTGGAGCATTGCAGTTTTGGAGTTCTGGAGTTTTGGAGTTTGGAATTTTCAGAGTTTCGGATTTTTGGAGTTTTGGAGTTTCGGAGATTTGGAGTTTTGGCCTTTTGGAGATTCGGGGTCTTGGAGTTTCGGAATTTTGTAGTTTTGCAGTTTTGGAGTGTCGGAGGCTTGGAGTGTTGGAGTTTTGGAGTTTTGGAGTTCTGGAGTTTTGGAGTTTCGGAGTTTCGGAGTTTCGGAGTTTTGGAGTTTCAGAGTTTTGGAGGTTCAGGGTTGTGGAATTTCGGAATTTTTGAGTTTTGGAGTTTCGGAGTTTTGGAGTATTGCAGTTTTTGAATTTTGAAGTTTTGGAGTTTCGAATTTTCAGAGTTTCGGATTTTTGGAGTTTTGGAGTTTCGGAGATTTGGAGTTTTGGCGTTTTTGAGATTCGGAATCTTGGAGTTTCGGAATTTTGTAGTTTTGTAGTTTTGGAGTGTCACAGTTTTGGAGTGTTGGAGTTTTGGAGCTTTGGAGTTTTGGAGTTTTTGAGTTTTTGAGTTTTTGAGTTTTGGATTTTTGCACTTTTGGAGTTTTGGAGTTTTGGAGTTTCGGAGTTTCGGAGTTTTGGAGTTTCAGAGTTTTGGAGGTTCAGTGTTGTGGAGTTTCGGCATTTTTGAGTATTGGAGTTTCGGAGTTTCGGAGTTTTGGAGAATTGCAGTTTTGGAGTTTTGGAGTTTCGAATTTTCAGAGTTTCGGATTTTTGGAGTTTTGGAGTTTTGGAGTTTCGGAGTTTCGGAGTTTTGGAGTATTGCAGTTTTGGAGTTTTGGAGTTTTGGAGTTGCGAATGTTCAGAGTTTAGGATTTTTGGAGTTTTGGAGTTTTGGAGAATTGGACTTTTGGCGTTTTCGAGATTCGGAATCTTGGAGTTTCGGAATTTTGTAGTTTTGGAGTTTTGGAGTTTAGGAGTTTCGGAGTTTCGGAGTTTCGGAGTTTTGGAGTTTCAGAGTTTTGGAGATTCAGGGTTGTGGAGTGTCGGAATTTTTGAGTTTTGGAGTTTCGGAGTTTCGGAGTTTTGGAGTTTTGCAGTTTTGGAGTTTTGGTGTTCTGGAGTTTTGGAGTTTCGAATTTTCAGAGTTTCAAATTTTTGGAGTTTTGGAGTTTCGGAGATTTGGAATTTCGGCGTTTTGGGGATTCGGGGTCTTGGAGTTTCGGAATTTTGTAGTTTTGTGGTTTTGGAGTGTCGGAGTTTCGGAGTGTTGGAGTTTTGGAGTTTTAGAGTTTTAGAGTTTTGGAGTTTTGAAATTTTTGAGTTTCGGATTTTTGGAGTTTGGAGTTTTTAAGTTTTGGATTTTTGAGTTTTGGATTTTTGGATTTTTGGAGTTTTTGTGTTTTTGAGTTTTGGAGTTTTGGATTTTTGCACTTTTGGAGGTTTGGAGTTTTGGAGTTTTGGATTTTTGGAGCTTTGGAGGTATGGATTTTTGGACATTCAGGGTTTTGTTCCAGAATTTTGCAGTTTTGGAGTTTTGGAGTGTCGGAGTTTCGAATTATTGGAGTTTTCGTGTTTTGGAATTTTTGATTTTTGGAGGTATGGATTTTTGGAGTTTCGGAGTTGTGGAGATTCGGGTTTGTGGAGTTTTGGAGTTTTGGAGTTTTGGATTTTTGCACTTTTGGAGTTTTGGAGTTTCGGAGTTTTGGAGATTCAGGGTTGTGGAGTTTCGGAATTTTTGAGTTTTGGAGTTTTGGAGTTTCGGAGTTCCGGAGTTTCGGAGATTTGTAGTTTTGGCGTTTTGGAGATTCAGGGTCTTGGAGTTTCGGAATTTTGCAGTTTTGTAGTTTTGGAGTGTCGGAGTTTTGAGTGTTGGAGTTTTGGAATTTCGGAGTTTCGGAGTTTCGGAGTTTTGGAGTTTCAGAGTTTCAGAGTTCTGGAGGTTCAGGGTTGTGGAGTTTCGGAATTTTTGAGTTTTGGAGTTTCGGAGTTTCGGAGTTTTGGAGTATTGCAGTTTTGGAATTTTGGCGTTTTGGAGTTTCGAATTTTCAGAGTTTCGGATTTTTGGAGTTTTGGAGTTTCGGAGATTTGGAGTTTTGGCGTTTTGGAGTTTCGAATTTTCAGAGTTTGGGATTTTTGGAGTTTTGGAGTTTCGGAGATTTGGAGTTTTGGCGTTTTGGAGTTTCGGAGTTTCGGAGTTTTGGAGTTTCAGAGTTTTGGAGGTTCAGGGTTGTGGAGTTTCGGAATTTTTGAGTATTGGAGTTTCGGAGTTTCGGAGTTCTGGAGAATTGCAGTTTTGGAGTTTCGAATTTTCAGAGTTTCGGATTTTTGGAGTTTTGGAGTTTCGGAGATTTGGAGTTTTGTGCGTTTTGGAGATTCGGAATCTTAGAGTTTCGGAATTTTGTAGTTTTGTAGTTTTCGAGTGTCGGAGTTTTGGAGTGTTGGAGTTTTGGAGCCTTGGAGTTTTGGAGTTTTTGAGTTTTGGAGTTTTGGATTTTTGCAAATTTGGAGTTTTGGAGTTTTGGAGTTTTGGAGTTTTGGAGTTTCGGAGTTTCGGAGTTTTGGAGTCTCAGAGTTTTGGAGGTTCAGGGTTGTGGAGTTTCGGAATTTTTGAGTTTTGGAGTTTCGGAGTTTCGGAGTTTTGGAGTATTGCAGTTTTGTGGTTTTGGAGTTTTGGAGTTGCGAATTTTCAGAGTTTAGGATTTTTGGAGTTTTGGAGTTTCGGAGATTTGGAGTTTTGGCCTTTTGGAGATTCGGGGTCTTGGAGTTTCGGAGTGTTGAAGTTTTGGAGCTTTGGAGTTTTTGAGTTTTGGATTTTTGCACTTTTGGAGTTTTGGAGTTTCATAGTTTTGGAGGTTCAGGGTTGTGGAGTTTCGGAATTTTTGAGTATTGGAGTTTCGGAGTTTCGGAGTTTTGGAGAATTGCAGTTTTGGAGTTTTGGAGTTTCGAATTTTCAGAGTATCGGATTTTTGGAGTTTTGGAGTTTCGGAGTTTTGGAGTTTCAGAGTTTTCGAGGTTCAGGGTTGTGGAGTTTCGGAATTTTGGAGTTTTGGAGTTTCGGAGTTTCGGAGTTTTGGAGTTTTGGAGTTTTGGAGATTTGGAGTTTTGGCGTTTTGGAGATTCGGAATCTTGGAGTTTCGGAATTTTGTTGTTTTGTAGTTTTCGAGTGTCGGAGTTTTGGAGTGTTGGAGTTTTGGAGCTTTGGAGTTTTGGAGTTCTTGAGTTTTGGAGTTTTGGATTTTTGCACTTTTGGAGTTTTGGAGTTTCAGAGTTTTGGAGGTTCAGGGTTGTGGAGTTTCGGAATTTTTGAGTTTTGGAGTTTCGGAGTTTCGGAGTTTTGGAGTATTGCAGTTTTGGAGTTTTGGAGTTTCAGAGATTTGGAGTTTTGGCGTTTTGGAGATTCGGAATCTTGGAGTTTCGGAATTTTGTAGTTTTGTAGTTTTGGAGTGTCAGAGTTTTGGAGTGTTGGAGCTTTGGAGTTTTGGAGTTTATGAGTTTTTGAGTTTTGGATTTTTGCACATTTGGAGTTTTGGAGTTGTGGAGTTTCGGAGTTTCGGAGTTTTGGAGTTTCAGAGTTTTGGAGGTTCAGGGTTGTGGAGTTTCGGAATTTTTGAGTTTTGGAGTTTCGGAGTTTTGGAGTATTGCAGTTTTGGAATTTTGGAGTTTTGGAGTTTCGGAGACTTGGAGTTTTGGCGTTTTGGAGATTCGGAATCTTGGAGTTTCGGAATTTTGTATTGTTGTAGTTTTGGAGTGTCAGAGTTTTGGAGTGTTGGAGTTTTGGAGCTTTGGAGTTTTTGAGTTTTTAAGTTTTTGAGTTTTGGATTTTTGCACTTTTGGCGTTTTGGAGTTTTGGAGTTTCGGAGTTTCGGAGTTTTGGAGTTTCAGAGTTTTGAAGGTTCAGGGTTGTGGAGTTTCGGAATTTTTGAGTATTGGAGTTTCGGAGTTTCGGAGTTTTGGAGAATTGCAGTTTTGGAGTTTCGAATTTTCAGAGTTCCGGATTTTTGGGGTTTTGGAGTTTCGGAGTTTCGGAGTTATGGAGTTTCAGAGTTTTCGAGGTTCAGGGTTGTGGAGTTTCGGAATTTTTGAGTTTTGGAATTTCGGAGTTTCGGAGTTTTGGAGTTTCGAATTTCCAGAGTTTCGGATTTTTGGAGTTTTGGAGTTTCGGAGATTTGGTGTTTTGGCGTTTTGGAGATTCGGAATCTTGGAGTTTCGGAATTTTGTAGTTTTGTAGTTTTCGAGTGTCGGAGTTTTGGAGTGTTGGAGTTTTGCAGCTTTGGAGTTTTGGAGTTTTTGAGTTTTGGAGTTTTGGATTTTTGCACTTTTGGAGTTTTGGAGTTTCAGAGTTTTGGAGGTTCAGGGTTGTGGAGTTTCGGAATTTTTTAGTTTTGGAGTTTCGGAGTTTCGGAGGTTTGGAGTATTGCAGTTTTGGAGTTTTGGAGTTTTGGAGTTTCAGAGATTTGGAGTTTTGGCATTTTGGAGATTCGGAATCTTGGAGTTTCGGAATTTTGTAGTTTTGTAGTTTTGGAGTGTCAGAGTTTTGGAGTGTTGGAGCTTTCGAGTTTTGGAGTTTATGAGTTTTTGAGTTTTGGATTTTTGCACTTTTGGAGTTTTGGAGTTTTGGAGTCACGGAGTTTCGGAGTTTTGGAGTTTCAGAGTTTTGGAGGTTCAGGGTTGTGGAATTTCGGAATTTTTGAGTATTGCAGTTTTGGAATTTTGGAGTTTTGGAGTTTCGAATTTTCAGAGTTTCGGATTTTTGGAGTTTTGGAGTTTCGGAGATTTGGAGTTTTGGCGTTTTGGAGTTTCGAATTTTCAGAGTTTGGGATTTTTGGAGTTTTGGAGTTTCGGAGATTTGGAGTTTTGGCGTTTTGGAGTTTCGGAGTTTCGGAGTTTTGGAGTTTCAGAGTTTTGGAGGTTCAGGGTTGTGGAGTTTCGGAATTTTTGAGTATTGGAGTTTCGGAGTTTTGGAGTTTTGGAGAATTGCAGTTTTGGAGTTTTGGAGTTTCGAATTTTCAGAGTTTCGGATTTTTGGAGTTTTGGAGTTTCGGAGATTTGGAGTTTTGGCGTTTTGGAGTTTCGAATTTTCAGAGTTTGGGATTTTTGGAGTTTTGGAGTTTCGGAGATTTGGAGTTTTGGAGTTTCGGAGTTTCGGAGTTTTGGAGTTTTGGAGTTTTTGAGTTTTGGAGTTTTGGATTTTTGCAAATTTGGAGTTTTGGAGTTTTGGAGTTTCGGAGTTTCGGAGTTTTGGAGTCTCAGAGTTTTGGAGGTTCAGGGTTGTGGAGTTTCGGAATTTTTGAGTTTTGGAGTTTCGGAGTTTCGGAGCTTTGGAGTATTGCAGTTTTGGAATTTTGGAGTTTCGAATTTTCAGAGTTTCGGATTTTTGGAGTTTTGGAGTTTCAGAGAATTGGAGTTTTAACGTTTTCGAGATTCGGAATCTTGGAGTTTCGGAATTTTGTAGTTTTGTAGTTTTGGAGTGTCGGAGTTTTGGAGTGTTGGAGTTTTGGAGCTTTGGAGCTTTGGAGTTTGGGAGTTTTTGAGTTTTTGAGTTTTGGATTTTTGCACTTTTTGAAATTTGGAGTTTTGGAGTTTTGGAGTTTTGGAGTTTTGGAGTTTCGGAGTTTCGGAGTTTTGGAGTTTCAGAGTTTTGGAGGTTCAGGGTTGTGGAGTTTCGGAATTTTTGAGTTTTGGAGTTTCGGAGTTTCGGAGTTTTGGAGCATTGCAGTTTTGGAGTTCTGGAGTTTTGGAGTTTGGAATTTTCAGTTTCGGATTTTTGGAGTTTTGGAGTTTCGGAGATTTGGAGTTTTGGCCTTTTGGAGATTCGGGGTCTTGGAGTTTCGGAATTTTGTAGTTTTGCAGTTTTGGAGTGTCGGAGGCTTGGAGTGTTGGAGTTTTGGAGTTTTGGAGTTCTGGAGTTTTGGAGTTTCGGAGTTTCGGAGTTTCGGAGTTTTGGAGTTTCAGAGTTTTGGAGGTTCAGGGTTGTGGAATTTCGGAATTTTTGAGTTTTGGAGTTTCGGTGTTTTGGAGTATTGCAGTTTTTGAATTTTGGAGTTTTGGAGTTTCGAATTTTCAGAGTTTCGCATTTTTGGAGTTTTGGAGTTTCGGAGATTTGGAGTTTTGGCGTTTTTGAGATTCGGAATCTTGGAGTTTCGGAATTTTGTAGTTTTGTAGTTTTGGAGTGTCACAGTTTTGGAGTGTTGGAGTTTTGGAGCTTTGGAGTTTTGGAGTTTTTGAGTTTTTGAGTTTTTGAGTTTTGGATTTTTGCACTTTTGGAGTTTTGGAGTTTTGGAGTTTCGGAGTTTCGGAGTTTTGGAGTTTCAGAGTTTTGGAGGTTCAGTGTTGTGGAGTTTCGGCATTTTTGAGTATTGGAGTTTCGGAGTTTCGGAGTTTTGGAGAATTGCAGTTTTGGAGTTTTGGAGTTTCGAATTTTCAGAGTTTCGGATTTTTGGAGTTTTGGAGTTTTGGAGTTTCGGAGTTTCGGAGTTTTGGAGTATTGCAGTTTTGGAGTTTTGGAGTTTTGGAGTTGCGAATGTTCAGAGTTTAGGATTTTTGGAGTTTTGGAGTTTTGGAGAATTGGACTTTTGGCGTTTTCGAGATTC
Organism: Amblyomma mixtum; assembly: GCF_055824585.1. NCBI lineage: Eukaryota > Metazoa > Arthropoda > Arachnida > Ixodida > Ixodidae > Amblyomma > Amblyomma mixtum. Next base: position 116,669,425 of record NC_143012.1, on the reverse strand, counting down.
GGAATCTTGGAGTTTCGGAATTTTGTAGTTTTGGAGTTTTGGAGTTTAGGAGTTTCGGAGTTTCGGAGTTTCGGAGTTTTGGAGTTTCAGAGTTTTGGAGATTCAGGGTTGTGGAGTGTCGGAATTTTTGAGTTTTGGAGTTTCGGAGTTTCGGAGTTTTGGAGTTTTGCAGTTTTGGAGTTTTGGTGTTCTGGAGTTTTGGAGTTTCGAATTTTCAGAGTTTCAAATTTTTGGAGTTTTGGAGTTTCGGAGATTTGGAATTTCGGCGTTTTGGGGATTCGGGGTCTTGGAGTTTCGGAATTTTGTAGTTTTGTGGTTTTGGAGTGTCGGAGTTTCGGAGTGTTGGAGTTTTGGAGTTTTAGAGTTTTAGAGTTTTGGAGTTTTGAAATTTTTGAGTTTCGGATTTTTGGAGTTTGGAGTTTTTAAGTTTTGGATTTTTGAGTTTTGGATTTTTGGATTTTTGGAGTTTTTGTGTTTTTGAGTTTTGGAGTTTTGGATTTTTGCACTTTTGGAGGTTTGGAGTTTTGGAGTTTTGGATTTTTGGAGCTTTGGAGGTATGGATTTTTGGACATTCAGGGTTTTGTTCCAGAATTTTGCAGTTTTGGAGTTTTGGAGTGTCGGAGTTTCGAATTATTGGAGTTTTCGTGTTTTGGAATTTTTGATTTTTGGAGGTATGGATTTTTGGAGTTTCGGAGTTGTGGAGATTCGGGTTTGTGGAGTTTTGGAGTTTTGGAGTTTTGGATTTTTGCACTTTTGGAGTTTTGGAGTTTCGGAGTTTTGGAGATTCAGGGTTGTGGAGTTTCGGAATTTTTGAGTTTTGGAGTTTTGGAGTTTCGGAGTTCCGGAGTTTCGGAGATTTGTAGTTTTGGCGTTTTGGAGATTCAGGGTCTTGGAGTTTCGGAATTTTGCAGTTTTGTAGTTTTGGAGTGTCGGAGTTTTGAGTGTTGGAGTTTTGGAATTTCGGAGTTTCGGAGTTTCGGAGTTTTGGAGTTTCAGAGTTTCAGAGTTCTGGAGGTTCAGGGTTGTGGAGTTTCGGAATTTTTGAGTTTTGGAGTTTCGGAGTTTCGGAGTTTTGGAGTATTGCAGTTTTGGAATTTTGGCGTTTTGGAGTTTCGAATTTTCAGAGTTTCGGATTTTTGGAGTTTTGGAGTTTCGGAGATTTGGAGTTTTGGCGTTTTGGAGTTTCGAATTTTCAGAGTTTGGGATTTTTGGAGTTTTGGAGTTTCGGAGATTTGGAGTTTTGGCGTTTTGGAGTTTCGGAGTTTCGGAGTTTTGGAGTTTCAGAGTTTTGGAGGTTCAGGGTTGTGGAGTTTCGGAATTTTTGAGTATTGGAGTTTCGGAGTTTCGGAGTTCTGGAGAATTGCAGTTTTGGAGTTTCGAATTTTCAGAGTTTCGGATTTTTGGAGTTTTGGAGTTTCGGAGATTTGGAGTTTTGTGCGTTTTGGAGATTCGGAATCTTAGAGTTTCGGAATTTTGTAGTTTTGTAGTTTTCGAGTGTCGGAGTTTTGGAGTGTTGGAGTTTTGGAGCCTTGGAGTTTTGGAGTTTTTGAGTTTTGGAGTTTTGGATTTTTGCAAATTTGGAGTTTTGGAGTTTTGGAGTTTTGGAGTTTCGGAGTTTCGGAGTTTTGGAGTCTCAGAGTTTTGGAGGTTCAGGGTTGTGGAGTTTCGGAATTTTTGAGTTTTGGAGTTTCGGAGTTTCGGAGTTTTGGAGTATTGCAGTTTTGTGGTTTTGGAGTTTTGGAGTTGCGAATTTTCAGAGTTTAGGATTTTTGGAGTTTTGGAGTTTCGGAGATTTGGAGTTTTGGCCTTTTGGAGATTCGGGGTCTTGGAGTTTCGGAGTGTTGAAGTTTTGGAGCTTTGGAGTTTTTGAGTTTTGGATTTTTGCACTTTTGGAGTTTTGGAGTTTCATAGTTTTGGAGGTTCAGGGTTGTGGAGTTTCGGAATTTTTGAGTTTTGGAGTTTCGGAGTTTCGGAGTTTTGGAGTATTGCAGTTTTGGAATTTTGGCGTTTTGGAGTTTCGAATTTTCAGAGTTTCGGATTTTTGGAGTTTTGGAGTTTCGGAGATTTGGAGTTTTGGCGTTTTGGAGTTTCGAATTTTCAGAGTTTGGGATTTTTGGAGTTTTGGAGTTTCGGAGATTTGGAGTTTTGGCGTTTTGGAGTTTCGGAGTTTCGGAGTTTTGGAGTTTCAGAGTTTTGGAGGTTCAGGGTTGTGGAGTTTCGGAATTTTTGAGTATTGGAGTTTCGGAGTTTCGGAGTTCTGGAGAATTGCAGTTTTGGAGTTTCGAATTTTCAGAGTTTCGGATTTTTGGAGTTTTGGAGTTTCGGAGATTTGGAGTTTTGTGCGTTTTGGAGATTCGGAATCTTAGAGTTTCGGAATTTTGTAGTTTTGTAGTTTTCGAGTGTCGGAGTTTTGGAGTGTTGGAGTTTTGGAGCCTTGGAGTTTTGGAGTTTTTGAGTTTTGGAGTTTTGGATTTTTGCAAATTTGGAGTTTTGGAGTTTTGGAGTTTTGGAGTTTCGGAGTTTCGGAGTTTTGGAGTCTCAGAGTTTTGGAGGTTCAGGGTTGTGGAGTTTCGGAATTTTTGAGTTTTGGAGTTTCGGAGTTTCGGAGTTTTGGAGTATTGCAGTTTTGTGGTTTTGGAGTTTTGGAGTTGCGAATTTTCAGAGTTTAGGATTTTTGGAGTTTTGGAGTTTCGGAGATTTGGAGTTTTGGCCTTTTGGAGATTCGGGGTCTTGGAGTTTCGGAGTGTTGAAGTTTTGGAGCTTTGGAGTTTTTGAGTTTTGGATTTTTGCACTTTTGGAGTTTTGGAGTTTCATAGTTTTGGAGGTTCAGGGTTGTGGAGTTTCGGAATTTTTGAGTATTGGAGTTTCGGAGTTTCGGAGTTTTGGAGAATTGCAGTTTTGGAGTTTTGGAGTTTCGAATTTTCAGAGTATCGGATTTTTGGAGTTTTGGAGTTTCGGAGTTTTGGAGTTTCAGAGTTTTCGAGGTTCAGGGTTGTGGAGTTTCGGAATTTTGGAGTTTTGGAGTTTCGGAGTTTCGGAGTTTTGGAGTTTTGGAGTTTTGGAGATTTGGAGTTTTGGCGTTTTGGAGATTCGGAATCTTGGAGTTTCGGAATTTTGTTGTTTTGTAGTTTTCGAGTGTCGGAGTTTTGGAGTGTTGGAGTTTTGGAGCTTTGGAGTTTTGGAGTTCTTGAGTTTTGGAGTTTTGGATTTTTGCACTTTTGGAGTTTTGGAGTTTCAGAGTTTTGGAGGTTCAGGGTTGTGGAGTTTCGGAATTTTTGAGTTTTGGAGTTTCGGAGTTTCGGAGTTTTGGAGTATTGCAGTTTTGGAGTTTTGGAGTTTCAGAGATTTGGAGTTTTGGCGTTTTGGAGATTCGGAATCTTGGAGTTTCGGAATTTTGTAGTTTTGTAGTTTTGGAGTGTCAGAGTTTTGGAGTGTTGGAGCTTTGGAGTTTTGGAGTTTATGAGTTTTTGAGTTTTGGATTTTTGCACATTTGGAGTTTTGGAGTTGTGGAGTTTCGGAGTTTCGGAGTTTTGGAGTTTCAGAGTTTTGGAGGTTCAGGGTTGTGGAGTTTCGGAATTTTTGAGTTTTGGAGTTTCGGAGTTTTGGAGTATTGCAGTTTTGGAATTTTGGAGTTTTGGAGTTTCGGAGACTTGGAGTTTTGGCGTTTTGGAGATTCGGAATCTTGGAGTTTCGGAATTTTGTATTGTTGTAGTTTTGGAGTGTCAGAGTTTTGGAGTGTTGGAGTTTTGGAGCTTTGGAGTTTTTGAGTTTTTAAGTTTTTGAGTTTTGGATTTTTGCACTTTTGGCGTTTTGGAGTTTTGGAGTTTCGGAGTTTCGGAGTTTTGGAGTTTCAGAGTTTTGAAGGTTCAGGGTTGTGGAGTTTCGGAATTTTTGAGTATTGGAGTTTCGGAGTTTCGGAGTTTTGGAGAATTGCAGTTTTGGAGTTTCGAATTTTCAGAGTTTCGGATTTTTGGGGTTTTGGAGTTTCGGAGTTTCGGAGTTATGGAGTTTCAGAGTTTTCGAGGTTCAGGGTTGTGGAGTTTCGGAATTTTTGAGTTTTGGAATTTCGGAGTTTCGGAGTTTTGGAGTTTCGAATTTCCAGAGTTTCGGATTTTTGGAGTTTTGGAGTTTCGGAGATTTGGTGTTTTGGCGTTTTGGAGATTCGGAATCTTGGAGTTTCGGAATTTTGTAGTTTTGTAGTTTTCGAGTGTCGGAGTTTTGGAGTGTTGGAGTTTTGCAGCTTTGGAGTTTTGGAGTTTTTGAGTTTTGGAGTTTTGGATTTTTGCACTTTTGGAGTTTTGGAGTTTCAGAGTTTTGGAGGTTCAGGGTTGTGGAGTTTCGGAATTTTTTAGTTTTGGAGTTTCGGAGTTTCGGAGGTTTGGAGTATTGCAGTTTTGGAGTTTTGGAGTTTTGGAGTTTCAGAGATTTGGAGTTTTGGCATTTTGGAGATTCGGAATCTTGGAGTTTCGGAATTTTGTAGTTTTGTAGTTTTGGAGTGTCAGAGTTTTGGAGTGTTGGAGCTTTCGAGTTTTGGAGTTTATGAGTTTTTGAGTTTTGGATTTTTGCACTTTTGGAGTTTTGGAGTTTTGGAGTCTCGGAGTTTCGGAGTTTTGGAGTTTTGGAGGTTCAGGGTTGTGGAATTTCGGAATTTTTGAGTATTGGAGTTTCGGAGTTTCGGAGTTTTGGAGTATTGCAGTTTTGGAATTTTGGAGTTTTGGAGTTTCGAATTTTCAGAGTTTCGGATTTTTGGAGTTTTGGAGTTTCGGAGATTTGGAGTTTTGGCGTTTTGGAGTTTCGAATTTTCAGAGTTTGGGATTTTTGGAGTTTTGGAGTTTCGGAGATTTGGAGTTTTGGCGTTTTGGAGTTTCGGAGTTTCGGAGTTTTGGAGTTTCAGAGTTTTGGAGGTTCAGGGTTGTGGAGTTTCGGAATTTTTGAGTATTGGAGTTTCGGAGTTTTGGAGTTTTGGAGAATTGCAGTTTTGGAGTTTTGGAGTTTCGAATTTTCAGAGTTTCGGATTTTTGGAGTTTTGGAGTTTCGGAGATTTGGAGTTTTGGCGTTTTGGAGTTTCGAATTTTCAGAGTTTGGGATTTTTGGAGTTTTGGAGTTTCGGAGATTTGGAGTTTTGGAGTTTCGGAGTTTCGGAGTTTTGGAGTTTTGGAGTTTTTGAGTTTTGGAGTTTTGGATTTTTGCAAATTTGGAGTTTTGGAGTTTTGGAGTTTCGGAGTTTCGGAGCTTTGGAGTCTCAGAGTTTTGGAGGTTCAGGGTTGTGGAGTTTCGGAATTTTTGAGTTTTGGAGTTTCGGAGTTTCGGAGCTTTGGAGTATTGCAGTTTTGGAATTTTGGAGTTTCGAATTTTCAGAGTTTCGGATTTTTGGAGTTTTGGAGTTTCAGAGAATTGGAGTTTTAACGTTTTCGAGATTCGGAATCTTGGAGTTTCGGAATTTTGTAGTTTTGTAGTTTTGGAGTGTCGGAGTTTTGGAGTGTTGGAGTTTTGGAGCTTTGGAGCTTTGGAGTTTGGGAGTTTTTGAGTTTTTGAGTTTTGGATTTTTGCACTTTTTGAAATTTGGAGTTTTGGAGTTTTGGAGTTTTGGAGTTTCGGAGTTTTGGAGTTTCAGAGTTTTGGAGGTTCAGGGTTGTGGAGTTTCGGAATTTTTGAGTTTTGGAGTTTCGGAGTTTCGGAGTTTTGGAGCATTGCAGTTTTGGAGTTCTGGAGTTTTGGAGTTTGGAATTTTCAGAGTTTCGGATTTTTGGAGTTTTGGAGTTTCGGAGATTTGGAGTTTTGGCCTTTTGGAGATTCGGGGTCTTGGAGTTTCGGAATTTTGTAGTTTTGCAGTTTTGGAGTGTCGGAGGCTTGGAGTGTTGGAGTTTTGGAGTTTTGGAGTTCTGGAGTTTTGGAGTTTCGGAGTTTCGGAGTTTCGGAGTTTCGGAGTTTTGGAGTTTCAGAGTTTTGGAGGTTCAGGGTTGTGGAATTTCGGAATTTTTGAGTTTTGGAGTTTCGGAGTTTTGGAGTATTGCAGTTTTTGAATTTTGGAGTTTTGGAGTTTCGAATTTTCAGAGTTTCGGATTTTTGGAGTTTTGGAGTTTCGGAGATTTGGAGTTTTGGCGTTTTTGAGATTCGGAATCTTGGAGTTTCGGAATTTTGTAGTTTTGTAGTTTTGGAGTGTCACAGTTTTGGAGTGTTGGAGTTTTGGAGCTTTGGAGTTTTGGAGTTCTTGAGTTTTTGAGTTTTTGAGTTTTGGATTTTTGCACTTTTGGAGTTTTGGAGTTTTGGAGTTTCGGAGTTTCGGAGTTTTGGAGTTTCAGAGTTTTGGAGGTTCAGTGTTGTGGAGTTTCGGCATTTTTGAGTATTGGAGTTTCGGAGTTTCGGAGTTTTGGAGAATTGCAGTTTTGGAGTTTTGGAGTTTCGAATTTTCAGAGTTTCGGATTTTTGGAGTTTTGGAGTTTCGGAGTTTCGGAGTTTTGGAGTATTGCAGTTTTGGAGTTTTGGAGTTTTGGAGAATTGGACTTTTGGCGTTTTCGAGATTCGGAATCTTGGAGTTTCGGAATTTTGTAGTTTTGGAGTTTTGGAGTTTAGGAGTTTCGGAGTTTCGGAGTTTTGGAGTTTCAGAGTTTTGGAGATTCAGGGTTGTGGAGTGTCGGAATTTTTGAGTTTCTGAGTTTTGGAGTTTTGCAGTTTTGGAGTTTTGGTGTTCTGGAGTTTTGGAGTTTCGAATTTTCAGAGTTTCAAATTTTTGGAGTTTTGGAGTTTCGGAGATTTGGAATTTCGGCGTTTTGGGGATTCGGGGTCTTGGAGTTTCGGAATTTTGTAGTTTTTTGGTTTTGGAGTGTCGGAGTTTCGGAGTGTTGGAGTTTTGGAGTTTTAGAGTTTTAGAGTTTTGGAGTTTTGAAATTTTTGAGTTTCGGATTTTTGGAGTTTGGAGTTTTTAAGTTTTGGATTTTTGAGTTCTGGATTTTTGGATTTTTGGAGTTTTTGTGTTTTTGAGTTTTGGAGTTTTGGATTTTTGCACTTTTGGAGGTTTGGAGTTTTGGAGTTTTGGATTTTTGGAGCTTTGGAGGTATGGATTTTTGGATATTCAGGGTTTTGTTCCAGAATTTTGTAGTTTTGGAGTTTTGGAGTGTCGGAGTTTCGAATTATTGGAGTTTTCGTGTTTTGGAATTTTTGATTTTTGGAGGTATGGATTTTTGGAGTTTCGGAGTTGTGGAGATTCGGGTTTGTGGAGTTTTGGAGTTTTGGAGTTTCGGAGTTTTGGAGATTCAGGGTTGTGGAGTTTCGGAATTTTTGAGTTTTGGAGTTTTGGAGTTTCGGAGTTCCGGAGTTTCGGATTTTCGGAGTTTTGGAGTTTCGGAGATTTGTAGTTTTGGCGTTTTGGAGATTCAGGGTCTTGGAGTTTCGGAATTTTGCAGTTTTGTAGTTTCGGAGTTTCGGAGTTTTGGAGTTTTGGAGTATTGCAGTTTTGGAATTTTGGCGTTTTGGAGTTTCGAATTTTCAGAGTTTCGGATTTTTGGAGTTTTGGAGTTTCGGAGATTTGGAGTTTTGGCGTTTTGGAGTTTCGAATTTTCAGAGTTTGGGATTTTTGGAGTTTTGGAGTTTCGGAGATTTGGAGTTTTGGCGTTTTGGAGTTTCGGAGTTTCGGAGTTTTGGAGTTTCAGAGTTTTGGAGGTTCAGGGTTGTGGAGTTTCGGAATTTTTGAGTATTGGAGTTTCGGAGTTTCGGAGTTCTGGAGAATTGCAGTTTTGGAGTTTTGGATTTTTGCACTTTTGGAGTTTTGGAGTTTCATAGTTTTGGAGGTTCAGGGTTGTGGAGTTTCGGAATTTTTGAGTTTTGGAGTTTCGGAGTTTCGGAGTTTTGGAGTATTGCAGTTTTGGAATTTTGGCGTTTTGGAGTTTCGAATTTTCAGAGTTTCGGATTTTTGGAGTTTTGGAGTTTCGGAGATTTGGAGTTTTGGCGTTTTGGAGTTTCGAATTTTCAGAGTTTGGGATTTTTGGAGTTTTGGAGTTTCGGAGATTTGGAGTTTTGGCGTTTTGGAGTTTCGGAGTTTCGGAGTTTTGGAGTTTCAGAGTTTTGGAGGTTCAGGGTTGTGGAGTTTCGGAATTTTTGAGTATTGGAGTTTCGGAGTTTCGGAGTTCTGGAGAATTGCAGTTTTGGAGTTTCGAATTTTCAGAGTTTCGGATTTTTGGAGTTTTGGAGTCTCGGAGATTTGGAGTTTTGTGCGTTTTGGAGATTCGGAATCTTAGAGTTTCGGAATTTTGTAGTTTTGTAGTTTTCGAGTGTCGGAGTTTTGGAGTGTTGGAGTTTTGGAGCCTTGGAGTTTTGGAGTTTTTGAGTTTTGGAGTTTTGGATTTTTGCAAATTTGGAGTTTTGGAGTTTTGGAGTTTTGGAGTTTCGGAGTTTCGGAGTTTTGGAGTCTCAGAGTTTTGGAGGTTCAGGGTTGTGGAGTTTCGGAATTTTTGAGTTTTGGAGTTTCGGAGTTTCGGAGTTTTGGAGTATTGCAGTTTTGTGGTTTTGGAGTTTTGGAGTTGCGAATTTTCAGAGTTTAGGATTTTTGGAGTTTTGGAGTTTCGGAGATTTGGAGTTTTGGCCTTTTGGAGATTCGGGGTCTTGGAGTTTCGGAGTGTTGAAGTTTTGGAGCTTTGGAGTTTTTGAGTTTTGGATTTTTGCACTTTTGGAGTTTTGGAGTTTCATAGTTTTGGAGGTTCAGGGTTGTGGAGTTTCGGAATTTTTGAGTATTGGAGTTTCGGAGTTTCGGAGTTTTGGAGAATTGCAGTTTTGGAGTTTTGGAGTTTCGAATTTTCAGAGTATCGGATTTTTGGAGTTTTGGAGTTTCGGAGTTTTGGAGTTTCAGAGTTTTCGAGGTTCAGGGTTGTGGAGTTTCGGAATTTTGGAGTTTTGGAGTTTCGGAGTTTCGGAGTTTTGGAGTTTTGGAGTTTTGGAGATTTGGAGTTTTGGCGTTTTGGAGATTCGGAATCTTGGAGTTTCGGAATTTTGTTGTTTTGTAGTTTTCGAGTGTCGGAGTTTTGGAGTGTTGGAGTTTTGGAGCTTTGGAGTTTTGGAGTTCTTGAGTTTTGGAGTTTTGGATTTTTGCACTTTTGGAGTTTTGGAGTTTCAGAGTTTTGGAGGTTCAGGGTTGTGGAGTTTCGGAATTTTTGAGTTTTGGAGTTTCGGAGTTTCGGAGTTTTGGAGTATTGCAGTTTTGGAGTTTTGGAGTTTCAGAGATTTGGAGTTTTGGCGTTTTGGAGATTCGGAATCTTGGAGTTTCGGAATTTTGTAGTTTTGTAGTTTTGGAGTGTCAGAGTTTTGGAGTGTTGGAGCTTTGGAGTTTTGGAGTTTATGAGTTTTTGAGTTTTGGATTTTTGCACATTTGGAGTTTTGGAGTTGTGGAGTTTCGGAGTTTCGGAGTTTTGGAGTTTCAGAGTTTTGGAGGTTCAGGGTTGTGGAGTTTCGGAATTTTTGAGTTTTGGAGTTTCGGAGTTTTGGAGTATTGCAGTTTTGGAATTTTGGAGTTTTGGAGTTTCGGAGACTTGGAGTTTTGGCGTTTTGGAGATTCGGAATCTTGGAGTTTCGGAATTTTGTATTGTTGTAGTTTTGGAGTGTCAGAGTTTTGGAGTGTTGGAGTTTTGGAGCTTTGGAGTTTTTGAGTTTTTAAGTTTTTGAGTTTTGGATTTTTGCACTTTTGGCGTTTTGGAGTTTTGGAGTTTCGGAGTTTCGGAGTTTTGGAGTTTCAGAGTTTTGAAGGTTCAGGGTTGTGGAGTTTCGGAATTTTTGAGTATTGGAGTTTCGGAGTTTCGGAGTTTTGGAGAATTGCAGTTTTGGAGTTTCGAATTTTCAGAGTTTCGGATTTTTGGGGTTTTGGAGTTTCGGAGTTTCGGAGTTATGGAGTTTCAGAGTTTTCGAGGTTCAGGGTTGTGGAGTTTCGGAATTTTTGAGTTTTGGAATTTCGGAGTTTCGGAGTTTTGGAGTTTCGAATTTCCAGAGTTTCGGATTTTTGGAGTTTTGGAGTTTCGGAGATTTGGTGTTTTGGCGTTTTGGAGATTCGGAATCTTGGAGTTTCGGAATTTTGTAGTTTTGTAGTTTTCGAGTGTCGGAGTTTTGGAGTGTTGGAGTTTTGCAGCTTTGGAGTTTTGGAGTTTTTGAGTTTTGGAGTTTTGGATTTTTGCACTTTTGGAGTTTTGGAGTTTCAGAGTTTTGGAGGTTCAGGGTTGTGGAGTTTCGGAATTTTTTAGTTTTGGAGTTTCGGAGTTTCGGAGGTTTGGAGTATTGCAGTTTTGGAGTTTTGGAGTTTTGGAGTTTCAGAGATTTGGAGTTTTGGCATTTTGGAGATTCGGAATCTTGGAGTTTCGGAATTTTGTAGTTTTGTAGTTTTGGAGTGTCAGAGTTTTGGAGTGTTGGAGCTTTCGAGTTTTGGAGTTTATGAGTTTTTGAGTTTTGGATTTTTGCACTTTTGGAGTTTTGGAGTTTTGGAGTCTCGGAGTTTCGGAGTTTTGGAGTTTTGGAGGTTCAGGGTTGTGGAATTTCGGAATTTTTGAGTATTGGAGTTTCGGAGTTTCGGAGTTTTGGAGTATTGCAGTTTTGGAATTTTGGAGTTTTGGAGTTTCGAATTTTCAGAGTTTCGGATTTTTGGAGTTTTGGAGTTTCGGAGATTTGGAGTTTTGGCGTTTTGGAGTTTCGAATTTTCAGAGTTTGGGATTTTTGGAGTTTTGGAGTTTCGGAGATTTGGAGTTTTGGCGTTTTGGAGTTTCGGAGTTTCGGAGTTTTGGAGTTTCAGAGTTTTGGAGGTTCAGGGTTGTGGAGTTTCGGAATTTTTGAGTATTGGAGTTTCGGAGTTTTGGAGTTTTGGAGAATTGCAGTTTTGGAGTTTTGGAGTTTCGAATTTTCAGAGTTTCGGATTTTTGGAGTTTTGGAGTTTCGGAGATTTGGAGTTTTGGCGTTTTGGAGTTTCGAATTTTCAGAGTTTGGGATTTTTGGAGTTTTGGAGTTTCGGAGATTTGGAGTTTTGGAGTTTCGGAGTTTCGGAGTTTTGGAGTTTTGGAGTTTTTGAGTTTTGGAGTTTTGGATTTTTGCAAATTTGGAGTTTTGGAGTTTTGGAGTTTCGGAGTTTCGGAGCTTTGGAGTCTCAGAGTTTTGGAGGTTCAGGGTTGTGGAGTTTCGGAATTTTTGAGTTTTGGAGTTTCGGAGTTTCGGAGCTTTGGAGTATTGCAGTTTTGGAATTTTGGAGTTTCGAATTTTCAGAGTTTCGGATTTTTGGAGTTTTGGAGTTTCAGAGAATTGGAGTTTTAACGTTTTCGAGATTCGGAATCTTGGAGTTTCGGAATTTTGTAGTTTTGTAGTTTTGGAGTGTCGGAGTTTTGGAGTGTTGGAGTTTTGGAGCTTTGGAGCTTTGGAGTTTGGGAGTTTTTGAGTTTTTGAGTTTTGGATTTTTGCACTTTTTGAAATTTGGAGTTTTGGAGTTTTGGAGTTTTGGAGTTTCGGAGTTTTGGAGTTTCAGAGTTTTGGAGGTTCAGGGTTGTGGAGTTTCGGAATTTTTGAGTTTTGGAGTTTCGGAGTTTCGGAGTTTTGGAGCATTGCAGTTTTGGAGTTCTGGAGTTTTGGAGTTTGGAATTTTCAGAGTTTCGGATTTTTGGAGTTTTGGAGTTTCGGAGATTTGGAGTTTTGGCCTTTTGGAGATTCGGGGTCTTGGAGTTTCGGAATTTTGTAGTTTTGCAGTTTTGGAGTGTCGGAGGCTTGGAGTGTTGGAGTTTTGGAGTTTTGGAGTTCTGGAGTTTTGGAGTTTCGGAGTTTCGGAGTTTCGGAGTTTCGGAGTTTTGGAGTTTCAGAGTTTTGGAGGTTCAGGGTTGTGGAATTTCGGAATTTTTGAGTTTTGGAGTTTCGGAGTTTTGGAGTATTGCAGTTTTTGAATTTTGGAGTTTTGGAGTTTCGAATTTTCAGAGTTTCGGATTTTTGGAGTTTTGGAGTTTCGGAGATTTGGAGTTTTGGCGTTTTTGAGATTCGGAATCTTGGAGTTTCGGAATTTTGTAGTTTTGTAGTTTTGGAGTGTCACAGTTTTGGAGTGTTGGAGTTTTGGAGCTTTGGAGTTTTGGAGTTCTTGAGTTTTTGAGTTTTTGAGTTTTGGATTTTTGCACTTTTGGAGTTTTGGAGTTTTGGAGTTTCGGAGTTTCGGAGTTTTGGAGTTTCAGAGTTTTGGAGGTTCAGTGTTGTGGAGTTTCGGCATTTTTGAGTATTGGAGTTTCGGAGTTTCGGAGTTTTGGAGAATTGCAGTTTTGGAGTTTTGGAGTTTCGAATTTTCAGAGTTTCGGATTTTTGGAGTTTTGGAGTTTCGGAGTTTCGGAGTTTTGGAGTATTGCAGTTTTGGAGTTTTGGAGTTTTGGAGAATTGGACTTTTGGCGTTTTCGAGATTCGGAATCTTGGAGTTTCGGAATTTTGTAGTTTTGGAGTTTTGGAGTTTAGGAGTTTCGGAGTTTCGGAGTTTTGGAGTTTCAGAGTTTTGGAGATTCAGGGTTGTGGAGTGTCGGAATTTTTGAGTTTCTGAGTTTTGGAGTTTTGCAGTTTTGGAGTTTTGGTGTTCTGGAGTTTTGGAGTTTCGAATTTTCAGAGTTTCAAATTTTTGGAGTTTTGGAGTTTCGGAGATTTGGAATTTCGGCGTTTTGGGGATTCGGGGTCTTGGAGTTTCGGAATTTTGTAGTTTTTTGGTTTTGGAGTGTCGGAGTTTCGGAGTGTTGGAGTTTTGGAGTTTTAGAGTTTTAGAGTTTTGGAGTTTTGAAATTTTTGAGTTTCGGATTTTTGGAGTTTGGAGTTTTTAAGTTTTGGATTTTTGAGTTTTGGATTTTTGGATTTTTGGAGTTTTTGTGTTTTTGAGTTTTGGAGTTTTGGATTTTTGCACTTTTGGAGGTTTGGAGTTTTGGAGTTTTGGATTTTTGGAGCTTTGGAGGTATGGATTTTTGGATATTCAGGGTTTTGTTCCAGAATTTTGTAGTTTTGGAGTTTTGGAGTGTCGGAGTTTCGAATTATTGGAGTTTTCGTGTTTTGGAATTTTTGATTTTTGGAGGTATGGATTTTTGGAGTTTCGGAGTTGTGGAGATTCGGGTTTGTGGAGTTTTGGAGTTTTGGAGTTTTGGATTTTTGCACTTTTGGAGTTTTGGAGTTTCGGAGTTTTGGAGATTCAGGGTTGTGGAGTTTCGGAATTTTTGAGTTTTGGAGTTTTGGAGTTTCGGAGTTCCGGAGTTTCGGATTTTCGGAGTTTTGGAGTTTCGGAGATTTGTAGTTTTGGCGTTTTGGAGATTCAGGGTCTTGGAGTTTCGGAATTTTGCAGTTTTGTAGTTTCGGAGTTTCGGAGTTTTGGAGTTTTGGAGTATTGCAGTTTTGGAATTTTGGCGTTTTGGAGTTTCGAATTTTCAGAGTTTCGGATTTTTGGAGTTTTGGAGTTTCGGAGATTTGGAGTTTTGGCGTTTTGGAGTTTCGAATTTTCAGAGTTTGGGATTTTTGGAGTTTTGGAGTTTCGGAGATTTGGAGTTTTGGCGTTTTGGAGTTTCGGAGTTTCGGAGTTTTGGAGTTTCAGAGTTTTGGAGGTTCAGGGTTGTGGAGTTTCGGAATTTTTGAGTATTGGAGTTTCGGAGTTTCGGAGTTCTGGAGAATTGCAGTTTTGGAGTTTCGAATTTTCAGAGTTTCGGATTTTTGGAGTTTTGGAGTTTCGGAGATTTGGAGTTTTGTGCGTTTTGGAGATTCGGAATCTTAGAGTTTCGGAATTTTGTAGTTTTGTAGTTTTCGAGTGTCGGAGTTTTGGAGTGTTGGAGTTTTGGAGCCTTGGAGTTTTGGAGTTTTTGAGTTTTGGAGTTTTGGATTTTTGCAAATTTGGAGTTTCGGAGTTTTGGAGTCTCAGAGATTTGGAGGTTCAGGGTTGTGGAGTTTCGGAATTTTTGAGTTTTGGAGTTTCGGAGTTTCGGAGTTTTGGAGTATTGCAGTTTTGTGGTTTTGGAGTTTTGGAGTTGCGAATTTTCAGAGTTTAGGATTTTTGGAGTTTTGGAGTTTCGGAGATTTGGAGTTTTGGCCTTTTGGAGATTCGGGGTCTTGGAGTTTCGGAGTGTTGGAGTTTTGGAGCTTTGGAGTTTTTGAGTTTTTGAGTTTTGGATTTTTGCACTTTTGGAGTTTTGGAGTTTCAGAGTTTTGGAGGTTCAGGGTTGTGGAGTTTCGGAATTTTTGAGTATTGGAGTTTCGGAGTTTCGGAGTTTTGGAGAATTGCAGTTTTGGAGTTTTGGAGTTTCGAATTTTCAGAGTATCGGATTTTTGGAGTTTTGGAGTTTCAGAGTTTTCGAGGTTCAGGGTTGTGGAGTTTCGGAATTTTTGAGTTTTGGAGTTTCGGAGTTTTGGAGTTTTGGAGTTTTGGAGATTTGGAGTTTTGGCGTTTTGGAGATTCGGAATCTTGGAGTTTCGGAATTTTGTTGTTTTGTAGTTTTCGAGTGTCGGAGTTTTGGAGTGTTGGAGTTTTGGAGCTTTGGAGTTTTGGAGTTCTTGAGTTTTGGAGTTTTGGATTTTTGCACTTTTGGAGTTTTGGAGTTTCAGAGTTTTGGAGGTTCAGGGTTGTGGAGTTTCGGAATTTTTGAGTTTTGGAGTTTCGGAGTTTCGGAGTTTTGGAGTATTGCAGTTTTGGAGTTTTGGAGTTTCAGAGATTTGGAGTTTTGGCGTTTTGGAGATTCGGAATCTTGGAGTTTCGGAATTTTGTAGTTTTGTAGTTTTGGAGTGTCAGAGTTTTGGAGTGTTGGAGCTTTGGAGTTTTGGAGTTTATGAGTTTTTGAGTTTTGGATTTTTGCACATTTGGAGTTTTGGAGTTGTGGAGTTTCGGAGTTTCGGAGTTTTGGAGTTTCAGAGTTTTGGAGGTTCAGGGTTGTGGAGTTTCGGAATTTTTGAGTTTTGGAGTTTCGGAGTTTTGGAGTATTGCAGTTTTGGAATTTTGGAGTTTTGGAGTTTCGGAGACTTGGAGTTTTGGCGTTTTGGAGATTCGGAATCTTGAAGTTTCGGAATTTTGTATTGTTGTAGTTTTGGAGTGTCAGAGTTTTGGAGTGTTGGAGTTTTGGAGCTTTGGAGTTTTTGAGTTTTTAAGTTTTTGAGTTTTGGATTTTTGCACTTTTGGCGTTTTGGAGTTTTGGAGTTTCGGAGTTTCGGAGTTTTGGAGTTTCAGAGTTTTGAAGGTTCAGGGTTGTGGAGTTTCGGAATTTTTGAGTATTGGAGTTTCGGAGTTTCGGAGTTTTGGAGAATTGCAGTTTTGGAGTTTCGAATTTTCAGAGTTTCGGATTTTTGGGGTTTTGGAGTTTCGGAGTTTCGGAGTTATGGAGTTTCAGAGTTTTCGAGGTTCAGGGTTGTGGAGTTTCGGAATTTTTGAGTTTTGGAGTTTCGGAGTTTCGGAGTTTTGGAATTTCGAATTTCCAGAGTTTCGGATTTTTGGAGTTTTGGAGTTTCGGAGATTTGGAGTTTTGGCGTTTTGGAGTTCGGAATCTTGGAGTTTTGGAATTTTGTAGTTTTGTAGTTTTCGAGTGTCGGAGTTTTGGAGTGTTGGAGTTTTGGAGCTTTGGAGTTTTGGAGTTTTTGAGTTTTGGAGTTTTGGATTTTTGCACTTTTGGAGTTTTGGAGTTTCAGAGTTTTGGAGGTTCAGGGTTGTGGAGTTTCGGAATTTTTTAGTTTTGGAGTTTCGGAGTTTCGGAGGTTTGGAGTATTGCAGTTTTGGAGTTTTGGAGTTTTGGAGTTTCAGAGATTTGGAGTTTTGGCATTTTGGAGATTCGGAATCTTGGAGTTTCGGAATTTTGTAGTTTTGTAGTTTTGGAGTGTCAGAGTTTTGGAGTGTTGGAGCTTTGGAGTTTTGGAGTTTATGAGTTTTTGAGTTTTGGATTTTTGCACTTTTGGAGTTTTGGAGTTTTGGAGTCTCGGAGTTTCGGAGTTTTGGAGTTTCAGAGTTTTGGAGGTTCAGGGTTGTGGAATTTCGGAATTTTTGAGTATTGGAGTTTCGGAGTTTCGGAGTTTTGGAGAATTGCAGTTTTGGAATTTTTCGAGTTTCGAATTTTCAGTTTCGGATTTTTGGAGTTTTGGAGTTTCGGAGTTTTGGAGTTTCAGAGTTTTCGAGGTTCAGGGTTGTGGAGTTTCGGAATTTTTGTGTTTTGGAGTTTCAAAGTTTTGGAGTTTTGGAGTTTTGGAGTTTCGAATTTTCAGAGTTTGGGATTTTTGGAGTTTTGGAGTTTCAGAGATTTGGAGTTTTGGCGTTTTGTAGTTTTGTAGTTTTGGAGTGTCGGAGTTTTGGAGTGTTGGAGTTTTGGAGCTTTGGAGTTTTGGAGTGTTGGAGTTTTGGAGCTTTGGAGTTTTGGAGTTTTTGAGTTTTTGAGTTTTGGATTTTTGCACTTTTGGAGGTTTGGAGTTTTGGAGTTTTGGATTTTTGGAGCTTTGGAGGTATGGATTTTTGGATATTCAGGGTTTTGTTCCAGAATTTTGTAGTTTTGGAGTTTTGGAGTGTCGGAGTTTCGAATTATTGGAGTTTTCGTGTTTTGGAATTTTTGATTTTTGGAGGTATGGATTTTTGGAGTTTCGGAGTTGTGGAGATTCGGGTTTGTGGAGTTTTGGAGTTTTGGAGTTTTGGATTTTTGCACTTTTGGAGTTTTGGAGTTTCGGAGTTTTGGAGATTCAGGGTTGTGGAGTTTCGGAATTTTTGAGTTTTGGAGTTTTGGAGTTTCGGAGTTCCGGAGTTTCGGAGTTTCGGAGTTTTGGAGTTATGCAGTTTCGGAGTTTTGGAGTTTTGGAGTTTCGAATTTACAGAGTTTCGGATTTTCGGAGTTTTGGAGTTTCGGAGATTTGTAGTTTTGGCGTTTTGGAGATTCAGGGTCTTGGAGTTTCGGAATTTTGCAGTTTTGTAGTTATAGAGTGTCGGAGTTTTGGAGTGTTGGAGTTTTGGAATTTCGGAGTTTCGGAGTTTTGGAGTTTCAGAGTTTCAGAGTTCTGGAGGTTCAGGGTTGTGGAGTTTCGGAATTTTTGAGTATTGGAGTTTCGGAGTTTTGGAGTTTTGGAGAATTGCAGTTTTGGAGTTTTGGAGTTTCGAATTTTCAGAGTTTCGGATTTTTGGAGTTTTGGAGTTTCGGAGATTTGGAGTTTTGTGCGTTTTGGAGATTCGGAATCTTAGAGTTTCGGAATTTTGTAGTTTTGTAGTTTTCGAGTGTCGGAGTTTTGGAGTGTTGGAGTTTTGGAGCCTTGGAGTTTTTGAGTTTTGGAGTTCTGGATTTTTGCAAATTTGCAGTTTTGGAGTTTTGGAGTCTCAGAGTTTTGGAGGTTCAGGGTTGTGGAGTTTCGGAATTTTTGAGTTTTGGAGTTTCGGAGTTTCGGAGCTTTGGAGTATTGCAGTTTTGGAATTTTGGAGTTTTGGAGTTTCGAATTTTAAGAGTTTCGGATTTTTGGAGTTTTGGAGTTTCAGAGAATTGGAGTTTTAACGTTTTCGAGATTCGGAATCTTGGAGTTTCGGAATTTTGTAGTTTTGTAGTTTTGGAGTGTCGGAGTTTTGGAGTGTTGGAGTTTTGGAGCTTTGGAGCTTTGGAGTTTGGGAGTTTTTGAGTTTTTGAGTTTTGGATTTTTGCACTTTTTGAAATTTGGAGTTTTAGAGTTTTGGAGTTTTGGAGTTTCGGAGTTTTGGAGTTTCAGAGTTTTGGAGGTTCAGGGTTGTGGAGTTTCGGAATTTTTGAGTTTTGGAGTTTCGGAGTTTCGGAGTTTTGGAGCATTGCAGTTTTGGAGTTCTGGAGTTTTGGAGTTTGGAATTTTCAGAGTTTCGGATTTTTGGAGTTTTGGAGTTTCGGAGATTTGGAGTTTTGGCCTTTTGGAGATTCGGGGTCTTGGAGTTTCGGAATTTTGTAGTTTTGCAGTTTTGGAGTGTCGGAGGCTTGGAGTGTTGGAGTTTTGGAGTTTTGGAGTTCTGGAGTTTTGGAGTTTCGGAGTTTCGGAGTTTTGGAGTTTCAGAGTTTTGGAGGTTCAGGGTTGTGGAATTTCGGAATTTTTGTGTTTTGGAGTTTCGGTGTTTTGGAGTATTGCAGTTTTTGAATTTTGGAGTTTTGGAGTTTCGAATTTTCAGAGTTTCGGATTTTTGGAGTTTTGGAGTTTCGGAGATTTGGAGTTTTGGCGTTTTTGAGATTCGGAATCTTGGAGTTTCGGAATTTTGTAGTTTTGTAGTTTTGGAGTGTCACAGTTTTGGAGTGTTGGAGTTTTGGAGCTTTGGAGTTTTGGAGTTTTTGAGTTTTTGAGTTTTTGAGTTTTGGATTTTTGCACTTTTGGAGTTTTGGAGTTTTGGAGTTTCGGAGTTTCGGAGTTTTGGAGTTTCAGAGTTTTGGAGGTTCAGTGTTGTGGAGTTTCGGCATTTTTGAGTATTGGAGTTTCGGAGTTTCGGAGTTTTGGAGAATTGCAGTTTTGGAGTTTTGGAGTTTCGAATTTTCAGAGTTTCGGATTTTTGGAGTTTTGGAGTTTTGGAGTTTCGGAGTTTCGGAGTTTTGGAGTATTGCAGTTTTGGAGTTTTGGAGTTTTGGAGTTGCGAATGTTCAGAGTTTAGGATTTTTGGAGTTTTGGAGTTTTGGAGAATTGGACTTTTGGCGTTTTCGAGATTCGGAATCTTGGAGTTTCGGAATTTTGTAGTTTTGGAGTTTTGGAGTTTAGGAGTTTCGGAGTTTCGGAGTTTTGGAGTTTCAGAGTTTTGGAGATTCAGGGTTGTGGAGTGTCGGAATTTTTGAGTTTTGGAGTTTCGGAGTTTCGGAGTTTTGGAGTTTTGCAGTTTTGGAGTTTTGGTGTTCTGGAATTTTGGAGTTTCGAGTTTTCAGAGTTTCAAATTTATGGAGTTTTGGAGTTTCGGAGATTTGGAATTTCGGCGTTTTGGGGATTCGGGGTCTTGGAGTTTCGGAATTTTGTAGTTTTGTGGTTTTGGAGTGTCGGAGTTTCGGAGTGTTGGAGTTTTGGAGTTTTAGAGTTTTAGAGTTTTGGAGTTTTGAAATTTTTGAGTTTCGGATTTTTGGAGTTTGGAGTTTTTAAGTTTTGGATTTTTGAGTTTTGGATTTTTGGATTTTTGGAGTTTTTGTGTTTTTGAGTTTTGGAGTTTTGGATTTTTGCACTTTTGGAGGTTTGGAGTTTTGGAGTTTTGGATTTTTGGAGCTTTGGAGGTATGGATTTTTGGACATTCAGGGTTTTGTTCCAGAATTTTGTAGTTTTGGAGTTTTGGAGTGTCGGAGTTTCGAATTATTGGAGTTTTCGTGTTTTGGAATTTTTGATTTTTGGAGGTATGGATTTTTGGAGTTTCGGAGTTGTGGAGATTCGGGTTTGTGGAGTTTTGGAGTTTTGGAGTTTTGGATTTTTGCACTTTTGGAGTTTTGGAGTTTCGGAGTTTTGGAGATTCAGGGTTGTGGAGTTTCGGAATTTTTGAGTTTTGGAGTTTTGGAGTTTCGGAGTTCCGGAGTTTCGGAGATTTGTAGTTTTGGCGTTTTGGAGATTCAGGGTCTTGGAGTTTCGGAATTTTGCAGTTTTGTAGTTTTGGAGTGTCGGAGTTTTGAGTGTTGGAGTTTTGGAATTTCGGAGTTTCGGAGTTTCGGAGTTTTGGAGTTTCAGAGTTTCAGAGTTCTGGAGGTTCAGGGTTGTGGAGTTTCGGAATTTTTGAGTTTTGGAGTTTCGGAGTTTCGGAGTTTTGGAGTATTGCAGTTTTGGAATTTTGGCGTTTTGGAGTTTCGAATTTTCAGAGTTTCGGATTTTTGGAGTTTTGGAGTTTCGGAGATTTGGAGTTTTGGCGTTTTGGAGTTTCGAATTTTCAGAGTTTGGGATTTTTGGAGTTTTGGAGTTTCGGAGATTTGGAGTTTTGGCGTTTTGGAGTTTCGGAGTTTCGGAGTTTTGGAGTTTCAGAGTTTTGGAGGTTCAGGGTTGTGGAGTTTCGGAATTTTTGAGTATTGGAGTTTCGGAGTTTCGGAGTTCTGGAGAATTGCAGTTTTGGAGTTTCGAATTTTCAGAGTTTCGGATTTTTGGAGTTTTGGAGTTTCGGAGATTTGGAGTTTTGTGCGTTTTGAGATTCGGAATCTTAGAGTTTCGGAATTTTGTAGTTTTGTAGTTTTCGAGTGTCGGAGTTTTGGAGTGTTGGAGTTTTGGAGCCTTGGAGTTTTGGAGTTTTTGAGTTTTGGAGTTTTGGATTTTTGCAAATTCGGAGTTTTGGAGTTTTGGATTTTTGCACTTTTGGAGTTTTGGAGTTTTGGAGTTTCAGAGTTTTGGAGGTTCAGGGTTGTGGAGTTTCGGAATTTTTGAGTATTGGAGTTTCGGAGTTTCGGAGTTTTGGAGAATTGCAGTTTTGGAGTTTTGGAGTTTCGAATTTACAGAGTTTCGGATTTTCGGAGTTTTGGAGTTTCGGAGATTTGTAGTTTTGGCGTTTTGGAGATTCAGGGTCTTGGAGTTTCGGAATTTTGCAGTTTTGTAGTTATAGAGTGTCGGAGTTTTGGAGTGTTGGAGTTTTGGAATTTCGGAGTTTCGGAGTTTTGGAGTTTCAGAGTTTCAGAGTTCTGGAGGTTCAGGGTTGTGGAGTTTCGGAATTTTTGAGTTTTGGAGCTTCGGAGTTTCGGAGTTTTGGAGTATTGCAGTTTTGGAATTTTGGAGTTTTGGAGTTTCGAATTTTCAGAGTTTCGGATTTTTGGAGTTTTGGAGTTTCGGAGATTTGGAGTTTTGGCGTTTTGGAGTTTCGAATTTTCAGAGTTTGGGATTTTTGGAGTTTTGGAGTTTCAGAGATTTGGAGTTTTGGCGTTTTGGAGTTTCGGAGTTTCGGAGTTTTGGAGTTTCAGAGTTTTGGAGGTTCAGGGTTGTGGAGTTTCGGAATTTTTGAGTATTGGAGTTTCGGAGTTTTGGAGTTTTGGAGAATTGCAGTTTTGGAGTTTTGGAGTTTCGAATTTTCAGAGTTTCGGATTTTTGGAGTTTTGGAGTTTCGGAGATTTGGAGTTTTGTGCGTTTTGGAGATTCGGAATCTTAGAGTTTCGGAATTTTGTAGTTTTGTAGTTTTCGAGTGTCGGAGTTTTGGAGTGTTGGAGTTTTGGAGCCTTGGAGTTTTGGAGTTTTTGAGTTTTGGAGTTTTGGATTTTTGCAAATTTGCAGTTTTGGAGTTTTGGAGTCTCAGAGTTTTGGAGGTTCAGGGTTGTGGAGTTTCGGAATTTTTGAGTTTTGGAGTTTCGGAGTTTCGGAGCTTTGGAGTATTGCAGTTTTGGAATTTTGGAGTTTTGGAGTTTCGAATTTTAAGAGTTTCGGATTTTTGGAGTTTTGGAGTTTCAGAGAATTGGAGTTTTAACGTTTTCGAGATTCGGAATCTTGGAGTTTCGGAATTTTGTAGTTTTGTAGTTTTGGAGTGTCGGAGTTTTGGAGTGTTGGAGTTTTGGAGCTTTGGAGCTTTGGAGTTTGGGAGTTTTTGAGTTTTTGAGTTTTGGATTTTTGCACTTTTTGAAATTTGGAGTTTTAGAGTTTTGGAGTTTTGGAGTTTCGGAGTTTTGGAGTTTCAGAGTTTTGGAGGTTCAGGGTTGTGGAGTTTCGGAATTTTTGAGTTTTGGAGTTTCGGAGTTTCGGAGTTTTGGAGCATTGCAGTTTTGGAGTTCTGGAGTTTTGGAGTTTGGAATTTTCAGAGTTTCGGATTTTTGGAGTTTTGGAGTTTCGGAGATTTGGAGTTTTGGCCTTTTGGAGATTCGGGGTCTTGGAGTTTCGGAATTTTGTAGTTTTGGCGTTTTGGAGATTCAGGGTCTTGGAGTTTCGGAATTTTGCAGTTTTGTAGTTTCGGAGTTTCGGAGTTTTGGAGTTTTGGAGTATTGCAGTTTTGGAATTTTGGCGTTTTGGAGTTTCGAATTTTCAGAGTTTCGGATTTTTGGAGTTTTGGAGTTTCGGAGATTTGGAGTTTTGGCGTTTTGGAGTTTCGAATTTTCAGAGTTTGGGATTTTTGGAGTTTTGGAGTTTCGGAGATTTGGAGTTTTGGCGTTTTGGAGTTTCGGAGTTTCGGAGTTTTGGAGTTTCAGAGTTTTGGAGGTTCAGGGTTGTGGAGTTTCGGAATTTTTGAGTATTGGAGTTTCGGAGTTTCGGAGTTCTGGAGAATTGCAGTTTTGGAGTTTCGAATTTTCAGAGTTTCGGATTTTTGGAGTTTTGGAGTTTCGGAGATTTGGAGTTTTGTGCGTTTTGGAGATTCGGAATCTTAGAGTTTCGGAATTTTGTAGTTTTGTAGTTTTCGAGTGTCGGAGTTTTGGAGTGTTGGAGTTTTGGAGCCTTGGAGTTTTGGAGTTTTTGAGTTTTGGAGTTTTGGATTTTTGCAAATTTGGAGTTTCGGAGTTTTGGAGTCTCAGAGATTTGGAGGTTCAGGGTTGTGGAGTTTCGGAATTTTTGAGTTTTGGAGTTTCGGAGTTTCGGAGTTTTGGAGTATTGCAGTTTTGTGGTTTTGGAGTTTTGGAGTTGCGAATTTTCAGAGTTTAGGATTTTTGGAGTTTTGGAGTTTCGGAGATTTGGAGTTTTGGCCTTTTGGAGATTCGGGGTCTTGGAGTTTCGGAGTGTTGGAGTTTTGGAGCTTTGGAGTTTTTGAGTTTTTGAGTTTTGGATTTTTGCACTTTTGGAGTTTTGGAGTTTCAGAGTTTTGGAGGTTCAGGGTTGTGGAGTTTCGGAATTTTTGAGTATTGGAGTTTCGGAGTTTCGGAGTTTTGGAGAATTGCAGTTTTGGAGTTTTGGAGTTTCGAATTTTCAGAGTATCGGATTTTTGGAGTTTTGGAGTTTCAGAGTTTTCGAGGTTCAGGGTTGTGGAGTTTCGGAATTTTTGAGTTTTGGAGTTTCGGAGTTTTGGAGTTTTGGAGTTTTGGAGATTTGGAGTTTTGGCGTTTTGGAGATTCGGAATCTTGGAGTTTCGGAATTTTGTTGTTTTGTAGTTTTCGAGTGTCGGAGTTTTGGAGTGTTGGAGTTTTGGAGCTTTGGAGTTTTGGAGTTCTTGAGTTTTGGAGTTTTGGATTTTTGCACTTTTGGAGTTTTGGAGTTTCAGAGTTTTGGAGGTTCAGGGTTGTGGAGTTTCGGAATTTTTGAGTTTTGGAGTTTCGGAGTTTCGGAGTTTTGGAGTATTGCAGTTTTGGAGTTTTGGAGTTTCAGAGATTTGGAGTTTTGGCGTTTTGGAGATTCGGAATCTTGGAGTTTCGGAATTTTGTAGTTTTGTAGTTTTGGAGTGTCAGAGTTTTGGAGTGTTGGAGCTTTGGAGTTTTGGAGTTTATGAGTTTTTGAGTTTTGGATTTTTGCACATTTGGAGTTTTGGAGTTGTGGAGTTTCGGAGTTTCGGAGTTTTGGAGTTTCAGAGTTTTGGAGGTTCAGGGTTGTGGAGTTTCGGAATTTTTGAGTTTTGGAGTTTCGGAGTTTTGGAGTATTGCAGTTTTGGAATTTTGGAGTTTTGGAGTTTCGGAGACTTGGAGTTTTGGCGTTTTGGAGATTCGGAATCTTGAAGTTTCGGAATTTTGTATTGTTGTAGTTTTGGAGTGTCAGAGTTTTGGAGTGTTGGAGTTTTGGAGCTTTGGAGTTTTTGAGTTTTTAAGTTTTTGAGTTTTGGATTTTTGCACTTTTGGCGTTTTGGAGTTTTGGAGTTTCGGAGTTTCGGAGTTTTGGAGTTTCAGAGTTTTGAAGGTTCAGGGTTGTGGAGTTTCGGAATTTTTGAGTATTGGAGTTTCGGAGTTTCGGAGTTTTGGAGAATTGCAGTTTTGGAGTTTCGAATTTTCAGAGTTTCGGATTTTTGGGGTTTTGGAGTTTCGGAGTTTCGGAGTTATGGAGTTTCAGAGTTTTCGAGGTTCAGGGTTGTGGAGTTTCGGAATTTTTGAGTTTTGGAGTTTCGGAGTTTCGGAGTTTTGGAATTTCGAATTTCCAGAGTTTCGGATTTTTGGAGTTTTGGAGTTTCGGAGATTTGGAGTTTTGGCGTTTTGGAGTTCGGAATCTTGGAGTTTTGGAATTTTGTAGTTTTGTAGTTTTCGAGTGTCGGAGTTTTGGAGTGTTGGAGTTTTGGAGCTTTGGAGTTTTGGAGTTTTTGAGTTTTGGAGTTTTGGATTTTTGCACTTTTGGAGTTTTGGAGTTTCAGAGTTTTGGAGGTTCAGGGTTGTGGAGTTTCGGAATTTTTTAGTTTTGGAGTTTCGGAGTTTCGGAGGTTTGGAGTATTGCAGTTTTGGAGTTTTGGAGTTTTGGAGTTTCAGAGATTTGGAGTTTTGGCATTTTGGAGATTCGGAATCTTGGAGTTTCGGAATTTTGTAGTTTTGTAGTTTTGGAGTGTCAGAGTTTTGGAGTGTTGGAGCTTTGGAGTTTTGGAGTTTATGAGTTTTTGAGTTTTGGATTTTTGCACTTTTGGAGTTTTGGAGTTTTGGAGTCTCGGAGTTTCGGAGTTTTGGAGTTTCAGAGTTTTGGAGGTTCAGGGTTGTGGAATTTCGGAATTTTTGAGTATTGGAGTTTCGGAGTTTCGGAGTTTTGGAGAATTGCAGTTTTGGAATTTTTCGAGTTTCGAATTTTCAGTTTCGGATTTTTGGAGTTTTGGAGTTTCGGAGTTTTGGAGTTTCAGAGTTTTCGAGGTTCAGGGTTGTGGAGTTTCGGAATTTTTGTGTTTTGGAGTTTCAAAGTTTTGGAGTTTTGGAGTTTTGGAGTTTCGAATTTTCAGAGTTTGGGATTTTTGGAGTTTTGGAGTTTCAGAGATTTGGAGTTTTGGCGTTTTGTAGTTTTGTAGTTTTGGAGTGTCGGAGTTTTGGAGTGTTGGAGTTTTGGAGCTTTGGAGTTTTGGAGTGTTGGAGTTTTGGAGCTTTGGAGTTTTGGAGTTTTTGAGTTTTTGAGTTTTGGATTTTTGCACTTTTGGAGGTTTGGAGTTTTGGAGTTTTGGATTTTTGGAGCTTTGGAGGTATGGATTTTTGGATATTCAGGGTTTTGTTCCAGAATTTTGTAGTTTTGGAGTTTTGGAGTGTCGGAGTTTCGAATTATTGGAGTTTTCGTGTTTTGGAATTTTTGATTTTTGGAGGTATGGATTTTTGGAGTTTCGGAGTTGTGGAGATTCGGGTTTGTGGAGTTTTGGAGTTTTGGAGTTTTGGATTTTTGCACTTTTGGAGTTTTGGAGTTTCGGAGTTTTGGAGATTCAGGGTTGTGGAGTTTCGGAATTTTTGAGTTTTGGAGTTTTGGAGTTTCGGAGTTCCGGAGTTTCGGAGTTTCGGAGTTTTGGAGTTTTGCAGTTTCGGAGTTTTGGAGTTTTGGAGTTTCGAATTTACAGAGTTTCGGATTTTCGGAGTTTTGGAGTTTCGGAGATTTGTAGTTTTGGCGTTTTGGAGATTCAGGGTCTTGGAGTTTCGGAATTTTGCAGTTTTGTAGTTATAGAGTGTCGGAGTTTTGGAGTGTTGGAGTTTTGGAATTTCGGAGTTTCGGAGTTTTGGAGTTTCAGAGTTTCAGAGTTCTGGAGGTTCAGGGTTGTGGAGTTTCGGAATTTTTGAGTATTGGAGTTTCGGAGTTTTGGAGTTTTGGAGAATTGCAGTTTTGGAGTATTGGAGTTTCGAATTTTCAGAGTTTCGGATTTTTGGAGTTTTGGAGTTTCGGAGATTTGGAGTTTTGTGCGTTTTGGAGATTCGGAATCTTAGAGTTTCGGAATTTTGTAGTTTTGTAGTTTTCGAGTGTCGGAGTTTTGGGGTGTTGGAGTTTTGGAGCCTTGGAGTTTTGGAGTTTTTGAGTTTTGGAGTTCTGGATTTTTGCAAATTTGCAGTTTTGGAGTTTTGGAGTCTCAGAGTTTTGGAGGTTCAGGGTTGTGGAGTTTCGGAATTTTTGAGTTTTGGAGTTTCGGAGTTTCGGAGCTTTGGAGTATTGCAGTTTTGGAATTTTGGAGTTTTGGAGTTTCGAATTTTAAGAGTTTCGGATTTTTGGAGTTTTGGAGTTTCAGAGAATTGGAGTTTTAACGTTTTCGAGATTCGGAATCTTGGAGTTTCGGAATTTTGTAGTTTTGTAGTTTTGGAGTGTCGGAGTTTTGGAGTGTTGGAGTTTTGGAGCTTTGGAGCTTTGGAGTTTGGGAGTTTTTGAGTTTTTGAGTTTTGGATTTTTGCACTTTTTGAAATTTGGAGTTTTAGAGTTTTGGAGTTTTGGAGTTTCGGAGTTTTGGAGTTTCAGAGTTTTGGAGGTTCAGGGTTGTGGAGTTTCGGAATTTTTGAGTTTTGGAGTTTCGGAGTTTCGGAGTTTTGGAGCATTGCAGTTTTGGAGTTCTGGAGTTTTGGAGTTTGGAATTTTCAGAGTTTCGGATTTTTGGAGTTTTGGAGTTTCGGAGATTTGGAGTTTTGGCCTTTTGGAGATTCGGGGTCTTGGAGTTTCGGAATTTTGTAGTTTTGCAGTTTTGGAGTGTCGGAGGCTTGGAGTGTTGGAGTTTTGGAGTTTTGGAGTTCTGGAGTTTTGGAGTTTCGGAGTTTCGGAGTTTTGGAGTTTCAGAGTTTTGGAGGTTCAGGGTTGTGGAATTTCGGAATTTTTGTGTTTTGGAGTTTCGGTGTTTTGGAGTATTGCAGTTTTTGAATTTTGGAGTTTTGGAGTTTCGAATTTTCAGAGTTTCGGATTTTTGGAGTTTTGGAGTTTCGGAGATTTGGAGTTTTGGCGTTTTTGAGATTCGGAATCTTGGAGTTTCGGAATTTTGTAGTTTTGTAGTTTTGGAGTGTCACAGTTTTGGAGTGTTGGAGTTTTGGAGCTTTGGAGTTTTGGAGTTTTTGAGTTTTTGAGTTTTTGAGTTTTGGATTTTTGCACTTTTGGAGTTTTGGAGTTTTGGAGTTTCGGAGTTTCGGAGTTTTGGAGTTTCAGAGTTTTGGAGGTTCAGTGTTGTGGAGTTTCGGCATTTTTGAGTATTGGAGTTTCGGAGTTTCGGAGTTTTGGAGAATTGCAGTTTTGGAGTTTTGGAGTTTCGAATTTTCAGAGTTTCGGATTTTTGGAGTTTTGGAGTTTTGGAGTTTCGGAGTTTCGGAGTTTTGGAGTATTGCAGTTTTGGAGTTTTGGAGTTTTGGAGTTGCGAATGTTCAGAGTTTAGGATTTTTGGAGTTTTGGAGTTTTGGAGAATTGGACTTTTGGCGTTTTCGAGATTCGGAATCTTGGAGTTTCGGAATTTTGTAGTTTTGGAGTTTTGGAGTTTAGGAGTTTCGGAGTTTCGGAGTTTTGGAGTTTCAGAGTTTTGGAGATTCAGGGTTGTGGAGTGTCGGAATTTTTGAGTTTTGGAGTTTCGGAGTTTCGGAGTTTTGGAGTTTTGCAGTTTTGGAGTTTTGGTGTTCTGGAATTTTGGAGTTTCGAGTTTTCAGAGTTTCAAATTTTTGGAGTTTTGGAGTTTCGGAGATTTGGAATTTCGGCGTTTTGGGGATTCGGGGTCTTGGAGTTTCGGAATTTTGTAGTTTTGTGGTTTTGGAGTGTCGGAGTTTCGGAGTGTTGGAGTTTTGGAGTTTTAGAGTTTTAGAGTTTTGGAGTTTTGAAATTTTTGAGTTTCGGATTTTTGGAGTTTGGAGTTTTTAAGTTTTGGATTTTTGAGTTTTGGATTTTTGGATTTTTGGAGTTTTTGTGTTTTTGAGTTTTGGAGTTTTGGATTTTTGCACTTTTGGAGGTTTGGAGTTTTGGAGTTTTGGATTTTTGGAGCTTTGGAGGTATGGATTTTTGGACATTCAGGGTTTTGTTCCAGAATTTTGTAGTTTTGGAGTTTTGGAGTGTCGGAGTTTCGAATTATTGGAGTTTTCGTGTTTTGGAATTTTTGATTTTTGGAGGTATGGATTTTTGGAGTTTCGGAGTTGTGGAGATTCGGGTTTGTGGAGTTTTGGAGTTTTGGAGTTTTGGATTTTTGCACTTTTGGAGTTTTGGAGTTTCGGAGTTTTGGAGATTCAGGGTTGTGGAGTTTCGGAATTTTTGAGTTTTGGAGTTTTGGAGTTTCGGAGTTCCGGAGTTTCGGAGATTTGTAGTTTTGGCGTTTTGGAGATTCAGGGTCTTGGAGTTTCGGAATTTTGCAGTTTTGTAGTTTTGGAGTGTCGGAGTTTTGAGTGTTGGAGTTTTGGAATTTCGGAGTTTCGGAGTTTCGGAGTTTTGGAGTTTCAGAGTTTCAGAGTTCTGGAGGTTCAGGGTTGTGGAGTTTCGGAATTTTTGAGTTTTGGAGTTTCGGAGTTTCGGAGTTTTGGAGTATTGCAGTTTTGGAATTTTGGCGTTTTGGAGTTTCGAATTTTCAGAGTTTCGGATTTTTGGAGTTTTGGAGTTTCGGAGATTTGGAGTTTTGGCGTTTTGGAGTTTCGAATTTTCAGAGTTTGGGATTTTTGGAGTTTTGGAGTTTCGGAGATTTGGAGTTTTGGCGTTTTGGAGTTTCGGAGTTTCGGAGTTTTGGAGTTTCAGAGTTTTGGAGGTTCAGGGTTGTGGAGTTTCGGAATTTTTGAGTATTGGAGTTTCGGAGTTTCGGAGTTCTGGAGAATTGCAGTTTTGGAGTTTCGAATTTTCAGAGTTTCGGATTTTTGGAGTTTTGGAGTTTCGGAGATTTGGAGTTTTGTGCGTTTTGGAGATTCGGAATCTTAGAGTTTCGGAATTTTGTAGTTTTGTAGTTTTCGAGTGTCGGAGTTTTGGAGTGTTGGAGTTTTGGAGCCTTGGAGTTTTGGAGTTTTTGAGTTTTGGAGTTTTGGATTTTTGCAAATTCGGAGTTTTGGAGTTTTGGATTTTTGCACTTTTGGAGTTTTGGAGTTTTGGAGTTTCAGAGTTTTGGAGGTTCAGGGTTGTGGAGTTTCGGAATTTTTGAGTATTGGAGTTTCGGAGTTTCGGAGTTTTGGAGAATTGCAGTTTTGGAGTTTTGGAGTTTCGAATTTACAGAGTTTCGGATTTTCGGAGTTTTGGAGTTTCGGAGATTTGTAGTTTTGGCGTTTTGGAGATTCAGGGTCTTGGAGTTTCGGAATTTTGCAGTTTTGTAGTTATAGAGTGTCGGAGTTTTGGAGTGTTGGAGTTTTGGAATTTCGGAGTTTCGGAGTTTTGGAGTTTCAGAGTTTCAGAGTTCTGGAGGTTCAGGGTTGTGGAGTTTCGGAATTTTTGAGTTTTGGAGCTTCGGAGTTTCGGAGTTTTGGAGTATTGCAGTTTTGGAATTTTGGAGTTTTGGAGTTTCGAATTTTCAGAGTTTCGGATTTTTGGAGTTTTGGAGTTTCGGAGATTTGGAGTTTTGGCGTTTTGGAGTTTCGAATTTTCAGAGTTTGGGATTTTTGGAGTTTTGGAGTTTCAGAGATTTGGAGTTTTGGCGTTTTGGAGTTTCGGAGTTTCGGAGTTTTGGAGTTTCAGAGTTTTGGAGGTTCAGGGTTGTGGAGTTTCGGAATTTTTGAGTATTGGAGTTTCGGAGTTTTGGAGTTTTGGAGAATTGCAGTTTTGGAGTTTTGGAGTTTCGAATTTTCAGAGTTTCGGATTTTTGGAGTTTTGGAGTTTCGGAGATTTGGAGTTTTGTGCGTTTTGGAGATTCGGAATCTTAGAGTTTCGGAATTTTGTAGTTTTGTAGTTTTCGAGTGTCGGAGTTTTGGAGTGTTGGAGTTTTGGAGCCTTGGAGTTTTGGAGTTTTTGAGTTTTGGAGTTTTGGATTTTTGCAAATTTGCAGTTTTGGAGTTTTGGAGTCTCAGAGTTTTGGAGGTTCAGGGTTGTGGAGTTTCGGAATTTTTGAGTTTTGGAGTTTCGGAGTTTCGGAGCTTTGGAGTATTGCAGTTTTGGAATTTTGGAGTTTTGGAGTTTCGAATTTTAAGAGTTTCGGATTTTTGGAGTTTTGGAGTTTCAGAGAATTGGAGTTTTAACGTTTTCGAGATTCGGAATCTTGGAGTTTCGGAATTTTGTAGTTTTGTAGTTTTGGAGTGTCGGAGTTTTGGAGTGTTGGAGTTTTGGAGCTTTGGAGCTTTGGAGTTTGGGAGTTTTTGAGTTTTTGAGTTTTGGATTTTTGCACTTTTTGAAATTTGGAGTTTTAGAGTTTTGGAGTTTTGGAGTTTCGGAGTTTTGGAGTTTCAGAGTTTTGGAGGTTCAGGGTTGTGGAGTTTCGGAATTTTTGAGTTTTGGAGTTTCGGAGTTTCGGAGTTTTGGAGCATTGCAGTTTTGGAGTTCTGGAGTTTTGGAGTTTGGAATTTTCAGAGTTTCGGATTTTTGGAGTTTTGGAGTTTCGGAGATTTGGAGTTTTGGCCTTTTGGAGATTCGGGGTCTTGGAGTTTCGGAATTTTGTAGTTTTGCAGTTTTGGAGTGTCGGAGGCTTGGAGTGTTGGAGTTTTGGAGTTTTGGAGTTCTGGAGTTTTGGAGTTTCGGAGTTTCGGAGTTTTGGAGTTTCAGAGTTTTGGAGGTTCAGGGTTGTGGAATTTCGGAATTTTTGTGTTTTGGAGTTTCGGTGTTTTGGAGTATTGCAGTTTTTGAATTTTGGAGTTTTGGAGTTTCGAATTTTCAGAGTTTCGGATTTTTGGAGTTTTGGAGTTTCGGAGATTTGGAGTTTTGGCGTTTTTGAGATTCGGAATCTTGGAGTTTCGGAATTTTGTAGTTTTGTAGTTTTGGAGTGTCACAGTTTTGGAGTGTTGGAGTTTTGGAGCTTTGGAGTTTTGGAGTTTTTGAGTTTTTGAGTTTTGGATTTTTGCACTTTTGGAGTTTTGGAGTTTTGGAGTTTCGGAGTTTCGGAGTTTTGGAGTTTCAGAGTTTTGGAGGTTCAGTGTTGTGGAGTTTCGGCATTTTTGAGTATTGGAGTTTCGGAGTTTCGGAGTTTTGGAGAATTGCAGTTTTGGAGTTTTGGAGTTTCGAATTTTCAGAGTTTCGGATTTTTGGAGTTTTGGAGTTTTGGAGTTTCGGAGTTTCGGAGTTTTGGAGTATTGCAGTTTTGGAGTTTTGGAGTTTTGGAGTTGCGAATGTTCAGAGTTTAGGATTTTTGGAGTTTTGGAGTTTTGGAGAATTGGACTTTTGGCGTTTTCGAGATTCGGAATCTTGGAGTTTCGGAATTTTGTAGTTTTGGAGTTTTGGAGTTTAGGAGTTTCGGAGTTTCGGAGTTTTGGAGTTTCAGAGTTTTGGAGATTCAGGGTTGTGGAGTGTCGGAATTTTTGAGTTTTGGAGTTTCGGAGTTTCGGAGTTTTGGAGTTTTGCAGTTTTGGAGTTTTGGTGTTCTGGAATTTTGTAGTTTCGAGTTTTCAGAGTTTCAAATTTTTGGAGTTTTGGAGTTTCGGAGATTTGGAATTTCGGCGTTTTGGGGATTCGGGGTCTTGGAGTTTCGGAATTTTGTAGTTTTGTGGTTTTGGAGTGTCGGAGTTTCGGAGTGTTGGAGTTTTGGAGTTTTAGAGTTTTGGAGTTTTGAAATTTTTGAGTTTCGGATTTTTGGAGTTTGGGGTTTTTAAGTTTTGGATTTTTGAGTTTTGGATTTTTGGATTTTTGGAGTTTTTGTGTTTTTGAGTTTTGGAGTTTTGGATTTTTGCACTTTTGGAGGTTTGGAGTTTTGGAGTTTTGGATTTTTGGAGCTTTGGAGGTATGGATTTTTGGACATTCAGGGTTTTGTTCCAGAATTTTGTAGTTTTGGAGTTTTGGAGTGTCGGAGTTTCGAATTATTGGAGTTTTCGTGTTTTGGAATTTTTGATTTTTGGAGGTATGGATTTTTGGAGTTTCGGAGTTTTGGAGATTCAGGGTTGTGGAGTTTCGGAATTTTTGAGTTTTGGAGTTTTGGAGTTTCGGAGTTCCGGAGTTTCGGAGATTTGTAGTTTTGGCGTTTTGGAGATTCAGGGTCTTGGAGTTTCGGAATTTTGCAGTTTTGTAGTTTTGGAGTGTCGGAGTTTTGAGTGTTGGAGTTTTGGAATTTCGGAGTTTCGGAGGTTCGGAGTTTTGGAGTTTCAGAGTTTCAGAGTTCTGGAGGTTCAGGGTTGTGGAGTTTCGGAATTTTTGAGTTTTGGAGTTTCGGAGTTTCGGAGTTTTGGAGTATTGCAGTTTTGGAATTTTGGCGTTTTGGAGTTTCGAATTTTCAGAGTTTCGGATTTTTGGAGTTTTGGAGTTTCGGAGATTTGGAGTTTTGGCGTGTTGGAGTTTCGAATTTTCAGAGTTTGGGATTTTTGGAGTTTTGGAGTTTCGGAGATTTGGAGTTTTGGCGTTTTGGAGTTTCGGAGTTTCGGAGTTTTGGAGTTTCAGAGTTTTGGAGGTTCAGGGTTGTGGAGTTTCAGAATTTTTGAGTATTGGAGTTTCGGAGTTTCGGAGTTCTGGAGAATTGCAGTTTTGGAGTTTCGAATTTTCAGAGTTTCGGAATTTTGTAGTTTTGTAGTTTTCGAGTGTCGGAGTTTTGGAGTGTTGGAGTTTTGGAGCCTTGGAGTTTTGGAGTTTTTGAGTTTTGGAGTTTTGGATTTTTGCAAATTTGGAGTTTTGGAGTTTTGGATTTTTGCACTTTTGGAGTTTTGGAGTTTTGGAGTTTCAGAGTTTTGGAGGTTCAGGGTTGTGGAGTTTCGGAATTTTTGAGTATTGGAGTTTCGGAGTTTCGGAGTTTTGGAGAATTGCAGTTTTGGAGTTTTGGAGTTTCGAATTTTCAGAGTATCGGATTTTTGGAGTTTTGGAGTTTCGGAGTTTTGGAGTTTCAGAGTTTTCGAGGTTCAGGGTTGTGGAGTTTCGGAATTTTGGAGTTTTGGAGTTTCGGAGTTTCGGAGTTTTGGAGTTTTGGAGTTTTGGAGTTTTGGAGATTTGGAGTTTTGGCGTTTTGGAGATTCGGAATCTTGGAATTTCGGAATTTTGTTGTTTTGTAGTTTTCGAGTGTCGGAGTTTTGGAGTGTTGGAGTTTTGGAGCTTTGGAGTTTTGGAGTTCTTGAGTTTTGGAGTTTTGGATTTTTGCACTTTTGGAGTTTTGGAGTTTCAGAGTTTTGGAGGTTCAGGGTTGTGGAGTTTCGGAATTTTGGAGTTTTGGAGTTTCGGAGTTTCGGAGTTTTGGAGTATTGCAGTTTTGGAGTTTTGGAGTTTCAGAGATTTGGAGTTTTGGCATTTTGGAGATTCGGAATCTTGGAGTTTCGGAATTTTGTAGTTTTGTAGTTTTGGAGTGTCAGAGTTTTGGAGTGTTGGAGCTTTGGAGTTTTGGAGTTTATGAGTTTTTGAGTTTTGGATTTTTGCACATTTGGAGTTTTGGAGTTGTGGAGTTTCGGAGTTTCGGAGTTTTGGAGTTTCAGAGTTTTGGAGGTTCAGGGTTGTGGAGTTTCGGAATTTTTGAGTTTTGGAGTTTCGGAGTTTTGGAGTATTGCAGTTTTGGAATTTTGGAGTTTTGGAGTTTCGGAGACTTGGAGTTTTGGCGTTTTGGAGATTCGGAATCTTGGAGTTTCGGAATTTTGTATTGTTGTAGTTTTGGAGTGTCAGAGTTTTGGAGTGTTGGAGTTTTGGAGCTTTGGAGTTTTTGAGTTTTTAAGTTTTTGAGTTTTGGATTTTTGCACTTTTGGCGTTTTGGAGTTTTGGAGTTTCGGAGTTTCGGAGTTTTGGAGTTTCAGAGTTTTGAAGGTTCAGGGTTGTGGAGTTTCGGAATTTTTGAGTATTGGAGTTTCGGAGTTTCGGAGTTTTGGAGAATTGCAGTTTTGGAGTTTCGAATTTTCAGAGTTTCGGATTTTTGGGGTTTTGGAGTTTCGGAGTTTCGGAGTTATGGAGTTTCAGAGTTTTCGAGGTTCAGGGTTGTGGAGTTTCGGAATTTTTGAGTTTTGGAGTTTCGGAGTTTCGGAGTTTTGGAGTTTCGGATTTTTGGAGTTTTGGAGTTTCGGAGATTTGGAGTTTTGGCGTTTTGGAGATTCGGAATCTTGGAGTTTCGGAATTTTGTAGTTTTGTAGTTTTCGAGTGTCGGAGTTTTGGAGTGTTGGAGTTTTGCAGCTTTGGAGTTTTGGAGTTTTTGAGTTTTGGAGTTTTGGATTTTTGCACTTTTGGAGTTTTGGAGTTTCAGAGTTTTGGAGGTTCAGGGTTGTGGAGTTTCGGAATTTTTTAGTTTTGGAGTTTCGGAGTTTCGGAGGTTTGGAGTATTGCAGTTTTGGAGTTTTGGAGTTTTGGAGTTTCAGAGATTTGGAGTTTTGGCATTTTGGAGATTCGGAATCTTGGAGTTTCGGAATTTTGTAGTTTTGTAGTTTTGGAGTGTCAGAGTTTTGGAGTGTTGGAGCTTTGGAGTTTTGGAGTTTATGAGTTTTTGAGTTTTGGATTTTTGCACTTTTGGAGTTTTGGAGTTTTGGAGTTTTGGAGTCTCGGAGTTTCGGAGTTTTGGAGTTTCAGAGTTTTGGAGGTTCAGGGTTGTGGAATTTCGGAATTTTTGAGTATTGGAGTTTCGGAGTTTCGGAGTTTTGGAGTATTGCAGTTTTGGAATTTTGGAGTTTTGGAGTTTCGAATTTTCAGAGTTTCGGATTTTTGGAGTTTTGGAGTTTCGGAGATTTGGAGTTTTGGCGTTTTGGAGTTTCGAATTTTCAGAGTTTGGGATTTTTGGAGTTTTGGAGTTTCGGAGATTTGGAGTTTTGGCGTTTTGGAGTTTCGGAGTTTCGGAGTTTTGGAGTTTCAGAGTTTTGGAGGTTCAGGGTTGTGGAGTTTCGGAATTTTTGAGTATTGGAGTTTCGGAGTTTTGGAGTTTTGGAGAATTGCAGTTTTGGAGTTTTGGAGTTTCGAATTTTCAGAGTTTCGGATTTTTGGAGTTTTGGAGTTTCGGAGATTTGGAGTTTTGGCGTTTTGGAGTTTCGAATTTTCAGAGTTTGGGATTTTTGGAGTTTTGGAGTTTCGGAGATTTGGAGTTTTGGAGTTTCGGAGTTTCGGAGTTTTGGAGTTTTGGAGTTTTGGAGTTTTTGAGTTTTTGAGTTTTGGATTTTTGCAAATTTGGAGTTTTGGAGTTTTGGAGTTTCGGAGTTTCGGAGCTTTGGAGTCTCAGAGTTTTGGAGGTTCAGGGTTGTGGAGTTTCGGAATTTTTGAGTTTTGGAGTTTCGGAGTTTCGGAGCTTTGGAGTATTGCAGTTTTGGAATTTTGGAGTTTCGAATTTTCAGAGTTTCGGATTTTTGGAGTTTTGGAGTTTCAGAGAATTGGAGTTTTAACGTTTTCGAGATTCGGAATCTTGGAGTTTCGGAATTTTGTAGTTTTGTAGTTTTGGAGTGTCGGAGTTTTGGAGTGTTGGAGTTTTGGAGCTTTGGAGCTTTGGAGTTTGGGAGTTTTTGAGTTTTTGAGTTTTGGATTTTTGCACTTTTTGAAATTTGGAGTTTTGGAGTTTTGGAGTTTTGGAGTTTCGGAGTTTTGGAGTTTCAGAGTTTTGGAGGTTCAGGGTTGTGGAGTTTCGGAATTTTTGAGTTTTGGAGTTTCGGAGTTTCGGAGTTTTGGAGCATTGCAGT
This sequence comes from Amblyomma mixtum, assembly GCF_055824585.1. Taxonomy (NCBI): domain Eukaryota; kingdom Metazoa; phylum Arthropoda; class Arachnida; order Ixodida; family Ixodidae; genus Amblyomma; species Amblyomma mixtum. The sequence goes on along the minus strand of NC_143012.1, from coordinate 116,634,134 downwards.
TTTGGAGTTCTGGAGTTTTGGAGTTTGGAATTTTCAGAGTTTCGGATTTTTGGAGTTTTGGAGTTTCGGAGATTTGGAGTTTTGGCCTTTTGGAGATTCGGGGTCTTGGAGTTTCGGAATTTTGTAGTTTTGCAGTTTTGGAGTGTCGGAGGCTTGGAGTGTTGGAGTTTTGGAGTTTTGGAGTTCTGGAGTTTTTGAGTTTTGGATTTTTGCACTTTCGGAGTTTTGGAGTTTCAGAGTTTTGGAGGTTCGGTGTTGTGGAGTTTCGGCATTTTTGAGTATTGGAGTTTCGGAGTTTCGGAGTTTTGGAGAATTGCAGTTTTGGAGTTTTGGAGTTTCGAATTTTCAGAGTTTCGGATTTTTGGAGTTTTGGAGTTTCGGAGTTTCGGAGTTTTGGAGTATTGCAGTTTTGGAGTTTTGGAGTTTTGGAGTTGCGAATGTTCAGAGTTTAGGATTTTTGGAGTTTTGGAGTTTTGGAGAATTGAACTTTTGGCGTTTTCGAGATTCGGAATCTTGGAGTTTCGGAATTTTGTAGTTTTGGAGTTTTGGAGTTTAGGAGTTTCGGAGTTTCGGAGTTTTGGAGTTTCAGAGTTTTGGAGATTCAGGGTTGTGGAGTGTCGGAATTTTTGAGTTTCTGAGTTTTGGAGTTTTGCAGTTTTGGAGTTTTGGTGTTCTGGAGTTTTGGAGTTTCGAATTTACAGAGTTTCAAATTTTTGGAGTTTTGGAGTTTCGGAGATTTGGAATTTCGGCGTTTTGGGGATTCGGGGTCTTGGAGTTTCGGAATTTTGTAGTTTTTTGGTTTTGGAGTGTCGGAGTTTCGGAGTGTTGGAGTTTTGGAGTTTTAGAGTTTTAGAGTTTTGGAGTTTTGAAATTTTTGAGTTTCGGATTTTTGGAGTTTGGAGTTTTTAAGTTTTGGATTTTTGAGTTTTGGATTTTTGGATTTTTGGAGTTTTTGTGTTTTTGAGTTTTGGAGTTTTGGATTTTTGCACTTTTGGAGGTTTGGAGTTTTGGAGTTTTGGATTTTTGGAGCTTTGGAGGCATGGATTTTTGGATATTCAGGGTTTTGTTCCAGAATTTTGTAGTTTTGGAGTTTTGGAGTGTCGGAGTTTCGAATTATTGGAGTTTTCGTGTTTTGGAATTTTTGATTTTTTGAGGTATGGATTTTTGGAGTTTCGGAGTTGTGGAGATTCGGGTTTGTGGAGTTTTGGAGTTTTGGAGTTTTGGATTTTTGCACTTTTGGAGTTTTGGAGTTTCGGAGTTTTGGAGATTCAGGGTTGTGGAGTTTCGGAATTTTTGAGTTTTGGAGTTTTGGAGTTTCGGAGTTCCGGAGTTTCGGAGTTTCGGAGTTTTGGAGTTTTGCAGTGTCGGAGTTTTGGAGTTTTGGAGTTTCGAATTTACAGAGTTTCGGATTTTCGGAGTTTTGGAGTTTCGGAGATTTGTAGTTTTGGCGTTTTGGAGATTCAGGGTCTTGGAGTTTCGGAATTTTGCAGTTTTGTAGTTTCGGAGTTTCGGAGTTTTGGAGTTTCAGAGTTTTGGAGGTTCAGGGTTGTGGAGTTTCGGAATTTTTGAGTTTTGGAGTTTCGGAGTTTTGGAGTATTGCAGTTTTGGAATTTTGGAGTTTTGGAGTTTCGGAGACTTGGAGTTTTGGCGTTTTGGAGATTCGGAATCTTGGAGTTTCGGAATTTTGTATTGTTGTAGTTTTGGAGTGTCAGAGTTTTGGAGTGTTGGAGTTTTGGAGCTTTGGAGTTTTTGAGTTTTTAAGTTTTTGAGTTTTGGATTTTTGCACTTTTGGCGTTTTGGAGTTTTGGAGTTTCGGAGTTTCGGAGTTTTGGAGTTTCAGAGTTTTGAAGGTTCAGGGTTGTGGAGTTTCGGAATTTTTGAGTATTGGAGTTTCGGAGTTTCGGAGTTTTGGAGAATTGCAGTTTTGGAGTTTCGAATTTTCAGAGTTTCGGATTTTTGGGGTTTTGGAGTTTCGGAGTTTCGGAGTTATGGAGTTTCAGAGTTTTCGAGGTTCCGGGTTGTGGAGTTTCGGAATTTTTGAGTTTTGGAGTTTCGGAGTTTCGGAGTTTTGGAGTTTCGAATTTCCAGAGTTTCGGATTTTTGGAGTTTTGGAGTTTCGGAGATTTGGAGTTTTGGCGTTTTGGAGATTCGGAATCTTGGAGTTTTGGAATTTTGTAGTTCTGTAGTTTTCGAGTGTCGGAGTTTTGGAGTGTTGGAGTTTTGGAGCTTTGGAGTTTTGGAGTTTTTGAGTTTTGGAGTTTTGGATTTTTGCACTTTTGGAGTTTTGGAGTTTCAGAGTTTTGGAGGTTCAGGGTTGTGGAGTTTCGGAATTTTTTAGTTTTGGAGTTTCGGAGTTTCGGAGGTTTGGAGTATTGCAGTTTTGGAGTTTTGGAGTTTTGGAGTTTCAGAGATTTGGAGTTTTGGCATTTTGGAGATTCGGAATCTTGGAGTTTCGGAATTTTGTAGTTTTGTAGTTTTGGAGTGTCAGAGTATTGGAGTGTTGGAGCTTTGGAGTTTTGGAGTTTAGGAGTTTCGGAGTTTCGGAGTTTTGGAGTTTCAGAGTTTTGGAGATTCAGGGTTGTGGAGTGTCGGAATTTTTGAGTTTCTGAGTTTTGGAGTTTTGCAGTTTTGGAGTTTTGGTGTTCTGGAGTTTTGGAGTTTCGAATTTACAGAGTTTCAAATTTTTGGAGTTTTGGAGTTTCGGAGATTTGGAATTTCGGCGTTTTGGGGATTCGGGGTCTTGGAGTTTCGGAATTTTGTAGTTTTTTGGTTTTGGAGTGTCGGAGTTTCGGAGTGTTGGAGTTTTGGAGTTTTAGAGTTTTAGAGTTTTGGAGTTTTGAAATTTTTGAGTTTCGGATTTTTGGAGTTTGGAGTTTTTAAGTTTTGGATTTTTGAGTTTTGGATTTTTGGATTTTTGGAGTTTTTGTGTTTTTGAGTTTTGGAGTTTTGGATTTTTGCACTTTTGGAGGTTTGGAGTTTTGGAGTTTTGGATTTTTGGAGCTTTGGAGGTATGGATTTTTGGATATTCAGGGTTTTGTTCCAGAATTTTGTAGTTTTGGAGTTTTGGAGTGTCGGAGTTTCGAATTATTGGAGTTTTCGTGTTTTGGAATTTTTGATTTTTTGAGGTATGGATTTTTGGAGTTTCGGAGTTGTGGAGATTCGGGTTTGTGGAGTTTTGGAGTTTTGGAGTTTTGGATTTTTGCACTTTTGGAGTTTTGGAGTTTCGAAGTTTTGGAGATTCAGGGTTGTGGAGTTTCGGAATTTTTGAGTTTCGGAGTTTTGGAGTTTTGCAGTGTCGGAGTTTTGGAGTTTTGGAGTTTCGAATTTACAGAGTTTCGGATTTTCGGAGTTTTGGAGTTTCGGAGATTTGTAGTTTTGGCGTTTTGGAGATTCAGGGTCTTGGAGTTTCGGAATTTTGCAGTTTTGTAGTTTCGGAGTTTCGGAGTTTTGGAGTTTCAGAGTTTTGGAGGTTCAGGGTTGTGGAGTTTCGGAATTTTTGAGTTTTGGAGTTTCGGAGTTTTGGAGTATTGCAGTTTTGGAATTTTGGAGTTTTGGAGTTTCGGAGACTTGGAGTTTTGGCGTTTTGGAGATTCGGAATCTTGGAGTTTCGGAATTTTGTATTGTTGTAGTTTTGGAGTGTCAGAGTTTTGGAGTGTTGGAGTTTTGGAGCTTTGGAGTTTTTGAGTTTTTAAGTTTTTGAGTTTTGGATTTTTGCACTTTTGGCGTTTTGGAGTTTTGGAGTTTCGGAGTTTCGGAGTTTTGGAGTTTCAGAGTTTTGAAGGTTCAGGGTTGTGGAGTTTCGGAATTTTTGAGTATTGGAGTTTCGGAGTTTCGGAGTTTTGGAGAATTGCAGTTTTGGAGTTTCGAATTTTCAGAGTTTCGGATTTTTGGGGTTTTGGAGTTTCGGAGTTTCGGAGTTATGGAGTTTCAGAGTTTTCGAGGTTCCGGGTTGTGGAGTTTCGGAATTTTTGAGTTTTGGAGTTTCGGAGTTTCGGAGTTTTGGAGTTTCGAATTTCCAGAGTTTCGGATTTTTGGAGTTTTGGAGTTTCGGAGATTTGGAGTTTTGGCGTTTTGGAGATTCGGAATCTTGGAGTTTTGGAATTTTGTAGTTCTGTAGTTTTCGAGTGTCGGAGTTTTGGAGTGTTGGAGTTTTGGAGCTTTGGAGTTTTGGAGTTTTTGAGTTTTGGAGTTTTGGATTTTTGCACTTTTGGAGTTTTGGAGTTTCAGAGTTTTGGAGGTTCAGGGTTGTGGAGTTTCGGAATTTTTTAGTTTTGGAGTTTCGGAGTTTCGGAGGTTTGGAGTATTGCAGTTTTGGAGTTTTGGAGTTTCAGAGATTTGGAGTTTTGGCATTTTGGAGATTCGGAATCTTGGAGTTTCGGAATTTTGTAGTTTTGTAGTTTTGGAGTGTCAGAGTTTTGGAGTGTTGGAGCTTTGGAGTTTTGGAGTTTATGAGTTTTTGAGTTTTGGATTTTTGCACTTTTGGAGTTTTGGAGTTTTGGAGTCTCGGAGTTTCGGAGTTTTGGAGTTTCAGAGTTTTGGAGGTTTAGGGTTGTGGAATTTCGGAATTTTTGAGTATTGGAGTTTCGGAGTTTCGGAGTTTTGGAGAATTGCAGTTTTGGAATTTTTCGAGTTTCGAATTTTCAGTTTCGGATTTTTGGAGTTTTGGAGTTTCGGAGTTTTGGAGTTTTGGAGTTTTGGAGATTTGGAGTTTTGGCGTTTTGGAGATTCGGAATCTTGGAGTTTCGGAATTTTGTTGTTTTGTAGTTTTCGAGTGTCGGAGTTTTGGAGTGTTGGAGTTTTGGAGCTTTGGAGTTTTGGAGTTCTTGAGTTTTGGAGTTTTGGATTTTTGCACTTTTGGAGTTTTGGAGTTTCAGAGTTTTGGAGGTTCAGGGTTGTGGAGTTTCGGAATTTTTGAGTTTTGGAGTTTCGGAGTTTCGGAGTTTTGGAGTATTGCAGTTTTGGAGTTTTGGAGTTTCAGAGATTTGGAGTTTTGGCGTTTTGGAGATTCGGAATCTTGGAGTTTCGGAATTTTGTAGTTTTGTAGTTTTGGAGTGTCAGAGTTTTGGAGTGTTGGAGCTTTGGAGTTTTGGAGTTTATGAGTTTTTGAGTTTTGGATTTTTGCACATTTGGAGTTTTGGAGTTGTGGAGTTTCGGAGTTTCGGAGTTTTGGAGTTTCAGAGTTTTGGAGGTTCAGGGTTGTGGAGTTTCGGAATTTTTGAGTTTTGGAGTTTCGGAGTTTTGGAGTATTGCAGTTTTGGAATTTTGGAGTTTTGGAGTTTCGGAGACTTGGAGTTTTGGCGTTTTGGAGATTCGGAATCTTGGAGTTTCGGAATTTTGTATTGTTGTAGTTTTGGAGTGTCAGAGTTTTGGAGTGTTGGAGTTTTGGAGCTTTGGAGTTTTTGAGTTTTTAAGTTTTTGAGTTTTGGATTTTTGCACTTTTGGCGTTTTGGAGTTTTGGAGTTTCGGAGTTTCGGAGTTTTGGAGTTTCAGAGTTTTGAAGGTTCAGGGTTGTGGAGTTTCGGAATTTTTGAGTATTGGAGTTTCGGAGTTTCGGAGTTTTGGAGAATTGCAGTTTTGGAGTTTCGAATTTTCAGAGTTTCGGATTTTTGGGGTTTTGGAGTTTCGGAGTTTCGGAGTTATGGAGTTTCAGAGTTTTCGAGGTTCAGGGTTGTGGAGTTTCGAATTTTTGGAGTTTTGGAGTTTCGGAGATTTGGAGTTTTGGCGTTTTGGAGATTCGGAATCTTGGAGTTTTGGAATTTTGTAGTTTTGTAGTTTTCGAGTGTCGGAGTTTTGGAGTGTTGGAGTTTTGGAGCTTTGGAGTTTTGGAGTTTTTGAGTTTTGGAGTTTTGGATTTTTGCACTTTTGGAGTTTTGGAGTTTCAGAGTTTTGGAGGTTCAGGGTTGTGGAGTTTCGGAATTTTTTAGTTTTGGAGTTTCGGAGTTTCGGAGGTTTGGAGTATTGCAGTTTTGGAGTTTTGGAGTTTTGGAGTTTCAGAGATTTGGAGTTTTGGCATTTTGGAGATTCGGAATCTTGGAGTTTCGGAATTTTGTAGTTTTGTAGTTTTGGAGTGTCAGAGTTTTGGAGTGTTGGAGCTTTGGAGTTTTGGAGTTTATGAGTTTTTGAGTTTTGGATTTTTGCACTTTTGGAGTTTTGGAGTTTTGGAGTCTCGGAGTTTCGGAGTTTTGGAGTTTCAGAGTTTTGGAGGTTCAGGGTTGTGGAATTTCGGAATTTTTGAGTATTGGAGTTTCGGAGTTTCGGAGTTTTGGAGAATTGCAGTTTTGGAATTTTTCGAGTTTCGAATTTTCAGTTTCGGATTTTTGGAGTTTTGGATTTCGGAGTTTCGGAGTTTTGGAGTTTCAGAGTTTTCGAGGTTCAGGGTTGTGGTGTTTCGGAATTTTTGTGTTTTGGAGTTTCAAAGTTTTGGAGTTTTGGAGTTTTGGAGTTTCGAATTTTCAGAGTTTGGGATTTTTGGAGTTTTGGAGTTTCAGAGATTTGGAGTTTTGGCGTTTTGGAGATTCGGAATCTTGGAGTTTCGGAATTTTGTAGTTTTGTAGTTTTGGAGTGTCGGAGTTTTGGAGTGTTGGAGTTTTGGAGCTTTGGAGTTTTGGAGTTTTTGAGTTTTTGAGTTTTGGATTTTTGCACTTTTGGAGGTTTGGAGTTTTGGAGTTTTGGATTTTTGGAGCTTTGGAGGTATGGATTTTTGGATATTCAGGGTTTTGTTCCAGAATTTTGTAGTTTTGGAGTTTTGGAGTGTCGGAGTTTCGAATTATTGGAGTTTTCGTGTTTTGGAATTTTTGATTTTTGGAGGTATGGATTTTTGGAGTTTCGGAGTTGTGGAGATTCGGGTTTGTGGAGTTTTGGAGTTTTGGAGTTTTGGATTTTTGCACTTTTGGAGTTTTGGAGTTTCGGAGTTTTGGAGATTCAGGGTTGTGGAGTTTCGGAATTTTTGAGTTTTGGAGTTTTGGAGTTTCGGAGTTCCGGAGTTTCGGAGTTTCGGAGTTTTGGAGTTTTGCAGTTTCGGAGTTTTGGAGTTTTGGAGTTTCGAATTTACAGAGTTTCGGATTTTCGGAGTTTTGGAGTTTCGGAGATTTGTAGTTTTGGCGTTTTGGAGATTCAGGGTCTTGGAGTTTCGGAATTTTGCAGTTTTGTAGTTATAGAGTGTCGGAGTTTTGGAGTGTTGGAGTTTTGGAATTTCGGAGTTTCGGAGTTTTGGAGTTTCAGAGTTTCAGAGTTCTGGAGGTTCAGGGTTGTGGAGTTTCGGAATTTTTGAGTTTTGGAGTTTCGGAGTTTCGGAGTTTTGGAGTATTGCAGTTTTGGAATTTTGGAGTTTTGGAGTTTCGAATTTTCAGAGTTTCGGATTTTTGGAGTTTTGGAGTTTCGGAGATTTGGAGTTTTGGCGTTTTGGAGTTTCGAATTTTCAGAGTTTGGGATTTTTGGAGTTTTGGAGTTTCAGAGATTTGGAGTTTTGGCGTTTTGGAGTTTCGGAGTTTCGGAGTTTTGGAGTTTCAGAGTTTTGGAGGTTCAGGGTTGTGGAGTTTCGGAATTTTTGAGTATTGGAGTTTCGGAGTTTTGGAGTTTTGGAGAATTGCAGTTTTGGAGTTTTGGAGTTTCGAATTTTCAGAGCTTCGGATTTTTGGAGTTTTGGAGTTTCGGAGATTTGGAGTTTTGTGCGTTTTGGAGATTCGGAATCTTAGAGTTTCGGAATTTTGCAGTTTTGTAGTTTTCGAGTGTCGGAGTTTTGGAGTGTTGGAGTTTTGGAGCCTTGGAGTTTTGGAGTTTTTGAGTTTTGGAGTTTTGGATTTTTGCAAATTTGCAGTTTTGGAGTTTTGGAGTCTCAGAGTTTTGGAGGTTCAGGGTTGTGGAGTTTCGGAATTTTTGAGTTTTGGAGTTTCGGAGTTTCGGAGCTTTGGAGTATTGCAGTTTTGGAATTTTGGAGTTTTGGAGTTTCGAATTTTAAGAGTTTCGGATTTTTGGAGTTTTGGAGTTTCAGAGAATTGGAGTTTTAACGTTTTCGAGATTCGGAATCTTGGAGTTTCGGAATTTTGTAGTTTTGTAGTTTTGGAGTGTCGGAGTTTTGGAGTGTTGGAGTTTTGGAGCTTTGGAGCTTTGGAGTTTGGGAGTTTTTGAGTTTTTGAGTTTTGGATTTTTGCACTTTTTGAAATTTGGAGTTTTAGAGTTTTGGAGTTTTGGAGTTTCGGAGTTTTGGAGTTTCAGAGTTTTGGAGGTTCAGGGTTGTGGAGTTTCAGAGTTTTCGAGGTTCAGGGTTGTGGAGTTTCGGAATTTTTGAGTTTTGGAGTTTCGGAGTTTCGGAGTTTTGGAGTTTCGAATTTCCAGAGTTTCGGATTTTTGGAGTTTTGGAGTTTCGGAGATTTGGAGTTTTGGCGTTTTGGAGATTCGGAATCTTGGAGTTTTGGAATTTTGTAGTTTTGTAGTTTTCGAGTGTCGGAGTTTTGGAGTGTTGGAGTTTTGGAGCTTTGGAGTTTTGGAGTTTTTGAGTTTTGGAGTTTTGGATTTTTGCACTTTTGGAGTTTTGGAGTTTCAGAGTTTTGGAGGTTCAGGGTTGTGGAGTTTCGGAATTTTTTAGTTTTGGAGTTTCGGAGTTTCGGAGGTTTGGAGTATTGCAGTTTTGGAGTTTTGGAGTTTTGGAGTTTCAGAGATTTGGAGTTTTGGCATTTTGGAGATTCGGAATCTTGGAGTTTCGGAATTTTGTAGTTTTGTAGTTTTGGAGTGTCAGAGTTTTGGAGTGTTGGAGCTTTGGAGTTTTGGAGTTTATGAGTTTTTGAGTTTTGGATTTTTGCACTTTTGGAGTTTTGGAGTTTTGGAGTCTCGGAGTTTCGGAGTTTTGGAGTTTCAGAGTTTTGGAGGTTCAGGGTTGTGGAATTTCGGAATTTTTGAGTATTGGAGTTTCGGAGTTTCGGAGTTTTGGAGAATTGCAGTTTTGGAATTTTTCGAGTTTCGAATTTTCAGTTTCGGATTTTTGGAGTTTTGGAGTTTCGGAGTTTTGGAGTTTTGGAGATTTGGAGTTTTGGAGTTTTGGCGTTTTGGAGATTCGGAATCTTGGAGTTTCGGAATTTTGTTGTTTTGTAGTTTTCGAGTGTCGGAGTTTTGGAGTGTTGGAGTTTTGGAGCTTTGGAGTTTTGGAGTTCTTGAGTTTTGGAGTTTTGGATTTTTGCACTTTTGGAGTTTTGGAGTTTCAGAGTTTTGGAGGTTCAGGGTTGTGGAGTTTCGGAATTTTTGAGTTTTGGAGTTTCGGAGTTTCGGAGTTTTGGAGTATTGCAGTTTTGGAGTTTTGGAGTTTCAGAGATTTGGAGTTTTGGCGTTTTGGAGATTCGGAATCTTGGAGTTTCGGAATTTTGTAGTTTTGTAGTTTTGGAGTGTCAGAGTTTTGGAGTGTTGGAGCTTTGGAGTTTTGGAGTTTATGAGTTTTTGAGTTTTGGATTTTTGCACATTTGGAGTTTTGGAGTTGTGGAGTTTCGGAGTTTCGGAGTTTTGGAGTTTCAGAGTTTTGGAGGTTCAGGGTTGTGGAGTTTCGGAATTTTTGAGTTTTGGAGTTTCGGAGTTTTGGAGTATTGCAGTTTTGGAATTTTGGAGTTTTGGAGTTTCGGAGACTTGGAGTTTTGGCGTTTTGGAGATTCGGAATCTTGGAGTTTCGGAATTTTGTATTGTTGTAGTTTTGGAGTGTCAGAGTTTTGGAGTGTTGGAGTTTTGGAGCTTTGGAGTTTTTGAGTTTTTAAGTTTTTGAGTTTTGGATTTTTGCACTTTTGGCGTTTTGGAGTTTTGGAGTTTCGGAGTTTCGGAGTTTTGGAGTTTCAGAGTTTTGAAGGTTCAGGGTTGTGGAGTTTCGGAATTTTTGAGTATTGGAGTTTCGGAGTTTCGGAGTTTTGGAGAATTGCAGTTTTGGAGTTTCGAATTTTCAGAGTTTCGGATTTTTGGGGTTTTGGAGTTTCGGAGTTTCGGAGTTATGGAGTTTCAGAGTTTTCGAGGTTCAGGGTTATGGAGTTTCGGATTTTTGGAGTTTTGGAGTTTCGGAGATTTGGAGTTTTGGCGTTTTGGAGATTCGGAATCTTGGAGTTTTGGAATTTTGTAGTTTTGTAGTTTTCGAGTGTCGGAGTTTTGGAGTGTTGGAGTTTTGGAGCTTTGGAGTTCTGGAGTTTTTGAGTTTTGGATTTTTGCACTTTTGGAGTTTTGGAGTTTTGGAGTCTCGGAGTTTCGGAGTTTTGGAGTTTCAGAGTTTTGGAGGTTCAGGGTTGTGGAATTTCGGAATTTTTGAGTATTGGAGTTTCGGAGTTTCGGAGTTTTGGAGAATTGCAGTTTTGGAATTTTTCGAGTTTCGAATTTTCAGTTTCGGATTTTTGGAGTTTTGGAGTTTCGGAGTTTCGGAGTTTTGGAGTTTCAGAGTTTTCGAGGTTCAGGGTTGTGGTGTTTCGGAATTTTTGTGTTTTGGAGTTTCAAAGTTTTGGAGTTTTGGAGTTTTGGAGTTTCGAATTTTCAGAGTTTGGGATTTTTGGAGTTTTGGAGTTTCAGAGATTTGGAGTTTTGGCGTTTTGGAGATTCGGAATCTTGGAGTTTCGGAATTTTGTAGTTTTGTAGTTTTGGAGTGTCGGAGTTTTGGAGTGTTGGAGTTTTGGAGCTTTGGAGTTTTGGAGTTTTTGAGTTTTTGAGTTTTGGATTTTTGCACTTTTGGAGGTTTGGAGTTTTGGAGTTTTGGATTTTTGGAGCTTTGGAGGTATGGATTTTTGGATATTCAGGGTTTTGTTCCAGAATTTTGTAGTTTTGGAGTTTTGGAGTGTCGGAGTTTCGAATTATTGGAGTTTTCGTGTTTTGGAATTTTTGATTTTTGGAGGTATGGATTTTTGGAGTTTCGGAGTTGTGGAGATTCGGGTTTGTGGAGTTTTGGAGTTTTGGAGTTTTGGATTTTTGCACTTTTGGAGTTTTGGAGTTTCGGAGTTTTGGAGATTCAGGGTTGTGGAGTTTCGGAATTTTTGAGTTTTGGAGTTTTGGAGTTTCGGAGTTCCGGAGTTTCGGAGTTTCGGAGTTTTGGAGTTTTGCAGTTTCGGAGTTTTGGAGTTTTGGAGTTTCGAATTTACAGAGTTTCGGATTTTCGGAGTTTTGGAGTTTCGGAGATTTGTAGTTTTGGCGTTTTGGAGATTCAGGGTCTTGGAGTTTCGGAATTTTGCAGTTTTGTAGTTATAGAGTGTCGGAGTTTTGGAGTGTTGGAGTTTTGGAATTTCGGAGTTTCGGAGTTTTGGAGTTTCAGAGTTTCAGAGTTCTGGAGGTTCAGGGTTGTGGAGTTTCGGAATTTTTGAGTTTTGGAGTTTCGGAGTTTCGGAGTTTTGGAGTATTGCAGTTTTGGAATTTTGGAGTTTTGGAGTTTCGAATTTTCAGAGTTTCGGATTTTTGGAGTTTTGGAGTTTCGGAGATTTGGAGTTTTGGCGTTTTGGAGTTTCGAATTTTCAGAGTTTGGGATTTTTGGAGTTTTGGAGTTTCAGAGATTTGGAGTTTTGGCGTTTTGGAGTTTCGGAGTTTCGGAGTTTTGGAGTTTCAGAGTTTTGGAGGTTCAGGGTTGTGGAGTTTCGGAATTTTTGAGTATTGGAGTTTCGGAGTTTCGGAGTTTTGGAGAATTGCAGTTTTGGAGTTTCGAATTTTCAGAGTTTCGGATTTTTGGGGTTTTGGAGTTTCGGAGTTTCGGAGTTATGGAGTTTCAGAGTTTTCGAGGTTCAGGGTTGTGGAGTTTCGGAATTTTTGAGTTTTGGGGTTTCGGAGTTTCGGAGTTTTGGAGTTTCGAATTTCCAGAGTTTCGGATTTTTGGAGTTTTGGAGTTTCGGAGATTTGGAGTTTTGGCGTTTTGGAGATTCGGAATCTTGGAGTTTCGGAATTTTGTAGTTTTGTAGTTTTCGAGTGTCGGAGTTTTGGAGTGTTGGAGTTTTGGAGCTTTGGAGTTTTGGAGTTTTTGAGTTTTGGAGTTTTGGATTTTTGCACTTTTGGAGTTTTGGAGTTTCAGAGTTTTGGAGGTTCAGGGTTGTGGAGTTTCGGAATTTTTTAGTTTTGGAGTTTCGGAGTTTCGGAGGTTTGGAGTATTGCAGTTTTGGAGTTTTGGAGTTTTGGAGTTTCGGAGATTTGGAGTTTTGGCCTTTTGGAGATTCTTGGTCTTGGAGTTTCGGAATTTTGTAGTTTTGCAGTTTTGGAGTGTCGGAGGTTTGGAGTGTTGGAGTTTTGGAGTTTTGGAGTTCTGGAGTTTTGGAGTTTCGGAGTTTCGGAGTTTCGGAGTTTTGGAGTTTCAGAGTTTTGGAGGTTCAGGGTTGTGGAATTCCGGAATTTTTGAGTTTTGGAGTTTCGGAGTTTTGGAGTTTTGGAGTTTCGGAGATTTGGAGTTTTGGCGTTTTCGAGATTCGGAATCTTGGAGTTTCGGAATTTTGTAGTTTTGTAGTTTTGGAGTGTCAGAGTTTTGGAGTGTTGGAGTTTTGGAGCTTTGGAGTTTTGGAGTTTTTGAGTTTTTGAGTTGTGGATTTTGACACTTTTGGAGTTTTGGAGTTGTGGAGTTTCGGAATTTTTGAGTTTTGGAGTTTCGGAGTTTTGGAGTTTTGGAGTTTTGGACTTTCGGAGTTTTGGAGTTTCAGAGTTTTGGAGGTTCAGGGTTGTGGAGTTTCGGAATTTTTGAGTATTGGAGTTACGGAGTTTCGGAGTTTTGGAGAATTGCAGTTTTGGAATTTTTGTAGTTTCGAATTTTCAGAGTTTCGGATTTTTGGAGTTTTGGAGTTTCGGAATTTTGCAGTTTTGTAGTTTTGGAGTGTCGGAGTTTTGGAGTGTTGGAGTTTTGGAGTTTCGGAGTTTCGGAGTTTCGGAGTTTCGGAGTTTTGGAGTTTCAGAGTTTCAGAGTTCTGGAGGTTCAGGGTTGTGGAGTTTCGGAATTTTTGAGATTTGGAGTTTCGGAGTTTCGGAGTTTTGGAGTTTTGCGGTTTTGGAGTTTTGGAGTGTTGGAGGTTTGGAGCTTTGGAGTTTTGGAGTTTTTGAGTTTTTTAGTTTTGGATTTTTGCACTTTTGGAGTTTTGGAGTTTTGGAGTTTCGGAGTTTCGGAGTTTTGGAGTTTCAGAGTTTTGGAGGTTCAGGGTTGTGGAGTTTCGGAATTTTTGAGTTTTGGAGTTTCGGAGTTTCGGAGTTTTGGAGAATTGCAGTTTTGGAGTTTTGGGGTTTTGGAGTTTCGAATTTTCAGAGTTTCGGATTTTTGGAGTTTTGGAGTTTCGGAGTTTCAGAGTTTTCGAGGTTCAGGGTTGTGGAGTTTCGGAATTTTTGAGTTTTGGAGTTTCGGAGTTTCGGAGTTTTGGAGTTTTGGAGTTTCGAATTTTCAGTTTCGGATTTTTGGAGTTTTGGAGTTTCGGAGATTTGGAGTTTTGGCGTTTTGGAGATTCGGAATCTTGGAGTTTCGGAATTTTGTAGTTTTGTAGTTTTGGAGTGTCAGAGTTCTGGAGTGTTGGAGCTTTGGAGTTTTGGAGTTTATGAGTTTTTGAGTTTTGGATTTTTGCACTTTTGGAGTTTTGGAGTTTTGGAGTTTTGGAGTTTCGGAGTTTTGGAGTTTCAGAGTTTTGGAGGTTCAGGGTTGTGGAGTTTCGGAATTTTTTAGTTTTGGAGTTTCGGAGTTTCGGAGGTTTGGAGTATTGCAGTTTTGGAGTTTTGGAGTTTTGGAGTTTCGGAGATTTGGAGTTTTGGCCTTTTGGAGATTCTTGGTCTTGGAGTTTCGGAATTTTGTAGTTTTGCAGTTTTGGAGTGTCGGAGGTTTGGAGTGTTGGAGTTTTGGAGTTTTGGAGTTCTGGAGTTTTGGAGTTTCGGAGTTTCGGAGTTTCGGAGTTTTGGAGTTTCAGAGTTTTGGAGGTTCAGGGTTGTGGAATTCCGGAATTTTTGAGTTTTGGAGTTTCGGAGTTTTGGAGTTTTGGAGTTTCGGAGATTTGGAGTTTTGGCGTTTTCGAGATTCGGAATCTTGGAGTTTCGGAATTTTGTAGTTTTGTAGTTTTGGAGTGTCAGAGTTTTGGAGTGTTGGAGTTTTGGAGCTTTGGAGTTTTGGAGTTTTTGAGTTTTTGAGTTGTGGATTTTGACACTTTTGGAGTTTTGGAGTTGTGGAGTTTCGGAATTTTTGAGTTTTGGAGTTTCGGAGTTTTGGAGTTTTGGAGTTTTGGACTTTCGGAGTTTTGGAGTTTCAGAGTTTTGGAGGTTCAGGGTTGTGGAGTTTCGGAATTTTTGAGTATTGGAGTTACGGAGTTTCGGAGTTTTGGAGAATTGCAGTTTTGGAATTTTTGTAGTTTCGAATTTTCAGAGTTTCGGATTTTTGGAGTTTTGGAGTTTCGGAATTTTGCAGTTTTGTAGTTTTGGAGTGTCGGAGTTTTGGAGTGTTGGAGTTTTGGAGTTTCGGAGTTTCGGAGTTTCGGAGTTTCGGAGTTTTGGAGTTTCAGAGTTTCAGAGTTCTGGAGGTTCAGGGTTGTGGAGTTTCGGAATTTTTGAGATTTGGAGTTTCGGAGTTTCGGAGTTTTGGAGTTTTGCGGTTTTGGAGTTTTGGAGTGTTGGAGGTTTGGAGCTTTGGAGTTTTGGAGTTTTTGAGTTTTTTAGTTTTGGATTTTTGCACTTTTGGAGTTTTGGAGTTTTGGAGTTTCGGAGTTTCGGAGTTTTGGAGTTTCAGAGTTTTGGAGGTTCAGGGTTGTGGAGTTTCGGAATTTTTGAGTTTTGGAGTTTCGGAGTTTCGGAGTTTTGGAGAATTGCAGTTTTGGAGTTTTGGGGTTTTGGAGTTTCGAATTTTCAGAGTTTCGGATTTTTGGAGTTTTGGAGTTTCGGAGTTTCAGAGTTTTCGAGGTTCAGGGTTGTGGAGTTTCGGAATTTTTGAGTTTTGGAGTTTCGGAGTTTCGGAGTTTTGGAGTTTTGGAGTTTCGAATTTTCAGTTTCGGATTTTTGGAGTTTTGGAGTTTCGGAGATTTGGAGTTTTGGCGTTTTGGAGATTCGGAATCTTGGAGTTTCGGAATTTTGTAGTTTTGTAGTTTTGGAGTGTCAGAGTTCTGGAGTGTTGGAGCTTTGGAGTTTTGGAGTTTATGAGTTTTTGAGTTTTGGATTTTTGCACTTTTGGAGTTTTGGAGTTTTGGAGTTTTGGAGTTTCGGAGTTTTGGAGTTTCAGAGTTTTGGAGGTTCAGGGTTGTGGAGTTTCGGAATTTTTGAGTATTGGAGTTCCGGAGTTTCGCACTTTTGGAGAATTGCAGTTTTGGAATTTTTGTAGTTTTGAATTTTCAGAGTTTCGGATTTTTGGAGTTTTGGAGTTTCGGAGTTTCGGAGTTTTGAAGTTTCAGACTTTTCGAGGTTCAGGGTTGTGGAATTTCGGAATTTTTGAGTTTTGGAGTTTCGGAGTTCCGGAGTTTCGGAGTTTTGGAGTTTTGCAGTTTCGGAGTTTTGGAGTTTGCAGAGTTTTGGAGTTTCAGAGTTTTCGAGGTTCAGGGTTGTGGAGTTTCGGAATTTTTGAGTTTTGGAGTTTCGGAGTTTTGGAGTTTTGGTGTTTTGGAGTTTCGAATTTTCAGAGTTTCGGATTTTTGGAGTTTTGGAGTTCCGGAGATTTGGAGTTTCAGAGTTTTGGATGTTCAGGGTTGTGGAGTTTCGGAATTTTTGAGTTTTGGAGTTTCGGAGTTTTGGAGTTTCGGAGTTTCGGAGTTTTGGAGTTTCATAGTTTTCGAGGTTCAGGGTTGTGGAGTTTCGGAATTTTTGAGTTTCGGAGTTTCGGAGTTTTGGAGTTTTGGAGTTTCGAATTTTCAGTTTCGGATTTTTGGAGTTTTGGAGTTTTTCGGAGATTTGGAGTTTTGGCGTTTTGGAGATTCGGAATCTTGGAGTTTCGGAATTTTGTAGTTTTGTAGTTTTCGAGTGTCGGAGTTTTGGAGTGTTGGAGTTTTGGAGCTTTGGAGTTTTGGAGTTTTTGAGTTTTAGAGTTTTGGATTTTTGCACTTTTGGAGTTTTGGAGTTTCAGAGTTTTGGAGGTTCAGGGTTGTGGAGTTTCGGAATTTTTGAGTTTTGGAGTTTCGGAGTTTCGGAGGTTTGGAGTATTGCAGTTTTGGAGTTTTGGAGTTTTGGAGTTTCAGAGATTTGGAGTTTTGGCGTTTTGGAGATTCGGAATCTTGGAGTTTCGGAATTTTGTAGTTTTGTAGTTTTGGAGTGTTGGAGCTTTGGAGTTTTGGAGTTTATGAGTTTTTGAGTTTTGGATTTTTGCACTTTTGGAGTTTTGGAGTTTTGGAGTTTCGGAGTTTCGGAGTTTTGGAGTTTCAGAGTTTTGGAGGTTCAGGGTTGTGGAATTTCGGAATTTTTGAGTATTGGAGTTTCGGAGTTTTAGAGTTTTAGAGTTTTGGAGTTTTGAAATTTTTGAGTTTCGGATTTTTGGAGTTTGGAGTTTTTAAGTTTTGGATTTTTGAGTTTTGGATTTTTGGATTTTTGGAGTTTTTGTGTTTTTGAGTTTTGGAGTTTTGGATTTTTGAACTTTTGGAGGTTTTGAGTTTTGGAGTTTTGGATTTTTGGAGCTTTGGAGGTATGGATTTTTGGATATTCAGGGTTTTGTTCCAGAATTTTGTAGTTTTGGAGTTTTGGAGTGTCGGAGTTTCGAATTATTGGAGTTTTCGAGTTTTGAAATTTTTGATTTTTGGAGGTATGGATTTTTGGAGTTTCGGAGTTGTGGAGATTCGGAGTTTTGGAGATTCAGGGTTGTGGAGTTTCGGAATTTTTGAGTTTTGGAGTTTTGGAGTTTCGGAGTTCCGGAGTTTCGGAGTTTTGGAGTTTTGCAGTTTCGGAGTTTTGGAGTTTTGGAGTTTCGGAGTTTCGGAGTTTTGGAGTTTCAGAGTTTTCGAGGTTCAGGGTTGTGGAGTTTCTGAATTTTTGAATTTTGGAGTTTCGGAGTTTCGGAGTTTTGGAGTTTTGGAGTTTCGAATTTACAGTTTCGGATTTTCGGAGTTTTGGAGTTTCAGAGATTTGGAGTTTTGGCGTTTTGGAGATTCGGGGTCTTGGAGTTTCGGAATTTTGCAGTTTTGTAGTTTTGGAGTGTCGGAGTTTTGGAGTGTTGGAGTTTTGGAGTTTCGGAGTTGTTTCAGAGTTTCAGAGTTCTGGAGGTTCAGGGTTGTGGAGTGTCGGAATTTTTGAGTTTTGGAGTTTCGGAGTTTTGGAGTTTTGCGGTTTTGGAGGTTTGGAGTTTCGAATTTTCAGTTTCGGATTTTTGGAGTTTTGGAGTTTTCGAGATTTGGAGTTTCGGCGTTTTGGAGATTCGGAGTCTTGGAGTGTCGGAATTTTGTAGTTTTGTAGTTTTGGAGTGTTGGAGTTTTGTAGTTTTGGAGTGTCGGAGTTTTGGAGTGTTGGAGTTTTGGAGTTTTGGAGTTTCGGAGTTTCGGAGTTTCGGAGTTTTGGAGTTTCAGAGTTTCAGAGTTCTGGAGGTTCAGGGTTGTGGAGTTTCGGAATTTTTGAGTTTTGGAGTTTCGGAGTTTCGGAGTTTTGGAGTTTCAGAGTTTTGACGGTTCAGGGTTGTGGAGTTTCGGAATTTTTGAGTATTGGAGTTTCGGAGTTTCGGAGTTTTGGAGAATTGCAGTTTTGGAGTTTCGAATTTTCAGAGTTTCGGATTTTTGGGGTTTTGGAGTTTCGGAGTTTCGGAGTTATGGAGTTTCAGAGTTTTCGAGGTTCAGGGTTGTGGAGTTTCGGAATTTTTGAGTTTTGGGGTTTCGGAGTTTCGGAGTTTTGGAGTTTCGAATTTCCAGAGTTTCGGATTTTTGGAGTTTTGGAGTTTCGGAGATTTGGAGTTTTGGCGTTTTGGAGATTCGGAATCTTGGAGTTTCGGAATTTTGTAGTTTTGTACTTTTCGAGTGTCGGAGTTTTGGAGTGTTGGAGTTTTGGAGCTTTGAAGTTTTGGAGTTTTTGAGTTTTGGAGTTTTGGATTTTTGCACTTTTGGAGTTTTGGAGTTTCAGAGTTTTGGAGGTTCAGGGTTGTGGAGTTTCGGAATTTTTTAGTTTTGGAGTTTCGGAGTTTCGGAGGTTTGGAGTATTGCAGTTTTGGAGTTTTGGAGTTTTGGAGTTTCAGAGATTTGGAGTTTTGGCATTTTGGAGATTCGGAATCTTGGAGTTTCGGAATTTTGTAGTTTTGTAGTTTTGGAGTGTCAGAGTTTTGGAGTTTCGGAGTTTCGGAGTTTTGGAGTTTCAGAGTTTTGGAGGTTCAGGGTTGTGGAATTTCGGAATTTTTGAGTTTTGGAGTTTCGGAGTTTCGGAGTTTTGGAGTTTCAGAGTTTTGGAGGTTCAGGGTTGTGGAGTTTCGGAATTTTTGAGTTTTGGAGTTTCGGAGTTTTGGAGCATTGCAGTTTTGGAGTTCTGGAGTTTTGGAGTTTGGAATTTTCAGAGTTTCGGATTTTTGGAGTTTTGGAGTTTCGGAGATTTGGAGTTTTGGCCTTTTGGAGATTCTTGGTCTTGGAGTTTCGGAATTTTGTAGTTTTGCAGTTTTGGAGTGTCGGAGGTTTGGAGTGTTGGAGTTTTGGAGTTTTGGAGTTCTGGAGTTTTGGAGTTTCGGAGTTTCGGAGTTTCGGAGTTTTGGAGTTTCAGAGTTTTGGAGGTTCAGGGTTGTGGAATTCCGGAATTTTTGAGTTTTGGAGTTTCGGAGTTTTGGAGTATTGCAGTTTTGGAATTTTGGAGTTTTGGAGTTTCGAATTTTCAGAGTTTCGGATTTTTGGAGTTTTGGAGTTTCGGAGATTTGGAGTTTTGGCGTTTTGGAGATTCGGAATCTTGGAGTTTCGGAATTTTGTAGTTTTGTAGTTTTGGAGTGTCAGAGTTTTGGAGTGTTGGAGTTTTGGAGCTTTGGAGTTTTTGAGTTTTTGAGTTTTTGAGTTTTGGATTTTTGCACTTTTGGAGTTTTGGAGTTTCGGAGTTTCGGAGTTTTGGAGTTTCAGAGTTTTTAGGTTCAGGGTTGTGGAGTTTCGGAATTTTTGAGTATTGGAGTTTCGGAGTTTCGGAGTTTTGGAGAATTGCAGTTCTGGAGTTTTGGAGTTTCGAATTTTCAGAGTTTCGGATTTTTGGAGTTTTGGAGTTTCGGAGTTTTGGAGTTTCAGAGTTTTCGAGGTTCAGGGTTGTGGAGTTTCGGAATTTTTGAGTTTTGGAGTTTCGGAGTTTCGGAGTTTTGGAGCATTGCAGTTTTGGAGTTCTGGATGTTTGGAGTTTGGAATTTTCAGAGTTTCGGTTTTTTGGAGTTTTGGAGTTTCGGAGATTTGGAGTTTTGCCCTTTTGGAGATTCGGGGTCTTGGAGTTTCGGAATTTTGTAGTTTTGCAGTTTTGGAGTGTCGGAGTTTTGGAGTTTCGGAGTTTCGGAGTTTTGGAGTTTTGGATTTTTGCACTTTTGGAGTTTTGGAGTGTTGGAGTTTTAGAGTTTTAGAGTTTTGGAGTTTTGAAATTTTTGAGTTTCGGATTTTTGGAGTTTGGAGTTTTTAAGTTTTGGATTTTTGAGTTTTGGATTTTTGGATTTTTGGAGTTTTTGTGTTTTTGAGTTTTGGAGTTTTGGATTTTTGAACTTTTGGAGGTTTGGAGTTTTGGAGTTTTGGATTTTTGGAGCTTTGGAGGTATGGATTTTTGGATATTCAGGGTTTTGTTCCAGAATTTTGTAGTTTTGGAGTTTTGGAGTGTCGGAGTTTCGAATTATTGGAGTTTTCGAGTTTTGAAATTTTTGATTTTTGGAGGTATGGATTTTTGGAGTTTCGGAGTTGTGGAGATTCGGAGTTTTGGAGATTCAGGGTTGTGGAGTTTCGGAATTTTTGAGTTTTGGAGTTTTGGAGTTTCGGAGTTCCGGAGTTTCGGAGTTTTGGAGTTTTGCAGTTTCGGAGTTTTGGAGTTTTGGAGTTTCGGAGTTTCGGAGTTTTGGAGTTTCAGAGTTTTCGAGGTTCAGGGTTGTGGAGTTTCTGAATTTTTGAATTTTGGAGTTTCGGAGTTTCGGAGTTTTGGAGTTTTGGAGTTTCGAATTTACAGTTTCGGATTTTCGGAGTTTTGGAGTTTCAGAGATTTGGAGTTTTGGCGTTTTGGAGATTCGGGGTCTTGGAGTTTCGGAATTTTGCAGTTTTGTAGTTTTGGAGTGTTGGAGTTTTGGAGTTTCGGAGTTGTTTCAGAGTTTCAGAGTTCTGGAGGTTCAGGGTTGTGGAGTGTCGGAATTTTTGAGTTTTGGAGTTTCGGAGTTTTGGAGTTTTGCGGTTTTGGAGGTTTGGAGTTTCGAATTTTCAGTTTCGGATTTTTGGAGTTTTGGAGTTTTCGAGATTTGGAGTTTCGGCGTTTTGGAGATTCGGAGTCTTGGAGTGTCGGAATTTTGTAGTTTTGTAGTTTTGGAGTGTTGGAGTTTTGTAGTTTTGGAGTGTCGGAGTTTTGTAGTGTTGGAGTTTTGGAGTTTTGGAGTTTTGGAGTTTCGGAGTTTCGGAGTTTCGGAGTTTTGGAGTTTCAGAGTTTCAGAGTTCTGGAGGTTCAGGGTTGTGGAGTTTCGGAATTTTTGAGTTTTGGAGTTTCGGAGTTTCGGAGTTTTGGAGTTTTGCAGTTTTGGAGTTGTGGAGTTTCGAATTTTCAGTTTCGGATTTTTGGAGTTTTGGAGTTTCGGAGATTTGGAGTTTTGGCGTTTTGGAGATTCGGAATCTTGGAGTTTCGGAATTTTGTAGTTTTGGAGTTTTTGAGTTTTAGAGTTTTGGATTTTTGCACTTTTGGAGTTTTGGAGTTTCAGAGTTTTGGAGGTTCAGGGTTGTGGAGTTTCGGAATTTTTGAGTTTTGGAGTTTCGGAGTTTCGGAGGTTTGGAGTATTGCAGTTTTGGAGTTTTGGAGTTTCGAATTTTCAGAGTTTCGGATTTTTGGAGTTTTGGAGTTTCGGAGTTTCGGAGTTTTGGAGTTTCAGAGTTTTCGAGGTTCAGGGTTGTGGAGTTTCGGAATTTTTGAGTTTTGGAGTTTCAAAGTTTTGGAGTTTTGGAGTTTTGGAGTTTCGAATTTTCAGAGTTTGGGATTTTTGGAGTTTTGGAGTTTCAGAGATTTGGAGTTTTGGCGTTTTGGAGATTCGGAATCTTGGAGTTTCGGAATTTTGTAGTTTTGTAGTTTTGGAGTGTCAGAGTTTTGGAGTGTTGGAGTTTTGGAGCTTTGGAGTTTTGGAGTTTTTGAGTTTTGGAGTTTTGGATTTTTGCACTTTTGGAGTTTTGGAGTTTTGGAGTTTCGGAGTTTCGGAGTTTTGGAGTTTCAGAGTTTTGGAGGTTCAGGGTTGTGGAGTTTCGGAATTTTTGAGTTTTGGAGTTTCGGAGTTTCGGAGTATTGCAGTTTTGGAGTTTTGGAGTTTCGGAGGTTTGGAGTTTTGGCGTTTTTGAGATTCGGAATCTTGGAGTTTCGGAATTTTGTAGTTTTGTAGTTTTGGAGTGTCACAGTTTTGGAGTGTTGGAGTTTTGGAGCTTTGGAGTTTCGTAGTTTCGGAGTTTTGGAGTTTCAGAGTTTTGGAGGTTCAGTGTTGTGGAGTTTCGGCATTTTTGAGTATTGGAGTTTCGGAGTTTCGGAGTTTTGGAGAATTGCAGTTTTGGAGTTTTGGAGTTTCGAATTTTCAGAGTTTCGGATTTTTGAAGTTTTGGAGTTTTGGAGTTTCGGAGTTTCGGAGTTTTGGAGTATTGCAGTTTTGGAGTTTTGGAGTTTTGGAGAATTGGAGTTTTGGAGTGTCGGTGTTTCGGAGTGTTGGAGTTTTGGAGTTTTAGAGTTTTAGAGTTTTGGAGTTTTGAAATTTTTGAGTTTCGGATTTTTGGAGTTTGGAGTTTTTAAGTTTTGGATTTTTGAGTTTTGGATTTTTGGATTTTTGGAGTTTTTGTGTTTTTGAGTTTTGGAGCTTTGGATTTTTGAACTTTTGGAGGTTTGGAGTTTTGGAGTTTTGGATTTTTGGAGCTTTGGAGGTATGGATTTTTGGATATTCAGGGTTTTGTTCCAGAATTTTGTAGTTTTGGAGTTTTGGATTGTCGGAGTTTCGAATTATTGGAGTTTTCGAGTTTTGGAATTTTTGATTTTTGGAGGTATGGATTTTTGGAGTTTCGGAGTTGTGGAGATTCGGAGTTTTGGAGATTCAGGGTTGTGGAGTTTCGGAATTTTTGAGTTTTGGAGTTTTGGAGTTTCGGAGTTCCTGAGTTTCGGAGTTTTGGAGTTTAGCAGTTTCGGAGTTTTGGAGTTTTGGAGTTTCGGAGTTTCGGAGTTTTGGAGTTTCAGAGTTTTCGAGGTTCAGGGTTGTGGAGTTTCTGAATTTTTGAATTTTGGAGTTTCGGAGTTTTGGAGTTTCGAATTTACAGAGTTTCGGATTTTCGGAGTTTTGGAGTTTCAGAGATTTGGAGTTTTGGAGTTTCGGAGATTTGGAGTTTTGGCGTTTTGGAGATTCGGAATCTTGGAGTTTCGGAATTTTGTAGTTTTGTAGTTTTGGAGTGTCAGAGTTCTGGAGTGTTGGAGCTTTGGAGTTTTGGAGTTTATGAGTTTTTGAGTTTTGGATTTTTGCACTTTTGGAGTTTTGGAGATTGGAGTTTTGGAGTTTCGGAGTTTCGGAGTTTTGGAGTTTCAGAGTTTTGGAGGTTCAGGGTTGTGGAGTTTCGGAATTTTTGAGTATTGGAGTTCCGGAGTTTCGGAGTTTTGGAGAATTGCAGTTTTGGAATTTTTGTAGTTTTGAATTTTCAGAGTTTCGGATTTTTGGAGTTTTGGAGTTTCGGAGTTTCGGAGTTTTGAAGTTTCAGACTTTTCGAGGTTCAGGGTTGTGGAATTTCGGAATTTTTGAGTTTTGGAGTTTCGGAGTTCGGGAGTTTCGGAGTTTTGGAGTTTTGCAGTTTCGGAGTTTTGGAGTTTTGGAGTTTGCGGAGTTTTGGAGTTTCAGAGTTTTCGAGGTTCAGGGTTGTGGAGTTTCGGAATTTTTGAGTTTTGGAGTTTCGGAGTTTTGGAGTTTTGGTGTTTTGGAGTTTCGAATTTTCAGAGTTTCGGATTTTTGGAGTTTTGGAGTTCCGGAGATTTGGAGTTTCAGAGTTTTGGATGTTCAGGGTTGTGGAGTTTCGGAATTTTTGAGTTTTGGAGTTTCGGAGTTTTGGAGTTTCGGAGTTTCGGAGTTTTGGAGTTTCATAGTTTTCGAGGTTCAGGGTTGTGGAGTTTCGGAATTTTTGAGTTTCGGAGTTTCGGAGTTTTGGAGTTTTGGAGTTTCGAATTTTCAGTTTCGGATTTTTGGAGTTTTGGAGTTTCGGAGATTTGGAGTTTTGGCGTTTTGGAGATTCGGAATCTTGGAGTTTCGGAATTTTGTAGTTTTGGAGTTTTTGAGTTTTAGAGTTTTGGATTTTTGCACTTTTGGAGTTTTGGAGTTTCAGAGTTTTGGAGGTTCAGGGTTGTGAAGTTTCGGAATTTTTGAGTTTTGGAGTTTCGGAGTTTCGGAGGTTTGGAGTATTGCAGTTTTGGAGTTTTGGAGTTTCGAATTTTCAGAGTTTCGGATTTTTGGAGTTTTGGAGTTTCGGAGTTTCGGAGTTTTGGAGTTTCAGAGTTTTCGAGGTTCAGGGTTGTGGAGTTTCGGAATTTTTGAGTTTTGGAGTTTCAAAGTTTTGGAGTTTTGGAGTTTTGGAGTTTCGAATTTTCAGAGTTTGGGATTTTTGGAGTTTTGGAGTTTCAGAGATTTGGAGTTTTGGCGTTTTGGAGATTCGGAATCTTGGAGTTTCGGAATTTTGTAGTTTTGTAGTTTTGGAGTGTCAGAGTTTTGGAGTGTTGGAGTTTTCGAGCTTTGGAGTTTTGGAGTTTTTGAGTTTTGGAGTTTTGGATTTTTGCACTTTTGGAGTTTTGGAGTTTTGGAGTTTCGGAGTTTCGGAGTTTTGGAGTTTCAGAGTTTTGGAGGTTCAGGGTTGTGGAGTTTCGGAATTTTTGAGTTTTGGAGTTTCGGAGTTTCGGAGTTTTGGAGTATTGCAGTTTTGGAGTTTTGGAGTTTCGGAGGTTTGGAGTTTTGGCGTTTTTGAGATTCGGAATCTTGGAGTTTCGGAATTTTGTAGTTTTGTAGTTTTGGAGTGTCACAGTTTTGGAGTGTTCGAGTTTTGGAGCTTTGGAGTTTCGTAGTTTCGGAGTTTTGGAGTTTCAGAGTTTTGGAGGTTCAGTGTTGTGGAGTTTCGGCATTTTTGAGTATTGGAGTTTCGGAGTTTCGGAGTTTTGGAGAATTGCAGTTTTGGAGTTTTGGAGTTTCGAATTTTCAGAGTTTCGGATTTTTGAAGTTTTGGAGTTTTGGAGTTTCGGAGTTTCGGAGTTTTGGAGTATTGCAGTTTTGGAGTTTTGGAGTTTTGGAGAATTGGAGTTTTGGAGTGTCGGTGTTTCGGAGTGTTGGAGTTTTGGAGTTTTAGAGTTTTAGAGTTTTGGAGTTTTGAAATTTTTGAGTTTCGGATTTTTGGAGTTTGGAGTTTTTAAGTTTTGGATTTTTGAGTTTTGGATTTTTGGATTTTTGGAGTTTTTGTGTTTTTGAGTTTTGGAGCTTTGGATTTTTGAACTTTTGGAGGTTTGGAGTTTTGGAGTTTTGGATTTTTGGAGCTTTGGAGGTATGGATTTTTGGATATTCAGGGTTTTGTTCCAGAATTTTGTAGTTTTGGAGTTTTGGATTGTCGGAGTTTCGAATTATTGGAGTTTTCGAGTTTTGCAATTTTTGATTTTTGGAGGTATGGATTTTTGGAGTTTCGGAGTTGTGGAGATTCGGAGTTTTGGAGATTCAGGGTTGTGGAGTTTCGGAATTTTTGAGTTTTGGAGTTTTGGAGTTTCGGAGTTCCTGAGTTTCGGAGTTTTGGAGTTTAGCAGTTTCGGAGTTTTGGAGTTTTGGAGTTTCGGAGTTTCGGAGTTTTGGAGTTTCAGAGTTTTCGAGGTTCAGGGTTTTGGAGTTTCTGAATTTTTGAATTTTGGAGTTTCGGAATTTTGGAGTTTCGAATTTACAGAGTTTCGGATTTTCGGAGTTTTGGAGTTTCAGAGATTTGGAGTTTTGGCGTTTTGGAGATTCGGGGTCTTGGAGTTTCGGAATTTTGCAGTTTTGTAGTTTTGGAGTGTCGGAGTTTTGGAATGTTGGAGTTTTGGAGTTTCGGAGTTTCGGAGTTTCGGAGTTTTGGAGTTTCAGAGTTTCAGAGTTCTGGAGGTTCAGGGTTGTGGAGTGTCGGAATTTTTGAGTCTTGGAGTGTCGGAATTTTGTAGTTTTGTAGTTTTGGAGTGTTGGAGTTTTGGAGTTTTGGAGCTTTGGAGTTTGGGAGTTTTGGAGTTTCGGAGTTTTGGAGAATTGCAGTTTTGGAGTTTTGGGGTTTTGGAGTTTCGAATTTTCAGAGTTTCGGATTTTTGGAGTTTTGGAGTTTCAGAGATTTGGAGTTTTGACGTTTTCGAGATTCGGAATCTTGGAGTTTCGGAATTTTGTAGTTTTGTAGTTTTGGAGTGTCAGAGTTTTGGAGTTTTTGAGTTTTGGATTTTGACACTTTTGGAGTTTTGGAGTTTTGGAGTTTCGGAGTATCGAAGTTTCGGAGTTTCGGAGTTTCGGAGTTTTGGAGTTTCAGAGTTTTGGAGGTTCAGGGTTGTGGAGTTTCGGAATTTTTGAGTTTTGGAGTTTCGGAGTTTTGGAGTTTTGGAGTTTTGGAGTTTCGGAGTTTTGGAGTTTCAGAGTTTTGGAGGTTCAGGGTTGTGGAGTTTCGGAATTTTTGAGTATTGGAGTTCCGGAGTTTCGGAGTTTTGGAGAATTGCAGTTTTGGAATTTTTGTAGTTTCGAATTTTCAGAGTTTCGGATTTTTGGAGTTTTGGAGTTTCGGAATTTTGCAGTTTTGTAGTTTTGGAGTGTCGGAGTTTTGGAGTGTTGGAGTTTTGGAGTTTCGGAGTTTCGGAGTTTCGGAGTTTTGGAGTTTCAGAGTTTCAGAGTTCTGGAGGTTCAGGGTTGTGGAGTTTCGGAATTTTTGAGTTTTGGAGTTTCGGAGTTTCGGAGTTTTGGAGTTTTGCGGTTTTGGAGTTTTGGAGTTTCGAATTTTCAGTTTCGGATTTTTGGAGTTTTGGAGTTTTCGAGATTTGGAGTTTCGGCGTTTTGGAGATTCGGAGTCTTGGAGTGTCGGAATTTTGTAGTTTTGCACTTTTGGAGTTTTGGAGTTTTGGAGTTTCGGAGTTTCGGAGTTTTGGAGTTTCAGAGTTTTGGAGGTTCAGGGTTGTGGAGTTTCGGAATTTTTGAGTTTTGGAGTTTCGGAGTTTCGGAGTTCTGGAGAATTGCAGTTTTGGAGTTTTGGGGTTTTGGAGTTTCGAATTTTCAGAGTTTCGGATTTTTGGAGGTTTGGAGTTTCGGAGTTTCGGAGTTTTGGAGTTTCAGAGTTTTCGAGGTTCAGGGTTGTGGAGTTTCGGAATTTTTGAGTTTTGGAGTTTCGGAGTTTTGGAGTTTTGGAGTTTCGAATTTTCAGTTTCGGATTTTTGGAGTTTTGGAGTTTCGGAGATTTGGAGTTTTGGCGTTTTGGAGATTCGGAATCTTGGAGTTTCGGAATTTTGTAGTTTTGTAGTTTTGGAGTGTCAGAGTTCTGGAGTGTTGGAGCTTTGGAGTTTTGGAGTTTATGAGTTTTTGAGTTTTGGATTTTTGCACTTTTGGAGTTTTGGAGTTTTGGAGTTTTGGAGTTTTGGAGTTTCGGAGTTTCGGAGTTTTGGAGTTTCAGAGTTTTGGAGGTTCAGGGTTGTGGAGTTTCGGAATTTTTGAGTATTGGAGTTCCGGAGTTTCGGAGTTTTGGAGAATTGCAGTTTTGGAATTTTTGTAGTTTTGAATTTTCAGAGTTTCGGATTTTTGGAGTTTTGGAGTTTCGGAGTTTCGGAGTTTTGAAGTTTCAGACTTTTCGAGGTTCAGGGTTGTGGAATTTCGGAATTTTTGAGTTTTGGAGTTTCGGAGTTCCGGAGTTTCGGAGTTTTGGAGTTTTGCAGTTTCGGAGTTTTGGAGTTTTGGAGTTTGCGGAGTTTTGGAGTTTCAGAGTTTTCGAGGTTCAGGGTTGTGGAGTTTCGGAATTTTTGAGTTTTGGAGTTTTGGTGTTTTGGAGTTTCGAATTTTCAGAGTTTCGGATTTTTGGAGTTTTGGAGTTCCGGAGATTTGGAGTTCCAGAGTTTTGGATGTTCAGGGTTGTGGAGTTTCGGAATTTTTGAGTTTTGGAGTTTCGGAGTTTTGGAGTTTCATAGTTTTCGAGGTTCAGGGTTGTGGAGTTTCGGAATTTTTGAGTTTCGGAGTTTCGGAGTTTTGGAGTTTTGGAGTTTCGAATTTTCAGTTTCGGATTTTTGGAGTTTTGGAGATTCGGAATCTTGGAGTTTCGGAATTTTGTAGTTTTGTAGTTTTCGAGTGTCGGAGTTTTGGAGTGTTGGAGTTTTGGAGCTTTGGAATTTTGGAGTTTTTGAGTTTTAGAGTTTTGGATTTTTGCACTTTTGGAGTTTTGGAGTTTCAGAGTTTTGGAGGTTCAGGGTTGTGGAGTTTCGGAATTTTTGAGTTTTGGAGTTTCGGAGTTTCGGAGGTTTGGAGTTTTGGCGTTTTCGAGATTCGGAATCTTGGAGTTTCGGAATTTTGTA
Source organism: Amblyomma mixtum (assembly GCF_055824585.1). NCBI lineage: Eukaryota > Metazoa > Arthropoda > Arachnida > Ixodida > Ixodidae > Amblyomma > Amblyomma mixtum. The sequence continues at coordinate 116,606,585 of NC_143012.1, read as the reverse complement.
GTTTTGTAGTTTTGGAGTGTCACAGGTTTGGAGTGTTGGAGTTTTGGAGCTTTGGAGTTTCGTAGTTTCGGAGTTTTGGAGTTTCAGAGTTTTGGAGGTTCAGTGTTGTGGAGTTTCGGCATTTTTGAGTATTGGAGTTTCGGAGTTTCGGAGTTTTGGAGAATTGCAGTTTTGGAGTTTTGGAGTTTCGAATTTTCAGAGTTTCGGATTTTTGGAGTTTTGGACTTTTGGAGTTTCGGAGTTTCGGAGTTTTGGAGTATTGCAGTTTTGGAGTTTTGGAGTTTTGGAGAATTGGAGTTTTGGAGTGTCGGTGTTTCGGAGTGTTGGAGTTTTGGAGTTTTAGAGTTTTAGAGTTTTGGAGTTTTGAAATTTTTGAGTTTCGGATTTTTGGAGTTTGGAGTTTTTAAGTTTTGGATTTTTGAGTTTTGGATTTTTGGATTTTTGGAGTTTTTGTGTTTTTGAGTTTTGGAGCTTTGGATTTTTGAACTTTTGGAGGTTTGGAGTTTTGGAGTTTTGGATTTTTGGAGCTTTGGAGGTATGGATTTTTGGATATTCAGGGTTTTGTTCCAGAATTTTGTAGTTTTGGAGTTTTGGAGTGTCGGAGTTTCGAATTATTGGAGTTTTCGAGTTTTGGAATTTTTGATTTTTGGAGGTATGGATTTTTGGAGTTTCGGAGTTGTGGAGATTCGGAGTTTTGGAGATTAAGGGTTGTGGAGTTTCGGAATTTTTGAGTTTTGCAGTTTTGGAGTTTCGGAGTTCCGGAGTTTCGGAGATTTGGAGTTTAGCAGTTTCGGAGTTTTGGAGTTTTGGAGTTTCGGAGTTTCGGAGTTTTGGAGTTTCAGAGTTTTCGAGGTTCAGGGTTGTGGAGTTTCTGAATTTTTGAATTTTGGAGTTTCGGAGTTTTGGAGTTTCGAATTTTCAGAGTTTCGGATTTTTGGAGTTTTGGAGTTTCGGAGATTTGGACTTTTGGCGTTTTCGAGATTCGGAATCTTGGAGTTTCGGAATTTTGTAGTTTTGTAGTTTTGGATTGTCAGAGTTTTGGAGTGTTGGAGTTTTGGAGCTTTGGAGTTTTGGAGTTTTTGAGTTTTTGAGTTTTGGATTTTGACACTTTTGGAGTTTTGGAGTTTTGGAGTTTCGGAGTTTCGGAGTTTCGGAGTTTTGGAGTTTCAGAGTTTTGGAGGTTCAGGGTTGTGGAGTTTCGGAATTTTTGAGTTTTGGAGTTTCGGAGTTTTGGAGTTTTCGAGTTTCGGAGTTTTGGAGTTTCAGAGTTTTGGAGGTTCAGGGTTGTGGAGTTTCGGAATTTTTGAGTATTGGAGTTCCGGAGTTTCGGAGTTTTGGAGAATTGCAGTTTTGGAATTTTTGTAGTTTCGAATTTTCAGAGTTTCGGATTTTTGGAGTTTTGGAGTTTCGGAATTTTGCAGTTTTGTAGTTTTGGAGTGTCGGAGATTTGGAGTGTTGGAGTTTTGGAGTTTCGGAGTTTCGGAGTTTCGGAGTTTTAGAGTTTCAGAGTTTCAGAGTTCTGGAGGTTCAGGGTTGTGGAGTTTCGGAATTTTTGAGTTTTGGAGTTTCGGAGTTTCGGAGTTTTGGAGTTTCGAATTTTCAGTTTCGGATTTTTGGAGTTTTGGAGTTTTCGAGATTTGGAGTTTCGGCGTTTTGGAGATTCGGAGTCTTGGAGTGTCGGAATTTTGTAGTTTTGTAGTTTTGGAGTGTCAGAGTTTTGGAGTGTTGGAGGTTTGGAGCTTTGGAGTTTTTGAGTTTTTTAGTTTTGGATTTTTGCACTTTTGGAGTTTTGGAGTTTTGGAGTTTCGGAGTTTCGGAGTTTTGGAGTTTCAGAGTTTTGGAGGTTCAGGGTTGTGGAGTTTCGGAATTTTTGAGTTTTGGAGTTTCGGAGTTTTGGAGTTTTGGAGTTTCGAATTTTCAGTTTCGGATTTTTGGAGTTTTGGAGTTTCGGAGATTTGGAGTTTTGGCGTTTTGGAGATTCGGAATCTTGGAGTTTCGGAATTTTGTAGTTTTGTAGTTTTGGAGTGTCAGAGTTCTGGAGGTTCAGTGTTGTGGAGTTTCGGCATTTTTGAGTATTGGAGTTTCGGAGTTTCGGAGTTTTGGAGAATTGCAGTTTTGGAGTTTTGGAGTTTCGAATTTTCAGAGTTTCGGATTTTTGAAGTTTTGGAGTTTTGGAGTTTCGGAGTTTCGGAGTTTTGGAGTATTGCAGTTTTGGAGTTTTGGAGTTTTGGAGAATTGGAGTTTTGGAGTGTCGGTGTTTCGGAGTGTTGGAGTTTTGGAGTTTTAGAGTTTTAGAGTTTTGGAGTTTTGAAATTTTTGAGTTTCGGATTTTTGGAGTTTGGAGTTTTTAAGTTTTGGATTTTTGAGTTTTGGATTTTTGGATTTTTGGAGTTTTTGTGTTTTTGAGTTTTGGAGCTTTGGATTTTTGAACTTTTGGAGGTTTGGAGTTTTGGAGTTTTGGATTTTTGGAGCTTTGGAGGTATGGATTTTTGGATATTCAGGGTTTTGTTCCAGAATTTTGTAGTTTTGGAGTTTTGGATTGTCAGAGTTTCGAATTATTGGAGTTTTCGAGATTTGGAATTTTTGATTTTTGGAGGTATGGATTTTTGGAGTTTCGGAGTTGTGGAGATTCGGAGTTTTGGAGATTCAGGGTTGTGGAGTTTCGGAATTTTTGAGTTTTGGAGTTTTGGAGTTTCGGAGTTCCTGAGTTTCGGAGTTTTGGAGTTTAGCAGTTTCGGAGTTTTGGAGTTTTGGAGTTTCGGAGTTTCGGAGTTTTGGAGTTTCAGAGTTTTCGAGGTTCAGGGTTGTGGAGTTTCTGAATTTTTGAATTTTGGAGTTTCGGAGTTTTGGAGTTTCGAATTTACAGAGTTTCGGATTTTCGGAGTTTTGGAGTTTCAGAGATTTGGAGTTTTGGCGTTTTGGAGATTCGGGGTCTTGGAGTTTCGGAATTTTGCAGTTTTGTAGTTTTGGAGTGTCGGAGTTTTGGAGTGTTGGAGTTTTGGAGTTTCGGAGTTTCGGAGTTTCGGAGTTTTGGAGTTTCAGAGTTTCAGAGTTCTGGAGGTTCAGGGTTGTGGAGTGTCGGAATTTTTGAGTCTTGGAGTGTCGGAATTTTGTAGTTTTGTAGTTTTGGAGTGTTGGAGTTTTGGAGTTTTGGAGCTTTGGAGTTTTGGAGTTTTTGAGTTTTTTAGTTTTGGATTTTTGCACTTTTGGAGTTTGGGAGTTTTGGAGTTTCGGAGTTTTGGAGAATTGCAGTTTTGGAGTTTTGGGGTTTTGGAGTTTCGAATTTTCAGAGTTTCGGATTTTTGGAGTTTTGGAGTTTCAGAGATTTGGAGTTTTGACGTTTTCGAGATTCGGAATCTTGGAGTTTCGGAATTTTGTAGTTTTGTAGTTTTGGAGTGTCAGAGTTTTGGAGTTTTTGAGTTTTGGATTTTGACACTTTTGGAGTTTTGGAGTTTTGGAGTTTCGGAGTATCGAAGTTTCGGAGTTTCGGAGTTTCGGAGTTTTGGAGTTTCAGAGTTTTGGAGGTTCAGGGTTGTGGAGTTTCGGAATTTTTGAGTTTTGGAGTTTCGGAGTTTTGGAGTTTTGGAGTTTTGGAGTTTCGGAGTTTTGGAGTTTCAGAGTTTTGGAGGTTCAGGGTTGTGGAGTTTCGGAATTTTTGAGTATTGGAGTTCCGGAGTTTCGGAGTTTTGGAGAATTGCAGTTTTGGAATTTTTGTAGTTTCGAATTTTCAGAGTTTCGGATTTTTGGAGTTTTGGAGTTTCGGAATTTTGCAGTTTTGTAGTTTTGGAGTGTCGGAGTTTTGGAGTGTTGGAGTTTTGGAGTTTCGGAGTTTCGGAGTTTCGGAGTTTTGGAGTTTCAGAGTTTCAGAGTTCTGGAGGTTCAGGGTTGTGGAGTTTCGGAATTTTTGAGTTTTGGAGTTTCGGAGTTTCGGAGTTTTGGAGTTTTGCGGTTTTGGAGTTTTGGAGTTTCGAATTTTCAGTTTCGGATTTTTGGAGTTTTGGAGTTTTCGAGATTTGGAGTTTCGGCGTTTTGGAGATTCGGAGTCTTGGAGTGTCGGAATTTTGTAGTTTTGCACTTTTGGAGTTTTGGAGTTTTGGAGTTTCGGAGTTTCGGAGTTTTGGAGTTTCAGAGTTTTGGAGGTTCAGGGTTGTGGAGTTTCGGAATTTTTGAGTTTTGGAGTTTCGGAGTTTCGGAGTTTTGGAGAATTGCAGTTTTGGAGTTTTGGGGTTTTGGAGTTTCGAATTTTCAGAGTTTCGGATTTTTGGAGGTTTGGAGTTTCGGAGTTTCGGAGTTTTGGAGTTTCAGAGTTTTCGAGGTTCAGGGTTGTGGAGTTTCGGAATTTTTGAGTTTTGGAGTTTCGGAGTTTTGGAGTTTTGGAGTTTCGAATTTTCAGTTTCGGATTTTTGGAGTTTTGGAGTTTCGGAGATTTGGAGTTTTGGCGTTTTGGAGATTCGGAATCTTGGAGTTTCGGAATTTTGTAGTTTTGTAGTTTTGGAGTGTCAGAGTTCTGGAGTGTTGGAGCTTTGGAGTTTTGGAGTTTATGAGTTTTTGAGTTTTGGATTTTTGCACTTTTGGAGTTTTGGAGTTTTGGAGTTTTGGAGTTTCGGAGTTTCGGAGTTTTGGAGTTTCAGAGTTTTGGAGGTTCAGGGTTGTGGAGTTTCGGAATTTTTGAGTATTGGAGTTCCGGAGTTTCGGAGTTTTGGAGAATTGCAGTTTTGGAATTTTTGTAGTTTTGAATTTTCAGAGTTTCGGATTTTTGGAGTTTTGGAGTTTCGGAGTTTCGGAGTTTTGAAGTTTCAGACTTTTCGAGGTTCAGGGTTGTGGAATTTCGGAATTTTTGAGTTTTGGAGTTTCGGAGTTCCGGAGTTTCGGAGTTTTGGAGTTTTGCAGTTTCGGAGTTTTGGAGTTTTGGAGTTTGCGGAGTTTTGGAGTTTCAGAGTTTTCGAGGTTCAGGGTTGTGGAGTTTCGGAATTTTTGAGTTTTGGAGTTTTGGTGTTTTGGAGTTTCGAATTTTCAGAGTTTCGGATTTTTGGAGTTTTGGAGTTCCGGAGATTTGGAGTTCCAGAGTTTTGGATGTTCAGGGTTGTGGAGTTTCGGAATTTTTGAGTTTTGGAGTTTCGGAGTTTTGGAGTTTCATAGTTTTCGAGGTTCAGGGTTGTGGAGTTTCGGAATTTTTGAGTTTCGGAGTTTCGGAGTTTTGGAGTTTTGGAGTTTCGAATTTTCAGTTTCGGATTTTTGGAGTTTTGGAGTTTCGGAGATTTGGAGTTTTGGCGTTTTGGAGATTCGGAATCTTGGAGTTTCGGAATTTTGTAGTTTTGTAGTTTTCGAGTGTCGGAGTTTTGGAGTGTTGGAGTTTTGGAGCTTTGGAATTTTGGAGTTTTTGAGTTTTAGAGTTTTGGATTTTTGCACTTTTGGAGTTTTGGAGTTTCAGAGTTTTGGAGGTTCAGGGTTGTGGAGTTTCGGAATTTTTGAGTTTTGGAGTTTCGGAGTTTCGGAGGTTTGGAGTTTTGGCGTTTTTGAGATTCGGAATCTTGGAGTTTCGGAATTTTGTAGTTTTGTAGTTTTGGAGTGTCACAGGTTTGGAGTGTTGGAGTTTTGGAGCTTTGGAGTTTCGTAGTTTCGGAGTTTTGGAGTTTCAGAGTTTTGGAGGTTCAGTGTTGTGGAGTTTCGGCATTTTTGAGTATTGGAGTTTCGGAGTTTCGGAGTTTTGGAGAATTGCAGTTTTGGAGTTTTGGAGTTTCGAATTTTCAGAGTTTCGGATTTTTGGAGTTTTGGAGTTTTGGAGTTTCGGAGTTTCGGAGTTTTGGAGTATTGCAGTTTTGGAGTTTTGGAGTTTTGGAGAATTGGAGTTTTGGAGTGTCGGTGTTTCGGAGTGTTGGAGTTTTGGAGTTTTAGAGTTTTAGAGTTTTGGAGTTTTGAAATTTTTGAGTTTCGGATTTTTGGAGTTTGGAGTTTTTAAGTTTTGGATTTTTGAGTTTTGGATTTTTGGATTTTTGGAGTTTTTGTGTTTTTGAGTTTTGGAGCTTTGGATTTTTGAACTTTTGGAGGTTTGGAGTTTTGGAGTTTTGGATTTTTGGAGCTTTGGAGGTATGGATTTTTGGATATTCAGGGTTTTGTTCCAGAATTTTGTAGTTTTGGAGTTTTGGAGTGTCGGAGTTTCGAATTATTGGAGTTCTCGAGTTTTGGAATTTTTGATTTTTGGAGGTATGGATTTTTGGAGTTTCGGAGTTGTGGAGATTCGGAGTTTTGGAGATTAAGGGTTGTGGAGTTTCGGAATTTTTTAGTTTTGCAGTTTTGGAGTTTCGGAGTTCCGGAGTTTCGGAGTTTTGGAGTTTAGCAGTTTCGGAGTTTTGGAGTTTTGGAGTTTCGGAGTTTCGGAGTTTTGGAGTTTCAGAGTTTTCGAGGTTCAGGGTTGTGGAGTTTCTGAATTTTTGAATTTTGGAGTTTCGGAGTTTTGGAGTTTCGAATTTACAGAGTTTCGGATTTTCGGAGTTTTGGAGTTTCAGAGATTTGGAGTTTTGGCGTTTTGGAGATTCGGGGTCTTGGAGTTTCGGAATTTTGCAGTTTTGTAGTTTTGGAGTGTCGGAGTTTCGGAGTTTTGGAGTTTCAGAGTTTCAGAGTTCTGGAGGTTCAGGGTTGTGGAGTGTCGGAATTTTTGAGTCTTGGAGTGTCGGAATTTTGTAGTTTTGTAGTTTTGGAGTGTTGGAGTTTTGGAGTGTTGGAGTTTTGGAGCTTTGGAGTTTTGGAGTTTTTGAGTTTTTTAGTTTTGGATTTTTGCACTTTTGGAGTTTGGGAGTTTTGGAGTTTCGGAGTTTTGGAGAATTGCAGTTTTGGAGTTTTGGGGTTTTGGAGTTTCGCATTTTCAGAGTTTCGGATTTTTGGAGTTTTGGAGTTTCGGAGATTTGGACTTTTGGCGTTTTCGAGATTCGGAATCTTGGAGTTTCGGAATTTTGTAGTTTTGTAGTTTTGGATTGTCAGAGTTTTGGAGTGTTGGAGTTTTGGAGCTTTGGAGTTTTGGAGTTTTTGAGTTTTTGAGTTTTGGATTTTGACACTTTTGGAGTTTTGGAGTTTTGGAGTTTCGGAGTTTCGGAGTTTCGGAGTTTTGGAGTTTCAGAGTTTTGGAGGTTCAGGGTTGTGGAGTTTCGGAATTTTTGAGTTTTGGAGTTTCGGAGTTTTGGAGTTTTCGAGTTTCGGAGTTTTGGAGTTTCAGAGTTTTGGAGGTTCAGGGTTGTGGAGTTTCGGAATTTTTGAGTATTGGAGTTCCGGAGTTTCGGAGTTTTGGAGAATTGCAGTTTTGGAATTTTTGTAGTTTCGAATTTTCAGAGTTTCGGATTTTTGGAGTTTTGGAGTTTCGGAATTTTGCAGTTTTGTAGTTTTGGAGTGTCGGAGTTTTGGAGTGTTGGAGTTTTGGAGTTTCGGAGTTTCGGAGTTTCGGAGTTTTAGAGTTTCAGAGTTTCAGAGTTCTGGAGGTTCAGGGTTGTGGAGTTTCGGAATTTTTGAGTTTTGGAGTTTCGGAGTTTCGGAGTTTTGGAGTTTCGAATTTTCAGTTTCGGATTTTTGGAGTTTTGGAGTTTTCGAGATTTGGAGTTTCGGCGTTTTGGAGATTCGGAGTCTTGGAGTGTCGGAATTTTGTAGTTTTGTAGTTTTGGAGTGTCAGAGTTTTGGAGTGTTGGAGGTTTGGAGCTTTGGAGTTTTTGAGTTTTTTAGTTTTGGATTTTTGCACTTTTGGAGTTTTGGAGTTTTGGAGTTTCGGAGTTTCGGAGTTTTGGAGTTTCAGAGTTTTGGAGGTTCAGGGTTGTGGAGTTTCGGAATTTTTGAGTTTTGGAGTTTCGGAGTTTTGGAGTTTTGGAGTTTCGAATTTTCAGTTTCGGATTTTTGGAGTTTTGGAGTTTCGGAGATTTGGAGTTTTGGCGTTTTGGAGATTCGGAATCTTGGAGTTTCGGAATTTTGTAGTTTTGTAGTTTTGGAGTGTCAGAGTTCTGGAGTGTTGGAGCTTTGGAGTTTTGGAGTTTATGAGTTTTTGAGTTTTGGATTTTTGCACTTTTGGTGTTTTGGAGTTTTGGAGTTTTGGAGTTTCGGAGTTTCGGAGTTTTGGAGTTTCAGAGTTTTGGAGGTTCAGGGTTGTGGAGTTTCGGAATTTTTGAGTTTTGGAGTTTTGGTGTTTTGGAGTTTCGAATTTTCAGAGTTTCGGATTTTTGGAGTTTTGGAGTTCCGGAGATTTGGAGTTCCAGAGTTTTGGATGTTCAGGGTTGTGGAGTTTCGGAATTTTTGAGTTTTGGAGTTTCGGAGTTTTGGAGTTTCGGAGTTTTGGAGTTTCATAGTTTTCAAGGTTCAGGGTTGTGGAGTTTCGGAATTTTTGAGTTTCGGAGTTTTGGAGTTTTGGAGTTTCGAATTTTCAGTTTCGGATTTTTGGAGTTTTGGAGTTTCGGAGATTTGGAGTTTTGGCGTTTTGGAGATTCGGAATCTTGGAGTTTCGGAATTTTGTAGTTTTGTAGTTTTCGAGTGTCGGAGTTTTGGAGTGTTGGAGTTTTGGAGCTTTGGAATTTTGGAGTTTTTGAGTTTTAGAGTTTTGGATTTTTGCACTTTTGGAGTTTTGGAGTTTCAGAGTTTTGGAGGTTCAGGGTTGTGGAGTTTCGGAATTTTTGAGTTTTGGAGTTTCGGAGTTTCGGAGGTTTGGAGTTTTGGCGTTTTTGAGATTCGGAATCTTGGAGTTTCGGAATTTTGTAGTTTTGTAGTTTTGGAGTGTCACAGGTTTGGAGTGTTGGAGTTTTGGAGCTTTGGAGTTTCGTAGTTTCGGAGTTTTGGAGTTTCAGAGTTTTGGAGGTTCAGTGTTGTGGAGTTTCGGCATTTTTGAGTATTGGAGTTTCGGAGTTTCGGAGTTTTGGAGAATTGCAGTTTTGGAGTTTTGGAGTTTCGAATTTTCAGAGTTTCGGATTTTTGGAGTTTTGGAGTTTTGGAGTTTCGGAGTTTCGGAGTTTTGGAGTATTGCAGTTTTGGAGTTTTGGAGTTTTGGAGAATTGGAGTTTTGGAGTGTCGGTGTTTCGGAGTGTTGGAGTTTTGGAGTTTTAGAGTTTTAGAGTTTTGGAGTTTTGAAATTTTTGAGTTTCGGATTTTTGGAGTTTGGAGTTTTTAAGTTTTGGATTTTTGAGTTTTGGATTTTTGGATTTTTGGAGTTTTTGTGTTTTTGAGTTTTGGAGCTTTGGATTTTTGAACTTTTGGAGGTTTGGAGTTTTGGAGTTTTGGATTTTTGGAGCTTTGGAGGTATGGATTTTTGGATATTCAGGGTTTTGTTCCAGAATTTTGTAGTTTTGGAGTTTTGGAGTGTCGGAGTTTCGAATTATTGGAGTTTTCGAGTTTTGAAATTTTTGATTTTTGGAGGTATGGATTTTTGGAGTTTCGGAGTTGTGGAGATTCGGAGTTTTGGAGATTAAGGGTTGTGGAGTTTCGGAATTTTTGAGTTTTGGAGTTTTGGAGGTTCGGAGTTCCGGATTTTCGGAGTTTTGGAGTTTAGCAGTTTCGGAGTTTTGGAGTTTTGGAGTTTCGGAGTTTCGGAGTTTTGGAGTTTCAGAGTTTTCGAGGTTCAGGGTTGTGGAGTTTCTGAATTTTTGAATTTTGGAGTTTCGGAGTTTTGGAGTTTCGAATTTACAGAGTTTCGGATTTTCGGAGTTTTGGAGTTTCAGAGATTTGGAGTTTTGGCGTTTTGGAGATTCGGGGTCTTGGAGTTTCGGAATTTTGCAGTTTTGTAGTTTTGGAGTGTCGGAGTTTTGGAGTGTTGGAGTTTTGGAGTTTCGGAGTTTCGGAGTTTCGGAGTTTTGGAGTTTCAGAGTTTCAGAGTTCTGGAGGTTCAGGGTTGTGGAGTGTCGGAATTTTGTAGTTTTGTAGTTTTGGAGTGTTGGAGTTTTGGAGTTTCGAATTTTCAGAGTTTCGGATTTTTGGAGGTTTGGAGTTTCGGAGTTTCGGAGTTTTGGAGTTTCAGAGTTTTCGAGGTTCAGGGTTGTGGAGTTTCGGAATTTTTGAGTTTTGGAGTTTCGGAGTTTTGGAGTTTTGGAGTTTCGAATTTTCAGTTTCGGATTTTTGGAGTTTTGGAGTTTCGGAGATTTGGAGTTTTGGCGTTTTGGAGATTCGGAATCTTGGAGTTTCGGAATTTTGTAGTTTTGTAGTTTTGGAGTGTCAGAGTTCTGGAGTGTTGGAGCTTTGGAGTTTTGGAGTTTATGAGTTTTTGAGTTTTGGATTTTTGCACTTTTGGAGTTTTGGAGTTTTGGAGTTTTGGAGTTTCGGAGTTTCGGAGTTTTGGAGTTTCAGAGTTTTGGAGGTTCAGGGTTGTGGAGTTTCGGAATTTTTGAGTATTGGAGTTCCGGAGTTTCGGAGTTTTGGAGAATTGCAGTTTTGGAATTTTTGTAGTTTTGAATTTTCAGAGTTTCGGATTTTTGGAGTTTTGGAGTTTCGGAGTTTCGGAGTTTTGAAGTTTCAGACTTTTCGAGGTTCAGGGTTGTGGAATTTCGGAATTTTTGAGTTTTGGAGTTTCGGAGTTCCGGAGTTTCGGAGTTTTGGAGTTTTGCAGTTTCGGAGTTTTGGAGTTTTGGAGTTTGCGGAGTTTTGGAGTTTCAGAGTTTTCGAGGTTCAGGGTTGTGGAGTTTCGGAATTTTTGAGTTTTGGAGTTTTGGTGTTTTGGAGTTTCGAATTTTCAGAGTTTCGGATTTTTGGAGTTTTGGAGTTCCGGAGATTTGGAGTTCCAGAGTTTTGGATGTTCAGGGTTGTGGAGTTTCGGAATTTTTGAGTTTTGGAGTTTCGGAGTTTTGGAGTTTCATAGTTTTCGAGGTTCAGGGTTGTGGAGTTTCGGAATTTTTGAGTTTCGGAGTTTCGGAGTTTTGGAGTTTTGGAGTTTCGAATTTTCAGTTTCGGATTTTTGGAGTTTTGGAGTTTCGGAGATTTGGAGTTTTGGCGTTTTGGAGATTCGGAATCTTGGAGTTTCGGAATTTTGTAGTTTTGTAGTTTTCGAGTGTCGGAGTTTTGGAGTGTTGGAGTTTTGGAGCTTTGGAATTTTGGAGTTTTTGAGTTTTAGAGTTTTGGATTTTTGCACTTTTGGAGTTTTGGAGTTTCAGAGTTTTGGAGGTTCAGGGTTGTGGAGTTTCGGAATTTTTGAGTTTTGGAGTTTCGGAGTTTCGGAGGTTTGGAGTTTTGGCGTTTTTGAGATTCGGAATCTTGGAGTTTCGGAATTTTGTAGTTTTGTAGTTTTGGAGTGTCACAGGTTTGGAGTGTTGGAGTTTTGGAGCTTTGGAGTTTCGTAGTTTCGGAGTTTTGGAGTTTCAGAGTTTTGGAGGTTCAGTGTTGTGGAGTTTCGGCATTTTTGAGTATTGGAGTTTCGGAGTTTCGGAGTTTTGGAGAATTGCAGTTTTGGAGTTTTGGAGTTTCGAATTTTCAGAGTTTCGGATTTTTGGAGTTTTGGAGTTTTGGAGTTTCGGAGTTTCGGAGTTTTGGAGTATTGCAGTTTTGGAGTTTTGGAGTTTTGGAGAATTGGAGTTTTGGAGTGTCGGTGTTTCGGAGTGTTGGAGTTTTGGAGTTTTAGAGTTTTAGAGTTTTGGAGTTTTGAAATTTTTGAGTTTCGGATTTTTGGAGTTTGGAGTTTTTAAGTTTTGGATTTTTGAGTTTTGGATTTTTGGATTTTTGGAGTTTTTGTGTTTTTGAGTTTTGGAGCTTTGGATTTTTGAACTTTTGGAGGTTTGGAGTTTTGGAGTTTTGGATTTTTGGAGCTTTGGAGGTATGGATTTTTGGATATTCAGGGTTTTGTTCCAGAATTTTGTAGTTTTGGAGTTTTGGAGTGTCGGAGTTTCGAATTATTGGAGTTCTCGAGTTTTGGAATTTTTGATTTTTGGAGGTATGGATTTTTGGAGTTTCGGAGTTGTGGAGATTCGGAGTTTTGGAGATTAAGGGTTGTGGAGTTTCGGAATTTTTTAGTTTTGCAGTTTTGGAGTTTCGGAGTTCCGGAGTTTCGGAGTTTTGGAGTTTAGCAGTTTCGGAGTTTTGGAGTTTTGGAGTTTCGGAGTTTCGGAGTTTTGGAGTTTCAGAGTTTTCGAGGTTCAGGGTTGTGGAGTTTCTGAATTTTTGAATTTTGGAGTTTCGGAGTTTTGGAGTTTCGAATTTACAGAGTTTCGGATTTTCGGAGTTTTGGAGTTTCAGAGATTTGGAGTTTTGGCGTTTTGGAGATTCGGGGTCTTGGAGTTTCGGAATTTTGCAGTTTTGTAGTTTTGGAGTGTCGGAGTTTCGGAGTTTTGGAGTTTCAGAGTTTCAGAGTTCTGGAGGTTCAGGGTTGTGGAGTGTCGGAATTTTTGAGTCTTGGAGTGTCGGAATTTTGTAGTTTTGTAGTTTTGGAGTGTTGGAGTTTTGGAGTGTTGGAGTTTTGGAGCTTTGGAGTTTTGGAGTTTTTGAGTTTTTTAGTTTTGGATTTTTGCACTTTTGGAGTTTGGGAGTTTTGGAGTTTCGGAGTTTTGGAGAATTGCAGTTTTGGAGTTTTGGGGTTTTGGAGTTTCGCATTTTCAGAGTTTCGGATTTTTGGAGTTTTGGAGTTTCGGAGATTTGGACTTTTGGCGTTTTCGAGATTCGGAATCTTGGAGTTTCGGAATTTTGTAGTTTTGTAGTTTTGGATTGTCAGAGTTTTGGAGTGTTGGAGTTTTGGAGCTTTGGAGTTTTGGAGTTTTTGAGTTTTTGAGTTTTGGATTTTGACACTTTTGGAGTTTTGGAGTTTTGGAGTTTCGGAGTTTCGGAGTTTCGGAGTTTTGGAGTTTCAGAGTTTTGGAGGTTCAGGGTTGTGGAGTTTCGGAATTTTTGAGTTTTGGAGTTTCGGAGTTTTGGAGTTTTCGAGTTTCGGAGTTTTGGAGTTTCAGAGTTTTGGAGGTTCAGGGTTGTGGAGTTTCGGAATTTTTGAGTATTGGAGTTCCGGAGTTTCGGAGTTTTGGAGAATTGCAGTTTTGGAATTTTTGTAGTTTCGAATTTTCAGAGTTTCGGATTTTTGGAGTTTTGGAGTTTCGGAATTTTGCAGTTTTGTAGTTTTGGAGTGTCGGAGTTTTGGAGTGTTGGAGTTTTGGAGTTTCGGAGTTTCGGAGTTTCGGAGTTTTAGAGTTTCAGAGTTTCAGAGTTCTGGAGGTTCAGGGTTGTGGAGTTTCGGAATTTTTGAGTTTTGGAGTTTCGGAGTTTCGGAGTTTTGGAGTTTCGAATTTTCAGTTTCGGATTTTTGGAGTTTTGGAGTTTTCGAGATTTGGAGTTTCGGCGTTTTGGAGATTCGGAGTCTTGGAGTGTCGGAATTTTGTAGTTTTGTAGTTTTGGAGTGTCAGAGTTTTGGAGTGTTGGAGGTTTGGAGCTTTGGAGTTTTTGAGTTTTTTAGTTTTGGATTTTTGCACTTTTGGAGTTTTGGAGTTTTGGAGTTTCGGAGTTTCGGAGTTTTGGAGTTTCAGAGTTTTGGAGGTTCAGGGTTGTGGAGTTTCGGAATTTTTGAGTTTTGGAGTTTCGGAGTTTTGGAGTTTTGGAGTTTCGAATTTTCAGTTTCGGATTTTTGGAGTTTTGGAGTTTCGGAGATTTGGAGTTTTGGCGTTTTGGAGATTCGGAATCTTGGAGTTTCGGAATTTTGTAGTTTTGTAGTTTTGGAGTGTCAGAGTTCTGGAGTGTTGGAGCTTTGGAGTTTTGGAGTTTATGAGTTTTTGAGTTTTGGATTTTTGCACTTTTGGTGTTTTGGAGTTTTGGAGTTTTGGAGTTTCGGAGTTTCGGAGTTTTGGAGTTTCAGAGTTTTGGAGGTTCAGGGTTGTGGAGTTTCGGAATTTTTGAGTATTGGAGTTCCGGAGCTTCGGAGTTTTGGAGAATTGCAGTTTTGGAATTTTTGTAGTTTTGAATTTTCAGAGTTTCGGATTTTTGGAGTTTTGGAGTTTCGGAGTTTCGGAGTTTTGAAGTTTCAGACTTTTCGATGTTCAGGGTTGTGGAATTTCGGAATTTTTGAGTTTTGGAGTTTCGGAGTTCCGGAGTTTCGGAGTTTTGGAGTTTTGCAGTTTCGGAGTTTTGGAGTTTTGGAGTTTGCGGAGTTTTGGAGTTTCAGAGTTTTCGAGGTTCAGGGTTGTGGAGTTTCGGAATTTTTGAGTTTTGGAGTTTTGGTGTTTTGGAGTTTCGAATTTTCAGAGTTTCGGATTTTTGGAGTTTTGGAGTTCCGGAGATTTGGAGTTCCAGAGTTTTGGATGTTCAGGGTTGTGGAGTTTCGGAATTTTTGAGTTTTGGAGTTTCGGAGTTTTGGAGTTTCGGAGTTTTGGAGTTTCATAGTTTTCAAGGTTCAGGGTTGTGGAGTTTCGGAATTTTTGAGTTTCGGAGTTTTGGAGTTTTGGAGTTTCGAATTTTCAGTTTCGGATTTTTGGAGTTTTGGAGTTTCGGAGATTTGGAGTTTTGGCGTTTTGGAGATTCGGAATCTTGGAGTTTCGGAATTTTGTAGTTTTGTAGTTTTCGAGTGTCGGAGTTTTGGAGTGTTGGAGTTTTGGAGCTTTGGAATTTTGGAGTTTTTGAGTTTTAGAGTTTTGGATTTTTGCACTTTTGGAGTTTTGGAGTTTCAGAGTTTTGGAGGTTCAGGGTTGTGGAGTTTCGGAATTTTTGAGTTTTGGAGTTTCGGAGTTTCGGAGGTTTGGAGTTTTGGCGTTTTTGAGATTCGGAATCTTGGAGTTTCGGAATTTTGTAGTTTTGTAGTTTTGGAGTGTCACAGGTTTGGAGTGTTGGAGTTTTGGAGCTTTGGAGTTTCGTAGTTTCGGAGTTTTGGAGTTTCAGAGTTTTGGAGGTTCAGTGTTGTGGAGTTTCGGCATTTTTGAGTATTGGAGTTTCGGAGTTTCGGAGTTTTGGAGAATTGCAGTTTTGGAGTTTTGGAGTTTCGAATTTTCAGAGTTTCGGATTTTTGGAGTTTTGGAGTTTTGGAGTTTCGGAGTTTCGGAGTTTTGGAGTATTGCAGTTTTGGAGTTTTGGAGTTTTGGAGAATTGGAGTTTTGGAGTGTCGGTGTTTCGGAGTGTTGGAGTTTTGGAGTTTTAGAGTTTTAGAGTTTTGGAGTTTTGAAATTTTTGAGTTTCGGATTTTTGGAGTTTGGAGTTTTTAAGTTTTGGATTTTTGAGTTTTGGATTTTTGGATTTTTGGAGTTTTTGTGTTTTTGAGTTTTGGAGCTTTGGATTTTTGAACTTTTGGAGGTTTGGAGTTTTGGAGTTTTGGATTTTTGGAGCTTTGGAGGTATGGATTTTTGGATATTCAGGGTTTTGTTCCAGAATTTTGTAGTTTTGGAGTTTTGGAGTGTCGGAGTTTCGAATTATTGGAGTTTTCGAGTTTTGAAATTTTTGATTTTTGGAGGTATGGATTTTTGGAGTTTCGGAGTTGTGGAGATTCGGAGTTTTGGAGATTAAGGGTTGTGGAGTTTCGGAATTTTTGAGTTTTGGAGTTTTGGAGGTTCGGAGTTCCGGATTTTCGGAGTTTTGGAGTTTAGCAGTTTCGGAGTTTTGGAGTTTTGGAGTTTCGGAGTTTCGGAGTTTTGGAGTTTCAGAGTTTTCGAGGTTCAGGGTTGTGGAGTTTCTGAATTTTTGAATTTTGGAGTTTCGGAGTTTTGGAGTTTCGAATTTACAGAGTTTCGGATTTTCGGAGTTTTGGAGTTTCAGAGATTTGGAGTTTTGGCGTTTTGGAGATTCGGGGTCTTGGAGTTTCGGAATTTTGCAGTTTTGTAGTTTTGGAGTGTCGGAGTTTTGGAGTGTTGGAGTTTTGGAGTTTCGGAGTTTCGGAGTTTCGGAGTTTTGGAGTTTCAGAGTTTCAGAGTTCTGGAGGTTCAGGGTTGTGGAGTGTCGGAATTTTGTAGTTTTGTAGTTTTGGAGTGTTGGAGTTTTGGAGTGTTGGAGTTTTGGAGCTTTGGAGTTTTGGAGTTTTTGAGTTTTTTAGTTTTGGATTTTTGCACTTTTGGAGTTTGGGAGTTTTGGAGTTTCGGAGTTTTGGAGAATTGCAGTTTTGGAGTTTTGGGGTTTTGGAGTTTCGAATTTTCAGAGTTTCGGATTTTTGGAGTTTTGGAGTTTCGGAGATTTGGAGTTTTGGCGTTTTCGAGATTCGGAATCTTGGAGTTTCGGAATTTTGTAGTTTTGTAGTTTTGGATTGTCAGAGTTTTGGAGTGTTGGAGTTTTGGAGCTTTGGAGTTTTGGAGTTTTTGAGTTTTTGAGTTTTGGATTTTGACACTTTTGGAGTTTTGGAGTTTTGGAGTTTCGGAGTTTCGGAGTTTCGGAGTTTTGGAGTTTCAGAGTTTTGGAGGTTCAGGGTTGTGGAGTTTCGGAATTTTTGAGTTTTGGAGTTTCGGAGTTATGGAGTTTTGGAGTTTTGGAGTTTCGGAGTTTTGGAGTTTCAGAGTTTTGGAGGTTCAGGGTTGTGGAGTTTCGGAATTTTTGAGTATTGGAGTTCCGGAGTTTCGGAGTTTTGGAGAATTGCAGTTTTGGAATTTTTGTAGTTTCGAATTTTCAGAGTTTTGGATTTTTGGAGTTTTTGTGTTTTTGAGTTTTGGAGCTTTGGATATTTGAACTTTTGGAGGTTTGGAGTTTTGGAGTTTTGGATTTTTGGAGCTTTGGAGGTATGGATTTTTGGATATTCAGGGTTTTGTTCCAGAATTTTGTAGTTTTGGAGTTTTGGAGTGTCGGAGTTTCGAATTATTGGAGTTTTCGAGTTTTGGAATTTTTGATTTTTGGAGGTATGGATTTTTGGAATTTTTGATTTTTGGAGATTCGGAGTTTTGGAGATTAAGGGTTGTGGAGTTTCGGAATTTTTGAGTTTTGGAGTTTTGGAGTTTCGGAGTTCAGGAGTTTCGGAGTTTTGGAGTTTAGCAGTTTCGGAGTTTTGGAGTTTTGGAGTTTCGGAGTTTCGGAGTTTTGGAGTTTGAGAGTTTTCGAGGTTCAGGGTTGTGGAGTTTCTGAATTTTTGAATTTTGGAGTTTCGGAGTTTTGGAGTTTCAGAGATTTGGAGTTTTGGCGTTTTGGAGATTCGGGGTCTTGGAGTTTCGGAATTTTGCAGTTTTGTAGTTTTGGAGTGTCGGAGTTTTGGAGTGTTGGAGTTTTGGAGTTTCGGAGTTTCGGAGTTTCGGAGTTTTGGAGTTTCAGAGTTTCAGAGTTCTGGAGGTTCAGGGTTGTGGAGTGTCGGAATTTTTGAGTCTTGGAGTGTCGGAATTTTGTAGTTTTGTAGTTTTGGAGTGTTGGAGTTTTGGAGTGTTGGAGTTTTGGAGCTTTGGAGTTTTGGAGTTTTTGAGTTTTTTAGTTTTGGATTTTTGCACTTTTGGAGTTTGGGAGTTTTGGAGTTTCGGAGTTTTGGAGAATTGCAGTTTTGGAGTTTTGGGGTTTTGGAGTTTCGAATTTTCAGAGTTTCGGATTTTTGGAGTTTTGGAGTTTCGGAGATTTGGAGTTTTGGCGTTTTCGAGATTCGGAATCTTGGAGTTTCAGAATTTTGTAGTTTTGTAGTTTTGGATTGTCAGAGTTTTGGAGTGTTGGAGTTTTGGAGCTTTGGAGTTTTGGAGTTTTTGAGTTTTTGAGTTTTGGATTTTGACACTTTTGGAGTTTTGGAGTTTCGGAGTTTCGGAGTTTCGGAGTTTCGGAGTTTTGGAGTTTCAGAGTTTTGGAGGTTCAGGGTTGTGGAGTTTCGGAATTTTTGAGTTTTGGAGTTTCGGAGTTTTGGAGTTTTGGAGTTTTGGAGTTTCGGAGTTTTGGAGTTTCAGAGTTTTGGAGGTTCAGGGTTGTGGAGTTTCGGAATTTTTGAGTATTGGAGTTCCGGAGTTTCGGAGTTTTGGAGAATTGCAGTTTTGGAATTTTTGTAGTTTCGAATTTTCAGAGTTTCGGATTTTTGGAGTTTTGGAGTTTCGGAATTTTGCAGTTTTGTAGTTTTGGAGTGTCGGAGTTTTGGAGTGTTGGAGTTTTGGAGTTTCGGAGTTTCGGAGTTTCGGAGTTTTAGAGTTTCAGAGTTTCAGAGTTCTGGAGGTTCAGGGTTGTGGAGTTTCGGAATTTTTGAGTTTTGGAGTTTCGGAGTTTCGGAGTTTTGGAGTTTTGCGGTTTTGGAGTTTCGAATTTTCAGTTTCGGATTTTTGGAGTTTTGGAGTTTTCGAGATTTGGAGTTTCGGCGTTTTGGAGATTCGGAGTCTTGGAGTGTCGGAATTTTGTAGTTTTGTAGTTTTGGAGTGTCAGAGTTTTGGAGTGTTGGAGGTTTGGAGCTTTGGAGTTTTGGAGTTTTTGAGTTTTTTAGTTTTGGATTTTTGCACTTTTGGAGTTTTGGAGTTTTGGAGTTTCGGAGTTTCGGAGTTTTGGAGTTTCAGAGTTTTGGAGGTTCAGGGTTGTGGAGTTCCGGAATTTTTGAGTTTTGGAGTTTCGGAGTTTCGGAGTTTTGGAGAATTGCAGTTTTGGAGTTTTGGGGTTTTGGAGTTTCGAATTTTCAGAGTTTCGGATTTTTGGAGTTTTGGAGTTTCGGAGTTTCGGAGTTTTGGAGTTTCAGAGTTTTCGAGGTTCAGGGTTGTGGAGTTTCGGAATTTTTGAGTTTTGGAGTTTCGGAGTTTTGGAGTTTTGGAGTTTCGAATTTTCAGTTTCGGATTTTTGGAGTTTTGGAGTTTCGGAGATTTGGAGTTTTGGCGTTTTGGAGATTCGGAATCTTGGAGTTTCGGAATTTTGTAGTTTTGTAGTTTTGGAGTGTCAGAGTTCTGGAGTGTTGGAGCTTTGGAGTTTTGGAGTTTATGAGTTTTTGAGTTTTGGATTTTTGCACTTTTGGAGTTTTGGAGTTTTGGAGTTTTGGAGTTTCGGAGTTTCGGAGTTTTGGAGTTTCAGAGTTTTGGAGGTTCAGGGTTGTGGAGTTTCGGAATTTTTGAGTATTGGAGTTCCGGAGTTTCGGAGTTTTGGAGAATTGCAGTTTCGGAGTTTTGGAGTTTTGAATTTTCAGAGTTTCGGATTTTTGGAGTTTTGGAGTTTTGGAGTTTCGGAGTTTCGGAGTTTTGGAGTATTGGAGTTTTGGAGTTTTGGAGTTTTGGAGAATTGGAGTTTTGGAGTGTCGGTGTTTCGGAGTGTTGGAGTTTTGGAGTTTTAGAGTTTTAGAGTTTTGGAGTTTTGAAATTTTTGAGTTTCGGATTTTTGGAGTTTGGAGTTTTTAAGTTTTGGATTTTTGAGTTTTGGATTTTTGGATTTTTGGAGTTTTTGTGTTTTTGAGTTTTTGAGCTTTGGATTTTTGAACTTTTGGAGGTTTGGAGTTTTGGAGTTTTGGATTTTTGGAGCTTTGGAGGTATGGATTTTTGGATATTCAGGGTTTTGTTCCAGAATTTTGTAGTTTTGGAGTTTTGGAGTGTCGGAGTTTCGAATTATTGGAGTTTTCGAGTTTTGGAATTTTTGATTTTTGGAGGTATGGATTTTTGGAATTTTTGATTTTTGGAGATTCGGAGTTTTGGAGATTAAGGGTTCTGGAGTTTCGGAATTTTTGAGTTTTGGAGTTTTGGAGTTTCGGAGTTCCGGAGTTTCGGAGTTTTGGAGTTTAGCAGTTTCGGAGTTTTGGAGTTTTGGAGTTTCGGAGTTTCGGAATTTTGGAGTTTCAGAGTTTTCGAGGTTCAGGGTTGTGGAGTTTCTGAATTTTTGAATTTTGGAGTTTCGGAGTTTTGGAGTTTCGAATTTACAGAGTTTCAGATTTTCGGAGTTTTGGAGTTTCAGAGATTTGGAGTTTTGGCGTTTTGGAGATTCGGGGTCTTGGAGTTTCGGAATTTTGCAGTTTTGTAGTTTTGGAGTGTCGGAGTTTTGGAGTGTTGGAGTTTTGGAGTTTCGGAGTTTCGGAGTTTCGGAGTTTTGGAGTTTCAGAGTTCTGGAGGTTCAGGGTTGTGGAGTGTCGGAATTTTTGAGTCTTGGAGTGTCGGAATTTTGTAGTTTTGTAGTTTTGGAGTGTTGGAGTTTTGGAGTGTTGGAGTTTTGGAGCTTTGGAGTTTTGGAGTTTTTGAGTTTTTTAGTTTTGGATTTTTGCACTTTTGGAGTTTGGGAGTTTTGGAGTTTCGGAGTTTTGGAGAATTGCAGTTTTGGAGTTTTGGGGTTTTGGAGTTTCGAATTTTCAGAGTTTCGGATTTTTGGAGTTTTGGAGTTTCGGAGATTTGGAGTTTTGGCGTTTTCGAGATTCGGAATCTTGGAGTTTCGGAATTTTGTAGTTTTGTAGTTTTGGATTGTCAGAGTTTTGGAGTGTTGGAGTTTTGGAGCTTTGGAGTTTTGGAGTTTTTGAGTTTTTGAGTTTTGGATTTTGACACTTTTGGAGTTTTGGAGTTTTGGAGTTTCGGAGTTTCGGAGTTTCGGAGTTTCGGAGTTTTGGAGTTTCAGAGTTTTGGAGGTTCAGGGTTGTGGAGTTTCGGAATTTTTGAGTTTTGGAGTTTCGGAGTTTTGGAGTTTTGGAGTTTTGGAGTTTCGGAGTTTTGGAGTTTCAGAGTTTTGGAGGTTCAGGGTTGTGGAGTTTCGGAATTTTTGAGTATTGGAGTTCCGGAGTTTCGGAGTTTTGGAGAATTGCAGTTTTGGAATTTTTGTAGTTTCGAATTTTCAGAGTTTCGGATTTTTGGAGTTTTGGAGTTTCGGAATTTTGCAGTTTTGTAGTTTTGGAGTGTCGGAGTTTTGGAGTGTTGGAGTTTTGGAGTTTCGGAGTTTCGGAGTTTCGGAGTTTCGGAGTTTTAGAGTTTCAGAGTTTCAGAGTTCTGGAGGTTCAGGGTTGTGGAGTTTCGGAATTTTTGAGTTTTGGAGTTTCGGAGTTTCGGAGTTTTGGAGTTTCGCGGTTTTGGAGTTTCGAATTTTCAGTTTCGGCGTTTTGGAGATTCGGAGTCTTGGAGTGTCGGAATTTTGTAGTTTTGTAGTTTTGGAGTGTCAGAGTTTTGGAGTGTTGGAGGTTTGGAGCTTTGGAGTTTTGGAGTTTTTGAGTTTTTTAGTTTTGGATTTTTGCACTTTTGGAGTTTTGGAGTTTTGGAGTTTCGGAGTTTCGGAGTTTTGGAGTTTCAGAGTTTTGGAGGTTCAGGGTTGTGGAGTTCCGGAATTTTTGAGTTTTGGAGTTTCGGAGTTTCGGAGTTTTGGAGAATTGCAGTTTTGGAGTTTTGGGGTTTTGGAGTTTCGAATTTTCAGAGTTTCGGATTTTTGGAGTTTTGGAGTTTCGGAGTTTCGGAGTTTTGGAGTTTCAGAGTTTTCGAGGTTCAGGGTTGTGGAGTTTCGGAATTTTTGAGTTTTGGAGTTTCGGAGTTTTGGAGTTTTGGAGTTTCGAATTTTCAGTTTCGGATTTTTGGAGTTTTGGAGTTTCGGAGATTTGGAGTTTTGGCGTTTTGGAGATTCGGAATCTTGGAGTTTCGGAATTTTGTAGTTTTGTAGTTTTGGAGTGTCAGAGTTCTGGAGTGTTGGAGCTTTGGAGTTTTGGAGTTTATGAGTTTTTGAGTTTTGGATTTTTGCACTTTTGGAGTTTTGGAGTTTTGGAGTTTTGGAGTTTCGGAGTTTCGGAGTTTTGGAGTTTCAGAGTTTTGGAGGTTCAGGGTTGTGGAGTTTCGGAATTTTTGAGTATTGGAGTTCCGGAGTTTCGGAGTTTTGGAGAATTGCAGTTTTGGAATTTTTGTAGTTTTGAATTTTCAGAGTTTCGGTTTTTTGGAGTTTTGGAGTTTTGGAGTTTCGGAGTTTCGGAGTTTTGGAGTATTGCAGTTTTGGAGTTTTGGAGTTTTGGAGAATTGGAGTTTTGGAGTGTCGGTGTTTCGGAGTGTTGGAGTTTTGGAGTTTTAGAGTTTTAGAGTTTTGGAGTTTTGAAATTTTTGAGTTTCGGATTTTTGGAGTTTGGAGTTTTTAAGTTTTGGATTTTTGAGTTTTGGATTTTTGGATTTTTGGAGTTTTTGTGTTTTTGAGTTTTGGAGCTTTGGATTTTTGAACTTTTGGAGGTTTGGAGTTTTGGAGTTTTGGATTTTTGGAGCTTTGGAGGTATGGATTTTTGGATATTCAGGGTTTTGTTCCAGAATTTTGTAGTTTTGGAGTTTTGGAGTGTCGGAGTTTCGAATTATTGGAGTTTTCGAGTTTTGGAATTTTTGATTTTTGGAGGTATGGATTTTTGGAATTTTTGATTTTTGGAGATTCGGAGTTTTGGAGATTAAGGGTTGTGGAGTTTCGGAATTTTTGAGTTTTGGAGTTTTGGAGTTTCGGAGTTCCGGAGTTTCGGAGTTTTGGAGTTTAGCAGTTTCGGAGTTTTGGAGTTTTGGAGTTTCGGAGTTTCGGAGTTTTGGAGTTTCAGAGTTTTCGAGGTTCAGGGTTGTGGAGTTTCTGAATTTTTGAATTTTGGAGTTTCGGAGTTTTGGAGTTTCGAATTTACAGAGTTTCAGATTTTCGGAGTTTTGGAGTTTCAGAGATTTGGAGTTTTGGCGTTTTGGAGATTCGGGGTCTTGGAGTTTCGGAATTTTGCAGTTTTGTAGTTTTGGAGTGTCGGAGTTTTGGAGTGTTGGAGTTTTGGAGTTTCGGAGTTTCGGAGTTTCGGAGTTTTGGAGTTTCAGAGTTTCAGAGTTCTGGAGGTTCAGGGTTGTGGAGTGTCGGAATTTTTGAGTCTTGGAGTGTCGGAATTTTGTAGTTTTGTAGTTTTGGAGTGTTGGAGTTTTGGAGTGTTGGAGTTTTGGAGCTTTGGAGTTTTGGAGTTTTTGAGTTTTTTAGTTTTGGATTTTTGCACTTTTGGAGTTTGGGAGTTTTGGAGTTTCGGAGTTTTGGAGAATTGCAGTTTTGGAGTTTTGGGGTTTTGGAGTTTCGAATTTTCAGAGTTTCGGATTTTTGGAGTTTTGGAGTTTCGGAGATTTGGAGTTTTGGCGTTTTCGAGATTCGGAATCTTGGAGTTTCGGAATTTTGTAGTTTTGTAGTTTTGGATTGTCAGAGTTTTGGAGTGTTGGAGTTTTGGAGCTTTGGAGTTTTGGAGTTTTTGAGTTTTTGAGTTTTGGATTTTGACACTTTTGGAGTTTTGGAGTTTTGGAGTTTCGGAGTTTCGGAGTTTCGGAGTTTTGGAGTTTCAGAGTTTTGGAGGTTCAGGGTTGTGGAGTTCCGGAATTTTTGAGTTTTGGAGTTTCGGAGTTTTGGAGTTTTGGAGTTTCGGAGTTTTGGAGTTTCAGAGTTTTGGAGGTTCAGGGTTGTGGAGTTTCGGAATTTTTGAGTATTGGAGTTCCGGAGTTTCGGAGTTTTGGAGAATTGCAGTTTTGGAATTTTTGTAGTTTCGAATTTTCAGAGTTTCGGATTTTTGGAGTTTTGGAGTTTCGGAATTTTGCAGTTTTGTAGTTTTGGAGTGTCGGAGTTTTGGAGTGTTGGAGTTTTGGAGTTTCGGAGTTTCGGAGTTTCGGAGTTTTAGAGTTTCAGAGTTTCAGAGTTCTGGAGGTTCAGGGTTGTGGAGTTTCGGAATTTTTGAGTTTTGGAGTTTCGGAGTTTCGGAGTTTTGGAGTTTTGCGGTTTTGGAGTTTCGAATTTTCAGTTTCGGATTTTTGGAGTTTTGGAGTTTTCGAGATTTGGAGTTTCGGCGTTTTGGAGATTCGGAGTCTTGGAGTGTCGGAATTTTGTAGTTTTGTAGTTTTGGAGTGTCAGAGTTTTGGAGTGTTGGAGGTTTGGAGCTTTGGAGTTTTGGAGTTTTTGAGTTTTTTAGTTTTGGATTTTTGCACTTTTGGAGTTTTGGAGTTTTGGAGTTTCGGAGTTTCGGAGTTTTGGAGTTTCAGAGTTTTGGAGGTTCAGGGTTGTGGAGTTCCGGAATTTTTGAGTTTTGGAGTTTCGGAGTTTCGGAGTTTTGGAGAATTGCAGTTTTGGAGTTTTGGGGTTTTGGAGTTTCGAATTTTCAGAGTTTCGGATTTTTGGAGTTTTGGAGTTTCGGAGTTTCGGAGTTTTGGAGTTTCAGAGTTTTCGAGGTTCAGGGCTGTGGAGTTTCGGAATTTTTGAGTTTTGGAGTTTCGGAGTTTTGGAGTTTTGGAGTTTCGAATTTTCAGTTTCGGATTTTTGGAGTTTTGGAGTTTCGGAGATTTGGAGTTTTGGCGTTTTGGAGATTCGGAATCTTGGAGTTTCGGAATTTTGTAGTTTTGTAGTTTTGGAGTG
The DNA here is from genome assembly GCF_055824585.1 of Amblyomma mixtum. Classification (NCBI taxonomy): domain Eukaryota; kingdom Metazoa; phylum Arthropoda; class Arachnida; order Ixodida; family Ixodidae; genus Amblyomma; species Amblyomma mixtum. The sequence goes on along the minus strand of NC_143012.1, from coordinate 116,582,504 downwards.
TCAGAGTTCTGGAGTGTTGGAGCTTTGGAGTTTTGGAGTTTATGAGTTTTTGAGTTTTGGATTTTTGCACTTTTGGAGTTTTGGAGTTTTGGAGTTTTGGAGTTTCGGAGTTTCGGAGTTTTGGAGTTTCAGAGTTTTGGAGGTTCAGGGTTGTGGAGTTTCGGAATTTTTGAGTATTGGAGTTCCGGAGTTTCGGAGTTTTGGAGAATTGCAGTTTTGGAATTTTTGTAGTTTTGAATTTTCAGAGTTTCGGATTTTTGGAGTTTTGGAGTTTCGGAGTTTCGGAGTTTTGAAGTTTCAGACTTTTCGAGGTTCAGGGTTATGGAATTTCGGAATTTTTGAGTTTTGGAGTTTCGGAGTTCCGGAGTTTCGGAGTTTTGGAGTTTTGCAGTTTCGGAGTTTTGGAGTTTTGGAGTTTGCGGAGTTTTGGAGTTTCAGAGTTTTCGAGGTTCAGGGTTGTGGAGTTTCGGAATTTTTGAGTTTTGGAGTTTCGGAGTTTTGGAGTTTTGGTGTTTTGGAGTTTCGAATTTTCAGAGTTTCGGATTTTTGGAGTTTTGGAGTTCCAGAGATTTGGAGTTTCAGAGTTTTGGATGTTCAGGGTTGTGGAGTTTCGGAATTTTTGAGTTTTGGAGTTTCGGAGTTTTGGAGTTTCGGAGTTTTGGAGTTTCATAGTTTTCGAGGTTCAGGGTTGTGGAGTTTCGGAATTTTTGAGTTTCGGAGTTTCGGAGTTTTGGAGTTTTGGAGTTTCGAATTTTCAGTTTCGGATTTTTGGAGTTTTGGAGTTTCGGAGATTTGGAGTTTTGGAGTTTTTGAGTTTTAGAGTTTTGGATTTTTGCACTTTTGGAGTTTTGGAGTTTCAGAGTTTTGGAGGTTCAGGGTTGTGGAGTTTCGGAATTTTTGAGTTTTGGAGTTTCGGAGTTTCGGAGGTTTGGAGTATTGCAGTTTTGGAGTTTTGGAGTTTCAGAGATTTGGAGTTTTGGCGTTTTGGAGATTCGGAATCTTGGAGTTTCGGAATTTTGTAGTTTTGTAGTTTTGGAGTGTTGGAGCTTTGGAGTTTTGGAGTTTATGAGTTTTTGAGTTTTGGATTTTTGCACTTTTGGAGTTTTGGAGTTTTGGAGTTTTGGAGTTTCGGAGTTTCGGAGTTTTGGAGTTTCAGAGTTTTGGAGGTTCAGGGTTGTGGAATTTCGGAATTTTTGAGTATTGGAGTTTCGGAGTTTCGGAGTTTTGGAGAATTGCAGTTTTGGAATTTTTGGAGTTTCGAATTTTCAGAGTTTCGGATTTTTGGAGTTTTGGAGTTTCGGAGTTTTGGAGTTTCAGAGTTTTCGAGGTTCAGGGTTGTGGAGTTTCGGAATTTTTGAGTTTTGGAGTTTCAAAGTTTTGGAGTTTTGGAGTTTTGGAGTTTCGAATTTTCAGAGTTTGGGATTTTTGGAGTTTTGGAGTTTCAGAGATTTGGAGTTTTGGCGTTTTGGAGATTCGGAATCTTGGAGTTTCGGAATTTTGTAGTTTTGTAGTTTTGGAGTGTCAGAGTTTTGGAGTGTTGGAGTTTTGGAGCTTTGGAGTTTTGGAGTTTTTGAGTTTTGGAGTTTTGGATTTTTGCACTTTTGGAGTTTTGGAGTTTTGGAGTTTTGGAGTTTCGGAGTTTCGGAGTTTCGGAGTTTTGGAGTTTTGCGGTTTTGGAGTTTTGGAGTTTCGAATTTTCAGTTTCGGATTTTTGGAGTTTTGGAGTTTTCGAGATTTGGAGTTTCGGCGTTTTGGAGATTCGGAGTCTTGGAGTGTCGGAATTTTGTAGTTTTGTAGTTTTGGAGTGTCGGAGTTTTGGAGTGTTGGAGGTTTGGAGCTTTGGAGTTTTGGAGTTTTTGAGTTTTTTAGTTTTGGATTTTTGCACTTTTGGAGTTTTGGAGTTTCGGAGTTTCGGAGTTTTGGAGTTTCAGAGTTTTGGAGGTTCAGGGTTGTGGAGTTTCGGAATTTTTGAGTTTTGGAGTTTCGGAGTTTCGGAGTTTTGGAGAATTGCAGTTTTGGAGTTTTGGGGTTTTGGAGTTTCGAATTTTCAGAGTTTCGGATTTTTGGAGTTTTGGAGTTTCGGAGTTTCGGAGTTTTGGAGTTTCAGAGTTTTCGAGGTTCAGGGTTGTGGAGTTTCGGAATTTTTGAGTTTTGGAGTTTCGGAGTTTCGGAGTTTCGGAGTTTTGGAGTTTTGGAGTTTCGAATTTTCAGTTTGGGATTTTTGGAGTTTTGGAGTTTCGGAGATTTGGAGTTTTGGCGTTTTGGAGATTCGGAATCTTGGAGTTTCGGAATTTTGTAGTTTTGTAGTTTTGGAGTGTCAGAGTTCTGGAGTGTTGGAGCTTTGGAGTTTTGGAGTTTATGAGTTTTTGAGTTTTGGATTTTTGCACTTTTGGAGTTTTGGAGTTTTGGAGTTTTGGAGTTTCGGAGTTTCGGAGTTTTGGAGTTTCAGAGTTTTGGAGGTTCAGGGTTGTGGAGTTTCGGAATTTTTGAGTATTGGAGTTCCGGAGTTTCGGAGTTTTGGAGAATTGCAGTTTTGGAATTTTTGTAGTTTTGAATTTTCAGAGTTTCGGATTTTTGGAGTTTTGGAGTTTCGGAGTTTCGGAGTTTTGAAGTTTCAGACTTTTCGAGGTTCAGGGTTGTGGAATTTCGGAATTTTTGAGTTTTGGAGTTTCGGAGTTCCGGAGTTTCGGAGTTTTGGAGTTTTGCAGTTTCGGAGTTTTGGAGTTTTGGAGTTTGCGGAGTTTTGGAGTTTCAGAGTTTTCGAGGTTCAGGGTTGTGGAGTTTCGGAATTTTTGAGTTTTGGAGTTTCGGAGTTTTGGAGTTTTGGTGTTTTGGAGTTTCGAATTTTCAGAGTTTCGGATTTTTGGAGTTTTGGAGTTCCGGAGATTTGGAGTTTCAGAGTTTTGGATGTTCAGGGTTGTGGAGTTTCGGAATTTTTGAGTTTTGGAGTTTCGGAGTTTTGGAGTTTCGGAGTTTCGGAGTTTTGGAGTTTCATAGTTTTCGAGGTTCAGGGTTGTGGAGTTTCGGAATTTTTGAGTTTCGGAGTTTCGGAGTTTTGGAGTTTTGGAGTTTCGGAGATTTGGAGTTTTGGCGTTTTGGAGATTCGGAATCTTGGAGTTTCGGAATTTTGTAGTTTTGTAGTTTTCGAGTGTCGGAGTTTTGGAGTGTTGGAGTTTTGGAGCTTTGGAGTTTTGGAGTTTTTGAGTTTTAAAGTTTTGGATTTTTGCACTTTTGGAGTTTTGGAGTTTCAGAGTTTTGGAGGTTCAGGGTTGTGGAGTTTCGGAATTTTTGAGTTTTGGAGTTTCGGAGTTTCGGAGGTTTGGAGTATTGCAGTTTTGGAGTTTTGGAGTTTCAGAGATTTGGAGTTTTGGCGTTTTGGAGATTCGGAATCTTGGAGTTTCGGAATTTTGTAGTTTTGTAGTTTTGGAGTGTTGGAGCTTTGGAGTTTTGGAGTTTATGAGTTTTTGAGTTTTGGATTTTTGCACTTTTGGAGTTTTGGAGTTTTGGAGTTTTGGAGTTTCGGAGTTTCGGAGTTTTGGAGTTTCAGAGTTTTGGAGGTTCAGGGTTGTGGAATTTCGGAATTTTTGAGTATTGGAGTTTCGGAGTTTTGGAGAATTGCAGTTTTGGAATTTTTGGAGTTTCGAATTTTCAGAGTTTCGGATTTTTGGAGTTTTGGAGTTTCGGAGTTTCGGAGTTTTGGAGTTTCAGAGTTTTCGAGGTTCAGGGTTGTGGAGTTTCGGAATTTTTGAGTTTTGGAGTTTCAAAGTTTTGGAGTTTTGGAGTTTTGGAGTTTCGAATTTTCAGAGTTTGGGATTTTTGGAGTTTTGGAGTTTCAGAGATTTGGAGTTTTGGCGTTTTGGAGATTCGGAATCTTGGAGTTTCGGAATTTTGTAGTTTTGTAGTTTTTGGAGTGTCAGAGTTTTGGAGTGTTGGAGTTTTGGAGCTTTGGAGTTTTGGAGTTTTTGAGTTTTGGAGTTTTGGATTTTTGCACTTTTGGAGTTTTGGAGTTTTGGAGTTTCGGAGTTTCGGAGTTTCGGAGTTTTGGAGTTTCAGAGTTTTGGAGGTTCAGGGTTGTGGAGTTTCGGAATTTTTGAGTTTTGGAGTTTCGGAGTTTCGGAGTTTTGGAGTATTGCAGTTTTGGAATTATGGAGTTTTGGAGTTTCGAATTTTCAGAGTTTCGGATTTTTGGAGTTTTGGAGTTTCGGAATTTTGGAGTTTTGGCGTTTTTGAGATTCGGAATCTTGGAGTTTCGGAATTTTGTAGTTTTGTAGTTTTGGAGTGTCACAGTTTTGGAGTGTTGGAGTTTTGGAGCTTTGGAGTTTCGTAGTTTCGGAGTTTTGGAGTTTCAGAGTTTTGGAGGTTCAGTGTTGTGGAGTTTCGGCATTTTTGAGTATTGGAGTTTCGGAGTTTCGGAGTTTTGGAGAATTGCAGTTTTGGAGTTTTGGAGTTTCGAATTTTCAGAGTTTCGGATTTTTGGAGTTTTGGAGTTTTGGAGTTTCGGAGTTTTGGAGATTCGGAGTCTTGGAGTGTCGGAATTTTGTAGTTTTGTAGTTTTGGAGTGTCAGAGTTTTGGAGTGTTGGAGGTTTGGAGCTTTGGAGTTTTGGAGTTTTTGAGTTTTTTAGTTTTGGATTTTTGCACTTTTGGAGTTTTGGAGTTTTGGAGTTTCGGAGTTTCGGAGTTTTGGAGTTTCAGAGTTTTGGAGGTTCAGGGTTGTGGAGTTCCGGAATTTTTGAGTTTTGGAGTTTCGGAGTTTCGGAGTTTTGGAGAATTGCAGTTTTGGAGTTTTGGAGTTTTGGAGTTTCGAATTTTCAGAGTTTCGGATTTTTGGAGTTTTGGAGTTTCGGAGTTTCGGAGTTTTGGAGTTTCAGAGTTTTCGAGGTTCAGGGTTGTGGAGTTTCGGAATTTTTGAGTTTTGGAGTTTCGGAGTTTTGGAGTTTTGGAGTTTCGAATTTTCAGTTTCGGATTTTTGGAGTTTTGGAGTTTCGGAGATTTGGAGTTTTGGCGTTTTGGAGATTCGGAATCTTGGAGTTTCGGAATTTTGTAGTTTTGTAGTTTTGGAGTGTCAGAGTTCTGGAGTGTTGGAGCTTTGGAGTTTTGGAGTTTATGAGTTTTTGAGTTTTGGATTTTTGCACTTTTGGAGTTTTGGAGTTTTGGAGTTTTGGAGTTTCGGAGTTTCGGAGTTTTGGAGTTTCAGAGTTTTGGAGGTTCAGGGTTGTGGAGTTTCGGAATTTTTGAGTATTGGAGTTCCGGAGTTTCGGAGTTTTGGAGAATTGCAGTTTTGGAATTTTTGTAGTTTTGAATTTTCAGAGTTTCGGATTTTTGGAGTTTTGGAGTTTCGGAGTTTCGGAGTTTTGAAGTTTCAGACTTTTCGAGGTTCAGGGTTATGGAATTTCGGAATTTTTGAGTTTTGGAGTTTCGGAGTTCCGGAGTTTCGGAGTTTTGGAGTTTTGCAGTTTCGGAGTTTTGGAGTTTTGGAGTTTGCGGAGTTTTGGAGTTTCAGAGTTTTCGAGGTTCAGGGTTGTGGAGTTTCGGAATTTTTGAGTTTTGGAGTTTCGGAGTTTTGGAGTTTTGGTGTTTTGGAGTTTCGAATTTTCAGAGTTTCGGATTTTTGGAGTTTTGGAGTTCCAGAGATTTGGAGTTTCAGAGTTTTGGATGTTCAGGGTTGTGGAGTTTCGGAATTTTTGAGTTTTGGAGTTTCGGAGTTTTGGAGTTTCGGAGTTTTGGAGTTTCATAGTTTTCGAGGTTCAGGGTTGTGGAGTTTCGGAATTTTTGAGTTTCGGAGTTTCGGAGTTTTGGAGTTTTGGAGTTTCGAATTTTCAGTTTCGGATTTTTGGAGTTTTGGAGTTTCGGAGATTTGGAGTTTTGGAGTTTTTGAGTTTTAGAGTTTTGGATTTTTGCACTTTTGGAGTTTTGGAGTTTCAGAGTTTTGGAGGTTCAGGGTTGTGGAGTTTCGGAATTTTTGAGTTTTGGAGTTTCGGAGTTTCGGAGGTTTGGAGTATTGCAGTTTTGGAGTTTTGGAGTTTCAGAGATTTGGAGTTTTGGCGTTTTGGAGATTCGGAATCTTGGAGTTTCGGAATTTTGTAGTTTTGTAGTTTTGGAGTGTTGGAGCTTTGGAGTTTTGGAGTTTATGAGTTTTTGAGTTTTGGATTTTTGCACTTTTGGAGTTTTGGAGTTTTGGAGTTTCGGAGTTTCGGAGTTTTGGAGTTTCAGAGTTTTGGAGGTTCAGGGTTGTGGAATTTCGGAATTTTTGAGTATTGGAGTTTCGGAGTTTCGGAGTTTTGGAGAATTGCAGTTTTGGAATTTTTGGAGTTTCGAATTTTCAGAGTTTCGGATTTTTGGAGTTTTGGAGTTTCGGAGTTTTGGAGTTTCAGAGTTTTCGAGGTTCAGGGTTGTGGAGTTTCGGAATTTTTGAGTTTTGGAGTTTCAAAGTTTTGGAGTTTTGGAGTTTTGGAGTTTCGAATTTTCAGAGTTTGGGATTTTTGGAGTTTTGGAGTTTCAGAGATTTGGAGTTTTGGCGTTTTGGAGATTCGGAATCTTGGAGTTTCGGAATTTTGTAGTTTTGTAGTTTTGGAGTGTCAGAGTTTTGGAGTGTTGGAGTTTTGGAGCTTTGGAGTTTTGGAGTTTTTGAGTTTTGGAGTTTTGGATTTTTGCACTTTTGGAGTTTTGGAGTTTTGGAGTTTTGGAGTTTCGGAGTTTCGGAGTTTCGGAGTTTTGGAGTTTTGCGGTTTTGGAGTTTTGGAGTTTCGAATTTTCAGTTTCGGATTTTTGGAGTTTTGGAGTTTTCGAGATTTGGAGTGTCGGAATTTTGTAGTTTTGTAGTTTTGGAGTGTCGGAGTTTTGGAGTGTTGGAGGTTTGGAGCTTTGGAGTTTTGGAGTTTTTGAGTTTTTTAGTTTTGGATTTTTGCACTTTTGGAGTTTTGGAGTTTCGGAGTTTCGGAGTTTTGGAGTTTCAGAGTTTTGGAGGTTCAGGGTTGTGGAGTTTCGGAATTTTTGAGTTTTGGAGTTTCGGAGTTTCGGAGTTTTGGAGAATTGCAGTTTTGGAGTTTTGGGGTTTTGGAGTTTCGAATTTTCAGAGTTTCGGATTTTTGGAGTTTTGGAGTTTCGGAGTTTCGGAGTTTTGGAGTTTCAGAGTTTTCGAGGTTCAGGGTTGTGGAGTTTCGGAATTTTTGAGTTTTGGAGTTTCGGAGTTTCGGAGTTTCGGAGTTTTGGAGTTTTGGAGTTTCGAATTTTCAGTTTGGGATTTTTGGAGTTTTGGAGTTTCGGAGATTTGGAGTTTTGGCGTTTTGGAGATTCGGAATCTTGGAGTTTCGGAATTTTGTAGTTTTGTAGTTTTGGAGTGTCAGAGTTCTGGAGTGTTGGAGCTTTGGAGTTTTGGAGTTTATGAGTTTTTGAGTTTTGGATTTTTGCACTTTTGGAGTTTTGGAGTTTTGGAGTTTTGGAGTTTCGGAGTTTCGGAGTTTTGGAGTTTCAGAGTTTTGGAGGTTCAGGGTTGTGGAGTTTCGGAATTTTTGAGTATTGGAGTTCCGGAGTTTCGGAGTTTTGGAGAATTGCAGTTTTGGAATTTTTGTAGTTTTGAATTTTCAGAGTTTCGGATTTTTGGAGTTTTGGAGTTTCGGAGTTTCGGAGTTTTGAAGTTTCAGACTTTTCGAGGTTCAGGGTTGTGGAATTTCGGAATTTTTGAGTTTTGGAGTTTCGGAGTTCCGGAGTTTCGGAGTTTTGGAGTTTTGCAGTTTCGGAGTTTTGGAGTTTTGGAGTTTGCGGAGTTTTGGAGTTTCAGAGTTTTCGAGGTTCAGGGTTGTGGAGTTTCGGAATTTTTGAGTTTTGGAGTTTCGGAGTTTTGGAGTTTTGGTGTTTTGGAGTTTCGAATTTTCAGAGTTTCGGATTTTTGGAGTTTTGGAGTTCCGGAGATTTGGAGTTTCAGAGTTTTGGATGTTCAGGGTTGTGGAGTTTCGGAATTTTTGAGTTTTGGAGTTTCGGAGTTTTGGAGTTTCGGAGTTTCGGAGTTTTGGAGTTTCATAGTTTTCGAGGTTCAGGGTTGTGGAGTTTCGGAATTTTTGAGTTTCGGAGTTTCGGAGTTTTGGAGTTTTGGAGTTTCGGAGATTTGGAGTTTTGGCGTTTTGGAGATTCGGAATCTTGGAGTTTCGGAATTTTGTAGTTTTGTAGTTTTCGAGTGTCGGAGTTTTGGAGTGTTGGAGTTTTGGAGCTTTGGAGTTTTGGAGTTTTTGAGTTTTAAAGTTTTGGATTTTTGCACTTTTGGAGTTTTGGAGTTTCAGAGTTTTGGAGGTTCAGGGTTGTGGAGTTTCGGAATTTTTGAGTTTTGGAGTTTCGGAGTTTCGGAGGTTTGGAGTATTGCAGTTTTGGAGTTTTGGAGTTTCAGAGATTTGGAGTTTTGGCGTTTTGGAGATTCGGAATCTTGGAGTTTCGGAATTTTGTAGTTTTGTAGTTTTGGAGTGTTGGAGCTTTGGAGTTTTGGAGTTTATGAGTTTTTGAGTTTTGGATTTTTGCACTTTTGGAGTTTTGGAGTTTTGGAGTTTTGGAGTTTCGGAGTTTCGGAGTTTTGGAGTTTCAGAGTTTTGGAGGTTCAGGGTTGTGGAATTTCGGAATTTTTGAGTATTGGAGTTTCGGAGTTTTGGAGAATTGCAGTTTTGGAATTTTTGGAGTTTCGAATTTTCAGAGTTTCGGATTTTTGGAGTTTTGGAGTTTCGGAGTTTCGGAGTTTTGGAGTTTCAGAGTTTTCGAGGTTCAGGGTTGTGGAGTTTCGGAATTTTTGAGTTTTGGAGTTTCAAAGTTTTGGAGTTTTGGAGTTTTGGAGTTTCGAATTTTCAGAGTTTGGGATTTTTGGAGTTTTGGAGTTTCAGAGATTTGGAGTTTTGGCGTTTTGGAGATTCGGAATCTTGGAGTTTCGGAATTTTGTAGTTTTGTAGTTTTTGGAGTGTCAGAGTTTTGGAGTGTTGGAGTTTTGGAGCTTTGGAGTTTTGGAGTTTTTGAGTTTTGGAGTTTTGGATTTTTGCACTTTTGGAGTTTTGGAGTTTTGGAGTTTCGGAGTTTCGGAGTTTCGGAGTTTTGGAGTTTCAGAGTTTTGGAGGTTCAGGGTTGTGGAGTTTCGGAATTTTTGAGTTTTGGAGTTTCGGAGTTTCGGAGTTTTGGAGCATTGCAGTTTTGGAATTATGGAGTTTTGGAGTTTCGAATTTTCAGAGTTTCGGATTTTTGGAGTTTTGGAGTTTCGGAATTTTGGAGTTTTGGCGTTTTTGAGATTCGGAATCTTGGAGTTTCGGAATTTTGTAGTTTTGTAGTTTTGGAGTGTCACAGTTTTGGAGTGTTGGAGTTTTGGAGCTTTGGAGTTTCGTAGTTTCGGAGTTTTGGAGTTTCAGAGTTTTGGAGGTTCAGTGTTGTGGAGTTTCGGCATTTTTGAGTATTGGAGTTTCGGAGTTTCGGAGTTTTGGAGAATTGCAGTTTTGGAGTTTTGGAGTTTCGAATTTTCAGAGTTTCGGATTTTTGGAGTTTTGGAGTTTTGGAGTTTCGGAGTTTTGGAGTTTTGGAGTATTGCAGTTTTGGAGTTTTGGAGTTTTGGAGAATTGGAGTTTTGGAGTGTCGGTGTTTCGGAGTGTTGGAGTTTTGAAATTTTTGAGTTTCGGATTTTTGGAGTTTGGAGTTTTTAAGTTTTGGATTTTTGAGTTTTGGATTTTTGGATTTTTGGAGTTTTTGTGTTTTTGAGTTTTGGAGCTTTGGATTTTTGAACTTTTGGAGGTTTGGAGTTTTGGAGTTTTGGATTTTTGGAGCTTTGGAGGTATGGATTTTTGGATATTCAGGGTTTTGTTCCAGAATTTTGTAGTTTTGGAGTTTTGGAGTGTCGGAGTTTCGAATTATTGGAGTTTTCGAGTTTTGGAATTTTTGATTTTTGGAGGTATGGATTTTTGGAGTTTCGGAGTTGTGGAGATTCGGAGTTTTGGAGATTCAGGGTTGTGGAGTTTCGGAATTTTTGAGTTTTGGAGTTTTGGAGTTTCGGAGTTCCTGAGTTTCGGAGTTTTGGAGTTGAGCAGTTTCGGAGTTTTGGAGTTTTGGAGTTTCGGAGTTTCGGAGTTTTGGAGTTTCAGAGTTTTCGAGGTTCAGGGTTGTGGAGTTTCTGAATTTTTGAATTTTGGAGTTTCGGAGTTTTGGAGTTTCGAATTTACAGAGTTTCGGATTTTCGGAGTTTTGGAGTTTCAGAGATTTGGAGTTTTGGCGTTTTGGAGATTCGGGGTCTTGGAGTTTCGGAATTTTGCAGTTTTGTAGTTTTGGAGTGTCGGAGTTTTGGAGTGTTGGAGTTTTGGAGTTTCGGAGTTTCGGAGTTTCGGAGTTTTGGAGTTTCAGAGTTTCAGAGTTCTGGAGGTTCAGGGTTGTGGAGTGTCGGAATTTTTGAGTCTTGGAGTGTCGGAATTTTGTAGTTTTGTAGTTTTGGAGTGTTGGAGTTTTGGAGTGTTGGAGTTTTGGAGCTTTGGAGTTTTGGAGTTTTTGAGTTTTTTAGTTTTGGATTTTTGCACTTTTGGAGTTTGGGAGTTTTGGAGTTTCGGAGTTTTGGAGAATTGCAGTTTTGGAGTTTTGGGGTTTTGGAGTTTCGAATTTTCAGAGTTTCGGATTTTTGGAGTTTTGGAGTTTCAGAGATTTGGAGTTTTGGCGTTTTCGAGATTCGGAATCTTGGAGTTTCGGAATTTTGTAGTTTTGTAGTTTTGGAGTGTCAGAGTTTTGGAGTGTTGGAGTTTTGGAGCTTTGGAGTTTTGGAGTTTTTGAGTTTTTGAGTTTTGGATTTTGACACTTTTGGAGTTTTGGAGTTTTGGAGTTTCGGAGTATCGAAGTTTCGGAGTTTCGGAGTTTCGGAGTTTTGGAGTTTCAGAGTTTTGGAGGTTCAGGGTTGTGGAGTTTCGGAATTTTTGAGTTTTGGAGTTTCGGAGTTTTGGAGTTTTGGAGTTTTGGAGTTTCGGAGTTTTGGAGTTTCAGAGTTTTGGAGGTTCAGGGTTGTGGAGTTTCGGAATTTTTGAGTATTGGAGTTCCGGAGTTTCGGAGTTTTGGAGAATTGCAGTTTTGGAATTTTTGTAGTTTCGAATTTTCAGAGTTTCGGATTTTTGGAGTTTTGGAGTTTCGGAATTTTGCAGTTTTGTAGTTTTGGAGTGTCGGAGTTTTGGAGTGTTGGAGTTTTGGAGTTTCGGAGTTTCGGAGTTTCGGAGTTTTGGAGTTTCAGAGTTTCAGTGTTCTGGAGGTTCAGGGTTGTGGAGTTTCGGAATTTTTGAGTTTTGGAGTTTCGGAGTTTCGGAGTTTTGGAGTTTTGCGGTTTTGGAGTTTTGGAGTTTCGAATTTTCAGTTTCGGATTTTTGGAGTTTTGGAGTTTTCGAGATTTGGAGTTTCGGCGTTTTGGAGATTCGGAGTCTTGGAGTGTCGGAATTTTGTAGTTTTGTAGTTTTGGAGTGTCAGAGTTTTGGAGTGTTGGAGGTTTGGAGCTTTGGAGTTTTGGAGTTTTTGAGTTTTTTAGTTTTGGATTTTTGCACTTTTGGAGTTTTGGAGTTTTGGAGTTTCGGAGTTTCGGAGTTTTGGAGTTTCAGAGTTTTGGAGGTTCAGGGTTGTGGAGTTTCGGAATTTTTGAGTTTTGGAGTTTCGGAGTTTCGGAGTTTTGGAGAATTGCAGTTTTGGAGTTTTGGGGTTTTGGAGTTTCGAATTTTCAGAGTTTCGGATTTTTGGAGGTTTGGAGTTTCGGAGTTTCGGAGTTTTGGAGTTTCAGAGTTTTCGAGGTTCAGGGTTGTGGAGTTTCGGAATTTTTGAGTTTTGGAGTTTCGGAGTTTTGGAGTTTTGGAGTTTCGAATTTTCAGTTTCGGATTTTTGGAGTTTTGGAGTTTCGGAGATTTGGAGTTTTGGCGTTTTGGAGATTCGGAATCTTGGAGTTTCGGAATTTTGTAGTTTTGTAGTTTTGGAGTGTCAGAGTTCTGGAGTGTTGGAGCTTTGGAGTTTTGGAGTTTATGAGTTTTTGAGTTTTGGATTTTTGCACTTTTGGAGTTTTGGAGTTTTGGAGTTTTGGAGTTTCGGAGTTTCGGAGTTTTGGAGTTTCAGAGTTTTGGAGGTTCAGGGTTGTGGAGTTTCGGAATTTTTGAGTATTGGAGTTCCGGAGTTTCGGAGTTTTGGAGAATTGCAGTTTTGGAATTTTTGTAGTTTTGAATTTTCAGAGTTTCGGATTTTTGGAGTTTTGGAGTTTCGGAGTTTCGGAGTTTTGAAGTTTCAGACTTTTCGAGGTTCAGGGTTGTGGAATTTCGGAATTTTTGAGTTTTGGAGTTTCGGAGTTCCGGAGTTTCGGAGTTTTGGAGTTTTGCAGTTTCAGAGTTTCGGATTTTTGGAGTTTTGGAGTTCCGGAGATTTGGAGTTCCAGAGTTTTGGATGTTCAGGGTTGTGGAGTTTCGGAATTTTTGAGTTTTGGAGTTTCGGAGTTTTGGAGTTTCGGAGTTTTGGAGTTTCATAGTTTTCGAGGTTCAGGGTTGTGGAGTTTCGGAATTTTTGAGTTTCGGAGTTTCGGAGTTTTGGAGTTTTGGAGTTTCGAATTTTCAGTTTCGGATTTTTGGAGTTTTGGAGTTTCGGAGATTTGGAGTTTTGGCGTTTTGGAGATTCGGAATCTTGGAGTTTCGGAATTTTGTAGTTTTGTAGTTTTCGAGTGTCGGAGTTTTGGAGTGTTGGAGTTTTGGAGCTTTGGAGTTTTGGAGTTTTTGAGTTTTAAAGTTTTGGATTTTTGCACTTTTGGAGTTTTGGAGTTTCAGAGTTTTGGAGGTTCAGGGTTGTGGAGTTTCGGAATTTTTGAGTTTTGGAGTTTCGGAGTTTCGGAGGTTTGGAGTATTGCAGTTTTGGAGTTTTGGAGTTTCAGAGATTTGGAGTTTTGGCGTTTTGGAGATTCGGAATCTTGGAGTTTCGGAATTTTGTAGTTTTGTAGTTTTGGAGTGTTGGAGCTTTGGAGTTTTGGAGTTTATGAGTTTTTGAGTTTTGGATTTTTGCACTTTTGGAGTTTTGGAGTTTTGGAGTTTTGGAGTTTTGGAGTTTCGGAGTTTTGGAGTTTCAGAGTTTTGGAGGTTCAGGGTTGTGGAATTTCGGAATTTTTGAGTATTGGAGTTTCGGAGTTTTGGAGAATTGCAGTTTTGGAATTTTTGGAGTTTCGAATTTTCAGAGTTTCGGATTTTTGGAGTTTTGGAGTTTCGGAGTTTCGGAGTTTTGGAGTTTCAGAGTTTTCGAGGTTCAGGGTTGTGGAGTTTCGGAATTTTTGAGTTTTGGAGTTTCAAAGTTTTGGAGTTTTGGAGTTTTGGAGTTTCGAATTTTCAGAGTTTGGGATTTTTGGAGTTTTGGAGTTTCAGAGATTTGGAGTTTTGGCGTTTTGGAGATTCGGAATCTTGGAGTTTCGGAATTTTGTAGTTTTGTAGTTTTTGGAGTGTCAGAGTTTTGGAGTGTTGGAGTTTTGGAGCTTTGGAGTTTTGGAGTTTTTGAGTTTTGGAGTTTTGGATTTTTGCACTTTTGGAGTTTTGGAGTTTTGGAGTTTCGGAGTTTCGGAGTTTCGGAGTTTTGGAGTTTCAGAGTTTTGGAGGTTCAGGGTTGTGGAGTTTCGGAATTTTTGAGTTTTGGAGTTTCGGAGTTTCGGAGTTTTGGAGTATTGCAGTTTTGGAATTTTGGAGTTTTGGAGTTTCGAATTTTCAGAGTTTCGGATTTTTGGAGTTTTGGAGTTTCGGAGGTTTGGAGTTTTGGCGTTTTTGAGATTCGGAATCTTGGAGTTTCGGAATTTTGTAGTTTTGTAGTTTTGGAGTGTCACAGTTTTGGAGTGTTGGAGTTTCGAGCTTTGGAGTTTCGTAGTTTCGGAGTTTTGGAGTTTCAGAGTTTTGGAGGTTCAGTGTTGTGGAGTTTCGGCATTTTTGAGTATTGGAGTTTCGGAGTTTCGGAGTTTTGGAGAATTGCAGTTTTGGAGTTTTGGAGTTTCGAATTTTCAGAGTTTCGGATTTTTGGAGTTTTGGAGTTTTGGAGTTTCGGAGTTTCGGAGTTTTGGAGTATTGCAGTTTTGGAGTTTTGGAGTTTTGGAGAATTGGAGTTTTGGAGTGTCGGTGTTTCGGAGTGTTGGAGTTTTGGAGTTTTAGAGTTTTAGAGTTTTGGAGTTTTGAAATTTTTGAGTTTCGGATTTTTGGAGTTTGGAGTTTTTAAGTTTTGGATTTTTGAGTTTTAGATTTTTGGATTTTTGGAGTTTTTGTGTTTTTGAGTTTTGGAGCTTTGGATTTTTGAACTTTTGGAGGTTTGGAGTTTTGGAGTTTTGGATTTTTGGAGCTTTGGAGGTATGGATTTTTGGATATTCAGGGTTTTGTTCCAGAATTTTGTAGTTTTGGAGTTTTGGAGTGTCGGAGTTTCGAATTATTGGAGTTTTCGAGTTTTGGAATTTTTGATTTTTGGAGGTATGGATTTTTGGAGTTTCGGAGTTGTGGAGATTCGGAGTTTTGGAGATTCAGGGTTGTGGAGTTTCGGAATTTTTGAGTTTTGGAGTTTTGGAGTTTCGGAGTTCCTGAGTTTCGGAGTTTTGGAGTTTAGCAGTTTCGGAGTTTTGGAGTTTTGGAGTTTCGGAGTTTCGGAGTTTTGGAGTTTCAGAGTTTTCGAGGTTCAGGGTTGTGGAGTTTCTGAATTTTTGAATTTTGGAGTTTCGGAGTTTTGGAGTTTCGAATTTACAGAGTTTCGGATTTTCGGAGTTTTGGAGTTTCAGAGATTTGGAGTTTTGGCGTTTTGGAGATTCGGGGTCTTGGAGTTTCGGAATTTTGCAGTTTTGTAGTTTTGGAGTGTCGGAGTTTTGGAGTGTTGGAGTTTTGGAGTTTCGGAGTTTCGGAGTTTTGGAGTTTCAGAGTTTCAGAGTTCTGGAGGTTCAGGGTTGTGGAGTGTCGGAATTTTTGAGTCTTGGAGTGTCGGAATTTTGTAGTTTTGTAGTTTTGGAGTGTTGGAGTTTTGGAGTGTTGGAGTTTTGGAGCTTTGGAGTTTTGGAGTTTTTGAGTTTTTTAGTTTTGGATTTTTGCACTTTTGGAGTTTGGGAGTTTTGGAGTTTCGGAGTTTTGGAGAATTGCAGTTTTGGAGTTTTGGGGTTTTGGAGTTTCGAATTTTCAGAGTTTCGGATTTTTGGAGTTTTGGAGTTTCAGAGATTTGGAGTTTTGGCGTTTTCGAGATTCGGAATCTTGGAGTTTCGGAATTTTGTAGTTTTGTAGTTTTGGAGTGTCAGAGTTTTGGAGTGTTGGAGTTTTGGAGCTTTGGAGTTTTGGAGTTTTTGAGTTTTTGAGTTTTGGATTTTGACACTTTTGGAGTTTTGGAGTTTTGGAGTTTCGGAGTATCGAAGTTTCGGAGTTTCGGAGTTTCGGAGTTTTGGAGTTTCAGAGTTTTGGAGGTTCAGGGTTGTGGAGTTTCGGAATTTTTGAGTTTTGGAGTTTCGGAGTTTTGGAGTTTTGGAGTTTTGGAGTTTCGGAGTTTTGGAGTTTCAGAGTTTTGGAGGTTCAGGGTTGTGGAGTTTCGGAATTTTTGAGTATTGGAGTTCCGGAGTTTCGGAGTTTTGGAGAATTGCAGTTTTGGAATTTTGTAGTTTTGTAGTTTTGGAGTGTCAGAGTTTTGGAGTGTTGGAGGTTTGGAGCTTTGGAGTTTTGGAGTTTTTGAGTTTTTTAGTTTTGGATTTTTGCACTTTTGGAGTTTTGGAGTTTTGGAGTTTCGGAGTTTCGGAGTTTTGGAGTTTCAGAGTTTTGGAGGTTCAGGGTTGTGGAGTTTCGGAATTTTTGAGTTTTGGAGTTTCGGAGTTTCGGAGTTTTGGAGAATTGCAGTTTTGGAGTTTTGGGGTTTTGGAGTTTCGAATTTTCAGAGTTTCGGATTTTTGGAGGTTTGGAGTTTCGGAGTTTCGGAGTTTTGGAGTTTCAGAGTTTTCGAGGTTCAGGGTTGTGGAGTTTCGGAATTTTTGAGTTTTGGAGTTTCGGAGTTTTGGAGTTTTGGAGTTTAGAATTTTCAGTTTCGGATTTTTGGAGTTTTGGAGTTTCGGAGATTTGGAGTTTTGGCGTTTTGGAGATTCGGAATCTTGGAGTTTCGGAATTTTGTAGTTTTGTAGTTTTGGAGTGTCAGAGTTCTGGAGTGTTGGAGCTTTGGAGTTTTGGAGTTTATGAGTTTTTGAGTTTTGGATTTTTGCACTTTTGGAGTTTTGGAGTTTTGGAGTTTTGGAGTTTCGGAGTTTCGGAGTTTTGGAGTTTCAGAGTTTTGGAGGTTCAGGGTTGTGGAGTTTCGGAATTTTTGAGTATTGGAGTTCCGGAGTTTCGGAGTTTTGGAGAATTGCAGTTTTGGAATTTTTGTAGTTTTGAATTTTCAGAGTTTCGGATTTTTGGAGTTTTGGAGTTTTGCAGTTTCGGAGTTTTGGAGTTTTGGAGTTTGCGGAGTTTTGGAGTTTCAGAGTTTTCGAGGTTCAGGGTTGTGGAGTTTCGGAATTTTTGAGTTTTGGAGTTTTGGTGTTTTGGAGTTTCGAATTTTCAGAGTTTCGGATTTTTGGAGTTTTGGAGTTCCGGAGATTTGGAGTTCCAGAGTTTTGGATGTTCAGGGTTGTGGAGTTTCGGAATTTTTGAGTTTTGGAGTTTCGGAGTTTTGGAGTTTCGGAGTTTTGGAGTTTCATAGTTTTCGAGGTTCAGGGTTGTGGAGTTTCGGAATTTTTGAGTTTCGGAGTTTTGGAGTTTTGGAGTTTCGAATTTTCAGTTTCGGATTTTTGGAGTTTTGGAGTTTCGGAGATTTGGAGTTTTGGCGTTTTGGAGATTCGGAATCTTGGAGTTTCGGAATTTTGTAGTTTTGTAGTTTTCGAGTGTCGGAGTTTTGGAGTGTTGGAGTTTTGGAGCTTTGGAATTTTGGAGTTTTTGAGTTTTAGAGTTTTGGATTTTTGCACTTTTGGAGTTTTGGAGTTTCAGAGTTTTGGAGGTTCAGGGTTGTGGAGTTTCGGAATTTTTGAGTTTTGGAGTTTCGGAGTTTCGGAGGTTTGGAGAATTGCAGTTTTGGAGTTTTGGAGTTTCGAATTTTCAGAGTTTCGGATTTTTGGAGTTTTGGAGTTTTGGAGTTTCGGAGTTTCGGAGTTTTGGAGTATTGCAGTTTTGGAGTTTTGGAGTTTTGGAGAATTGGAGTTTTGGAGTGTCGGTGTTTCGGAGTGTTGGAGTTTTGGAGTTTTAGAGTTTTAGAGTTTTGGAGTTTTGAAATTTTTGAGTTTCGGATTTTTGGAGTTTGGAGTTTTTAAGTTTTGGATTTTTGAGTTTTGGATTTTTGGATTTTTGGAGTTTTTGTGTTTTTGAGTTTTGGAGCTTTGGATTTTTGAACTTTTGGAGGTTTGGAGTTTTTGAGTTTTGAATTTTTGGAGCTTTGGAGGTATGGATTTTTGGATATTCAGGGTTTTGTTCCAGAATTTTGTAGTTTTGGAGTTTTGGAGTGTCGGAGTTTCGAATTATTGGAGTTTTCGAGTTTTGGAATTTTTGATTTTTGGAGGTATGGATTTTTGGAGTTTCGGAGTTGTGGAGATTCGGAGTTTTGGAGATTAAGGGTTGTGGAGTTTCGGAATTTTTGAGTTTTGGAGTTTTGGAGTTTCGGAGTTCCGGAGTTTCGGAGTTTTGGAGTTTAGCAGTTTCGGAGTTTTGGAGTTTCGGAGTTTCGGAGTTTTGGAGTTTCAGAGTTTTCGAGGTTCAGGGTTGTGGAGTTTCTGAATTTTTGAATTTTGGAGTTTCGGAGTTTTGGAGTTTCGAATTTACAGAGTTTCAGATTTTCGGAGTTTTGGAGTTTAAGAGATTTGGAGTTTTGGCGTTTTGGAGATTCGGGGTCTTGGAGTTTCGGAATTTTGCAGTTTTGTAGTTTTGGAGTGTCGGAGTTTTGGAGTGTTGGAGTTTTGGAGTTTCGGAGTTTCGGAGTTTCGGAGTTTTGGAGTTTCAGAGTTTCAGAGTTCTGGAGGTTCAGGGTTGTGGAGTGTCGGAATTTTTGAGTCTTAGAGTGTCGGAATTTTGTAGTTTTGTAGTTTTGGAGTGTTGGAGTTTTGGAGTGTTGGAGTTTTGGAGCTTTGGAGTTTTGGAGTTTTTGAGTTTTTTAGTTTTGGATTTTTGCACTTTTGGAGTTTGGGAGTTTCGGAGTTTCGGAGTTTTGGAGAATTGCAGTTTTGGAGTTTTGGGGTTTTGGAGTTTCGAATTTTCAGAGTTTCGGATTTTTGGAGTTTTGGAGTATCGGAGATTTGGAGTTTTGGCGTTTTCGATATTCGGAATCTTGGAGTTTCGGAATTTTGTAGTTTTGTAGTTTTGGATTGTCAGAGTTTTGGAGTGTTGGAGTTTGGGAGCTTTGGAGTTTTGGAGTTTTTGAGTTTTTGAGTTTTGGATTTTGACACTTTTGGAGTTTTGGAGTTTTGGAGTTTCGGAGTTTCGGAGTTTCGGAGTTTCGGAGTTTTGGAGTTTCAGAGTTTTGGAGGTTCAGGGTTGTGGAGTTTCGGAATTTTTGAGTTTTGGAGTTTCGGAGTTTTGGAGTTTTGGAGTTTTGGAGTTTCGGAGTTTTGGAGTTTCAGAGTTTTGGAGGTTCAGGGTTGTGGAGTTTCGGAATTTTTGAGTATTGGAGTTCCGGAGTTTCGGAGTTTTGGAGAATTGCAGTTTTGGAATTTTTGTAGTTTCGAATTTTCAGAGTTTCGGATTTTTGGACTTTTGGAGTTTCGGAATTTTGCAGTTTTGTAGTTTTGGAGTGTCGGAGTTTTGGAGTGTTGGAGTTTTGGAGTTTCGGAGTTTCGGAGTTTCGGAGTTTTAGAGTTTCAGAGTTTCAGAGTTCTGGAGGTTCAGGGTTGTGGAGTTTCGGAATTTTTGAGTTTTGGAGTTTCGGAGTTTCGGAGTTTTGGAGTTTTGCGGTTTTGGAGTTTCGAATTTTCAGTTTCGGATTTTTGGAGTTTTGGAGTTTTCGAGATTTGGAGTTTCGGCGTTTTGGAGATTCGGAGTCTTGGAGTGTCGGAATTTTGTAGTTTTGTAGTTTTGGAGTGTCAGAGTTCTGGAGTGTTGGAGCTTTGGAGTTTTGGAGTTTATGAGTTTTTGAGTTTTGGATTTTTGCACTTTTGGAGTTTTGGAGTTTTGGAGTTTTGGAGTTTCGGAGTTTCGGAGTTTTGGAGTTTCAGAGTTTTGGAGGTTCAGGGTTGTGGAGTTTCGGAATTTTTGAGTATTGGAGTTCCGGAGTTTCGGAGTTTTGGAGAATTGCAGTTTTGGAATTTTTGTAGTTTTGAATTTTCAGTTTCGGATTTTTGGAGTTTTGGAGTTTCGGAGTTTCGGAGTTTTGAAGTTTCAGACTTTTCGAGGTTCAGGGTTGTGGAATTTCGGAATTTTTGAGTTTTGGAGTTTCGGAGTTCCGGAGTTTCGGAGTTTTGGAGTTTTGCAGTTTCGGAGTTTTGGAGTTTGCGGAGTTTTGGAGTTTCAGAGTTTTCGAGGTTCAGGGTTGTGGAGTTTCGGAATTTTTGAGTTTTGGAGTTTTGGTGTTTTGGAGTTTCGAATTTTCAGAGTTTCGGATTTTTGGAGTTTTGGAGTTCCGGAGATTTGGAGTTCCAGAGTTTTGGATGTTCAGGGTTGTGGAGTTTCGGAATTTTTGAGTTTTGGAGTTTCGGAGTTTTGGAGTTTCGGAGTTTTGGAGTTTCATAGTTTTCGAGGTTCAGGGTTGTGGAGTTTCGGAATTTTTGAGTTTCGGAGTTTCGGAGTTTTGGAGTTTTGGAGTTTCGAATTTTCAGTTTCGGATTTTTGGAGTTTTGGAGTTTCGGAGTTTTGGAGTTTTGGCGTTTTGGAGATTCGGAATCTTGGAGTTTCGGAATTTTGTAGTTTTGTAGTTTTCGAGTGTCGGAGTTTTGGAGTGTTGGAGTTTTGGAGCTTTGGAATTTTGGAGTTTTTGAGTTTTAGAGTTTTGGATTTTTGCACTTTTGGAGTTTTGGAGTTTCAGAGTTTTGGAGGTTCAGGGTTGTGGAGTTTCGGAATTTTTGAGTTTTGGAGTTTCGGAGTTTCGGAGGTTTGGAGTTTTGGCGTTTTTGAGATTCGGAATCTTGGAGTTTCGGAATTTTGTAGTTTTGTAGTTTTGGAGTGTCACAGGTTTGGAGTGTTGGAGTTTTGGAGCTTTGGAGTTTCGTAGTTTCGGAGTTTTAGAGTTTCAGAGTTTTGGAGGTTCAGTGTTGTGGAGTTTCGGCATTTTTGAGTATTGGAGTTTCGGAGTTTCGGAGTTTTGGAGAATTGCAGTTTTGGAGTTTTGGAGTTTCGAATTTTCAGAGTTTCGGATTTTTGGAGTTTTGGAGTTTTGGAGTTTCGGAGTTTCGGAGTTTTGGAGTATTGCAGTTTTGGAGTTTTGGAGTTTTGGAGAATTGGAGTTTTGGAGTGTCGGTGTTTCGGAGTGTTGGAGTTTTGGAGTTTTAGAGTTTTAGAGTTTTGGAGTTTTGAAATTTTTGAGTTTCGGATTTTTGGAGTTTGGAGTTTTTAAGTTTTGGATTTTTGAGTTTTGGATTTTTGGATTTTTGGAGTTTTTGTGTTTTTGAGTTTTGGAGCTTTGGATTTTTGAACTTTTGGAGGTTTGGAGTTTTGGAGTTTTGAATTTTTGGAGCTTTGGAGGTATGGATTTTTGGATATTCAGGGTTTTGTTCCAGAATTTTGTAGTTTTGGAGTTTTGGAGTGTCGGAGTTTCGAATTATTGGAGTTTTCGAGTTTTGGAATTTTTGATTTTTGGAGGTATGGATTTTTGGAGTTTCGGAGTTGTGGAGATTCGGAGTTTTGGAGATTAAGGGTTGTGGAGTTTCGGAATTTTTGAGTTTTGGAGTTTTGGAGTTTCGGAGTTCCGGAGTTTCGGAGTTTTGGAGTTTAGCAGTTTCGGAGTTTTGGAGTTTCGGAGTTTCGGAGTTTTGGAGTTTCAGAGTTTTCGAGGTTCAGGGTTGTGGAGTTTCTGAATTTTTGAATTTTGGAGTTTCGGAGTTTTGGAGTTTCGAATTTACAGAGTTTCGGATTTTCGGAGTTTTGGAGTTTCAGAGATTTGGAGTTTTGGCGTTTTGGAGATTCGGGGTCTTGGAGTTTCGGAATTTTGCAGTTTTGTAGTTTTGGAGTGTCGGAGTTTTGGAGTGTTGGAGTTTTGGAGTTTCGGAGTTTCGGAGTTTCGGAGTTTTGGAGTTTCAGAGTTTCAGAGTTCTGGAGGTTCAGGGTTGTGGAGTGTCGGAATTTTTGAGTCTTGGAGTGTCGGAATTTTGTAGTTTTGTAGTTTTGGAGTGTTGGAGTTTTGGAGTGTTGGAGTTTTGGAGCTTTGGAGTTTTGGAGTTTTTGAGTTTTTTAGTTTTGGATTTTTGCACTTTTGGAGTTTGGGAGTTTTGGAGTTTCGGAGTTTTGGAGAATTGCAGTTTTGGAGTTTTGGGGTTTTGGAGTTTCGAATTTTCAGAGTTTCGGATTTTTGGAGTTTTGGAGTATCGGAGATTTGGAGTTTTGGCGTTTTCGATATTCGGAATCTTGGAGTTTCGGAATTTTGTAGTTTTGTAGTTTTGGATTGTCGGAGTTTTGGAGTGTTGGAGTTTTGGAGCTTTGGAGTTTTGGAGTTTTTGAGTTTTTGAGTTTTGGATTTTGACACTTTTGGAGTTTTGGAGTTTTGGAGTTTCGGAGTTTCGGAGTTTCGGAGTTTCGGAGTTTTGGAGTTTCAGAGTTTTGGAGGTTCAGGGTTGTGGAGTTTCGGAATTTTTGAGTTTTGGAGTTTCGGAGTTTTGGAGTTTTGGAGTTTTGGAGTTTCGGAGTTTTGGAGTTTCAGAGTTTTGGAGGTTCAGGGTTGTGGAGTTTCGGAATTTTTGAGTATTGGAGTTCCGGAGTTTCGGAGTTTTGGAGAATTGCAGTTTTGGAATTTTTGTAGTTTCGAATTTTCAGAGTTTCGGATTTTTGGACTTTTGGAGTTTCGGAATTTTGCAGTTTTGTAGTTTTGGAGTGTCGGAGTTTTGGAGTGTTGGAGTTTTGGAGTTTCGG
This sequence comes from Amblyomma mixtum, assembly GCF_055824585.1. Lineage (NCBI taxonomy): Eukaryota > Metazoa > Arthropoda > Arachnida > Ixodida > Ixodidae > Amblyomma > Amblyomma mixtum. The sequence continues at coordinate 116,560,511 of NC_143012.1, read as the reverse complement.
AGTTTCGGAGTTTCGGAGTTTTAGAGTTTCAGAGTTTCAGAGTTCTGGAGGTTCAGGGTTGTGGAGTTTCGGAATTTTTGAGTTTTGGAGTTTCGGAGTTTCGGAGTTTTGGAGTTTTGCGGTTTTGGAGTTTCGAATTTTCAGTTTCGGATTTTTGGAGTTTTGGAGTTTTCGAGATTTGGAGTTTCGGCGTTTTGGAGATTCGGAGTCTTGGAGTGTCGGAATTTTGTAGTTTTGTAGTTTTGGAGTGTCAGAGTTTTGGAGTGTTGGAGGTTTGGAGCTTTGGAGTTTTGGAGTTTTTGAGTTTTTTAGTTTTGGATTTTTGCACTTTTGGAGTTTTGGAGTTTTGGAGTTTCGGAGTTTCGGAGTTTTGGAGTTTCAGAGTTTTGGAGGTTCAGGGTTGTGGAGTTTCGGAATTTTTGAGTTTTGGAGTTTCGGAGTTTCGGAGTTTTGGAGAATTGCAGTTTTGGAGTTTTGGGGTTTTGGAGTTTCGAATTTTCAGAGTTTCGGATTTTTGGAGTTTTGGAGTTTCGGAGTTTCGGAGTTTTGGAGTTTCAGAGTTTTCGAGGTTCAGGGTTGTGGAGTTTCGGAATTTTTGAGTTTTGGAGTTTCGGAGTTTTGGAGTTTTGGAGTTTCGAATTTTCAGTTTCGGATTTTTGGAGTTTTGGAGTTTCGGAGATTTGGAGTTTTGGCGTTTTTGAGATTCGGAATCTTGGAGTTTCGGAATTTTGTAGTTTTGTAGTTTTGGAGTGTCAGAGTTCTGGAGTGTTGAAGCTTTGGAGTTTTGGAGTTTATGAGTTTTTGAGTTTTGGATTTTTCCACTTTTGGAGTTTTGGAGTTTTGGAGTTTTGGAGTTTCGGAGTTTCGGAGTTTTGGAGTTTCAGAGTTTTGGAGGTTCAGGGTTGTGGAGTTTCGGAATTTTTGAGTATTGGAGTTCCGGAGTTTCGGAGTTTTGGAGAATTGCAGTTTTGGAATTTTTGTAGTTTTGAATTTTCAAGGTTTCGGATTTTTGGAGTTTTGGAGTTTCGGAGTTTCGGAGTTTTGAAGTTTCAGACTTTTCGAGGTTCAGGGTTGTGGAATTTTGGAATTTTTGAGTTTTGGAGTTTCGGAGTTCCGGAGTTTCGGAGTTTTGGAGTTTTGCAGTTTCGGAGTTTTGGAGTTTTGGAGTTTGCGGAGTTTTGGAGTTTCAGAGTTTTCGAGGTTCAGGGTTGTGGAGTTTCGGAATTTTTGAGTTTTGGAGTTTCGGAGTTTTGGAGTTTTGGTGTTTTGGAGTTTCGAATTTTCAGAGTTTCGGATTTTCGGAGCTTTGGAGTTTCGGAGATTTGTAGTTTTGGCGTTTTGGAGATTCAGGGTCTTGGAGTTTCGGAATTTTGCAGTTTTGTAGTTTTGGAGTGTCGGAGTTTTGGGGTGTTGGAGTTTTGGAATTTCGGAGTTTCGGAGTTTCGGAGTTTTGGAGTTTCGGAGTTTTGGAGTTTCATAGTTTTGGATGTTCAGGGTTGTGGAGTTTCGGAATTTTTGAGTTTTGGAGTTTCGGAGTTTTGGAGTTTCGGAGTTTTGGAGTTTCATAGTTTTCGAGGTTCAGGGTTGTGGAGTTTCGGAATTTTTGAGTTTCGGAGTTTTGGAGTTTTGGAGTTTCGAATTTTCAGTTTCGGATTTTTGGAGTTTTGGAGTTTCGGAGATTTGGAGTTTTGGCGTTTTGGAGATTCGGAATCTTGGAGTTTCGGAATTTTGTAGTTTTGTAGTTTTGGAGTGTTGGAGCTTTGGAGTTTTGGAGTTTATGAGTTTTTGAGTTTTGGATTTTTGCACTTTTGGAGTTTTGGAGTTTTGGAGTTTTGGAGTTTCGGAGTTTCGGAGTTTTGGAGTTTCAGAGTTTTGGAGGTTCAGGGTTGTGGAATTTCGGAATTTTTGAGTATTGGAGTTTCGGAGTTTCGGAGTTTTGGAGAATTGCAGTTTTGGAATTTTTGGAGTTTCGAATTTTCAGAGTTTCGGATTTTTGGAGTTTTGGAGTTTCGGAGTTTCGGAGTTTTGGAGTTTCAGAGTTTTCGAGGTTCAGGGTTGTGGAGTTTCGGAATTTTTGAGTTTTGGAGTTTCAAAGTTTTGGAGTTTTGGAGTTTTGGAGTTTCGAATTTTCAGAGTTTGGGATTTTTGGAGTTTTGGAGTTTCAGAGATTTGGAGTTTTGGCGTTTTGGAGATTCGGAATCTTGGAGTTTCGGAATTTTGTAGTTTTGTAGTTTTGGAGTGTCAGAGTTTTGGAGTGTTGGAGTTTTGGAGCTTTGGAGTTTTGGAGTTTTTGAGTTTTGGAGTTTTGGATTTTTGCACTTTTGGAGTTTTGGAGTTTTGGAGTTTCGGAGTTTCGGAGTTTCGGAGTTTTGGAGTTTTGCGGTTTTGGAGTTTTGGAGTTTCGAATTTTCAGTTTCGGATTTTTGGAGTTTTGGAGTTTTCGAGATTTGGAGTTTCGGCGTTTTGGAGATTCGGAGTCTTGGAGTGTCGGAATTTTGTAGTTTTGTAGTTTTGGAGTGTCGGAGTTTTGGAGTGTTGGAGGTTTGGAGCTTTGGAGTTTTGGAGTTTTTGAGTTTTTTAGTTTTGGATTTTTGCACTTTTGGAGTTTTGGAGTTTCGGAGTTTCGGAGTTTTGGAGTTTCAGAGTTTTGGAGGTTCAGGGTTGTGGAGTTTCGGAATTTTTGAGTTTTGGAGTTTCGGAGTTTCGGAGTTTTGGAGAATTGCAGTTTTGGAGTTTTGGGGTTTTGGAGTTTCGAATTTTCAGAGTTTCGGATTTTTGGAGTTTCGGAGTTTCGGAGTTTCGGAGTTTTGGAGTTTTGGAGTTTCGAATTTTCAGTTTCGGATTTTTGGAGTTTTGGAGTTTCGGAGATTTGGAGTTTTGGCGTTTTGGAGATTCGGAATCTTGGAGTTTCGGAATTTTGTAGTTTTGTAGTTTTGGAGTGTCAGAGTTCTGGAGTGTTGGAGCTTTGGAGTTTTGGAGTTTATGAGTTTTTGAGTTTTGGATTTTTGCACTTTTGGAGTTTTGGAGTTTTGGAGTTTTGGAGTTTCGGAGTTTCGGAGTTTTGGAGTTTCAGAGTTTTGGAGGTTCAGGGTTGTGGAGTTTCGGAATTTTTGAGTATTGGAGTTCCGGAGTTTCGGAGTTTTGGAGAATTGCAGTTTTGGAATTTTTGTAGTTTTGAATTTTCAAGGTTTCGGATTTTTGGAGTTTTGGAGTTTCGGAGTTTCGGAGTTTTGAAGTTTCAGACTTTTCGAGGTTCAGGGTTGTGGAATTTCGGAATTTTTGAGTTTTGGAGTTTCGGAGTTCTGGAGTTTCGGAGTTTTGGAGTTTTGCAGTTTCGGAGTTTTGGAGTTTTGGAGTTCACGGAGTTTTGGAGTTTCAGAGTTTTCGAGGTTCAGGTTGTGGAGTTTCGGAATTTTTGAGTTTTGGAGTTTCGGAGTTTTGGAGTTTTGGTGTTTTGGAGTTTCGAATTTTCAGAGTTTCGGATTTTTGGAGTTTTGGAGTTCCAGAGATTGGGAGTTTCAGAGTTTTGGATGTTCAGGGTTGTGGAGTTTCGGAATTTTTGAGTTTTGGAGTTTCGGAGTTTTGGAGTTTCGGAGTTTTGGAGTTTCATAGTTTTCGAGGTTCAGGGTTGTGGAGTTTCGGAATTTTTGAGTTTCGGAGTTTCGGAGTTTTGGAGTTTTGGAGTTTCGAATTTTCAGTTTCGGATTTTTGGAGTTTTGGAGTTTCGGAGATTTGGAGTTTTGGCGTTTTGGAGATTCGGAATCTTGGAGTTTCGGAATTTTGTAGTTTTGTAGTTTTCGAGTGTCGGAGTTTTGGAGTGTTGGAGTTTTGGAGCTTTGGAGTTTTGGAGTTTTTGAGTTTTAGAGTTTTGGATTTTTGCACTTTTGGAGTTTTGGAGTTTCAGAGTTTTGGAGGTTCAGGGTTGTGGAGTTTCGGAATTTTTGAGTTTTGGAGTTTCGGAGTTTCGGAGGTTTGGAGTATTGCAGTTTTGGAGTTTTGGAGTTTCAGAGATTTGGAGTTTTGGCGTTTTGGAGATTCGGAATCTTGGAGTTTCGGAATTTTGTAGTTTTGTAGTTTTGGAGTGTTGGAGCTTTGGAGTTTTGGAGTTTATGAGTTTTTGAGTTTTGGATTTTTGCACTTTTGGAGTTTTGGAGTTTTGGAGTTTTGGAGTTTCGGAGTTTCGGAGTTTTGGAGTTTCAGAGTTTTGGAGGTTCAGGGTTGTGGAATTTCGGAATTTTTGAGTATTGGAGTTTCGGAGTTTCGGAGTTTTGGAGAATTGCAGTTTTGGAATTTTTGGAGTTTCGAATTTTCAGAGTTTCGGATTTTTGGAGTTTTGGAGTTTCGGAGTTTCGGAGTTTTGGAGTTTCAGAGTTTTCGAGGTTCAGGGTTGTGGAGTTTCGGAATTTTTGAGTTTTGGAGTTTCAAAGTTTTGGAGTTTTGGAGTTTTGGAGTTTCGAATTTTCAGAGTTTGGGATTTTTGGAGTTTTGGAGTTTCAGAGATTTGGAGTTTTGGCGTTTTGGAGATTCGGAATCTTGGAGTTTCGGAATTTTGTAGTTTTGTAGTTTTGGAGTGTCAGAGTTTTGGAGTGTTGGAGTTTTGGAGCTTTGGAGTTTTGGAGTTTTTGAGTTTTGGAGTTTTGGATTTTTGCACTTTTGGAGTTTTGGAGTTTTGGAGTTTCGGAGTTTCGGAGTTTCGGAGTTTTGGAGTTTTGCGGTTTTGGAGTTTTGGAGTTTCGAATTTTCAGTTTCGGATTTTTGGAGTTTTGGAGTTTTCGAGATTTGGAGTTTCGGCGTTTTGGAGATTCAGAGTCTTGGAGTGTCGGAATTTTGTAGTTTTGTAGTTTTGGAGTGTCGGAGTTTTGGAGTGTTGGAGGTTTGGAGCTTTGGAGTTTTGGAGTTTTTGAGTTTTTTAGTTTTGGATTTTTGCACTTTTGGAGTTTTGGAGTTTCGGAGTTTCGGAGTTTTGGAGTTTCAGAGTTTTGGAGGTTCAGGGTTGTGGAGTTTCGGAATTTTTGAGTTTTGGAGTTTCGGAGTTTCGGAGTTTTGGAGAATTGCAGTTTTGGAGTTTTGGGGTTTTGGAGTTTCGAATTTTCAGAGTTTCGGATTTTTGGAGTTTTGAAGTTTCGGAGTTTCGGAGTTTTGGAGTTTCAGAGTTTTCGAGGTTCAGGGTTGTGGAGTTTCGGAATTTTTGAGTTTTGGAGTTTCGGAGTTTCGGAGTTTCGGAGTTTTGGAGTTTTGGAGTTTCGAATTTTCAGTTTCGGATTTTTGGAGTTTTGGAGTTTCGGAGATTTGGAGTTTTGGCGTTTTGGAGATTCGGAATCTTGGAGTTTCGGAATTTTGTAGTTTTGTAGTTTTGGAGTGTTGGAGCTTTGGAGTTTTGGAGTTTATGAGTTTTTGAGTTTTGGATTTTTGCACTTTTGGAGTTTTGGAGTTTTGGAGTTTTGGAGTTTCGGAGTTTCGGAGTTTTGGAGTTTCAGAGTTTTGGAGGTTCAGGGTTGTGGAGTTTCGGAATTTTTGAGTATTGGAGTTCCGGAGTTTCGGAGTTTTGGAGAATTGCAGTTTTGGAATTTTTGTAGTTTTGAATTTTCAGAGTTTCGGATTTATGGAGTTTTGGAGTTTCGGAGTTTCGGAGTTTTGAAGTTTCAGACTTTTCGAGGTTCAGGGTTGTGGAATTTCGGAATTTTTGAGTTTTGGAGTTTCGGAGTTCCGGAGTTTCGGAGTTTTGGAGTTTTGCAGTTTCGGAGTTTTGGAGTTTTGGAGTTTGCGGAGTTTTGGAGTTTCAGAGTTTTCGAGGTTCAGGGTTGTGGAGTTTCGGAATTTTTGAGTTTTGGAGTTTCGGAGTTTTGGAGTTTTGGTGTTTTGGAGTTTCGAATTTTCAGAGTTTCGGATTTTTGGAGTTTTGGAGTTCCGGAGATTTGGAGTTTCAGAGTTTTGGATGTTCAGGGTTGTGGAGTTTCGGAATTTTTGAGTTTTGGAGGTTCGGAGTTTTGGAGTTTCGGAGTTTTGGAGTTTCATAGTTTTCGAGGTTCAGGGTTGTGGAGTTTCGGAATTTTTGAGTTTCGGAGTTTCGGAGTTTTGGAGTTTTGGAGTTTCGAATTTTCAGTTTCGGATTTTTGGAGTTTTGGAGTTTCGGAGATTTGGAGTTTTGGCGTTTTGGAGATTCGGAATCTTGGAGTTTCGGAATTTTGTAGTTTTGTAGTTTTCGAGTGTCGGAGTTTTGGAGTGTTGGAGTTTTCGAGCTTTGGAGTTTTGGAGTTTTTGAGTTTTAGAGTTTTGGATTTTTGCACTTTTGGAGTTTTGGGGTTTCAGAGTTTTGGAGGTTCAGGGTTGTGGAGTTTCGGAATTTTTGAGTTTTGGAGTTTCGGAGTTTCGGAGGTTTGGAGTATTGCAGTTTTGGAGTTTTGGAGTTTTGGAGTTTCAGAGATTTGGAGTTTTGGCGTTTTGGAGATTCGGAATCTTGGAGTTTCGGAATTTTGTAGTTTTGTAGTTTTGGAGTGTTGGAGCTTTGGAGTTTTGGAGTTTATGAGTTTTTGAGTTTTGGATTTTTGCACTTTTGGAGTTTTGGAGTGTTGGAGTTTTGGAGTTTCGGAGTTTCGGAGTTTTGGAGTTTCAGAGTTTTGGAGGTTCAGGGTTGTGGAATTTCGGAATTTTTGAGTATTGCAGTTTCGGAGTTTCGGAGTTTTGGAGAATTGCAGTTTTGGAATTTTTGGAGTTTCGAATTTTCAGAGTTTCGGATTTTTGGAGTTTTGGAGTTTCGGAGTTTCGGAGTTTTGGAGTTTCAGAGTTTTCGAGGCTCAGGGTTGTGGAGTTTCGGAATTTTTGAGTTTTGGAGTTTCGGAGTTTCGGAGTTTTGGAGTTTTGGAGTTTCGAATTTTCAGTCTCGGATTTTTGGAGTTTTGGAGTTTCGGAGATTTGGAGTTTTGGCGTTTTGGAGATTCGGAATCTTGGAGTTTCGGAATTTTGTAGTTTTGTAGTTTTGGAGTGTCAGAGTTCTGGAGTGTTGGAGCTTTGAGTTTTGGAGTTTATGAGTTTCTGAGTTTTGGATTTTGCACTTTTGGAGTTTTGGAGTTTCGGAGTTTTGGAGTTTCAGAGTTTTGGAGGTTCAGGGTTGTGGAGTTTCGGAATTTTTGAGTATTGGAGTTCCGGAGTTTCGGAGTTTTGGAGAATTGCAGTTTTGGAATTTTTGTAGTTTCGAATTTTCAGTTTCGGATTTTTGGAGTTTTGGAGTTTCGGAGTTTCGGTGTTTTGGAGTTTCAGACTTTTCGAGGTTCAGGGTTGTGGAATTTCGGAATTTTTGTGTTTTGGAGTTTCGGAGTTCCGGAGTTCCGGAGTTTTGGAGTTTCAGTTTTCGAGGTTCAGGGTTGTGGAGTTTCGGAATTTTTGAGTTTTGGAGTTTCGGAGTTTTGGAGTTTTGGTGTTTTGGAGTTTCGAATTTTCAGAGTTTCGGATTTTTGGAGTTTTGGAGTTCCGGAGATTTGGAGTTTCAGAGTTTTGGAGGTTCAGGGTTGTGGAGTTTCGGAATTTTTGAGTTTTGGAGTTTCGGAGTTTTGGAGTTTTGGAGTTTCGGAGTTTTGGAGTTTCAGAGTTTTCGAGGTTCAGGGTTGTGGAGTTTCGGAATTTTTGAGTTTTGGAGTTTTCGAGTTTCGAATTTTCAGAGTTTGGGATTTTTGGAGTTTTGGAGTTTCGGAGATTTGGAGTTTTGGCATTTTGGAGATTCGGAATCTTGGAGTTTCGGAATTTTGTAGTTTTGTAGTTTTGGAGTGTCGGAGTTTTGGAGTGTTGGAGTTTTGGAGCTTTGGAGTTTTGGAGTTTTTGAGTTTTGGAGTTTTGGAGTTTTGGATTTTTGCACTTTTGGAGTTTTGGAGTTTCAGAGTTTCGGAGTTTCTGAGTTTTGGAGTTTCAGAGTTTTGGAGGTTCAGGGTTGTGGAGTTTCGGAATTTTTGAGTTTTGGAGTTTCGGAGTTTCGGAGTTTTGGAGTATTGCAGTTTTGGAATTTTGGAGTTTTGGAGTTTCGAATTTTCAGAGTTTCGGATTTTTGGAGTTTTGGAGTTTCGGAGATTTGGAGTTTTGGCGTTTTCGAGATTCGGAATCTTGGAGTTTCGGAATTTTGTAGTTTTGTAGTTTTGGAGTGTCAGAGTTTTGGAGTGTTGGAGTTTTGGAGCTTTGGAGTTTTGGAGTTTTTGAGTTTTTGAGTTTTGGATTTTGACACTTTTGGAGTTTCGGAGTTTTGGAGTATAGGAGTTTTGGAGTTTCGGAGTTTTGGAGTTTCAGAGTTTTGGAGGTTCAGGGTTGTGGAGTTTCGGAATTTTTGAGTATTGGAGTTCCGGAGTTTCGGAGTTTTGGAGAATTGCAGTTTTGGAATTTTTGTAGTTTCGAATTTTCAGAGTTTTGGAGTTTTGGAGTTTCGGAGTTTTGGAGTTTCGGAGTTTTGGAGTTTCAGAGTTTTCGAGGTTCAGGGTTGTGGAGTTTCGGAATTTTTGAGTTTTGGAGTTTCGGAGTTTTGGAGTTTTGGTGTTTTGGAGTTTCGAATTTTCAGAGTTTCGGATTTTTGGAGTTTTGGAGTTCCGGAGATTTGGAGTTTCAGGGTTTTGGAGGTTCAGGGTTGTGGAGTTTCGGAATTTTTGAGTTTTGGAGTTTCGGAGTTTTGGAGTTTTGGAGTTTCGGAGTTTCGGAGTTTCAGAGTTTTCGAGGTTCAGGGTTGTGGAGTTTCGGAATTTTTGAGTTTTGGAGTTTCGGAGTTTCGGAGTTTTGGAGTTTTGGAGTTTCAGAGTTTTGGAGGTTCTGGGTTGTGGAGTTTCGGAATTTTTGAGTTTTGGAGTTTCGGAGTTTCGGAGCTTTGGAGTATAGCAGTTTTGGAATTTTGGAGTTTTGGAGTTTCGAATTTTCAGAGTTTCGGATTTTTAGAGTTTTGGAGTTTCGGAGATTTGGAGTTTTGGCCTTTTGGAGATTCGGGGTCTTGGAGTTTCGGAATTTTGTAGTTTTGCAGTTTTGGAATGTCGGAGGTTTGGAGTGTTGGAGTTTTGGAGTTTTGGAGTTCTGGAGTTTTGGAGTTTCGGAGTTTCGGAGTTTCGGAGTTTTGGAGTTTCAGAGTTTTGGAGGTTCAGGGTTGTGGCATTTCGGAATTTTTGAGTTTTGGAGTTTCGGAGTTTTGGAGTATTGCAGTTTTGGAATTTTGGAGTTTTGGAGTTTCGAATTTTCAGAGTTTCGGATTTTTGGAGTTTTGGAGTTTCGGAGATTTGGAGTTTTGGCGTTTTGGAGATTCGGAATCTTGGAGTTTCGGAATTTTGTAGTTTTGTAGTTTTGGAGTGTCAGAGTTTTGGAGTGTTGGAGTTTTGGAGCTTTTGAGTTTTTGAGTTTTTGAGTTTTGGATTTTTGCACTTTTGGAGTTTTGGAGATTTTGAGTATTGGAGTTTCGGAGTTTCGGAGTTTTGGAGAATTGCAGTTTTGGAGTTTTGGAGTTTCGAATTTTCAGAGTTTCGGATTTTTGGAGTTTTGGAGTTTCGGAGTTTTGGAGTTTCAGAGTTTTCGAGGTTCAGGGTTGTGGAGTTTCGGAATTTTTGAGTTTTGGAGTTTCGGAGTTTCGGAGTTTTGGAGTTTTGGAGTTTCGGAGATTTGGAGTTTTGGCATTTTGAAGATTCGGAATCTTGGAGTTTCGGAATTTTGTAGTTTTGTAGTTTTCGAGTGTCGGAGTTTTGGAGTGTTGGAGTTTTGGAGCTTTGGAGTTTTGGAGTTTTTGAGTTTTGGAGTTTTGGATTTTTGCACTTTTGGAGTTTTGGAGTTTCAGAGTTTTGGAGGTTCAGGGTTGTGGAGTTTCGGAATTTTTGAGTTTTGGAGTTTCGGAGTTTTGGAGAATTGCAGTTTTGGAGTTTTGGGGTTTTGGAGTTTCGAATTTTCAGTTTCGGATTTTTGGAGTTTCGGAGTTTCGGAGTTTTGGAGTTTCAGAGTTTTCGACGTTCAGGGTTGTGGAGTTTCGGAATTTTTGAGTTTTGGAGTTTCGGAGTTTCGGAGTTTTGGAGTTTTGGCGTTTCGAATTTTCAGTTCCGGATTTTTGAAGTTTTGGAGTTTCGGAGATTTGGAGTTTTGGCGTTTTGGAGATTCGGAATCTTGGAGTTTTGGAATTTTGTAGTTTTGTAGTTTTGGAGTGTCAGAGTTTTGGAGTGTTGGAGTTATGGAGCTTTGGAGTTTTGGAGTTTTTGAGTTTTGGAGTTTTGGATTTTTGCACTTTTGGAGTTTTGGAGTTTTGGAGTTTCGGAGTTTCGGAGTTTCGTAGTTTTGGAGTTTCAGAGTTTTGGAGGTTCAGGGTTGTGGAGTTTCGGAATTTTTGAGTTTTGGAGTTTCGGAGTTTTGGAGTTTTGGAGTTTCGAATTTTCAGTTTCGGATTTTTGGAGTTTTGGAGTTTCGGAGATTTGGAGTTTTGGCGTTTTGGAGATTCGGAATCTTGGAGTTTCGGAATTTTGTAGTTTTGTAGTTTTGGAGTGTCAGAGTTCTGGAGTGTTGGAGCTTTGAGTTTTGGAGTTTCGGAGTTTTGGAGTTTTGGAGTTTCGGAGTTTCGGAGTTTCAGAGTTTTCGAGGTTCAGGGTTGTGGAGTTTCGGAATTTTTGAGTTTTGGAGTTTCGGAGTTTCGGAGTTTTGGAGTTTTGGAGTTTCAGAGTTTTGGAGGTTCTGGGTTGTGGAGTTTCGGAATTTTTGAGTTTTGGAGTTTCGGAGTTTCGGAGCTTTGGAGTATAGCAGTTTTGGAATTTTGGAGTTTTGGAGTTTCGAATTTTCAGAGTTTCGGATTTTTGGAGTTTTGGAGTTTCAGAGAATTGGAGTTTTAACGTTTCCGAGATTCGGAATCTTGGAGTTTCGGAATTTTGTAGTTTTGTAGTTTTGGAGTGTCGGAGTTTTGGAGTGTTGGAGTTTTGGAGCTTTGGAGCTTTGGAGTTTGGGAGTTTTTGAGTTTTTGAGTTTTGGATTTTTGCACTTTTTGAAATTTGGAGTTTTGGAGTTTTGGAGTTTTGGAGTTTCAGAGTTTTGGAGGTTCAGGGTTGTGGAGTTTCGGAATTTTTGAGTTTTGGAGTTTCGGAGTTTCGGAGTTTTGGAGCATTGCAGTTTTGGAGTTCTGGAGTTTTGGAGTTTGGAATTTTCAGAGTTTCGGATTTTTAGAGTTTTGGAGTTTCGGAGATTTGGAGTTTTGGCCTTTTGGAGATTCGGGGTCTTGGAGTTTCGGAATTTTGTAGTTTTGCAGTTTTGGAATGTCGGAGGTTTGGAGTGTTGGAGTTTTGGAGTTTTGGAGTTCTGGAGTTTTGGAGTTTCGGAGTTTCGGAGTTTCGGAGTTTTGGAGTTTCAGAGTTTTGGAGGTTCAGGGTTGTGGCATTTCGGAATTTTTGAGTTTTGGAGTTTCGGAGTTTTGGAGTATTGCAGTTTTGGAATTTTGGAGTTTTGGAGTTTCGAATTTTCAGAGTTTCGGATTTTTGGAGTTTTGGAGTTTCGGAGATTTGGAGTTTTGGCGTTTTGGAGATTCGGAATCTTGGAGTTTCGGAATTTTGTAGTTTTGTAGTTTTGGAGTGTCAGAGTTTTGGAGTGTTGGAGTTTTGGAGCTTTGGAGTTTTTGAGTTTTTGAGTTTTTGAGTTTTGGATTTTTGCACTTTTGGAGTTTTGGAGATTTTGAGTATTGGAGTTTCGGAGTTTCGGAGTTTTGGAGAATTGCAGTTTTGGAGTTTTGGAGTTTCGAATTTTCAGAGTTTCGGATTTTTGGAGTTTTGGAGTTTCGGAGTTTTGGAGTTTCAGAGTTTTCGAGGTTCAGGGTTGTGGAGTTTCGGAATTTTTGAGTTTTGGAGTTTCGGAGTTTCGGAGTTTTGGAGTTTTGGAGTTTCGGAGATTTGGAGTTTTGGCATTTTGAAGATTCGGAATCTTGGAGTTTCGGAATTTTGTAGTTTTGTAGTTTTCGAGTGTCGGAGTTTTGGAGTGTTGGAGTTTTGGAGCTTTGGAGTTTTGGAGTTTTTGAGTTTTGGAGTTTTGGATTTTTGCACTTTTGGAGTTTTGGAGTTTCAGAGTTTTGGAGGTTCAGGGTTGTGGAGTTTCGGAATTTTTGAGTTTTGGAGTTTCGGAGTTTTGGAGAATTGCAGTTTTGGAGTTTTGGGGTTTTGGAGTTTCGAATTTTCAGTTTCGGATTTTTGGAGTTTCGGAGTTTCGGAGTTTTGGAGTTTCAGAGTTTTCGACGTTCAGGGTTGTGGAGTTTCGGAATTTTTGAGTTTTGGAGTTTCGGAGTTTCGGAGTTTTGGAGTTTTGGCGTTTCGAATTTTCAGTTCCGGATTTTTGAAGTTTTGGAGTTTCGGAGATTTGGAGTTTTGGCGTTTTGGAGATTCGGAATCTTGGAGTTTCGGAATTTTGTAGTTTTGTAGTTTTGGAGTGTCAGAGTTTTGGAGTGTTGGAGTTATGGAGCTTTGGAGTTTTGGAGTTTTTGAGTTTTGGAGTTTTGGATTTTTGCACTTTTGGAGTTTTGGAGTTTTGGAGTTTCGGAGTTTCGGAGTTTCGTAGTTTTGGAGTTTCAGAGTTTTGGAGGTTCAGGGTTGTGGAGTTTCGGAATTTTTGAGTTTTGGAGTTTCGGAGTTTTGGAGTTTTGGAGTTTCGAATTTTCAGTTTCGGATTTTTGGAGTTTTGGAGTTTCGGAGATTTGGAGTTTTGGCGTTTTGGAGATTCGGAATCTTGGAGTTTCGGAATTTTGTAGTTTTGTAGTTTTGGAGTGTCAGAGTTCTGGAGTGTTGGAGCTTTGAGTTTTGGAGTTTTGGAGTTTTTGAGTTTTGGAGTTTTGGATTTTTGCACTTTTGGAGTTTTGGAGTTTTGGAGTTTCGGAGTTTCGGAGTTTCGGAGTTTTGGAGTTTCAGAGTTTTGGAGGTTCAGGGTTGTGGAGTTTCGGAATTTTTGAGTTTTGGAGTTTCGGAGTTTCGGAGTTTTGGAGTTTTGGAGTTTCGAATTTTCAGTTTCGGATTTTTGGAGTTTTGGAGTTTCGGAGATTTGGAGTTTTGGCGTTTTCGAGATTCGGAATCTTGGAGTTTCGGAATTTTGTAGTTTTGTAGTTTTGGAGTGTCAGAGTTTTGGAGTGTTGGAGTTGTGGAGCTTTGGAGTTTTGGAGTTTTTGAGTTTGAGTTTTGGATTTTGACACTTTTGGAGTTTCGGAGTTTCGGAGTTTCGGAGCTTCGGAGTTTCGGAGTTTTGGAGTTTCAGAGTTTTGGAGGTTCAGGGTTGTGGAGTTTCGGAATTTTTGAGTTTTGGAGTTTCGGAGTTTTGGAGTTTTGGAGTTTCGGAGTTTCGGAGTTTTGGAGTTTCAGAGTTTTGGAGGTTCAGGGTTGTGGAATTTCGGAATTTTTGAGTATTGGAGTTTCGGAGTTTCGGAGTTTTGGAGAATTGCAGTTTTGGAATTTTTGGAGTTTCGAATTTTCAGAGTTTCGAATTTTTGGAGTTTTGGAGTTTCGGAGTTTCGGAGTTTTGGAGTTTCAGAGTTTTCGAGGTTCAGGGTTGTGGAATTTCGGAATTTTTGAGTTTTGGAGTTTTGGAGTTCCGGAGTTTCGGAGTTTTGGAGTTTTGCAGTTTCGGAGTTTTGGAGTTTTGGAGTTTCGGAGTTTTGGAGTTTCAGAGTTTTCGAGGTTCAGGGTTGTGGAGTTTCGGAATTTTTGAGTTTTGGAGTTTCGGAGTTTTGGAGTTTTGGTGTTTTGGAGTTTCGAATTTTCAGAGTTTCGGATTTTTGGAGTTTTGGAGTTCCGGAGATTTGGAGTTTCACAGTTTTGGAGGTTCAGGGTTGTGGAGTTTCGGAATTTTTGAGTTTTGGAGTTTCGGAGTTTTGGAGTTTTGGAGTTTCGGAGGTTCGGAGTTTCAGAGTTTTCGAGGTTCAGGGTTGTGGAGTTTCGGAATTTTTGAGTTTTGGAGTTTTGGAGTTTCGGAGCTTTGGAGTATTGCAGTTTTGGAATTTTGGAGTTTTGGAGTTTCGAATTTTCAGAGTTTCGGATTTTTGGAGTTTTGGAGTTTCAGAGAATTGGAGTTTTAACGTTTTCGAGATTCGGAATCTTGGAGTTTCGGAATTTTGTAGTTTTGTAGTTTTGGAGTGTCGGAGTTTTGGAGTGTTGGAGTTTTGGAGCTTTGGAGCTTTGGAGTTTGGGAGTTTTTGAGTTTTTGAGTTTTGGATTTTTGCACTTTTTGAAATTTGGAGTTTTGGAGTTTTGGAGTTTCGGAGTTTCGGAGTTTTGGAGTTTCAGAGTTTTGGAGGTTCAGGGTCGTGGAGTTTCGGAATTTTTGAGTTTTGGAGTTTCGGAGTTTCGGAGTTTTGGAGCATTGCAGTTTTGGAGTTCTGGAGTTTTGGAGTTTGGAATTTTCAGAGTTTCGGATTTTTGGAGTTTTGGAGTTTCGAAGATTTGGAGTTTTGAACTTTTGGAGATTCGGGGTTTTGGAGTTTCGGAATTTTGTAGTTTTGCAGTTTTGGAATGTCGGAGGTTTGGAGTGTTGGAGTTTTGGAGTTTTGGAGTTCTGGAGCTTTGGAGTTTTGGAGTTTTTGAGTTTTGGAGTTTTGGATTTTTGCACTTTTGGAGTTTTGGAGTTTCAGAGTTTTGGAGGTTCAGGGTTGTGGAGTTTCGGAATTTTTGAGTTTTGGAGTTTCGGAGTTTTGGAGAATTGCAGTTCTGGAGTTTTGGGGTTTTGGAGTTTCGAATTTTCAGAGTTTCGGATTTTTGGAGTTTTGGAGTTTCGGAGTTTCGGAGTTTTGGAGTTTCAGAGTTTTCGAGGTTCAGGGTTGTGGAGTTTCGGAATTTTTGAGTTTTGGAGTTTCGGAGTTTCGGAGTTTTGGAGTTTCGAATTTTCAGTTCCGGATTTTTGAAGTTTTGGAGTTTCGGAGATTTGGAGTTTTGGCATTTTGGAGATTCGGAATCTTGGAGTTTCGGAATTTTGTAGTTTTGTAGTTTTGGAGTGTCGGAGTTTTGGAGTGTTGGAGTTTTGGAGCTTTGGAGTTTTGGAGTTTTTGAGTTTTGGAGTTTTGGAGTTTTGGATTTTTGCACTTTTGGAGTTTTGGAGTTTTGGAGTTTCAGAGTTTCGGAGTTTCTGAGTTTTGGAGTTTCAGAGTTTTGGAGGTTCAGGGTTGTGGAGTTTCGGAATTTTTGAGTTTTGGAGTTTCGGAGTTTCGGAGTTTTGGAGTATTGCAGTTTTGGAATTTTGGAGTTTTGGAGTTTCGAATTTTCAGAGTTTCGGATTTTTGGAGTTTTGGAGTTTCGGAGATTTGGAGTTTTGGCGTTTTCGAGATTCGGAATCTTGGAGTTTCGGAATTTTGTAGTTTTGTAGTTTTGGAGTGTCAGAGTTTTGGAGTGTTGGAGTTTTGGAGCTTTGGAGTTTTGGAGTTTTTGAGTTTTTGAGTTTTGGATTTTGACACTTTTGGAGTTTCGGAGTTTTGGAGTATAGGAGTTTTGGAGTTTCGGAGTTTTGGAGTTTCAGAGTTTTGGAGGTTCAGGGTTGTGGAGTTTCGGAATTTTTGAGTATTGGAGTTCCGGAGTTTCGGAGTTTTGGAGAATTGCAGTTTTGGAATTTTTGTAGTTTCGAATTTTCAGAGTTTTGGAGTTTTGGAGTTTCGGAGTTTTGGAGTTTCGGAGTTTTGGAGTTTCAGAGTTTTCGAGGTTCAGGGTTGTGGAGTTTCGTAATTTTTGAGTTTTGGAGTTTCGGAGTTTTGGAGTTTTGGTGTTTTGGAGTTTCGAATTTTCAGAGTTTCGGATTTTTGGAGTTTTGGAGTTCCGGAGATTTGGAGTTTCAGGGTTTTGGAGGTTCAGGGTTGTGGAGTTTCGGAATTTTTGAGTTTTGGAGTTTCGGAGTTTTGGAGTTTTGGAGTTTCGGAGTTTCGGAGTTTCAGAGTTTTCGAGGTTCAGGGTTGTGGAGTTTCGGAATTTTTGAGTTTTGGAGTTTCGGAGTTTCGGAGTTTTGGAGTTTTGGAGTTTCAGAGTTTTGGAGGTTCTGGGTTGTGGAGTTTCGGAATTTTTGAGTTTTGGAGTTTCGGAGTTTCGGAGCTTTGGAGTATAGCAGTTTTGGAATTTTGGAGTTTTGGAGTTTCGAATTTTCAGAGTTTCGGATTTTTGGAGTTTTGGAGTTTCAGAGAATTGGAGTTTTAACGTTTCCGAGATTCGGAATCTTGGAGTTTCGGAATTTTGTAGTTTTGTAGTTTTGGAGTGTCGGAGTTTTGGAGTGTTGGAGTTTTGGAGCTTTGGAGCTTTGGAGTTTGGGAGTTTTTGAGTTTTTGAGTTTTGGATTTTTGCACTTTTTGAAATTTGGAGTTTTGGAGTTTTGGAGTTTTGGAGTTTCAGAGTTTTGGAGGTTCAGGGTTGTGGAGTTTCGGAATTTTTGAGTTTTGGAGTTTCGGAGTTTCGGAGTTTTGGAGCATTGCAGTTTTGGAGTTCTGGAGTTTTGGAGTTTGGAATTTTCAGAGTTTCGGATTTTTAGAGTTTTGGAGTTTCGGAGATTTGGAGTTTTGGCCTTTTGGAGATTCGGGGTCTTGGAGTTTCGGAATTTTGTAGTTTTGCAGTTTTGGAATGTCGGAGGTTTGGAGTGTTGGAGTTTTGGAGTTTTGGAGTTCTGGAGTTTTGGAGTTTCGGAGTTTCGGAGTTTC
This sequence comes from Amblyomma mixtum, assembly GCF_055824585.1. Taxonomy (NCBI): domain Eukaryota; kingdom Metazoa; phylum Arthropoda; class Arachnida; order Ixodida; family Ixodidae; genus Amblyomma; species Amblyomma mixtum. Next base: position 116,543,899 of record NC_143012.1, on the reverse strand, counting down.
GGAGTTTTGGAGTTTCAGAGTTTTGGAGGTTCAGGGTTGTGGCATTTCGGAATTTTTGAGTTTTGGAGTTTCGGAGTTTTGGAGTATTGCAGTTTTGGAATTTTGGAGTTTTGGAGTTTCGAATTTTCAGAGTTTCGGATTTTTGGAGTTTTGGAGTTTCGGAGATTTGGAGTTTTGGCGTTTTGGAGATTCGGAATCTTGGAGTTTCGGAATTTTGTAGTTTTGTAGTTTTGGAGTGTCAGAGTTTTGGAGTGTTGGAGTTTTGGAGCTTTGGAGTTTTTGAGTTTTTGAGTTTTTGAGTTTTGGATTTTTGCACTTTTGGAGTTTTGGAGATTTTGAGTATTGGAGTTTCGGAGTTTCGGAGTTTTGGAGAATTGCAGTTTTGGAGTTTTGGAGTTTCGAATTTTCAGAGTTTCGGATTTTTGGAGTTTTGGAGTTTCGGAGTTTTGGAGTTTCAGAGTTTTCGAGGTTCAGGGTTGTGGAGTTTCGGAATTTTTGAGTTTTGGAGTTTCGGAGTTTCGGAGTTTTGGAGTTTTGGAGTTTCGGAGATTTGGAGTTTTGGCATTTTGAAGATTCGGAATCTTGGAGTTTCGGAATTTTGTAGTTTTGTAGTTTTCGAGTGTCGGAGTTTTGGAGTGTTGGAGTTTTGGAGCTTTGGAGTTTTGGAGTTTTTGAGTTTTGGAGTTTTGGATTTTTGCACTTTTGGAGTTTTGGAGTTTCAGAGTTTTGGAGGTTCAGGGTTGTGGAGTTTCGGAATTTTTGAGTTTTGGAGTTTCGGAGTTTTGGAGAATTGCAGTTTTGGAGTTTTGGGGTTTTGGAGTTTCGAATTTTCAGTTTCGGATTTTTGGAGTTTCGGAGTTTCGGAGTTTTGGAGTTTCAGAGTTTTCGACGTTCAGGGTTGTGGAGTTTCGGAATTTTTGAGTTTTGGAGTTTCGGAGTTTCGGAGTTTTGGAGTTTTGGCGTTTCGAATTTTCAGTTCCGGATTTTTGAAGTTTTGGAGTTTCGGAGATTTGGAGTTTTGGCGTTTTGGAGATTCGGAATCTTGGAGTTTCGGAATTTTGTAGTTTTGTAGTTTTGGAGTGTCAGAGTTTTGGAGTGTTGGAGTTATGGAGCTTTGGAGTTTTGGAGTTTTTGAGTTTTGGAGTTTTGGATTTTTGCACTTTTGGAGTTTTGGAGTTTTGGAGTTTCGGAGTTTCGGAGTTTCGTAGTTTTGGAGTTTCAGAGTTTTGGAGGTTCAGGGTTGTGGAGTTTCGGAATTTTTGAGTTTTGGAGTTTCGGAGTTTTGGAGTTTTGGAGTTTCGAATTTTCAGTTTCGGATTTTTGGAGTTTTGGAGTTTCGGAGATTTGGAGTTTTGGCGTTTTGGAGATTCGGAATCTTGGAGTTTCGGAATTTTGTAGTTTTGTAGTTTTGGAGTGTCAGAGTTCTGGAGTGTTGGAGCTTTGAGTTTTGGAGTTTTGGAGTTTTTGAGTTTTGGAGTTTTGGATTTTTGCACTTTTGGAGTTTTGGAGTTTTGGAGTTTCGGAGTTTCGGAGTTTCGGAGTTTTGGAGTTTCAGAGTTTTGGAGGTTCAGGGTTGTGGAGTTTCGGAATTTTTGAGTTTTGGAGTTTCGGAGTTTCGGAGTTTTGGAGTTTTGGAGTTTCGAATTTTCAGTTTCGGATTTTTGGAGTTTTGGAGTTTCGGAGATTTGGAGTTTTGGCGTTTTCGAGATTCGGAATCTTGGAGTTTCGGAATCTTGGAGTTTCGGAATTTTGTAGTTTTGTAGTTTTGGAGTGTCAGAGTTTTGGAGTGTTGGAGTTGTGGAGCTTTGGAGTTTTGGAGTTTTTGAGTTTGAGTTTTGGATTTTGACACTTTTGGAGTTTCGGAGTTTCGGAGTTTCGGAGCTTCGGAGTTTCGGAGTTTTGGAGTTTCAGAGTTTTGGAGGTTCAGGGTTGTGGAGTTTCGGAATTTTTGAGTTTTGGAGTTTCGGAGTTTTGGAGTTTTGGAGTTTCGGAGTTTCGGAGTTTTGGAGTTTCAGAGTTTTGGAGGTTCAGGGTTGTGGAATTTCGGAATTTTTGAGTATTGGAGTTTCGGAGTTTCGGAGTTTTGGAGAATTGCAGTTTTGGAATTTTTGGAGTTTCGAATTTTCAGAGTTTCGAATTTTTGGAGTTTTGGAGTTTCGGAGTTTCGGAGTTTTGGAGTTTCAGAGTTTTCGAGGTTCAGGGTTGTGGAATTTCGGAATTTTTGAGTTTTGGAGTTTTGGAGTTCCGGAGTTTCGGAGTTTTGGATTTTTGCAGTTTCGGAGTTTTGGAGTTTTGGAGTTTCGGAGTTTTGGAGTTTCAGAGTTTTCGAGGTTCAGGGTTGTGGAGTTTCGGAATTTTTGAGTTTTGGAGTTTCGGAGTTTTGGAGTTTTGGTGTTTTGGAGTTTCGAATTTTCAGAGTTTCGGATTTTTGGAGTTTTGGAGTTCCGGAGATTTGGAGTTTCACAGTTTTGGAGGTTCAGGGTTGTGGAGTTTCGGAATTTTTGAGTTTTGGAGTTTCGGAGTTTTGGAGTTTTGGAGTTTCGGAGGTTCGGAGTTTCAGAGTTTTCGAGGTTCAGGGTTGTGGAGTTTCGGAATTTTTGAGTTTTGGAGTTTTGTAGTTTCGGAGCTTTGGAGTATTGCAGTTTTGGAATTTTGGAGTTTTGGAGTTTCGAATTTTCAGAGTTTCGGATTTTTGGAGTTTTGGAGTTTCAGAGAATTGGAGTTTTAACGTTTTCGAGATTCGGAATCTTGGAGTTTCGGAATTTTGTAGTTTTGTAGTTTTGGAGTGTCGGAGTTTTGGAGTGTTGGAGTTTTGGAGCTTTGGAGCTTTGGAGTTTGGGAGTTTTTGAGTTTTTGAGTTTTGGATTTTTGCACTTTTTGAAATTTGGAGTTTTGGAGTTTTGGAGTTTCGGAGTTTCGGAGTTTTGGAGTTTCAGAGTTTTGGAGGTTCAGGGTCGTGGAGTTTCGGAATTTTTGAGTTTTGGAGTTTCGGAGTTTCGGAGTTTTGGAGCATTGCAGTTTTGGAGTTCTGGAGTTTTGGAGTTTGGAATTTTCAGAGTTTCGGATTTTTGGAGTTTTGGAGTTTCGAAGATTTGGAGTTTTGAACTTTTGGAGATTCGGGGTTTTGGAGTTTCGGAATTTTGTAGTTTTGCAGTTTTGGAATGTCGGAGGTTTGGAGTGTTGGAGTTTTGGAGTTTTGGAGTTCTGGAGCTTTGGAGTTTTGGAGTTTTTGAGTTTTGGAGTTTTGGATTTTTGCACTTTTGGAGTTTTGGAGTTTCAGAGTTTTGGAGGTTCAGGGTTGTGGAGTTTCGGAATTTTTGAGTTTTGGAGTTTCGGAGTTTTGGAGAATTGCAGTTCTGGAGTTTTGGGGTTTTGGAGTTTCGAATTTTCAGAGTTTCGGATTTTTGGAGTTTTGGAGTTTCGGAGTTTCGGAGTTTTGGAGTTTCAGAGTTTTCGAGGTTCAGGGTTGTGGAGTTTCGGAATTTTTGAGTTTTGGAGTTTCGGAGTTTCGGAGTTTTGGAGTTTCGAATTTTCAGTTCCGGATTTTTGAAGTTTTGGAGTTTCGGAGATTTGGAGTTTTGGCGTTTTGGAGATTCGAAATCTTGGAGTTTCGGAATTTTGTAGTTTTGTAGTTTTGGAGTGTCAGAGTTTTGGAGTGTTGGAGTTATGGAGCTTTGGAGTTTTGGAGTTTTTGAGTTTTGGAGTTTTGGATTTTTGCACTTTTGGAGTTTTGGAGTTTTGGAGTTTCGGAGTTTCGGAGTTTCGGAGTTTTGGAGTTTCAGAGTTTTGGAGGTTCAGGGTTGTGGAGTTTCGGAATTTTTGAGTTTTGGAGTTTCGGAGTTTCGGAGTTTTGGAGTTTTGGAGTTTCGAATTTTCAGTTTCGGATTTTTGGAGTTTTGGAGTTTCGGAGATTTGGAGTTTTGGCGTTTTGGAGATTCGGAATCTTGGAGTTTCGGAATTTTGTAGTTTTGTAGTTTTGGAGTGTCAGAGTTCTGGAGTGTTGGAGCTTTGAGTTTTGGAGTTTTTGAGTTTTGGAGTTTTGGATTTTTGCACTTTTGGAGTTTTGGAGTTTTGGAGTTTCGGAGTTTCGGAGTTTCGGAGTTTTGGAGTTTCAGAGTTTTGGAGGTTCAGGGTTGTGGAGTTTCGGAATTTTTGAGTTTTGGAGTTTCGGAGTTTCGGAGTTTTGGAGTTTTGGAGTTTCGAATTTTCAGTTTCGGATTTTTGGAGTTTTGGAGTATCGGAGATTTGGAGTTTTGGCGTTTTGGAGATTCGGAATCTTGGAGTTTCGGAATTTTGTAGTTTTTTAGTTTTGGAGTGTCAGAGTTCTGGAGTGATGGAGCTTTGAGTTTTGGAGTTTTGGAGTTTTTGAGTTTTGGAGTTTTGGATTTTTGCACTTTTGGAGTTTTGGAATTTTGGATTTTCGGAGTTTCGGAGTTTCGGAGTTTTGGAGTTTCAGAGTTTTGGAGGTTCAGGGTTGTGGAGTTTCGGAATTTTTGAGTTTTGGAGTTTCGGAGTTTCGGAGTTTTGGAGTTTTGGAGTTTCGAATTTTCAGTTTCGGATTTTTGGAGTTTTGGAGTTTCGGAGATTTGGAGTTTTGGCGTTTTCGAGATTCGGAATCTTGGAGTTTCGGAATTTTGTAGTTTTGTAGTTTTGGAGTGTCAGAGTTTTGGAGTGTTGGAGTTTTGGAGCTTTGGAGTTTTGGAGTTTTTGAGTTTTTGAGTTTTGGATTTTGACACTTTTGGAGTTTTGGAGTTTTGGAGTTTCGGAGTTTCGGAGTTTCGGAGCTTCGGAGTTTCGGAGTTTTGGAGTTTCAGAGTTTTGGAGGTTCAGGGTTGTGGAGTTTCGGAATTTTTGAGTTTTGGAGTTTCGGAGTTTTGGAGTTTTGGAGTTTTGGAGTTTCGGAGTTTTGGAGTTTCAGAGTTTTGGAGGTTCAGGGTTGTGGAGTTTCGGAATTTTTGAGTATTGGAGTTCTGGAGTTTCGGAGTTTTGGAGAATTGCAGTTTTGGAATTTTTGTAGTTTCGAATTTTCAGAGTTTCGCATTTTTGGAGTTTTGGAGTTTCGGAGTTTCGGAGTTTTGGAGTTTCAGAGTTTTCGAGGTTCAGGGTTGTGGAGTTTCGGAATTTTTGAGTTTTGGAGTTTCGGAGTTTCGGAGTTTTGGAGTTTTGGAGTTTCAGAGTTTTGGAGGTTCAGGGTTGTGGAGTTTCGGAATTTTTGAGTTTTGGAGTTTCGGAGTTTCGGAGTTTTGGAGTTTTGGAGTTTCAGAGTTTTGGAGGTTCAGGGTTGTGGAGTTTCGGAATTTTTGTGTTTTGGAGTTTCGGAGTTTCGGAGCTTTGGAGTATTGCAGTTTTGGAATCTTGGAGTTTCGGAATTTTGAGTTTTGTAGTTTTGGAGTGTCGGAGTTTTGGAGTGTTGGAGTTTTGGAGCTTTGGAGCTTTGGAGTTTGGGAGTTTTTGAGTTTTTGAGTTTTGGATTTTTGCACTTTTTGAAATTTGGAGTTTTGGAGTTTTGGAGTTTCGGAGTTTCGGAGTTTTGGAGTTTCAGAGTTTTGGAGGTTCAGGCTTGTGGAGTTTCGGAATTTTTGAGTTTTGGAGTTTCGGAGTTTCGGAGTTTTGGAGCATTGCAGTTTTGGAGTTCTGGAGTTTTGGAGTTTGGAATTTTCAGAGTTTCGGATTTTTGGAGTTTTGGAGTTTCGGAGATTTGGAGTTTTGGCCTTTTGGAGATTCGGGGTCTTGGAGTTTCGGAATTTTGTAGTTTTGCAGTTTTGGAATGTCGGAGGTTTGGAGTGTTGGAGTTTTGGAGTTTTGGAGTTCTGGAGCTTTGGAGTTTTGGAGTTTTTGAGTTTTGGAGTTTTGGATTTTTGCACTTTTGGAGTTTTGGAGTTTCAGAGTTTTGGAGGTTCAGGGTTGTGGAGTTTCGGAATTTTTGAGTTTTGGAGTTTCGGAGTTTTGGAGTTTTGGAGTTTTGGAGTTTCGGAGTTTTGGAGTTTCAGAGTTTTGGAGGTTCAGGGTTGTGGAGTTTCGTAATTTTTGAGTATTGGAGTTCCGGAGTTTCGGAGTTTTGGAGTTTCAGAGTTTCAGAGTTCTGGAGGTTCAGGGTTGTGGAGTGTCGGAATTTTTGAGTTTTGGAGTTTCGGAGTTTTGGAGTTTTGCGGTTTTGGAGTTTTGGAGTTTCGAATTTTCAGTTTCGGATTTTTGGAGTTTTGGAGTTTTCGAGATTTGGAGTTTCGGCGTTTTGGAGATTCGGAGTCCTGGAGTGTTGGAATTTTGTAGTTTTGTAGTTTTCGAGTGTTGGAGTTTTGGAGTGTTGGAGTTTTGGAGCTTTGGAGTTTTGGAGTTTTTGAGTTTTTTAGTTTTGGATTTTTGCACTTTTGGAGTTTGGGAGTTTTGGAGTTTCGGAGTTTTGGAGAATTGCAGTTTTGGAGTTTTGGGGTTTTGGAGTTTCGAATTTTCAGAGTTTCGGATTTTTGGAGTTTTGGAGTTTCGGAGATTTGGAGTTTTGGCGTTTTCGAGATTCGGAATCTTGGAGTTTCGGAATTTTGTAGTTTTGTAGTTTTGGAGTGTCAGAGTTTTGGAGTGTTGGAGTTTTGGAGCTTTGGAGTTTTGGAGTTTTTGAGTTTTTGAGTTTTGGATTTTGACACTTTTGGAGTTTTGGAGTTTTGGAGTTTCGGAGTTTCGGAGTTTCGGAGTTTCGGAGTTTTGGAGTTTCAGAGTTTTGGAGGTTCAGGGTTGTGGAGTTTCGGAATTTTTGAGTTTTGGAGTTTTGGAGTTTTGGAGTTTCAGAGTTTTGGAGGTTCAGGGTTGTGGAGTTTCGGAATTTTTGAGTATTGGAGTTCCGGAGTTTCGGAGTTTTGGAGAATTGCAGTTTTGGAATTTTTGTAGTTTCGAATTTTCAGAGTTTCGGATTTTTGGAGTTTTGGAGTTTCGGAATTTTGCAGTTTTGTAGTTTTGGAGTGTCGGAGTTTTGGAGTGTTGGAGTTTTGGAGTTTCGGAGTTTCGGAGTTTCGGAGTTTTGGAGTTTCAGAGTTTCAGAGTTCTGGAGGTTCAGGGTTGTGGAGTTTCGGAATTTTTGAGTTTTGGAGTTTCGGAGTTTCGGAGTTTTGGAGTTTTGCGGTTTTGGAGTTTTGGAGTTTCGAATTTTCAGTTTCGGATTTTTGGAGTTTTGGAGTTTTCGAGATTTGGAGTTTCGGCGTTTTGGAGATTCGGAGTCTTGGAGTGTCGGAATTTTGTAGTTTTGTAGTTTTGGAGTGTCGGAGTTTTGGAGTGTTGGAGGTTTGGAGCTTTGGAGTTTTGGAGTTTTTGAGTTTTTTAGTTTTGGATTTTTGAACTTTTGGAGTTTTGGAGTTTTGGAGTTTCGGAGTTTCGGAGTTTTGGAGTTTCAGAGTTTTGGAGGTTCAGGGTTGTGGAGTTTTGGAATTTTTGAGTTTTGGAGTTTCGGAGTTTCGGAGTTTTGGAGAATTGCAGTTTTGGAGTTTTGGGGTTTTGGAGTTTCGAATTTTCAGAGTTTCGGATTTTTGGAGTTTTGGAGTTTCGGAGTTTCGGAGTTTTGGAGTTTCAGAGTTTTCGAGGTTCAGGGTTGTGGAGTTTCGGAATTTTTGAGTTTTGGAGTTTCGGAGTTTCGGAGTTTTGGAGATTTGGAGTTTCGAATTTTCAGTTTCGGATTTTTGGAGTTTTGGAGTTTCGGAGATTTGGAGTTTTGGCGTTTTGGAGATTCGGAATCTTGGAGTTTCGGAATTTTGTAGTTTTGTAGTTTTGGAGTGTCAGAGTTCTGGAGTGTTGGAGCTTTAGAGTTTTGGAGTTTATGAGTTTTTGAGTTTTGGATTTTTGCACTTTTGGAGTTTTGGAGTTTTGGAGTTTTGGAGTTTCGGAGTTTCGGAGTTTTGGAGTTTCAGAGTTTTGGAGGTTCAGGGTTGTGGAGTTTCGGAATTTTTGAGTATTGGAGTTCCGGAGTTTCGGAGTTTTGGAGAATTGCAGTTTTGGAATTTTTGTAGTTTTGAATTTTCAGAGTTTCGGATTTTTGGAGTTTTGGAGTTTCGGAGTTTCGGAGTTTTGAAGTTTCAGACTTTTCGAGGTTCAGGGTTGTGGAATTTCGGAATTTTTGAGTTTTGGAGTTTCGGAGTTCCGGAGTTTCGGAGTTTTGGAGTTTTGCAGTTTCGGAGTTTTGGAGTTTTGGAGTTTGCGGAGTTTTGGAGTTTCAGAGTTTTCGAGGTTCAGGGTTGTGGAGTTTCGGAATTTTTGAGTTTTGGAGTTTCGGAGTTTTGGAGTTTTGGTGTTTTGGAGTTTCGAATTTTAAGAGTGTCGGATTTTTGGAGTTTTGGAGTTCCGGAGATTTGGAGTTTCAGAGTTTTGGATGTTCACGGTTGTGGAGTTTCGGAATTTTTGAGTTTTGGAGTTTCGGAGTTTTGGAGTTTCATAGTTTTCGAGGTTCAGGGTTGTGGAGTTTCGGAATTTTTGAGTTTCGGAGTTTCGGAGTTTTGGAGTTTTGGAGTTTCGAATTTTCAGTTTCGGATTTTTGGAGTTTTGGAGTTTCGGAGATTTGGAGTTTTGGCGTTTTGGAGATTCGGAATCTTGGAGTTTCGGAATTTTGTAGTTTTGTAGTTTTCGAGTGTCGGAGTTTTGGAGTGTTGGAGTTTTGGAGGTTTGGAGTTTTGGAGTTTTTGAGTTTTAGAGTTTTGGATTTTTGCACTTTTGGAGTTTTAGAGTTTCAGAGTTTTGGAGGTTCAGGGTTGTGGAGTTTCGGAATTTTTGAGTTTTGGAGTTTCGGAGTTTCGGAGGTTTGGAGTATTGCAGTTTTGGAGTTTTGGAGTTTCAGAGATTTGGAGTTTTGGCGTTTTGGAGATTCGGAATCTTGGAGTTTCGGAATTTTGTAGTTTTGTAGTTTTGGAGTGTTGGAGCTTTGGAGTTTTGGAGTTTATGAGTTTTTGAGTTTTGGATTTTTGCACTTTTGGAGTTTTGGAGTTTTGGAGTTTTGGAGTTTCGGAGTTTCGGAGTTTTGGAGTTTCAGAGTTTTCGAGGTTCAGGGTTGTGGAATTCCGGAATTTTTGAGTATTGGAGTTTCGGAGTTTCGGAGTTTTGGAGAATTGCAGTTTTGGAATTTTTGTAGTTTCGAATTTTCAGAGTTTCGGATTTTTGGAGTTTTGGAGTTTCAGACTTTTCGAGGTTCAGGGTTGTGGAATTTCGGAATTTTTGAGTTTTGGAGTTTCGGAGTTCCGGAGTTTCGGAGTTTTGGAGTTTTGCAGTTTCGGAGTTTTGGAGTTTTGGAGTTTCAGAGTTTTGGAGTTTCAGAGTTTTCGAGGTTCAGGGTTGTGGAGTTTCGGAATTTTTGAGTTTTGGAGTTTCGGAGTTTTGGAGTTTTGGTGTTTTGGAGTTTCGAATTTTCAGAGTTTCGGATTTTTGGAGTTTTGGAGTTCCGGAGATTTGGAGTTTCAGAGTTTTGGAGGTTCAGGGTTGTGGAGTTTCGGAATTTTGTAGTTTTGTAGTTTTGGAGTGTTGGAGTTTTGGAGCTTTGGAGTTTTGGAGTTTTTGAGTTTTTTAGTTTTGGATTTTTGCACTTTTGGAGTTTTGGAGTTTCGGAGTTTCGGAGTTTTGGAGTTTCAGAGTTTTCGAGGTTCAGGGTTGTGGAGTTTCGGAATTTTTTAGTTTTGGAGTTTCGGAGTTTTGGAGTTTCGAATTTTCAGTTTCGGATTTTTGGAGTTTTGGAGTTTCGGAGATTTGGAGTTTTGGCGTTTTGGAGATTCGGAATCTTGGAGTTTCGGAATTTTGTAGTTTTGTAGTTTTGGAGTGTCAGAGTTCTGGAGTGTTGGAGCTTTGAGTTTTGGAGTTTATGAGTTTCTGAGTTTTGGATTTTTGCACTTTTGGAGTTTTGGAGTTTCGGAGTTTCGGAGTTTTGGAGTTTCAGAGTTTTGGAGGTTCAGGGTTGTGGAGTTTCGGAATTTTTGAGTTTTGGAGTTTCGGAGTTTCGGTGTTTTGGAGTTTCAGACTTTTCGAGGTTCAGGGTTGTGGAATTTCGGAATTTTTGAGTTTTGGAGTTTCGGAGTTCCGGAGTTCCGGAGTTCCGGAGTTTTGGAGTTTCAGAGTTTTCGAGGTTCAGGGTTGTGGAGTTTCGGAATTTTTGAGTTTTGGAGTTTCGGAGTTTTGGAGTTTTGGTGTTTTGGAGTTTCGAGTTTTCAGAGTTTCGGATTTTTGGAGTTTTGGAGTTCCGGAGATTTGGAGTTTCAGAGTTTTGGAGGTTTGGAATCTTGGAGTTTCGGAATTTTGTAGTTTTGTAGTTTTGGAGTGTCAGAGTTTTGGAGTGTTGGAGTTTTGGAGCTTTGGAGTTTTTGAGTTTTTGAGTTTGAGTTTTGGATTTTGACACTTTTGGAGTTTCGGAGTTTCGGAGTTTCGGAGCTTCGGAGTTTCGGAGTTTTGGAGTTTCAGAGTTTTGGAGGTTCAGGGTTGTGGAGTTTCGGAATTTTTGAGTTTTGGAGTTTCGGAGTTTTGGAGTTTTGGAGTTTCGGAGTTTCGGAGTTTTGGAGTTTCAGAGTTTTGGAGGTTCAGGGCTGTGGAATTTCGGAATTTTTGAGTATTGGAGTTTCGGAGTTTCGGAGTTTTGGAGAATTGCAGTTTTGGAATTTTTGGAGTTTCGAATTTTCAGAGTTTCGAATTTTTGGAGTTTTGGAGTTTCGGAGTTTCGGAGTTTTGGAGTTTCAGAGTTTTCGAGGTTCAGGGTTGTGGAATTTCGGAATTTTTGAGTTTTGGAGTTTTGGAGTTCCGGAGTTTCGGAGTTTTGGAGTTTTGCAGTTTCGGAGTTTTGGAGTTTTGGAGTTTCGGAGTTTTGGAGTTTCAGAGTTTTCGAGGTTCAGGGTTGTGGAGTTTCGGAATTTTTGAGTTTTGGAGTTTCGGAGTTTTGGAGTTTTGGTGTTTTGGAGTTTCGAATTTTCAGAGTTTCGGATTTTTGGAGTTTTGGAGTTCCGGAGATTTGGAGTTTCACAGTTTTGGAGGTTCAGGGTTGTGGAGTTTCGGAATTTTTGAGTTTTGGAGTTTCGGAGTTTTGGAGTTTTGGAGTTTCGGAGGTTCGGAGTTTCAGAGTTTTCGAGGTTCAGGGTTGTGGAGTTTCGGAATTTTTGAGTTTTGGAGTTTTGGAGTTTCGGAGCTTTGGAGTATTGCAGTTTTGGAATTTTGGAGTTTTGGAGTTTCGAATTTTCAGAGTTTCGGATTTTTGGAGTTTTGGAGTTTCAGAGAATTGGAGTTTTAACGTTTTCGAGATTCGGAATCTTGGAGTTTCGGAATTTTGTAGTTTTGTAGTTTTGGAGTGTCGGAGTTTTGGAGTGTTGGAGTTTTGGAGCTTTGGAGCTTTGGAGTTTGGGAGTTTTTGAGTTTTTGAGTTTTGGATTTTTGCACTTTTTGAAATTTGGAGTTTTGGAGTTTTGGAGTTTCGGAGTTTCGGAGTTTTGGAGTTTCAGAGTTTTGGAGGTTCAGGGTCGTGGAGTTTCGGAATTTTTGAGTTTTGGAGTTTCGGAGTTTCGGAGTTTTGGAGCATTGCAGTTTTGGAGTTCTGGAGTTTTGGAGTTTGGAATTTTCAGAGTTTCGGATTTTTGGAGTTTTGGAGTTTCGAAGATTTGGAGTTTTGAACTTTTGGAGATTCGGGGTTTTGGAGTTTCGGAATTTTGTAGTTTTGCAGTTTTGGAATGTCGGAGGTTTGGAGTGTTGGAGTTTTGGAGTTTTGGAGTTCTGGAGCTTTGGAGTTTTGGAGTTTTTGAGTTTTGGAGTTTTGGATTTTTGCACTTTTGGAGTTTTGGAGTTTCAGAGTTTTGGAGGTTCAGGGTTGTGGAGTTTCGGAATTTTTGAGTTTTGGAGTTTCGGAGTTTTGGAGAATTGCAGTTCTGGAGTTTTGGGGTTTTGGAGTTTCGAATTTTCAGAGTTTCGGATTTTTGGAGTTTTGGAGTTTCGGAGTTTCGGAGTTTTGGAGTTTCAGAGTTTTCGAGGTTCAGGGTTGTGGAGTTTCGGAATTTTTGAGTTTTGGAGTTTCGGAGTTTCGGAGTTTTGGAGTTTCGAATTTTCAGTTCCGGATTTTTGAAGTTTTGGAGTTTCGGAGATTTGGAGTTTTGGCGTTTTGGAGATTCGAAATCTTGGAGTTTCGGAATTTTGTAGTTTTGTAGTTTTGGAGTGTCAGAGTTTTGGAGTGTTGGAGTTATGGAGCTTTGGAGTTTTGGAGTTTTTGAGTTTTGGAGTTTTGGATTTTTGCACTTTTGGAGTTTTGGAGTTTTGGAGTTTCGGAGTTTCGGAGTTTCGGAGTTTTGGAGTTTCAGAGTTTTGGAGGTTCAGGGTTGTGGAGTTTCGGAATTTTTGAGTTTTGGAGTTTCGGAGTTTCGGAGTTTTGGAGTTTTGGAGTTTCGAATTTTCAGTTTCGGATTTTTGGAGTTTTGGAGTTTCGGAGATTTGGAGTTTTGGCGTTTTGGAGATTCGGAATCTTGGAGTTTCGGAATTTTGTAGTTTTGTAGTTTTGGAGTGTCAGAGTTCTGGAGTGTTGGAGCTTTGAGTTTTGGAGTTTTTGAGTTTTGGAGTTTTGGATTTTTGCACTTTTGGAGTTTTGGAGTTTTGGAGTTTCGGAGTTTCGGAGTTTCGGAGTTTTGGAGTTTCAGAGTTTTGGAGGTTCAGGGTTGTGGAGTTTCGGAATTTTTGAGTTTTGGAGTTTCGGAGTTTCGGAGTTTTGGAGTTTTGGAGTTTCGAATTTTCAGTTTCGGATTTTTGGAGTTTTGGAGTTTCGGAGATTTGGAGTTTTGGCGTTTTGGAGATTCGGAATCTTGGAGTTTCGGAATTTTGTAGTTTTTTAGTTTTGGAGTGTCAGAGTTCTGGAGTGTTGGAGCTTTGAGTTTTGGAGTTTTGGAGTTTTTGAGTTTTGGAGTTTTGGATTTTTGCACTTTTGGAGTTTTGGAATTTTGGATTTTCGGAGTTTCGGAGTTTCGGAGTTTTGGAGTTTCAGAGTTTTGGAGGTTCAGGGTTGTGGAGTTTCGGAATTTTTGAGTTTTGGAGTTTCGGAGTTTCGGAGTTTTGGAGTTTTGGAGTTTCGAATTTTCAGTTTCGGATTTTTGGAGTTTTGGAGTTTCGGAGATTTGGAGTTTTGGCGTTTTCGAGATTCGGAATCTTGGAGTTTCGGAATTTTGTAGTTTTGTAGTTTTGGAGTGTCAGAGTTTTGGAGTGTTGGAGTTTTGGAGCTTTGGAGTTTTGGAGTTTTTGAGTTTTTGAGTTTTGGATTTTGACACTTTTGGAGTTTTGGAGTTTTGGAGTTTCGGAGTTTCGGAGTTTCGGAGCTTCGGAGTTTCGGAGTTTTGGAGTTTCAGAGTTTTGGAGGTTCAGGGTTGTGGAGTTTCGGAATTTTTGAGTTTTGGAGTTTCGGAGTTTTGGAGTTTTGGAGTTTTGGAGTTTCGGAGTTTTGGAGTTTCAGAGTTTTGGAGGTTCAGGGTTGTGGAGTTTCGGAATTTTTGAGTATTGGAGTTCCGGAGTTTCGGAGTTTTGGAGAATTGCAGTTTTGGAATTTTTGTAGTTTCGAATTTTCAGAGTTTCGGATTTTTGGAGTTTTGGAGTTTCGGAGTTTCGGAGTTTTGGAGTTTCAGAGTTTTCGAGGTTCAGGGTTGTGGAGTTTCGGAATTTTTGAGTTTTGGAGTTTCGGAGTTTCGGAGTTTTGGAGTTTTGGAGTTTCAGAGTTTTGGAGGTTCAGGGTTGTGGAGTTTCGGAATTTTTGAGTTTTGGAGTTTCGGAGTTTCGGAGTTTTGGAGTTTTGGAGTTTCAGAGTTTTGGAGGTTCAGGGTTGTGGAGTTTCGGAATTTTTGTGTTTTGGAGTTTCGGAGTTTCGGAGCTTTGGAGTATTGCAGTTTTGGAATCTTGGAGTTTCGGAATTTTGAGTTTTGTAGTTTTGGAGTGTCGGAGTTTTGGAGTGTTGGAGTTTTGGAGCTTTGGAGCTTTGGAGTTTGGGAGTTTTTGAGTTTTTGAGTTTTGGATTTTTGCACTTTTTGAAATTTGGAGTTTTGGAGTTTTGGAGTTTCGGAGTTTCGGAGTTTTGGAGTTTCAGAGTTTTGGAGGTTCAGGCTTGTGGAGTTTCGGAATTTTTGAGTTTTGGAGTTTCGGAGTTTCGGAGTTTTGGAGCATTGCAGTTTTGGAGTTCTGGAGTTTTGGAGTTTGGAATTTTCAGAGTTTCGGATTTTTGGAGTTTTGGAGTTTCGGAGATTTGGAGTTTTGGCCTTTTGGAGATTCGGGGTCTTGGAGTTTCGGAATTTTGTAGTTTTGCAGTTTTGGAATGTCGGAGGTTTGGAGTGTTGGAGTTTTGGAGTTTTGGAGTTCTGGAGCTTTGGAGTTTTGGAGTTTTTGAGTTTTGGAGTTTTGGATTTTTGCACTTTTGGAGTTTTGGAGTTTCAGAGTTTTGGAGGTTCAGGGTTGTGGAGTTTCGGAATTTTTGAGTTTTGGAGTTTCGGAGTTTTGGAGTTTTGGAGTTTTGGAGTTTCGGAGTTTTGGAGTTTCAGAGTTTTGGAGGTTCAGGGTTGTGGAGTTTCGTAATTTTTGAGTATTGGAGTTCCGGAGTTTCGGAGTTTTGGAGTTTCAGAGTTTCAGAGTTCTGGAGGTTCAGGGTTGTGGAGTGTCGGAATTTTTGAGTTTTGGAGTTTCGGAGTTTTGGAGTTTTGCGGTTTTGGAGTTTTGGAGTTTCGAATTTTCAGTTTCGGATTTTTGGAGTTTTGGAGTTTTCGAGATTTGGAGTTTCGGCGTTTTGGAGATTCGGAGTCCTGGAGTGTTGGAATTTTGTAGTTTTGTAGTTTTCGAGTGTTGGAGTTTTGGAGTGTTGGAGTTTTGGAGCTTTGGAGTTTTGGAGTTTTTGAGTTTTTTAGTTTTGGATTTTTGCACTTTTGGAGTTTGGGAGTTTTGGAGTTTCGGAGTTTTGGAGAATTGCAGTTTTGGAGTTTTGGGGTTTTGGAGTTTCGAATTTTCAGAGTTTCGGATTTTTGGAGTTTTGGAGTTTCGGAGATTTGGAGTTTTGGCGTTTTCGAGATTCGGAATCTTGGAGTTTCGGAATTTTGTAGTTTTGTAGTTTTGGAGTGTCAGAGTTTTGGAGTGTTGGAGTTTTGGAGCTTTGGAGTTTTGGAGTTTTTGAGTTTTTGAGTTTTGGATTTTGACACTTTTGGAGTTTTGGAGTTTTGGAGTTTCGGAGTTTCGGAGTTTCGGAGTTTCGGAGTTTTGGAGTTTCAGAGTTTTGGAGGTTCAGGGTTGTGGAGTTTCGGAATTTTTGAGTTTTGGAGTTTTGGAGTTTTGGAGTTTCAGAGTTTTGGAGGTTCAGGGTTGTGGAGTTTCGGAATTTTTGAGTATTGGAGTTCCGGAGTTTCGGAGTTTTGGAGAATTGCAGTTTTGGAATTTTTGTAGTTTCGAATTTTCAGAGTTTCGGATTTTTGGAGTTTTGGAGTTTCGGAATTTTGCAGTTTTGTAGTTTTGGAGTGTCGGAGTTTTGGAGTGTTGGAGTTTTGGAGTTTCGGAGTTTCGGAGTTTCGGAGTTTTGGAGTTTCAGAGTTTCAGAGTTCTGGAGGTTCAGGGTTGTGGAGTTTCGGAATTTTTGAGTTTTGGAGTTTCGGAGTTTCGGAGTTTTGGAGTTTTGCGGTTTTGGAGTTTTGGAGTTTCGAATTTTCAGTTTCGGATTTTTGGAGTTTTGGAGTTTTCGAGATTTGGAGTTTCGGCGTTTTGGAGATTCGGAGTCTTGGAGTGTCGGAATTTTGTAGTTTTGTAGTTTTGGAGTGTCGGAGTTTTGGAGTGTTGGAGGTTTGGAGCTTTGGAGTTTTGGAGTTTTTGAGTTTTTTAGTTTTGGATTTTTGAACTTTTGGAGTTTTGGAGTTTTGGAGTTTCGGAGTTTCGGAGTTTTGGAGTTTCAGAGTTTTGGAGGTTCAGGGTTGTGGAGTTTTGGAATTTTTGAGTTTTGGAGTTTCGGAGTTTCGGAGTTTTGGAGAATTGCAGTTTTGGAGTTTTGGGGTTTTGGAGTTTCGAATTTTCAGAGTTTCGGATTTTTGGAGTTTTGGAGTTTCGGAGTTTCGGAGTTTTGGAGTTTCAGAGTTTTCGAGGTTCAGGGTTGTGGAGTTTCGGAATTTTTGAGTTTTGGAGTTTCGGAGTTTCGGAGTTTTGGAGATTTGGAGTTTCGAATTTTCAGTTTCGGATTTTTGGAGTTTTGGAGTTTCGGAGATTTGGAGTTTTGGCGTTTTGGAGATTCGGAATCTTGGAGTTTCGGAATTTTGTAGTTTTGTAGTTTTGGAGTGTCAGAGTTCTGGAGTGTTGGAGCTTTAGAGTTTTGGAGTTTATGAGTTTTTGAGTTTTGGATTTTTGCACTTTTGGAGTTTTGGAGTTTTGGAGTTTTGGAGTTTCGGAGTTTCGGAGTTTTGGAGTTTCAGAGTTTTGGAGGTTCAGGGTTGTGGAGTTTCGGAATTTTTGAGTATTGGAGTTCCGGAGTTTCGGAGTTTTGGAGAATTGCAGTTTTGGAATTTTTGTAGTTTTGAATTTTCAGAGTTTCGGATTTTTGGAGTTTTGGAGTTTCGGAGTTTCGGAGTTTTGAAGTTTCAGACTTTTCGAGGTTCAGGGTTGTGGAATTTCGGAATTTTTGAGTTTTGGAGTTTCGGAGTTCCGGAGTTTCGGAGTTTTGGAGTTTTGCAGTTTCGGAGTTTTGGAGTTTTGGAGTTTGCGGAGTTTTGGAGTTTCAGAGTTTTCGAGGTTCAGGGTTGTGGAGTTTCGGAATTTTTGAGTTTTGGAGTTTCGGAGTTTTGGAGTTTTGGTGTTTTGGAGTTTCGAATTTTAAGAGTGTCGGATTTTTGGAGTTTTGGAGTTCCGGAGATTTGGAGTTTCAGAGTTTTGGATGTTCACGGTTGTGGAGTTTCGGAATTTTTGAGTTTTGGAGTTTCGGAGTTTTGGAGTTTCATAGTTTTCGAGGTTCAGGGTTGTGGAGTTTCGGAATTTTTGAGTTTCGGAGTTTCGGAGTTTTGGAGTTTTGGAGTTTCGAATTTTCAGTTTCGGATTTTTGGAGTTTTGGAGTTTCGGAGATTTGGAGTTTTGGCGTTTTGGAGATTCGGAATCTTGGAGTTTCGGAATTTTGTAGTTTTGTAGTTTTCGAGTGTCGGAGTTTTGGAGTGTTGGAGTTTTGGAGGTTTGGAGTTTTGGAGTTTTTGAGTTTTAGAGTTTTGGATTTTTGCACTTTTGGAGTTTTGGAGTTTCAGAGTTTTGGAGGTTCAGGGTTGTGGAGTTTCGGAATTTTTGAGTTTTGGAGTTTCGGAGTTTCGGAGGTTTGGAGTATTGCAGTTTTGGAGTTTTGGAGTTTCAGAGATTTGGAGTTTTGGCGTTTTGGAGATTCGGAATCTTGGAGTTTCGGAATTTTGTAGTTTTGTAGTTTTGGAGTGTTGGAGCTTTGGAGTTTTGGAGTTTATGAGTTTTTGAGTTTTGGATTTTTGCACTTTTGGAGTTTTGGAGTTTTGGAGTTTTGGAGTTTCGGAGTTTCGGAGTTTTGGAGTTTCAGAGTTTTCGAGGTTCAGGGTTGTGGAATTTCGGAATTTTTGAGTTTTGGAGTTTCGGAGTTCCGGAGTTTCGGAGTTTTGGAGTTTTGCAGTTTCGGAGTTTTGGAGTTTTGGAGTTTCAGAGTTTTGGAGTTTCAGAGTTTTCGAGGTTCAGGGTTGTGGAGTTTCGGAATTTTTGAGTTTTGGAGTTTCGGAGTTTTGGAGTTTTGGTGTTTTGGAGTTTCGAATTTTCAGAGTTTCGGATTTTTGGAGTTTTGGAGTTCCGGAGATTTGGAGTTTCAGAGTTTTGGAGGTTCAGGGTTGTGGAGTTTCGGAATTTTGTAGTTTTGTAGTTTTGGAGTGTTGGAGTTTTGGAGTGTTGGAGTTTTGGAGCTTTGGAGTTTTGGAGTTTTTGAGTTTTTTAGTTTTGGATTTTTGCACTTTTGGAGTTTTGGAGTTTCGGAGTTTCGGAGTTTTGGAGTTTCAGAGTTTTCGAGGTTCAGGGTTGTGGAGTTTCGGAATTTTTTAGTTTTGGAGTTTCGGAGTTTTGGAGTTTCGAATTTTCAGTTTCGGATTTTTGGAGTTTTGGAGTTTCGGAGATTTGGAGTTTTGGCGTTTTGGAGATTCGGAATCTTGGAGTTTCGGAATTTTGTAGTTTTGTAGTTTTGGAGTGTCAGAGTTCTGGAGTGTTGGAGCTTTGAGTTTTGGAGTTTATGAGTTTCTGAGTTTTGGATTTTTGCACTTTTGGAGTTTTGGAGTTTCGGAGTTTCGGAGTTTTGGAGTTTCAGAGTTTTGGAGGTTCAGGGTTGTGGAGTTTCGGAATTTTTGAGTTTTGGAGTTTCGGAGTTTCGGTGTTTTGGAGTTTCAGACTTTTCGAGGTTCAGGGTTGTGGAATTTCGGAATTTTTGAGTTTTGGAGTTTCGGAGTTCCGGAGTTCCGGAGTTCCGGAGTTTTGGAGTTTCAGAGTTTTCGAGGTTCAGGGTTGTGGAGTTTCGGAATTTTTGAGTTTTGGAGTTTCGGAGTTTTGGAGTTTTGGTGTTTTGGAGTTTCGAGTTTTCAGAGTTTCGGATTTTTGGAGTTTTGGAGTTCCGGAGATTTGGAGTTTCAGAGTTTTGGAGGTTTGGAATCTTGGAGTTTCGGAATTTTGTAGTTTTGTAGTTTTGGAGTGTCAGAGTTTTGGAGTGTTGGAGTTTTGGAGCTTTGGAGTTTTTGAGTTTTTGAGTTTTTGAGTTTTGGATTTTTGCACTTTTGGAGTTTTGGAGTTTTGGAGTTTCGGAGTTTTGGAGTTTTGGAGTTTCAGAGTTTTGGAGGTTCAGGGTTGTGGAGTTTCGGAATTTTTGAGTTTTGGAGTTTCGGAGTTTTGGAGAATTGCAGTTTTGGAGTTTTGGGGTTTTGGAGTTTCGAATTTTCAGTTTCGGATTTTTGGAGTTTCGGAGTTTCGGAGTTTTGGAGTTTCAGAGTTTTCGACGTTCAGGGTTGTGGAGTTTCGGAATTTTTGAGTTTTGGAGTTTCGGAGTTTCGGAGTTTCGGAGTTTGGGATTTTTGGAGTTTTGGAGTTTCGGAGATTTGGAGTTTTGGCATTTTGGAGATTCGGAATCTTGGAGTTTCGGAATTTTGTAGTTTTGTAGTTTTGGAGTGTCGGAGTTTTGGAGTGTTGGAGTTTTGGAGCTTTGGAGTTTTGGAGTTTTTGAGTTTTGGAGTTTTGGAGTTTTGGAGTTTTGGATTTTTGCACTTTTGGAGTTTTGGAGTTTCTGAGTTTTGGAGTTTCAGAGTTTTGGAGGTTCAGGGTTGTGGAGTTTCGGAATTTTTGAGTTTTGGAGTTTCGGAGTTTCGGAGTTTTGGAGTATTGCAGTTTTGGAATTTTGGAGTTTTGGAGTTTCGAATTTTCAGAGTTTCGGATTTTTGGAGTTTTGGAGTTTCGGAGATTTGGAGTTTTGGCGTTTTCGAGATTCGGAATCTTGGAGTTTCGGAATTTTGTAGTTTTGTAGTTTTGGAGTGTCAGAGTTTTGGAGTGTTGGAGTTTTGGAGCTTTGGAGTTTTGGAGTTTTTGAGTTTTTGAGTTTTGGATTTTGACACTTTTGGAGTTTCGGAGTTTTGGAGTATAGGAGTTTTGGAGTTTCGGAGTTTTGGAGTTTCAGAGTTTTGGAGGTTCAGGGTTGTGGAGTTTCGGAATTTTTGAGTATTGGAGTTCCGGAGTTTCGGAGTTTTGGAGAATTGCAGTTTTGGAATTTTTGTAGTTTCGAATTTGCAGAGTTTCGGATTTTTGGAGTTTTGGAGTTTCGGAGTTTCGGAGTTTTGGAGTTTCAGACTTTTCGAGGTTCAGGGTTGTGGAATTTCGGAATTTTTGAGTTTTGGAGTTTCGGAGTTCCGGAGTTTCGGAGTTTTGGAGTTTTGCAGTTTCGGAGTTTTGGAGTTTTGGAGTTTCAGAGTTTTGGAGTTTCAGAGTTTTCGAGGTTCAGGGTTGTGGAGTTTCGGAATTTTTGAGTTTTGGAGTTTCGGAGTTTTGGAGTTTTGGTGTTTTGGAGTTTCGAATTTTCAGAGTTTCGGATTTTTGGAGTTTGGAGTTCCGGAGATTTGGAGTTTCAGAGTTTTGGAGGTTCAGGGTTGTGGAGTTTCGGAATTTTGTAGTTTTGTAGTTTTGGAGTGTGTGAGTTTTGGAGTGTTGGAGTTTTGGAGCTTTGGAGTTTTGGAGTTTTTGAGTTTTTTAGTTTTGGATTTTTGCACTTTTGGAGTTTTGGAGTTTCGGAGTTTCGGAGTTTTGGAGTTTCAGAGTTTTCGAGGTTCAGGGTTGTGGAGTTTCGGAATTTTTGAGTTTTGGAGTTTCGGAGTTTCGGAGTTTTGGAGTTTTGGAGTTTCGAATTTTCAGTTTCGGATTTTTGGAGTTTTGGAGTTTCGGAGATTTGGAGTTTTGGCGTTTGGGAGATTCGGAATCTTGGAGTTTCGGAATTTTGTAGTTTTGTAGTTTTGGAGTGTCAGAGTTCTGGAGTGTTGGAGCTTTGAGTTTTGGAGTTTATGAGTTTCTGAGTT
This sequence comes from Amblyomma mixtum, assembly GCF_055824585.1. Lineage (NCBI taxonomy): Eukaryota > Metazoa > Arthropoda > Arachnida > Ixodida > Ixodidae > Amblyomma > Amblyomma mixtum. Next base: position 116,523,392 of record NC_143012.1, on the reverse strand, counting down.
TTGGATTTTTGCACTTTTGGAGTTTTGGAGTTTCGGAGTTTCGGAGTTTTGGAGTTTCAGAGTTTTGGAGGTTCAGGGTTGTGGAGTTTCGGAATTTTTGAGTATTGGAGTTCCGGAGTTTCGGAGTTTTGGAGAATTGCAGTTTTGGAATTTTTGTAGTTTCGAATTTTCAGTTTCGGATTTTTGGAGTTTTGGAGTTTCGGAGTTGCGGTGTTTTGGAGTTTCAGACTTTTCGAGGTTCAGGGTTGTGGAATTTCGGAATTTTTGAGTTTTGGAGTTTCGGAGTTCCGGAGTTCCGGAGTTCCGGAGTTTTGGAGTTTCAGAGTTTTCGAGGTTCAGGGTTGTGGAGTTTCGGAATTTTTGAGTTTTGGAGTTTCGGAGTTTTGGAGTTTTGGTGTTTTGGAGTTTCGAGTTTTCAGAGTTTCGGATTTTTGGAGTTTTGGAGTTCCGGAGATTTGGAGTTTCAGAGTTTTGGAGGTTCGGAATCTTGGAGTTTCGGAATTTTGTAGTTTTGTAGTTTTGGAGTGTCAGAGTTTTGGAGTGTTGGAGTTTTGGAGCTTTGGAGTTTTTGAGTTTTTGAGTTTTGGATTTTTGCACTTTTGGAGTTGTGGAGTTTTGGAGTTTCGGAGTTTTGGAGTTTTGGAGTTTCAGAGTTTTGGAGGTTCAGGGTTGTGGAGTTTCGGAATTTTTGAGTTTTGGAGTTTCGGAGTTTTGGAGAATTGCAGTTTTGGAGTTTTGGGGTTTTGGAGTTTCGAATTTTCAGTTTCGGATTTTTGGAGTTTCGGAGTTTCGGAGTTTTGGAGTTTCAGAGTTTTCGACGTTCAGGGTTGTGGAGTTTCGGAATTTTTGAGTTTTGGAGTTTCGGAGTTTCGGAGTTTCGGAGTTTTGGAGTTTTGGAGTTTCGAATTTTCAGTTCCGGATTTTTGAAGTTTTGGAGTTTCGGAGATTTGGAGTTTTGGCGTTTTGGAGATTCGGAATCTTGGAGTTTCGGAATTTTGTAGTTTTGTAGTTTTGGAGTGTCAGAGTTTTGGAGTGTTGGAGTTATGGAGCTTTGGAGTTTTTGAGTTTTGGAGTTTTGGATTTTTGCACTTTTGGAGTTTTGGAGTTTCGGAGTTTCGGAGTTTTGGAGTTTCAGAGTTTTGGAGGTTCAGGGTTGTGGAGTTTCGGAATTTTTGAGTTTTGGAGTTTCGGAGTTTCGGAGTTTTGGAGTTTTGGAGTTTCGAATTTTCAGTTTCGGATTTTTGGAGTTTTGGAGTTTCGGAGATTTGGAGTTTTGGCATTTTGGAGATTCGGAATCTTGGAGTTTCGGAATTTTGTAGTTTTGTAGTTTTGGAGTGTCAGAGTTCTGGAGTGTTGGAGCTTTGAGTTTTGGAGTTTTGGAGTTTTTGAGTTTTGGAGTTTTGGATTTTTGCACTTTTGGAGTTTTGGAGTTTTGGAGATTCGGGGTCTTGGAGTTTCGGAATTTTGCAGTTTTGTAGTTTTGGAGTGTCGGAGTTTTGGATGTTGGAGTTTTGGAGTTTCGGAGTTTCGGAGTTTCGGAGTTTTGGAGTTTCAGAGTTCTGGAGGTTCAGGGTTGTGGAGTGTCGGAATTTTTGAGTTTTGGAGTTTTGGAGTTTTCGAGATTTGGAGTTTCGGCGTTTTGGAGATTCGGAGTCTTGGAGTGCCGGAATTTTGTAGTTTTGTAGTTTTGGAGTGTTGGAGTTTTGGAGTGTTGGAGTTTTGGAGCTTTGGAGTTTTGGAGTTTTTGAGTTTTTTAGTTTTGGATTTTTGCACTTTTGGAGTTTGGGAGTTTTGGAGTTTCGGAATTTTGGAGAATTGCAGTTTTGGAGTTTTGGGGTTTTGGAGTTTCGAATTTTCAGAGTTTCGGATTTTTGGAGTTTTGGAGTTTCGGAGTTTCGGAGTTTTGGAGTTTCAGAGTTTTCGAGGTTCAGGGTTGTGGAGTTTCGGAATTTTTGAGTTTTGGAGTTTCGGAGTTTCGGAGTTTTGGAGTTTTGGAGTTTCGAATTTTCAGTTTCGGATTTTTGGAGTTTTGGAGTTTCGGAGATTTGGAGTTTTGGCGTTTTGGAGATTCGGAATCTTGGAGTTTCGGAATTTTGTAGTTTTGTAGTTTTGGAGTGTCAGAGTTCTGGAGTGTTGGAGCTTTGAGTTTTGGAGTTTATGAGTTTCTGAGTTTTGGATTTTTGCACTTTTGGAGTTTTGGATTTTCGGAGGTTCGGAGTTTTGGAGTTGCAGAGTTTTGGAGGTTCAGGGTTGTGGAGTTTCGGAATTTTTGAGTATTGGAGTTCCGGAGTTTCGGAGTTTTGGAGAATTGCAGTTTTTGAATTTTTGTAGTTTCGAATTTTCAGTTTCGGATTTTTGGAGTTTTGGAGTTTCGGAGTTTCGGTGTTTTGGAGTTTCAGACTTTTCGAGGTTCAGGGTTGTGGAATTTCGGAATTTTTGAGTTTTGGAGTTTCGGAGTTCCGGAGTTCCGGAGTTCCGGAGTTTTGGAGTTTCAGAGTTTTCGAGGTTCAGGGTTGTGGAGTTTCGGAATTTTTGAGTTTTGGAGTTTCGGAGTTTTGGAGTTTTGGTGTTTTGGAGTTTCGAATTTTCAGAGTTTCGGATTTTTGGAGTTTTGGAGTTCCGGAGATTTGGAGTTTCAGAGTTTTGGAGGTTCAGGGTTGTGGAGTTTCGGAATTTTTGAGTTTTGGAGTTTCGGAGTTTTGGAGTTTTGGAGTTTCAGAGTTTTCGAGGTTCAGGGTTGTGGAGTTTCGGAATTTTTGAGTTTTGGAGTTTTCGAGTTTCGAATTTTCAGAGTTTGGGATTTTTGGAGTTTTGGAGTTTCGGAGATTTGGAGTTTTGGCATTTTGGAGATTCGGAATCTTGGAGTTTCGGAATTTTGTAGTTTTGTAGTTTTGGAGTGTCGGAGTTTTGGAGTGTTGGAGTTTTGGAGCTTTGGAGTTTTGGAGTTTTTGAGTTTTGGAGTTTTGGAGTTTTGGATTTTTGCACTTTTGGAGTTTCGGATTTTTGGAGTTTTGGAGTTTCGGAGTTTCGGAGTTTTGGAGTTTCAGAGTTTTCGAGGTTCAGGGTTGTGGAGTTTCGGAATTTTTGAGTTTTGGAGTTTCAAAGTTTTGGAGTTTTGGAGTTTTGGAGTTTCGAATTTTCAGAGTTTGGGATTTTTGGAGTTTTGGAGTTTCAGAGATTTGGAGTTTTGGCGTTTTGGAGATTCGGAATCTTGGAGTTTCGGAATTTTGTAGTTTTGTAGTTTTGGAGTGTCAGAGTTTTGGAGTGTTGGAGTTTTGGAGCTTTGGAGTTTTGGAGTTTTTGAGTTTTGGAGTTTTGGATTTTTGCACTTTTGGAGTTTTGGAGTTTTGGAGTTTCGGAGTTTCGGAGTTTCGGAGTTTTGGAGTTTTGCGGTTTTGGAGTTTTGGAGTTTCGAATTTTCAGTTTCGGATTTTTGGAGTTTTGGAGTTTTCGAGATTTGGAGTTTCGGCGTTTTGGAGATTCAGAGTCTTGGAGTGTCGGAATTTTGTAGTTTTGTAGTTTTGGAGTGTCGGAGTTTTGGAGTGTTGGAGGTTTGGAGCTTTGGAGTTTTGGAGTTTTTGAGTTTTTTAGTTTTGGATTTTTGCACTTTTGGAGTTTTGGAGTTTCGGAGTTTCGGAGTTTTGGAGTTTCAGAGTTTTGGAGGTTCAGGGTTGTGGAGTTTCGGAATTTTTGAGTTTTGGAGTTTCGGAGTTTCGGAGTTTTGGAGAATTGCAGTTTTGGAGTTTTGGGGTTTTGGAGTTTCGAATTTTCAGAGTTTCGGATTTTTGGAGTTTTGAAGTTTCGGAGTTTCGGAGTTTTGGAGTTTCAGAGTTTTCGAGGTTCAGGGTTGTGGAGTTTCGGAATTTTTGAGTTTTGGAGTTTCGGAGTTTCGGAGTTTCGGAGTTTTGGAGTTTTGGAGTTTCGAATTTTCAGTTTCGGATTTTTGGAGTTTTGGAGTTTCGGAGATTTGGAGTTTTGGCGTTTTGGAGATTCGGAATCTTGGAGTTTCGGAATTTTGTAGTTTTGTAGTTTTGGAGTGTCAGAGTTCTGGAGTGTTGGAGCTTTGGAGTTTTGGAGTTTATGAGTTTTTGAGTTTTGGATTTTTGCACTTTTGGAGTTTTGGAGTTTTGGAGTTTTGGAGTTTCGGAGTTTCGGAGTTTTGGAGTTTCAGAGTTTTGGAGGTTCAGGGTTGTGGAGTTTCGGAATTTTTGAGTATTGGAGTTCCGGAGTTTCGGAGTTTTGGAGAATTGCAGTTTTGGAATTTTTGTAGTTTTGAATTTTCAGAGTTTCGGATTTATGGAGTTTTGGAGTTTCGGAGTTTCGGAGTTTTGAAGTTTCAGACTTTTCGAGGTTCAGGGTTGTGGAATTTCGGAATTTTTGAGTTTTGGAGTTTCGGAGTTCCGGAGTTTCGGAGTTTTGGAGTTTTGCAGTTTCGGAGTTTTGGAGTTTTGGAGTTTGCGGAGTTTTGGAGTTTCAGAGTTTTCGAGGTTCAGGGTTGTGGAGTTTCGGAATTTTTGAGTTTTGGAGTTTCGGAGTTTTGGAGTTTTGGTGTTTTGGAGTTTCGAATTTTCAGAGTTTCGGATTTTTGGAGTTTTGGAGTTCCGGAGATTTGGAGTTTCAGAGTTTTGGATGTTCAGGGTTGTGGAGTTTCGGAATTTTTGAGTTTTGGAGTTTCGGAGTTTTGGAGTTTCGGAGTTTTGGAGTTTCATAGTTTTCGAGGTTCAGGGTTGTGGAGTTTCGGAATTTTTGAGTTTCGGAGTTTCGGAGTTTTGGAGTTTTGGAGTTTCGAATTTTCAGTTTCGGATTTTTGGAGTTTTGGAGTTTCGGAGATTTGGAGTTTTGGCGTTTTGGAGATTCGGAATCTTGGAGTTTCGGAATTTTGTAGTTTTGTAGTTTTCGAGTGTCGGAGTTTTGGAGTGTTGGAGTTTTCGAGCTTTGGAGTTTTGGAGTTTTTGAGTTTTAGAGTTTTGGATTTTTGCACTTTTGGAGTTTTGGGGTTTCAGAGTTTTGGAGGTTCAGGGTTGTGGAGTTTCGGAATTTTTGAGTTTTGGAGTTTCGGAGTTTCGGAGGTTTGGAGTATTGCAGTTTTGGAGTTTTGGAGTTTTGGAGTTTCAGAGATTTGGAGTTTTGGCGTTTTGGAGATTCGGAATCTTGGAGTTTCGGAATTTTGTAGTTTTGTAGTTTTGGAGTGTTGGAGCTTTGGAGTTTTGGAGTTTATGAGTTTTTGAGTTTTGGATTTTTGCACTTTTGGAGTTTTGGAGTGTTGGAGTTTTGGAGTTTCGGAGTTTCGGAGTTTTGGAGTTTCAGAGTTTTGGAGGTTCAGGGTTGTGGAATTTCGGAATTTTTGAGTATTGCAGTTTCGGAGTTTCGGAGTTTTGGAGAATTGCAGTTTTGGAATTTTTGGAGTTTCGAATTTTCAGAGTTTCGGATTTTTGGAGTTTTGGAGTTTCGGAGTTTCGGAGTTTTGGAGTTTCAGAGTTTTCGAGGCTCAGGGTTGTGGAGTTTCGGAATTTTTGAGTTTTGGAGTTTCGGAGTTTCGGAGTTTTGGAGTTTTGGAGTTTCGAATTTTCAGTCTCGGATTTTTGGAGTTTTGGAGTTTCGGAGATTTGGAGTTTTGGCGTTTTGGAGATTCGGAATCTTGGAGTTTCGGAATTTTGTAGTTTTGTAGTTTTGGAGTGTCAGAGTTCTGGAGTGTTGGAGCTTTGAGTTTTGGAGTTTATGAGTTTCTGAGTTTTGGATTTTGCACTTTTGGAGTTTTGGAGTTTCGGAGTTTTGGAGTTTCAGAGTTTTGGAGGTTCAGGGTTGTGGAGTTTCGGAATTTTTGAGTATTGGAGTTCCGGAGTTTCGGAGTTTTGGAGAATTGCAGTTTTGGAATTTTTGTAGTTTCGAATTTTCAGTTTCGGATTTTTGGAGTTTTGGAGTTTCGGAGTTTCGGTGTTTTGGAGTTTCAGACTTTTCGAGGTTCAGGGTTGTGGAATTTCGGAATTTTTGTGTTTTGGAGTTTCGGAGTTCCGGAGTTCCGGAGTTTTGGAGTTTCAGAGTTTTCGAGGTTCAGGGTTGTGGAGTTTCGGAATTTTTGAGTTTTGGAGTTTCGGAGTTTTGGAGTTTTGGTGTTTTGGAGTTTCGAATTTTCAGAGTTTCGGATTTTTGGAGTTTTGGAGTTCCGGAGATTTGGAGTTTCAGAGTTTTGGAGGTTCAGGGTTGTGGAGTTTCGGAATTTTTGAGTTTTGGAGTTTCGGAGTTTTGGAGTTTTGGAGTTTCGGAGTTTTGGAGTTTCAGAGTTTTCGAGGTTCAGGGTTGTGGAGTTTCGGAATTTTTGAGTTTTGGAGTTTTCGAGTTTCGAATTTTCAGAGTTTGGGATTTTTGGAGTTTTGGAGTTTCGGAGATTTGGAGTTTTGGCATTTTGGAGATTCGGAATCTTGGAGTTTCGGAATTTTGTAGTTTTGTAGTTTTGGAGTGTCGGAGTTTTGGAGTGTTGGAGTTTTGGAGCTTTGGAGTTTTGGAGTTTTTGAGTTTTGGAGTTTTGGAGTTTTGGATTTTTGCACTTTTGGAGTTTTGGAGTTTTGGAGTTTCAGAGTTTCGGAGTTTCTGAGTTTTGGAGTTTCAGAGTTTTGGAGGTTCAGGGTTGTGGAGTTTCGGAATTTTTGAGTTTTGGAGTTTCGGAGTTTCGGAGTTTTGGAGTATTGCAGTTTTGGAATTTTGGAGTTTTGGAGTTTCGAATTTTCAGAGTTTCGGATTTTTGGAGTTTTGGAGTTTCGGAGATTTGGAGTTTTGGCGTTTTCGAGATTCGGAATCTTGGAGTTTCGGAATTTTGTAGTTTTGTAGTTTTGGAGTGTCAGAGTTTTGGAGTGTTGGAGTTTTGGAGCTTTGGAGTTTTGGAGTTTTTGAGTTTTTGAGTTTTGGATTTTGACACTTTTGGAGTTTCGGAGTTTTGGAGTATAGGAGTTTTGGAGTTTCGGAGTTTTGGAGTTTCAGAGTTTTGGAGGTTCAGGGTTGTGGAGTTTCGGAATTTTTGAGTATTGGAGTTCCGGAGTTTCGGAGTTTTGGAGAATTGCAGTTTTGGAATTTTTGTAGTTTCGAATTTTCAGAGTTTTGGAGTTTTGGAGTTTCGGAGTTTTGGAGTTTCGGAGTTTTGGAGTTTCAGAGTTTTCGAGGTTCAGGGTTGTGGAGTTTCGGAATTTTTGAGTTTTGGAGTTTCGGAGTTTTGGAGTTTTGGTGTTTTGGAGTTTCGAATTTTCAGAGTTTCGGATTTTTGGAGTTTTGGAGTTCCGGAGATTTGGAGTTTCAGAGTTTTGGAGGTTCAGGGTTGTGGAGTTTCGGAATTTTTGAGTTTTGGAGTTTCGGAGTTTTGGAGTTTTGGAGTTTCAGAGTTTTCGAGGTTCAGGGTTGTGGAGTTTCGGAATTTTTGAGTTTTGGAGTTTTCGAGTTTCGAATTTTCAGAGTTTGGGATTTTTGGAGTTTTGGAGTTTCGGAGATTTGGAGTTTTGGCATTTTGGAGATTCGGAATCTTGGAGTTTCGGAATTTTGTAGTTTTGTAGTTTTGGAGTGTCGGAGTTTTGGAGTGTTGGAGTTTTGGAGCTTTGGAGTTTTGGAGTTTTTGAGTTTTGGAGTTTTGGAGTTTTGGATTTTTGCACTTTTGGAGTTTCGGATTTTTGGAGTTTTGGAGTTTCGGAGTTTCGGAGTTTTGGAGTTTCAGAGTTTTCGAGGTTCAGGGTTGTGGAGTTTCGGAATTTTTGAGTTTTGGAGTTTCAAAGTTTTGGAGTTTTGGAGTTTTGGAGTTTCGAATTTTCAGAGTTTGGGATTTTTGGAGTTTTGGAGTTTCAGAGATTTGGAGTTTTGGCGTTTTGGAGATTCGGAATCTTGGAGTTTCGGAATTTTGTAGTTTTGTAGTTTTGGAGTGTCAGAGTTTTGGAGTGTTGGAGTTTTGGAGCTTTGGAGTTTTGGAGTTTTTGAGTTTTGGAGTTTTGGATTTTTGCACTTTTGGAGTTTTGGAGTTTTGGAGTTTCGGAGTTTCGGAGTTTCGGAGTTTTGGAGTTTTGCGGTTTTGGAGTTTTGGAGTTTCGAATTTTCAGTTTCGGATTTTTGGAGTTTTGGAGTTTTCGAGATTTGGAGTTTCGGCGTTTTGGAGATTCAGAGTCTTGGAGTGTCGGAATTTTGTAGTTTTGTAGTTTTGGAGTGTCGGAGTTTTGGAGTGTTGGAGGTTTGGAGCTTTGGAGTTTTGGAGTTTTTGAGTTTTTTAGTTTTGGATTTTTGCACTTTTGGAGTTTTGGAGTTTCGGAGTTTCGGAGTTTTGGAGTTTCAGAGTTTTGGAGGTTCAGGGTTGTGGAGTTTCGGAATTTTTGAGTTTTGGAGTTTCGGAGTTTCGGAGTTTTGGAGAATTGCAGTTTTGGAGTTTTGGGGTTTTGGAGTTTCGAATTTTCAGAGTTTCGGATTTTTGGAGTTTTGAAGTTTCGGAGTTTCGGAGTTTTGGAGTTTCAGAGTTTTCGAGGTTCAGGGTTGTGGAGTTTCGGAATTTTTGAGTTTTGGAGTTTCGGAGTTTCGGAGTTTCGGAGTTTTGGAGTTTTGGAGTTTCGAATTTTCAGTTTCGGATTTTTGGAGTTTTGGAGTTTCGGAGATTTGGAGTTTTGGCGTTTTGGAGATTCGGAATCTTGGAGTTTCGGAATTTTGTAGTTTTGTAGTTTTGGAGTGTCAGAGTTCTGGAGTGTTGGAGCTTTGGAGTTTTGGAGTTTATGAGTTTTTGAGTTTTGGATTTTTGCACTTTTGGAGTTTTGGAGTTTTGGAGTTTTGGAGTTTCGGAGTTTCGGAGTTTTGGAGTTTCAGAGTTTTGGAGGTTCAGGGTTGTGGAGTTTCGGAATTTTTGAGTATTGGAGTTCCGGAGTTTCGGAGTTTTGGAGAATTGCAGTTTTGGAATTTTTGTAGTTTTGAATTTTCAGAGTTTCGGATTTATGGAGTTTTGGAGTTTCGGAGTTTCGGAGTTTTGAAGTTTCAGACTTTTCGAGGTTCAGGGTTGTGGAATTTCGGAATTTTTGAGTTTTGGAGTTTCGGAGTTCCGGAGTTTCGGAGTTTTGGAGTTTTGCAGTTTCGGAGTTTTGGAGTTTTGGAGTTTGCGGAGTTTTGGAGTTTCAGAGTTTTCGAGGTTCAGGGTTGTGGAGTTTCGGAATTTTTGAGTTTTGGAGTTTCGGAGTTTTGGAGTTTTGGTGTTTTGGAGTTTCGAATTTTCAGAGTTTCGGATTTTTGGAGTTTTGGAGTTCCGGAGATTTGGAGTTTCAGAGTTTTGGATGTTCAGGGTTGTGGAGTTTCGGAATTTTTGAGTTTTGGAGTTTCGGAGTTTTGGAGTTTCGGAGTTTTGGAGTTTCATAGTTTTCGAGGTTCAGGGTTGTGGAGTTTCGGAATTTTTGAGTTTCGGAGTTTCGGAGTTTTGGAGTTTTGGAGTTTCGAATTTTCAGTTTCGGATTTTTGGAGTTTTGGAGTTTCGGAGATTTGGAGTTTTGGCGTTTTGGAGATTCGGAATCTTGGAGTTTCGGAATTTTGTAGTTTTGTAGTTTTCGAGTGTCGGAGTTTTGGAGTGTTGGAGTTTTCGAGCTTTGGAGTTTTGGAGTTTTTGAGTTTTAGAGTTTTGGATTTTTGCACTTTTGGAGTTTTGGGGTTTCAGAGTTTTGGAGGTTCAGGGTTGTGGAGTTTCGGAATTTTTGAGTTTTGGAGTTTCGGAGTTTCGGAGGTTTGGAGTATTGCAGTTTTGGAGTTTTGGAGTTTTGGAGTTTCAGAGATTTGGAGTTTTGGCGTTTTGGAGATTCGGAATCTTGGAGTTTCGGAATTTTGTAGTTTTGTAGTTTTGGAGTGTTGGAGCTTTGGAGTTTTGGAGTTTATGAGTTTTTGAGTTTTGGATTTTTGCACTTTTGGAGTTTTGGAGTGTTGGAGTTTTGGAGTTTCGGAGTTTCGGAGTTTTGGAGTTTCAGAGTTTTGGAGGTTCAGGGTTGTGGAATTTCGGAATTTTTGAGTATTGCAGTTTCGGAGTTTCGGAGTTTTGGAGAATTGCAGTTTTGGAATTTTTGGAGTTTCGAATTTTCAGAGTTTCGGATTTTTGGAGTTTTGGAGTTTCGGAGTTTCGGAGTTTTGGAGTTTCAGAGTTTTCGAGGCTCAGGGTTGTGGAGTTTCGGAATTTTTGAGTTTTGGAGTTTCGGAGTTTCGGAGTTTTGGAGTTTTGGAGTTTCGAATTTTCAGTCTCGGATTTTTGGAGTTTTGGAGTTTCGGAGATTTGGAGTTTTGGCGTTTTGGAGATTCGGAATCTTGGAGTTTCGGAATTTTGTAGTTTTGTAGTTTTGGAGTGTCAGAGTTCTGGAGTGTTGGAGCTTTGAGTTTTGGAGTTTATGAGTTTCTGAGTTTTGGATTTTGCACTTTTGGAGTTTTGGAGTTTCGGAGTTTTGGAGTTTCAGAGTTTTGGAGGTTCAGGGTTGTGGAGTTTCGGAATTTTTGAGTATTGGAGTTCCGGAGTTTCGGAGTTTTGGAGAATTGCAGTTTTGGAATTTTTGTAGTTTCGAATTTTCAGTTTCGGATTTTTGGAGTTTTGGAGTTTCGGAGTTTCGGTGTTTTGGAGTTTCAGACTTTTCGAGGTTCAGGGTTGTGGAATTTCGGAATTTTTGTGTTTTGGAGTTTCGGAGTTCCGGAGTTCCGGAGTTTTGGAGTTTCAGAGTTTTCGAGGTTCAGGGTTGTGGAGTTTCGGAATTTTTGAGTTTTGGAGTTTCGGAGTTTTGGAGTTTTGGTGTTTTGGAGTTTCGAATTTTCAGAGTTTCGGATTTTTGGAGTTTTGGAGTTCCGGAGATTTGGAGTTTCAGAGTTTTGGAGGTTCAGGGTTGTGGAGTTTCGGAATTTTTGAGTTTTGGAGTTTCGGAGTTTTGGAGTTTTGGAGTTTCGGAGTTTTGGAGTTTCAGAGTTTTCGAGGTTCAGGGTTGTGGAGTTTCGGAATTTTTGAGTTTTGGAGTTTTCGAGTTTCGAATTTTCAGAGTTTGGGATTTTTGGAGTTTTGGAGTTTCGGAGATTTGGAGTTTTGGCATTTTGGAGATTCGGAATCTTGGAGTTTCGGAATTTTGTAGTTTTGTAGTTTTGGAGTGTCGGAGTTTTGGAGTGTTGGAGTTTTGGAGCTTTGGAGTTTTGGAGTTTTTGAGTTTTGGAGTTTTGGAGTTTTGGATTTTTGCACTTTTGGAGTTTTGGAGTTTTGGAGTTTCAGAGTTTCGGAGTTTCTGAGTTTTGGAGTTTCAGAGTTTTGGAGGTTCAGGGTTGTGGAGTTTCGGAATTTTTGAGTTTTGGAGTTTCGGAGTTTCGGAGTTTTGGAGTATTGCAGTTTTGGAATTTTGGAGTTTTGGAGTTTCGAATTTTCAGAGTTTCGGATTTTTGGAGTTTTGGAGTTTCGGAGATTTGGAGTTTTGGCGTTTTCGAGATTCGGAATCTTGGAGTTTCGGAATTTTGTAGTTTTGTAGTTTTGGAGTGTCAGAGTTTTGGAGTGTTGGAGTTTTGGAGCTTTGGAGTTTTGGAGTTTTTGAGTTTTTGAGTTTTGGATTTTGACACTTTTGGAGTTTCGGAGTTTTGGAGTATAGGAGTTTTGGAGTTTCGGAGTTTTGGAGTTTCAGAGTTTTGGAGGTTCAGGGTTGTGGAGTTTCGGAATTTTTGAGTATTGGAGTTCCGGAGTTTCGGAGTTTTGGAGAATTGCAGTTTTGGAATTTTTGTAGTTTCGAATTTTCAGAGTTTTGGAGTTTTGGAGTTTCGGAGTTTTGGAGTTTCGGAGTTTTGGAGTTTCAGAGTTTTCGAGGTTCAGGGTTGTGGAGTTTCGGAATTTTTGAGTTTTGGAGTTTCGGAGTTTTGGAGTTTTGGTGTTTTGGAGTTTCGAATTTTCAGAGTTTCGGATTTTTGGAGTTTTGGAGTTCCGGAGATTTGGAGTTTCAGGGTTTTGGAGGTTCAGGGTTGTGGAGTTTCGGAATTTTTGAGTTTTGGAGTTTCGGAGTTTTGGAGTTTTGGAGTTTCGGAGTTTCGGAGTTTCAGAGTTTTCGAGGTTCAGGGTTGTGGAGTTTCGGAATTTTTGAGTTTTGGAGTTTCGGAGTTTCGGAGTTTTGGAGTTTTGGAGTTTCAGAGTTTTGGAGGTTCTGGGTTGTGGAGTTTCGGAATTTTTGAGTTTTGGAGTTTCGGAGTTTCGGAGCTTTGGAGTATAGCAGTTTTGGAATTTTGGAGTTTTGGAGTTTCGAATTTTCAGAGTTTCGGATTTTTGGAGTTTTGGAGTTTCAGAGAATTGGAGTTTTAACGTTTCCGAGATTCGGAATCTTGGAGTTTCGGAATTTTGTAGTTTTGTAGTTTTGGAGTGTCGGAGTTTTGGAGTGTTGGAGTTTTGGAGCTTTGGAGCTTTGGAGTTTGGGAGTTTTTGAGTTTTTGAGTTTTGGATTTTTGCACTTTTTGAAATTTGGAGTTTTGGAGTTTTGGAGTTTTGGAGTTTCAGAGTTTTGGAGGTTCAGGGTTGTGGAGTTTCGGAATTTTTGAGTTTTGGAGTTTCGGAGTTTCGGAGTTTTGGAGCATTGCAGTTTTGGAGTTCTGGAGTTTTGGAGTTTGGAATTTTCAGAGTTTCGGATTTTTAGAGTTTTGGAGTTTCGGAGATTTGGAGTTTTGGCCTTTTGGAGATTCGGGGTCTTGGAGTTTCGGAATTTTGTAGTTTTGCAGTTTTGGAATGTCGGAGGTTTGGAGTGTTGGAGTTTTGGAGTTTTGGAGTTCTGGAGTTTTGGAGTTTCGGAGTTTCGGAGTTTCGGAGTTTTGGAGTTTCAGAGTTTTGGAGGTTCAGGGTTGTGGCATTTCGGAATTTTTGAGTTTTGGAGTTTCGGAGTTTTGGAGTATTGCAGTTTTGGAATTTTGGAGTTTTGGAGTTTCGAATTTTCAGAGTTTCGGATTTTTGGAGTTTTGGAGTTTCGGAGATTTGGAGTTTTGGCGTTTTGGAGATTCGGAATCTTGGAGTTTCGGAATTTTGTAGTTTTGTAGTTTTGGAGTGTCAGAGTTTTGGAGTGTTGGAGTTTTGGAGCTTTGGAGTTTTTGAGTTTTTGAGTTTTTGAGTTTTGGATTTTTGCACTTTTGGAGTTTTGGAGATTTTGAGTATTGGAGTTTCGGAGTTTCGGAGTTTTGGAGAATTGCAGTTTTGGAGTTTTGGAGTTTCGAATTTTCAGAGTTTCGGATTTTTGGAGTTTTGGAGTTTCGGAGTTTTGGAGTTTCAGAGTTTTCGAGGTTCAGGGTTGTGGAGTTTCGGAATTTTTGAGTTTTGGAGTTTCGGAGTTTCGGAGTTTTGGAGTTTTGGAGTTTCGGAGATTTGGAGTTTTGGCATTTTGAAGATTCGGAATCTTGGAGTTTCGGAATTTTGTAGTTTTGTAGTTTTCGAGTGTCGGAGTTTTGGAGTGTTGGAGTTTTGGAGCTTTGGAGTTTTGGAGTTTTTGAGTTTTGGAGTTTTGGATTTTTGCACTTTTGGAGTTTTGGAGTTTCAGAGTTTTGGAGGTTCAGGGTTGTGGAGTTTCGGAATTTTTGAGTTTTGGAGTTTCGGAGTTTTGGAGAATTGCAGTTTTGGAGTTTTGGGGTTTTGGAGTTTCGAATTTTCAGTTTCGGATTTTTGGAGTTTCGGAGTTTCGGAGTTTTGGAGTTTCAGAGTTTTCGACGTTCAGGGTTGTGGAGTTTCGGAATTTTTGAGTTTTGGAGTTTCGGAGTTTCGGAGTTTTGGAGTTTTGGCGTTTCGAATTTTCAGTTCCGGATTTTTGAAGTTTTGGAGTTTCGGAGATTTGGAGTTTTGGCGTTTTGGAGATTCGGAATCTTGGAGTTTCGGAATTTTGTAGTTTTGTAGTTTTGGAGTGTCAGAGTTTTGGAGTGTTGGAGTTATGGAGCTTTGGAGTTTTGGAGTTTTTGAGTTTTGGAGTTTTGGATTTTTGCACTTTTGGAGTTTTGGAGTTTTGGAGTTTCGGAGTTTCGGAGTTTCGTAGTTTTGGAGTTTCAGAGTTTTGGAGGTTCAGGGTTGTGGAGTTTCGGAATTTTTGAGTTTTGGAGTTTCGGAGTTTTGGAGTTTTGGAGTTTCGAATTTTCAGTTTCGGATTTTTGGAGTTTTGGAGTTTCGGAGATTTGGAGTTTTGGCGTTTTGGAGATTCGGAATCTTGGAGTTTCGGAATTTTGTAGTTTTGTAGTTTTGGAGTGTCAGAGTTCTGGAGTGTTGGAGCTTTGAGTTTTGGAGTTTTGGAGTTTTTGAGTTTTGGAGTTTTGGATTTTTGCACTTTTGGAGTTTTGGAGTTTTGGAGTTTCGGAGTTTCGGAGTTTCGGAGTTTTGGAGTTTCAGAGTTTTGGAGGTTCAGGGTTGTGGAGTTTCGGAATTTTTGAGTTTTGGAGTTTCGGAGTTTCGGAGTTTTGGAGTTTTGGAGTTTCGAATTTTCAGTTTCGGATTTTTGGAGTTTTGGAGTTTCGGAGATTTGGAGTTTTGGCGTTTTCGAGATTCGGAATCTTGGAGTTTCGGAATTTTGTAGTTTTGTAGTTTTGGAGTGTCAGAGTTTTGGAGTGTTGGAGTTGTGGAGCTTTGGAGTTTTGGAGTTTTTGAGTTTGAGTTTTGGATTTTGACACTTTTGGAGTTTCGGAGTTTCGGAGTTTCGGAGCTTCGGAGTTTCGGAGTTTTGGAGTTTCAGAGTTTTGGAGGTTCAGGGTTGTGGAGTTTCGGAATTTTTGAGTTTTGGAGTTTCGGAGTTTTGGAGTTTTGGAGTTTCGGAGTTTCGGAGTTTTGGAGTTTCAGAGTTTTGGAGGTTCAGGGTTGTGGAATTTCGGAATTTTTGAGTATTGGAGTTTCGGAGTTTCGGAGTTTTGGAGAATTGCAGTTTTGGAATTTTTGGAGTTTCGAATTTTCAGAGTTTCGAATTTTTGGAGTTTTGGAGTTTCGGAGTTTCGGAGTTTTGGAGTTTCAGAGTTTTCGAGGTTCAGGGTTGTGGAATTTCGGAATTTTTGAGTTTTGGAGTTTTGGAGTTCCGGAGTTTCGGAGTTTTGGAGTTTTGCAGTTTCGGAGTTTTGGAGTTTTGGAGTTTCGGAGTTTTGGAGTTTCAGAGTTTTCGAGGTTCAGGGTTGTGGAGTTTCGGAATTTTTGAGTTTTGGAGTTTCGGAGTTTTGGAGTTTTGGTGTTTTGGAGTTTCGAATTTTCAGAGTTTCGGATTTTTGGAGTTTTGGAGTTCCGGAGATTTGGAGTTTCACAGTTTTGGAGGTTCAGGGTTGTGGAGTTTCGGAATTTTTGAGTTTTGGAGTTTCGGAGTTTTGGAGTTTTGGAGTTTCGGAGGTTCGGAGTTTCAGAGTTTTCGAGGTTCAGGGTTGTGGAGTTTCGGAATTTTTGAGTTTTGGAGTTTTGGAGTTTCGGAGCTTTGGAGTATTGCAGTTTTGGAATTTTGGAGTTTTGGAGTTTCGAATTTTCAGAGTTTCGGATTTTTGGAGTTTTGGAGTTTCAGAGAATTGGAGTTTTAACGTTTTCGAGATTCGGAATCTTGGAGTTTCGGAATTTTGTAGTTTTGTAGTTTTGGAGTGTCGGAGTTTTGGAGTGTTGGAGTTTTGGAGCTTTGGAGCTTTGGAGTTTGGGAGTTTTTGAGTTTTTGAGTTTTGGATTTTTGCACTTTTTGAAATTTGGAGTTTTGGAGTTTTGGAGTTTCGGAGTTTCGGAGTTTTGGAGTTTCAGAGTTTTGGAGGTTCAGGGTCGTGGAGTTTCGGAATTTTTGAGTTTTGGAGTTTCGGAGTTTCGGAGTTTTGGAGCATTGCAGTTTTGGAGTTCTGGAGTTTTGGAGTTTGGAATTTTCAGAGTTTCGGATTTTTGGAGTTTTGGAGTTTCGAAGATTTGGAGTTTTGAACTTTTGGAGATTCGGGGTTTTGGAGTTTCGGAATTTTGTAGTTTTGCAGTTTTGGAATGTCGGAGGTTTGGAGTGTTGGAGTTTTGGAGTTTTGGAGTTCTGGAGCTTTGGAGTTTTGGAGTTTTTGAGTTTTGGAGTTTTGGATTTTTGCACTTTTGGAGTTTTGGAGTTTCAGAGTTTTGGAGGTTCAGGGTTGTGGAGTTTCGGAATTTTTGAGTTTTGGAGTTTCGGAGTTTTGGAGAATTGCAGTTCTGGAGTTTTGGGGTTTTGGAGTTTCGAATTTTCAGAGTTTCGGATTTTTGGAGTTTTGGAGTTTCGGAGTTTCGGAGTTTTGGAGTTTCAGAGTTTTCGAGGTTCAGGGTTGTGGAGTTTCGGAATTTTTGAGTTTTGGAGTTTCGGAGTTTCGGAGTTTTGGAGTTTCGAATTTTCAGTTCCGGATTTTTGAAGTTTTGGAGTTTCGGAGATTTGGAGTTTTGGCGTTTTGGAGATTCGAAATCTTGGAGTTTCGGAATTTTGTAGTTTTGTAGTTTTGGAGTGTCAGAGTTTTGGAGTGTTGGAGTTATGGAGCTTTGGAGTTTTGGAGTTTTTGAGTTTTGGAGTTTTGGATTTTTGCACTTTTGGAGTTTTGGAGTTTTGGAGTTTCGGAGTTTCGGAGTTTCGGAGTTTTGGAGTTTCAGAGTTTTGGAGGTTCAGGGTTGTGGAGTTTCGGAATTTTTGAGTTTTGGAGTTTCGGAGTTTCGGAGTTTTGGAGTTTTGGAGTTTCGAATTTTCAGTTTCGGATTTTTGGAGTTTTGGAGTTTCGGAGATTTGGAGTTTTGGCGTTTTGGAGATTCGGAATCTTGGAGTTTCGGAATTTTGTAGTTTTGTAGTTTTGGAGTGTCAGAGTTCTGGAGTGTTGGAGCTTTGAGTTTTGGAGTTTTTGAGTTTTGGAGTTTTGGATTTTTGCACTTTTGGAGTTTTGGAGTTTTGGAGTTTCGGAGTTTCGGAGTTTCGGAGTTTTGGAGTTTCAGAGTTTTGGAGGTTCAGGGTTGTGGAGTTTCGGAATTTTTGAGTTTTGGAGTTTCGGAGTTTCGGAGTTTTGGAGTTTTGGAGTTTCGAATTTTCAGTTTCGGATTTTTGGAGTTTTGGAGTTTCGGAGATTTGGAGTTTTGGCGTTTTGGAGATTCGGAATCTTGGAGTTTCGGAATTTTGTAGTTTTTTAGTTTTGGAGTGTCAGAGTTCTGGAGTGTTGGAGCTTTGAGTTTTGGAGTTTTGGAGTTTTTGAGTTTTGGAGTTTTGGATTTTTGCGCTTTTGGAGTTTTGGAATTTTGGATTTTCGGAGTTTCGGAGTTTCGGAGTTTTGGAGTTTCAGAGTTTTGGAGGTTCAGGGTTGTGGAGTTTCGGAATTTTTGAGTTTTGGAGTTTCGGAGTTTCGGAGTTTTGGAGTTTTGGAGTTTCGAATTTTCAGTTTCGGATTTTTGGAGTTTTGGAGTTTCGGAGATTTGGAGTTTTGGCGTTTTCGAGATTCGGAATCTTGGAGTTTCGGAATTTTGTAGTTTTGTAGTTTTGGAGTGTCAGAGTTTTGGAGTGTTGGAGTTTTGGAGCTTTGGAGTTTTGGAGTTTTTGAGTTTTTGAGTTTTGGATTTTGACACTTTTGGAGTTTTGGAGTTTTGGAGTTTCGGAGTTTCGGAGTTTCGGAGCTTCGGAGTTTCGGAGTTTTGGAGTTTCAGAGTTTTGGAGGTTCAGGGTTGTGGAGTTTCGGAATTTTTGAGTTTTGGAGTTTCGGAGTTTTGGAGTTTTGGAGTTTTGGAGTTTCGGAGTTTTGGAGTTTCAGAGTTTTGGAGGTTCAGGGTTGTGGAGTTTCGGAATTTTTGAGTATTGGAGTTCCGGAGTTTCGGAGTTTTGGAGAATTGCAGTTTTGGAATTTTTGTAGTTTCGAATTTTCAGAGTTTCGGATTTTTGGAGTTTTGGAGTTTCGGAGTTTCGGAGTTTTGGAGTTTCAGAGTTTTCGAGGTTCAGGGTTGTGGAGTTTCGGAATTTTTGAGTTTTGGAGTTTCGGAGTTTCGGAGTTTTGGAGTTTTGGAGTTTCAGAGTTTTGGAGGTTCAGGGTTGTGGAGTTTCGGAATTTTTGAGTTTTGGAGTTTCGGAGTTTCGGAGTTTTGGAGTTTTGGAGTTTCAGAGTTTTGGAGGTTCAGGGTTGTGGAGTTTCGGAATTTTTGTGTTTTGGAGTTTCGGAGTTTCGGAGCTTTGGAGTATTGCAGTTTTGGAATCTTGGAGTTTCGGAATTTTGAGTTTTGTAGTTTTGGAGTGTCGGAGTTTTGGAGTGTTGGAGTTTTGGAGCTTTGGAGCTTTGGAGTTTGGGAGTTTTTGAGTTTTTGAGTTTTGGATTTTTGCACTTTTTGAAATTTGGAGTTTTGGAGTTTTGGAGTTTCGGAGTTTCGGAGTTTTGGAGTTTCAGAGTTTTGGAGGTTCAGGCTTGTGGAGTTTCGGAATTTTTGAGTTTTGGAGTTTCGGAGTTTCGGAGTTTTGGAGCATTGCAGTTTTGGAGTTCTGGAGTTTTGGAGTTTGGAATTTTCAGAGTTTCGGATTTTTGGAGTTTTGGAGTTTCGGAGATTTGGAGTTTTGGCCTTTTGGAGATTCGGGGTCTTGGAGTTTCGGAATTTTGTAGTTTTGCAGTTTTGGAATGTCGGAGGTTTGGAGTGTTGGAGTTTTGGAGTTTTGGAGTTCTGGAGCTTTGGAGTTTTGGAGTTTTTGAGTTTTGGAGTTTTGGATTTTTGCACTTTTGGAGTTTTGGAGTTTCAGAGTTTTGGAGGTTCAGGGTTGTGGAGTTTCGGAATTTTTGAGTTTTGGAGTTTCGGAGTTTTGGAGTTTTGGAGTTTTGGAGTTTCGGAGTTTTGGAGTTTCAGAGTTTTGGAGGTTCAGGGTTGTGGAGTTTCGTAATTTTTGAGTATTGGAGTTCCGGAGTTTCGGAGTTTTGGAGTTTCAGAGTTTCAGAGTTCTGGAGGTTCAGGGTTGTGGAGTGTCGGAATTTTTGAGTTTTGGAGTTTCGGAGTTTTGGAGTTTTGCGGTTTTGGAGTTTTGGAGTTTCGAATTTTCAGTTTCGGATTTTTGGAGTTTTGGAGTTTTCGAGATTTGGAGTTTCGGCGTTTTGGAGATTCGGAGTCCTGGAGTGTTGGAATTTTGTAGTTTTGTAGTTTTCGAGTGTTGGAGTTTTGGAGTGTTGGAGTTTTGGAGCTTTGGAGTTTTGGAGTTTTTGAGTTTTTTAGTTTTGGATTTTTGCACTTTTGGAGTTTGGGAGTTTTGGAGTTTCGGAGTTTTGGAGAATTGCAGTTTTGGAGTTTTGGGGTTTTGGAGTTTCGAATTTTCAGAGTTTCGGATTTTTGGAGTTTTGGAGTTTCGGAGATTTGGAGTTTTGGCGTTTTCGAGATTCGGAATCTTGGAGTTTCGGAATTTTGTAGTTTTGTAGTTTTGGAGTGTCAGAGTTTTGGAGTGTTGGAGTTTTGGAGCTTTGGAGTTTTGGAGTTTTTGAGTTTTTGAGTTTTGGATTTTGACACTTTTGGAGTTTTGGAGTTTTGGAGTTTCGGAGTTTCGGAGTTTCGGAGTTTCGGAGTTTTGGAGTTTCAGAGTTTTGGAGGTTCAGGGTTGTGGAGTTTCGGAATTTTTGAGTTTTGGAGTTTTGGAGTTTTGGAGTTTCAGAGTTTTGGAGGTTCAGGGTTGTGGAGTTTCGGAATTTTTGAGTATTGGAGTTCCGGAGTTTCGGAGTTTTGGAGAATTGCAGTTTTGGAATTTTTGTAGTTTCGAATTTTCAGAGTTTCGGATTTTTGGAGTTTTGGAGTTTCGGAATTTTGCAGTTTTGTAGTTTTGGAGTGTCGGAGTTTTGGAGTGTTGGAGTTTTGGAGTTTCGGAGTTTCGGAGTTTCGGAGTTTTGGAGTTTCAGAGTTTCAGAGTTCTGGAGGTTCAGGGTTGTGGAGTTTCGGAATTTTTGAGTTTTGGAGTTTCGGAGTTTCGGAGTTTTGGAGTTTTGCGGTTTTGGAGTTTTGGAGTTTCGAATTTTCAGTTTCGGATTTTTGGAGTTTTGGAGTTTTCGAGATTTGGAGTTTCGGCGTTTTGGAGATTCGGAGTCTTGGAGTGTCGGAATTTTGTAGTTTTGTAGTTTTGGAGTGTCGGAGTTTTGGAGTGTTGGAGGTTTGGAGCTTTGGAGTTTTGGAGTTTCTGAGTTTTTTAGTTTTGGATTTTTGAACTTTTGGAGTTTTGGAGTTTTGGAGTTTCGGAGTTTCGGAGTTTTGGAGTTTCAGAGTTTTGGAGGTTCAGGGTTGTGGAGTTTTGGAATTTTTGAGTTTTGGAGTTTCGGAGTTTCGGAGTTTTGGAGAATTGCAGTTTTGGAGTTTTGGGGTTTTGGAGTTTCGAATTTTCAGTTTCGGATTTTTGGAGTTTTGGAGTTTCGGAGTTTCGGAGTTTTGGAGTTTCAGAGTTTTCGAGGTTCAGGGTTGTGGAGTTTCGGAATTTTTGAGTTTTGGAGTTTCGGAGTTTCGGAGTTTTGGAGATTTGGAGTTTCGAATTTTCAGTTTCGGATTTTTGGAGTTTTGGAGTTTCGGAGATTTGGAGTTTTGGCGTTTTGGAGATTCGGAATCTTGGAGTTTCGGAATTTTGTAGTTTTGTAGTTTTGGAGTGTCAGAGTTCTGGAGTGTTGGAGCTTTAGAGTTTTGGAGTTTATGAGTTTTTGAGTTTTGGATTTTTGCACTTTTGGAGTTTTGGAGTTTTGGAGTTTTGGAGTTTCGGAGTTTCGGAGTTTTGGAGTTTCAGAGTTTTGGAGGTTCAGGGTTGTGGAGTTTCGGAATTTTTGAGTATTGGAGTTCCGGAGTTTCGGAGTTTTGGAGAATTGCAGTTTTGGAATTTTTGTAGTTTTGAATTTTCAGAGTTTCGGATTTTTGGAGTTTTGGAGTTTCGGAGTTTCGGAGTTTTGAAGTTTCAGACTTTTCGAGGTTCAGGGTTGTGGAATTTCGGAATTTTTGAGTTTTGGAGTTTCGGAGTTCCGGAGTTTCGGAGTTTTGGAGTTTTGCAGTTTCGGAGTTTTGGAGTTTTGGAGTTTGCGGAGTTTTGGAGTTTCAGAGTTTTCGAGGTTCAGGGTTGTGGAGTTTCGGAATTTTTGAGTTTTGGAGTTTCGGAGTTTTGGAGTTTTGGTGTTTTGGAGTTTCGAATTTTAAGAGTGTCGGATTTTTGGAGTTTTGGAGTTCCGGAGATTTGGAGTTTCAGAGTTTTGGATGTTCACGGTTGTGGAGTTTCGGAATTTTTGAGTTTTGGAGTTTCGGAGTTTTGGAGTTTCATAGTTTTCGAGGTTCAGGGTTGTGGAGTTTCGGAATTTTTGAGTTTCGGAGTTTCGGAGTTTTGGAGTTTTGGAGTTTCGAATTTTCAGTTTCGGATTTTTGGAGTTTTGGAGTTTCGGAGATTTGGAGTTTTGGCGTTTTGGAGATTCGGAATCTTGGAGTTTCGGAATTTTGTAGTTTTGTAGTTTTCGAGTGTCGGAGTTTTGGAGTGTTGGAGTTTTGGAGGTTTGGAGTTTTGGAGTTTTTGAGTTTTAGAGTTTTGGATTTTTGCACTTTTGGAGTTTTGGAGTTTCAGAGTTTTGGAGGTTCAGGGTTGTGGAGTTTCGGAATTTTTGAGTTTTGGAGTTTCGGAGTTTCGGAGGTTTGGAGTATTGCAGTTTTGGAGTTTTGGAGTTTCAGAGATTTGGAGTTTTGGCGTTTTGGAGATTCGGAATATTGGAGTTTCGGAATTTTGTAGTTTTGTAGTTTTGGAGTGTTGGAGCTTTGGAGTTTTGGAGTTTATGAGTTTTTGAGTTTTGGATTTTTGCACTTTTGGAGTTTTGGAGTTTTGGAGTTTTGGAGTTTCGGAGTTTCGGAGTTTTGGAGTTTCAGAGTTTTCGAGGTTCAGGGTTGTGGAATTTCGGAATTTTTGAGTTTTGGAGTTTCGGAGTTCCGGAGTTTCGGAGTTTTGGAGTTTTGCAGTTTCGGAGTTTTGGAGTTTTGGAGTTTCAGAGTTTTGGAGTTTCAGAGTTTTCGAGGTTCAGGGTTGTGGAGTTTCGGAATTTTTGAGTTTTGGAGTTTCGGAGTTTTGGAGTTTTGGTGTTTTGGAGTTTCGAATTTTCAGAGTTTCGGATTTTTGGAGTTTTGGAGTTCCGGAGATTTGGAGTTTCAGAGTTTTGGAGGTTCAGGGTTGTGGAGTTTCGGAATTTTGTAGTTTTGTAGTTTTGGAGTGTTGGAGTTTTGGAGTGTTGGAGTTTTGGAGCTTTGGAGTTTTGGAGTTTTTGAGTTTTTTAGTTTTGGATTTTTGCACTTTTGGAGTTTTGGAGTTTCGGAGTTTCGGAGTTTTGGAGTTTCAGAGTTTTCGAGGTTCAGGGTTGTGGAGTTTCGGAATTTTTTAGTTTTGGAGTTTCGGAGTTTTGGAGTTTCGAATTTTCAGTTTCGGATTTTTGGAGTTTTGGAGTTTCGGAGATTTGGAGTTTTGGCGTTTTGGAGATTCGGAATCTTGGAGTTTCGGAATTTTGTAGTTTTGTAGTTTTGGAGTGTCAGAGTTCTGGAGTGTTGGAGCTTTGAGTTTTGGAGTTTATGAGTTTCTGAGTTTTGGATTTTTGCACTTTTGGAGTTTTGGAGTTTCGGAGTTTCGGAGTTTTGGAGTTTCAGAGTTTTGGAGGTTCAGGGTTGTGGAGTTTCGGAATTTTTGAGTTTTGGAGTTTCGGAGTTTCGGTGTTTTGGAGTTTCAGACTTTTCGAGGTTCAGGGTTGTGGAATTTCGGAATTTTTGAGTTTTGGAGTTTCGGAGTTCCGGAGTTCCGGAGTTCCGGAGTTTTGGAGTTTCAGAGTTTTCGAGGTTCAGGGTTGTGGAGTTTCGGAATTTTTGAGTTTTGGAGTTTCGGAGTTTTGGAGTTTTGGTGTTTTGGAGTTTCGAGTTTTCAGAGTTTCGGATTTTTGGAGTTTTGGAGTTCCGGAGATTTGGAGTTTCAGAGTTTTGGAGGTTTGGAATCTTGGAGTTTCGGAATTTTGTAGTTTTGTAGTTTTGGAGTGTCAGAGTTTTGGAGTGTTGGAGTTTTGGAGCTTTGGAGTTTTTGAGTTTTTGAGTTTTTGAGTTTTGGATTTTTGCACTTTTGGAGTTTTGGAGTTTTGGAGTTTCGGAGTTTTGGAGTTTTGGAGTTTCAGAGTTTTGGAGGTTCAGGGTTGTGGAGTTTCGGAATTTTTGAGTTTTGGAGTTTCGGAGTTTTGGAGAATTGCAGTTTTGGAGTTTTGGGGTTTTGGAGTTTCGAATTTTCAGTTTCGGATTTTTGGAGTTTCGGAGTTTCGGAGTTTTGGAGTTTCAGAGTTTTCGACGTTCAGGGTTGTGGAGTTTCGGAATTTTTGAGTTTTGGAGTTTCGGAGTTTCGGAGTTTCGGAGTTTGGGATTTTTGGAGTTTTGGAGTTTCGGAGATTTGGAGTTTTGGCATTTTGGAGATTCGGAATCTTGGAGTTTCGGAATTTTGTAGTTTTGTAGTTTTGGAGTGTCGGAGTTTTGGAGTGTTGGAGTTTTGGAGCTTTGGAGTTTTGGAGTTTTTGAGTTTTGGAGTTTTGGAGTTTTGGAGTTTTGGATTTTTGCACTTTTGGAGTTTTGGAGTTTCTGAGTTTTGGAGTTTCAGAGTTTTGGAGGTTCAGGGTTGTGGAGTTTCGGAATTTTTGAGTTTTGGAGTTTCGGAGTTTCGGAGTTTTGGAGTATTGCAGTTTTGGAATTTTGGAGTTTTGGAGTTTCGAATTTTCAGAGTTTCGGATTTTTGGAGTTTTGGAGTTTCGGAGATTTGGAGTTTTGGCGTTTTCGAGATTCGGAATCTTGGAGTTTCGGAATTTTGTAGTTTTGTAGTTTTGGAGTGTCAGAGTTTTGGAGTGTTGGAGTTTTGGAGCTTTGGAGTTTTGGAGTTTTTGAGTTTTTGAGTTTTGGATTTTGACACTTTTGGAGTTTCGGAGTTTTGGAGTATAGGAGTTTTGGAGTTTCGGAGTTTTGGAGTTTCAGAGTTTTGGAGGTTCAGGGTTGTGGAGTTTCGGAATTTTTGAGTATTGGAGTTCCGGAGTTTCGGAGTTTTGGAGAATTGCAGTTTTGGAATTTTTGTAGTTTCGAATTTGCAGAGTTTCGGATTTTTGGAGTTTTGGAGTTTCGGAGTTTCGGAGTTTTGGAGTTTCAGACTTTTCGAGGTTCAGGGTTGTGGAATTTCGGAATTTTTGAGTTTTGGAGTTTCGGAGTTCCGGAGTTTCGGAGTTTTGGAGTTTTGCAGTTTCGGAGTTTTGGAGTTTTGGAGTTTCAGAGTTTTGGAGTTTCAGAGTTTTCGAGGTTCAGGGTTGTGGAGTTTCGGAATTTTTGAGTTTTGGAGTTTCGGAGTTTTGGAGTTTTGGTGTTTTGGAGTTTCGAATTTTCAGAGTTTCGGATTTTTGGAGTTTTGGAGTTCCGGAGATTTGGAGTTTCAGAGTTTTGGAGGTTCAGGGTTGTGGAGTTTCGGAATTTTGTAGTTTTGTAGTTTTGGAGTGTGTGAGTTTTGGAGTGTTGGAGTTTTGGAGCTTTGGAGTTTTGGAGTTTTTGAGTTTTTTAGTTTTGGATTTTTGCACTTTTGGAGTTTTGGAGTTTCGGAGTTTCGGAGTTTTGGAGTTTCAGAGTTTTCGAGGTTCAGGGTTGTGGAGTTTCGGAATTTTTGAGTTTTGGAGTTTCGGAGTTTCGGAGTTTTGGAGTTTTGGAGTTTCGAATTTTCAGTTTCGGATTTTTGGAGTTTTGGAGTTTCGGAGATTTGGAGTTTTGGCGTTTGGGAGATTCGGAATCTTGGAGTTTCGGAATTTTGTAGTTTTGTAGTTTTGGAGTGTCAGAGTTCTGGAGTGTTGGAGCTTTGAGTTTTGGAGTTTATGAGTTTCTGAGTTTTGGATTTTTGCACTTTTGGAGTTTTGGAGTTTCGGAGTTTCGGAGTTTTGGAGTTTCAGAGTTTTGGAGGTTCAGGGTTGTGGAGTTTCGGAATTTTTGAGTATTGGAGTTCCGGAGTTTCGGAGTTTTGGAGAATTGCAGTTTTGGAATTTTTGTAGTTTCGAATTTTCAGTTTCGGATTTTTGGAGTTTTGGAGTTTCGGAGTTTCGGTGTTTTGGAGTTTCAGACTTTTCGAGGTTCAGGGTTGTGGAATTTCGGAATTTTTGAGTTTTGGAGTTTCGGAGTTCCGGAGTTCCGGAGTTCCGGAGTTTTGGAGTTTCAGAGTTTTCGAGGTTCAGGGTTGTGGAGTTTCGGAATTTTTGAGTTTTGGAGTTTCGGAGTTTTGGAGTTTTGGTGTTTTGGAGTTTCGAGTTTTCAGAGTTTCGGATTTTTGGAGTTTTGGAGTTCCGGAGATTTGGAGTTTCAGAGTTTTGGAGGTTCGGAATCTTGGAGTTTCGGAATTTTGTAGTTTTGTAGTTTTGGAGTGTCAGAGTTTTGGAGTGTTGGAGTTTTGGAGCTTTGGAGTTTTTGAGTTTTTGAGTTTTGGATTTTTGCACTTTTGGAGTTTTGGAGTTTCGGAGTTTTGGAGTTTTGGAGTTTCAGAGTTTTGGAGGTTCAGGGTTGTGGAGTTTCGGAATTTTTGAGTTTTGGAGTTTCGGAGTTTCGGAGTTTTGGAGTTTTGGAGTTTCGAATTTTCAGTTTCGGATTTTTGGAGTTTTGGAGTTTCGGAGATTTGGAGTTTTGGCATTTTGGAGATTCGGAATCTTGGAGTTTCGGAATTTTGTAGTTTTGTAGTTTTGGAGTGTCAGAGTTCTGGAGTGTTGGAGCTTTGAGTTTTGGAGTTTTGGAGTTTTTGAGTTTTGGAGTTTTGGATTTTTGCACTTTTGGAGTTTTGGAGTTTTGGAGATTCGGGGTCTTGGAGTTTCGGGATTTTGCAGTTTTGTAGTTTTGGAGTGTCGGAGTTTTGGATGTTGGAGTTTTGGAGTTTCGGAGTTTCGGAGTTTCGGAGTTTTGGAGTTTCAGAGTTCTGGAGGTTCAGGGTTGTGGAGTGTCGGAATTTTTGAGTTTTGGAGTTTTGGAGTTTTCGAGATTTGGAGTTTCGGCGTTTTGGAGATTCGGAGTCTTGGAGTGCCGGAATTTTGTAGTTTTGTAGTTTTGGAGTGTTGGAGTTTTGGAGTGTTGGAGTTTTGGAGCTTTGGAGTTTTGGAGTTTTTGAGTTTTTTAGTTTTGGATTTTTGCACTTTTGGAGTTTGGGAGTTTTGGAGTTTCGGAATTTTGGAGAATTGCAGTTTTGGAGTTTTGGGGTTTTGGAGTTTCGAATTTTCAGAGTTTCGGATTTTTGGAGTTTTGGAGTTTCGGAGTTTCGGAGTTTTGGAGTTTCAGAGTTTTCGAGGTTCAGGGTTGTGGAGTTTCGGAATTTTTGAGTTTTGGAGTTTCGGAGTTTCGGAGTTTTGGAGTTTTGGAGTTTCGAATTTTCAGTTTCGGATTTTTGGAGTTTTGGAGTTTCGGAGATTTGGAGTTTTGGCGTTTTGGAGATTCGGAATCTTGGAGTTTCGGAATTTTGTAGTTTTGTAGTTTTGGAGTGTCAGAGTTCTGGAGTGTTGGAGCTTTGAGTTTTGGAGTTTATGAGTTTCTGAGTTTTGGATTTTTGCACTTTTGGAGTTTTGGATTTTCGGAGGTTCGGAGTTTTGGAGTTTCAGAGTTTTGGAGGTTCAGGGTTGTGGAGTTTCGGAATTTTTGAGTATTGGAGTTCCGGAGTTTCGGAGTTTTGGAGAATTGCAGTTTTTGAATTTTTGTAGTTTCGAATTTTCAGTTTCGGATTTTTGGAGTTTTGGAGTTTCGGAGTTTCGGTGTTTTGGAGTTTCAGACTTTTCGAGGTTCAGGGTTGTGGAATTTCGGAATTTTTGAGTTTTGGAGTTTCGGAGTTCCGGAGTTCCGGAGTTCCGGAGTTTTGGAGTTTCAGAGTTTTCGAGGTTCAGGGTTGTGGAGTTTCGGAATTTTTGAGTTTTGGAGTTTCGGAGTTTTGGAGTTTTGGTGTTTTGGAGTTTCGAATTTTCAGAGTTTCGGATTTTTGGAGTTTTGGAGTTCCGGAGATTTGGAGTTTCAGAGTTTTGGAGGTTCAGGGTTGTGGAGTTTCGGAATTTTTGAGTTTTGGAGTTTCGGAGTTTTGGAGTTTTGGAGTTTCAGAGTTTTCGAGGTTCAGGGTTGTGGAGTTTCGGAATTTTTGAGTTTTGGAGTTTTCGAGTTTCGAATTTTCAGAGTTTGGGATTTTTGGAGTTTTGGAGTTTCGGAGATTTGGAGTTTTGGCATTTTGGAGATTCGGAATCTTGGAGTTTCGGAATTTTGTAGTTTTGTAGTTTTGGAGTGTCGGAGTTTTGGAGTGTTGGAGTTTTGGAGCTTTGGAGTTTTGGAGTTTTTGAGTTTTGGAGTTTTGGAGTTTTGGATTTTTGCACTTTTGGAGTTTCGGATTTTTGGAGTTTTGGAGTTTCGGAGTTTCGGAGTTTTGGAGTTTCAGAGTTTTCGAGGTTCAGGGTTGTGGAGTTTCGGAATTTTTGAGTTTTGGAGTTTCAAAGTTTTGGAGTTTTGGAGTTTTGGAGTTTCGAATTTTCAGAGTTTGGGATTTTTGGAGTTTTGGAGTTTCAGAGATTTGGAGTTTTGGCGTTTTGGAGATTCGGAATCTTGGAGTTTCGGAATTTTGTAGTTTTGTAGTTTTGGAGTGTCAGAGTTTTGGAGTGTTGGAGTTTTGGAGCTTTGGAGTTTTGGAGTTTTTGAGTTTTGGAGTTTTGGATTTTTGCACTTTTGGAGTTTTGGAGTTTTGGAGTTTCGGAGTTTCGGAGTTTCGGAGTTTTGGAGTTTTGCGGTTTTGGAGTTTTGGAGTTTCGAATTTTCAGTTTCGGATTTTTGGAGTTTTGGAGTTTTCGAGATTTGGAGTTTCGGCGTTTTGGAGATTCAGAGTCTTGGAGTGTCGGAATTTTGTAGTTTTGTAGTTTTGGAGTGTCGGAGTTTTGGAGTGTTGGAGGTTTGGAGCTTTGGAGTTTTGGAGTTTTTGAGTTTTTTAGTTTTGGATTTTTGCACTTTTGGAGTTTTGGAGTTTCGGAGTTTCGGAGTTTTGGAGTTTCAGAGTTTTGGAGGTTCAGGGTTGTGGAGTTTCGGAATTTTTGAGTTTTGGAGTTTCGGAGTTTCGGAGTTTTGGAGAATTGCAGTTTTGGAGTTTTGGGGTTTTGGAGTTTCGAATTTTCAGAGTTTCGGATTTTTGGAGTTTTGAAGTTTCGGAGTTTCGGAGTTTTGGAGTTTCAGAGTTTTCGAGGTTCAGGGTTGTGGAGTTTCGGAATTTTTGAGTTTTGGAGTTTCGGAGTTTCGGAGTTTCGGAGTTTTGGAGTTTTGGAGTTTCGAATTTTCAGTTTCGGATTTTTGGAGTTTTGGAGTTTCGGAGATTTGGAGTTTTGGCGTTTTGGAGATTCGGAATCTTGGAGTTTCGGAATTTTGTAGTTTTGTAGTTTTGGAGTGTCAGAGTTCTGGAGTGTTGGAGCTTTGGAGTTTTGGAGTTTATGAGTTTTTGAGTTTTGGATTTTTGCACTTTTGGAGTTTTGGAGTTTTGGAGTTTTGGAGTTTCGGAGTTTCGGAGTTTTGGAGTTTCAGAGTTTTGGAGGTTCAGGGTTGTGGAGTTTCGGAATTTTTGAGTATTGGAGTTCCGGAGTTTCGGAGTTTTGGAGAATTGCAGTTTTGGAATTTTTGTAGTTTTGAATTTTCAGAGTTTCGGATTTATGGAGTTTTGGAGTTTCGGAGTTTCGGAGTTTTGAAGTTTCAGACTTTTCGAGGTTCAGGGTTGTGGAATTTCGGAATTTTTGAGTTTTGGAGTTTCGGAGTTCCGGAGTTTCGGAGTTTTGGAGTTTTGCAGTTTCGGAGTTTTGGAGTTTTGGAGTTTGCGGAGTTTTGGAGTTTCAGAGTTTTCGAGGTTCAGGGTTGTGGAGTTTCGGAATTTTTGAGTTTTGGAGTTTCGGAGTTTTGGAGTTTTGGTGTTTTGGAGTTTCGAATTTTCAGAGTTTCGGATTTTTGGAGTTTTGGGGTTCCGGAGATTTGGAGTTTCAGAGTTTTGGATGTTCAGGGTTGTGGAGTTTCGGAATTTTTGAGTTTTGGAGTTTCGGAGTTTTGGAGTTTCGGAGTTTTGGAGTTTCATAGTTTTCGAGGTTCAGGGTTGTGGAGTTTCGGAATTTTTGAGTTTCGGAGTTTCGGAGTTTTGGAGTTTTGGAGTTTCGAATTTTCAGTTTCGGATTTTTGGAGTTTTGGAGTTTCGGAGATTTGGAGTTTTGGCGTTTTGGAGATTCGGAATCTTGGAGTTTCGGAATTTTGTAGTTTTGTAGTTTTCGAGTGTCGGAGTTTTGGAGTGTTGGAGTTTTCGAGCTTTGGAGTTTTGGAGTTTTTGAGTTTTAGAGTTTTGGATTTTTGCACTTTTGGAGTTTTGGGGTTTCAGAGTTTTGGAGGTTCAGGGTTGTGGAGTTTCGGAATTTTTGAGTTTTGGAGTTTCGGAGTTTCGGAGGTTTGGAGTATTGCAGTTTTGGAGTTTTGGAGTTTTGGAGTTTCAGAGATTTGGAGTTTTGGCGTTTTGGAGATTCGGAATCTTGGAGTTTCGGAATTTTGTAGTTTTGTAGTTTTGGAGTGTTGGAGCTTTGGAGTTTTGGAGTTTATGAGTTTTTGAGTTTTGGATTTTTGCACTTTTGGAGTTTTGGAGTGTTGGAGTTTTGGAGTTTCGGAGTTTCGGAGTTTTGGAGTTTCAGAGTTTTGGAGGTTCAGGGTTGTGGAATTTCGGAATTTTTGAGTATTGCAGTTTCGGAGTTTCGGAGTTTTGGAGAATTGCAGTTTTGGAATTTTTGGAGTTTCGAATTTTCAGAGTTTCGGATTTTTGGAGTTTTGGAGTTTCGGAGTTTCGGAGTTTTGGAGTTTCAGAGTTTTCGAGGCTCAGGGTTGTGGAGTTTCGGAATTTTTGAGTTTTGGAGTTTCGGAGTTTCGGAGTTTTGGAGTTTTGGAGTTTCGAATTTTCAGTCTCGGATTTTTGGAGTTTTGGAGTTTCGGAGATTTGGAGTTTTGGCGTTTTGGAGATTCGGAATCTTGGAGTTTCGGAATTTTGTAGTTTTGTAGTTTTGGAGTGTCAGAGTTCTGGAGTGTTGGAGCTTTGAGTTTTGGAGTTTATGAGTTTCTGAGTTTTGGATTTTGCACTTTTGGAGTTTTGGAGTTTCGGAGTTTTGGAGTTTCAGAGTTTTGGAGGTTCAGGGTTGTGGAGTTTCGGAATTTTTGAGTATTGGAGTTCCGGAGTTTCGGAGTTTTGGAGAATTGCAGTTTTGGAATTTTTGTAGTTTCGAATTTTCAGTTTCGGATTTTTGGAGTTTTGGAGTTTCGGAGTTTCGGTGTTTTGGAGTTTCAGACTTTTCGAGGTTCAGGGTTGTGGAATTTCGGAATTTTTGTGTTTTGGAGTTTCGGAGTTCCGGAGTTCCGGAGTTTTGGAGTTTCAGAGTTTTCGAGGTTCAGGGTTGTGGAGTTTCGGAATTTTTGAGTTTTGGAGTTTCGGAGTTTTGGAGTTTTGGTGTTTTGGAGTTTCGAATTTTCAGAGTTTCGGATTTTTGGAGTTTTGGAGTTCCGGAGATTTGGAGTTTCAGAGTTTTGGAGGTTCAGGGTTGTGGAGTTTCGGAATTTTTGAGTTTTGGAGTTTCGGAGTTTTGGAGTTTTGGAGTTTCGGAGTTTTGGAGTTTCAGAGTTTTCGAGGTTCAGGGTTGTGGAGTTTCGGAATTTTTGAGTTTTGGAGTTTTCGAGTTTCGAATTTTCAGAGTTTGGGATTTTTGGAGTTTTGGAGTTTCGGAGATTTGGAGTTTTGGCATTTTGGAGATTCGGAATCTTGGAGTTTCGGAATTTTGTAGTTTTGTAGTTTTGGAGTGTCGGAGTTTTGGAGTGTTGGAGTTTTGGAGCTTTGGAGTTTTGGAGTTTTTGAGTTTTGGAGTTTTGGAGTTTTGGATTTTTGCACTTTTGGAGTTTTGGAGTTTTGGAGTTTCAGAGTTTCGGAGTTTCTGAGTTTTGGAGTTTCAGAGTTTTGGAGGTTCAGGGTTGTGGAGTTTCGGAATTTTTGAGTTTTGGAGTTTCGGAGTTTCGGAGTTTTGGAGTATTGCAGTTTTGGAATTTTGGAGTTTTGGAGTTTCGAATTTTCAGTTCCGGATTTTTGAAGTTTTGGAGTTTCGGAGATTTGGAGTTTTGGCGTTTTGGAGATTCGGAATCTTGGAGTTTCGGAATTTTGTAGTTTCGTAGTTTTGGAGTGTCAGAGTTTTGGAGTGTTGGAGTTATGGAGCTTTGGAGTTTTTGAGTTTTGGAGTTTTGGATTTTTGCACTTTTGGAGTTTTGGAGTTTCGGAGTTTCGGAGTTTTGGAGTTTCAGAGTTTTGGAGGTTCAGGGTTGTGGAGTTTCGGAATTTTTGAGTTTTGGAGTTTCGGAGTTTCGGAGTTTTGGAGTTTTGGAGTTTCGAATTTTCAGTTTCGGATTTTTGGAGTTTTGGAGTTTCGGAGATTTGGAGTTTTGGCATTTTGGAGATTCGGAATCTTGGAGTTTCGGAATTTTGTAGTTTTGTAGTTTTGGAGTGTCAGAGTTCTGGAGTGTTGGAGCTTTGAGTTTTGGAGTTTTGGAGTTTTTGAGTTTTGGAGTTTTGGATTTTTGCACTTTTGGAGTTTTGGAGTTTTGGAGATTCGGGGTCTTGGAGTTTCGGAATTTTGCAGTTTTGTAGTTTTGGAGTGTCGGAGTTTTGGATGTTGGAGTTTTGGAGTTTCGGAGTTTCGGAGTTTCGGAGTTTTGGAGTTTCAGAGTTCTGGAGGTTCAGGGTTGTGGAGTGTCGGAATTTTTGAGTTTTGGAGTTTTGGAGTTTTCGAGATTTGGAGTTTCGGCGTTTTGGAGATTCGGAGTCTTGGAGTGCCGGAATTTTGTAGTTTTGTAGTTTTGGAGTGTTGGAGTTTTGGAGTGTTGGAGTTTTGGAGCTTTGGAGTTTTGGAGTTTTTGAGTTTTTTAGTTTTGGATTTTTGCACTTTTGGAGTTTGGGAGTTTTGGAGTTTCGGAATTTTGGAGAATTGCAGTTTTGGAGTTTTGGGGTTTTGGAGTTTCGAATTTTCAGAGTTTCGGATTTTTGGAGTTTTGGAGTTTCGGAGTTTCGGAGTTTTGGAGTTTCAGAGTTTTCGAGGTTCAGGGTTGTGGAGTTTCGGAATTTTTGAGTTTTGGAGTTTCGGAGTTTCGGAGTTTTGGAGTTTTGGAGTTTCGAATTTTCAGTTTCGGATTTTTGGAGTTTTGGAGTTTCGGAGATTTGGAGTTTTGGCGTTTTGGAGATTCGGAATCTTGGAGTTTCGGAATTTTGTAGTTTTGTAGTTTTGGAGTGTCAGAGTTCTGGAGTGTTGGAGCTTTGAGTTTTGGAGTTTATGAGTTTCTGAGTTTTGGATTTTTGCACTTTTGGAGTTTTGGATTTTCGGAGGTTCGGAGTTTTGGAGTTTCAGAGTTTTGGAGGTTCAGGGTTGTGGAGTTTCGGAATTTTTGAGTATTGGAGTTCCGGAGTTTCGGAGTTTTGGAGAATTGCAGTTTTTGAATTTTTGTAGTTTCGAATTTTCAGTTTCGGATTTTTGGAGTTTTGGAGTTTCGGAGTTTCGGTGTTTTGGAGTTTCAGACTTTTCGAGGTTCAGGGTTGTGGAATTTCGGAATTTTTGAGTTTTGGAGTTTCGGAGTTCCGGAGTTCCGGAGTTCCGGAGTTTTGGAGTTTCAGAGTTTTCGAGGTTCAGGGTTGTGGAGTTTCGGAATTTTTGAGTTTTGGAGTTTCGGAGTTTTGGAGTTTTGGTGTTTTGGAGTTTCGAATTTTCAGAGTTTCGGATTTTTGGAGTTTTGGAGTTCCGGAGATTTGGAGTTTCAGAGTTTTGGAGGTTCAGGGTTGTGGAGTTTCGGAATTTTTGAGTTTTGGAGTTTCGGAGTTTTGGAGTTTTGGAGTTTCAGAGTTTTCGAGGTTCAGGGTTGTGGAGTTTCGGAATTTTTGAGTTTTGGAGTTTTCGAGTTTCGAATTTTCAGAGTTTGGGATTTTTGGAGTTTTGGAGTTTCGGAGATTTGGAGTTTTGGCATTTTGGAGATTCGGAATCTTGGAGTTTCGGAATTTTGTAGTTTTGTAGTTTTGGAGTGTCGGAGTTTTGGAGTGTTGGAGTTTTGGAGCTTTGGAGTTTTGGAGTTTTTGAGTTTTGGAGTTTTGGAGTTTTGGATTTTTGCACTTTTGGAGTTTCGGATTTTTGGAGTTTTGGAGTTTCGGAGTTTCGGAGTTTTGGAGTTTCAGAGTTTTCGAGGTTCAGGGTTGTGGAGTTTCGGAATTTTTGAGTTTTGGAGTTTCAAAGTTTTGGAGTTTTGGAGTTTTGGAGTTTCGAATTTTCAGAGTTTGGGATTTTTGGAGTTTTGGAGTTTCAGAGATTTGGAGTTTTGGCGTTTTGGAGATTCGGAATCTTGGAGTTTCGGAATTTTGTAGTTTTGTAGTTTTGGAGTGTCAGAGTTTTGGAGTGTTGGAGTTTTGGAGCTTTGGAGTTTTGGAGTTTTTGAGTTTTGGAGTTTTGGATTTTTGCACTTTTGGAGTTTTGGAGTTTTGGAGTTTCGGAGTTTCGGAGTTTCGGAGTTTTGGAGTTTTGCGGTTTTGGAGTTTTGGAGTTTCGAATTTTCAGTTTCGGATTTTTGGAGTTTTGGAGTTTTCGAGATTTGGAGTTTCGGCGTTTTGGAGATTCAGAGTCTTGGAGTGTCGGAATTTTGTAGTTTTGTAGTTTTGGAGTGTCGGAGTTTTGGAGTGTTGGAGGTTTGGAGCTTTGGAGTTTTGGAGTTTTTGAGTTTTTTAGTTTTGGATTTTTGCACTTTTGGAGTTTTGGAGTTTCGGAGTTTCGGAGTTTTGGAGTTTCAGAGTTTTGGAGGTTCAGAGTTGTGGAGTTTCGGAATTTTTGAGTTTTGGAGTTTCGGAGTTTCGGAGTTTTGGAGAATTGCAGTTTTGGAGTTTTGGGGTTTTGGAGTTTCGAATTTTCAGAGTTTCGGATTTTTGGAGTTTTGAAGTTTCGGAGTTTCGGAGTTTTGGAGTTTCAGAGTTTTCGAGGTTCAGGGTTGTGGAGTTTCGGAATTTTTGAGTTTTGGAGTTTCGGAGTTTCGGAGTTTTGGAGTTTTGGAGTTTCGAATTTTCAGTTTCGGATTTTTGGAGTTTTGGAGTTTCGGAGATTTGGAGTTTTGGCGTTTTGGAGATTCGGAATCTTGGAGTTTCGGAATTTTGTAGTTTTGTAGTTTTGGAGTGTCAGAGTTCTGGAGTGTTGGAGCTTTGGAGTTTTGGAGTTTATGAGTTTTTGAGTTTTGGATTTTTGCACTTTTGGAGTTTTGGAGTTTTGGAGTTTTGGAGTTTCGGAGTTTCGGAGTTTTGGAGTTTCAGAGTTTTGGAGGTTCAGGGTTGTGGAGTTTCGGAATTTTTGAGTATTGGAGTTCCGGAGTTTCGGAGTTTTGGAGAATTGCAGTTTTGGAATTTTTGTAGTTTTGAATTTTCAGAGTTTCGGATTTATGGAGTTTTGGAGTTTCGGAGTTTCGGAGTTTTGAAGTTTCAGACTTTTCGAGGTTCAGGGTTGTGGAATTTCGGAATTTTTGAGTTTTGGAGTTTCGGAGTTCCGGAGTTCCGGAGTTCCGGAGTTTTGGAGTTTCAGAGTTTTCGAGGTTCAGGGTTGTGGAGTTTCGGAATTTTTGAGTTTTGGAGTTTCGGAGTTTTGGAGTTTTGGTGTTTTGGAGTTTCGAATTTTCAGAGTTTCGGATTTTTGGAGTTTTGGAGTTCCGGAGATTTGGAGTTTCAGAGTTTTGGAGGTTCAGGGTTGTGGAGTTTCGGAATTTTTGAGTTTTGGAGTTTCGGAGTTTTGGAGTTTTGGAGTTTCAGAGTTTTCGAGGTTCAGGGTTGTGGAGTTTCGGAATTTTTGAGTTTTGGAGTTTTCGAGTTTCGAATTTTCAGAGTTTGGGATTTTTGGAGTTTTGGAGTTTCGGAGATTTGGAGTTTTGGCATTTTGGAGATTCGGAATCTTGGAGTTTCGGAATTTTGTAGTTTTGTAGTTTTGGAGTGTCGGAGTTTTGGAGTGTTGGAGTTTTGGAGCTTTGGAGTTTTGGAGTTTTTGAGTTTTGGAGTTTTGGAGTTTTGGATTTTTGCACTTTTGGAGTTTCGGATTTTTGGAGTTTTGGAGTTTCGGAGTTTCGGAGTTTTGGAGTTTCAGAGTTTTCGAGGTTCAGGGTTGTGGAGTTTCGGAATTTTTGAGTTTTGGAGTTTCAAAGTTTTGGAGTTTTGGAGTTTTGGAGTTTCGAATTTTCAGAGTTTGGGATTTTTGGAGTTTTGGAGTTTCAGAGATTTGGAGTTTTGGCGTTTTGGAGATTCGGAATCTTGGAGTTTCGGAATTTTGTAGTTTTGTAGTTTTGGAGTGTCAGAGTTTTGGAGTGTTGGAGTTTTGGAGCTTTGGAGTTTTGGAGTTTTTGAGTTTTGGAGTTTTGGATTTTTGCACTTTTGGAGTTTTGGAGTTTTGGAGTTTCGGAGTTTCGGAGTTTCGGAGTTTTGGAGTTTTGCGGTTTTGGAGTTTTGGAGTTTCGAATTTTCAGTTTCGGATTTTTGGAGTTTTGGAGTTTTCGAGATTTGGAGTTTCGGCGTTTTGGAGATTCAGAGTCTTGGAGTGTCGGAATTTTGTAGTTTTGTAGTTTTGGAGTGTCGGAGTTTTGGAGTGTTGGAGGTTTGGAGCTTTGGAGTTTTGGAGTTTTTGAGTTTTTTAGTTTTGGATTTTTGCACTTTTGGAGTTTTGGAGTTTCGGAGTTTCGGAGTTTTGGAGTTTCAGAGTTTTGGAGGTTCAGGGTTGTGGAGTTTCGGAATTTTTGAGTTTTGGAGTTTCGGAGTTTCGGAGTTTTGGAGAATTGCAGTTTTGGAGTTTTGGGGTTTTGGAGTTTCGAATTTTCAGAGTTTCGGATTTTTGGAGTTTTGAAGTTTCGGAGTTTCGGAGTTTTGGAGTTTCAGAGTTTTCGAGGTTCAGGGTTGTGGAGTTTCGGAATTTTTGAGTTTTGGAGTTTCGGAGTTTCGGAGTTTCGGAGTTTTGGAGTTTTGGAGTTTCGAATTTTCAGTTTCGGATTTTTGGAGTTTTGGAGTTTCGGAGATTTGGAGTTTTGGCGTTTTGGAGATTCGGAATCTTGGAGTTTCGGAATTTTGTAGTTTTGTAGTTTTGGAGTGTCAGAGTTCTGGAGTGTTGGAGCTTTGGAGTTTTGGAGTTTATGAGTTTTTGAGTTTTGGATTTTTGCACTTTTGGAGTTTTGGAGTTTTGGAGTTTTGGAGTTTCGGAGTTTCGGAGTTTTGGAGTTTCAGAGTTTTGGAGGTTCAGGGTTGTGGAGTTTCGGAATTTTTGAGTATTGGAGTTCCGGAGTTTCGGAGTTTTGGAGAATTGCAGTTTTGGAATTTTTGTAGTTTTGAATTTTCAGAGTTTCGGATTTATGGAGTTTTGGAGTTTCGGAGTTTCGGAGTTTTGAAGTTTCAGACTTTTCGAGGTTCAGGGTTGTGGAATTTCGGAATTTTTGAGTTTTGGAGTTTCGGAGTTCCGGAGTTTCGGAGTTTTGGAGTTTTGCAGTTTCGGAGTTTTGGAGTTTTGGAGTTTGCGGAGTTTTGGAGTTTCAGAGTTTTCGAGGTTCAGGGTTGTGGAGTTTCGGAATTTTTGAGTTTTGGAGTTTCGGAGTTTTGGAGTTTTGGTGTTTTGGAGTTTCGAATTTTCAGAGTTTCGGATTTTTGGAGTTTTGGGGTTCCGGAGATTTGGAGTTTCAGAGTTTTGGATGTTCAGGGTTGTGGAGTTTCGGAATTTTTGAGTTTTGGAGTTTCGGAGTTTTGGAGTTTCGGAGTTTTGGAGTTTCATAGTTTTCGAGGTTCAGGGTTGTGGAGTTTCGGAATTTTTGAGTTTCGGAGTTTCGGAGTTTTGGAGTTTTGGAGTTTCGAATTTTCAGTTTCGGATTTTTGGAGTTTTGGAGTTTCGGAGATTTGGAGTTTTGGCGTTTTGGAGATTCGGAATCTTGGAGTTTCGGAATTTTGTAGTTTTGTAGTTTTCGAGTGTCGGAGTTTTGGAGTGTTGGAGTTTTCGAGCTTTGGAGTTTTGGAGTTTTTGAGTTTTAGAGTTTTGGATTTTTGCACTTTTGGAGTTTTGGGGTTTCAGAGTTTTGGAGGTTCAGGGTTGTGGAGTTTCGGAATTTTTGAGTTTTGGAGTTTCGGAGTTTCGGAGGTTTGGAGTATTGCAGTTTTGGAGTTTTGGAGTTTTGGAGTTTCAGAGATTTGGAGTTTTGGCGTTTTGGAGATTCGGAATCTTGGAGTTTCGGAATTTTGTAGTTTTGTAGTTTTGGAGTGTTGGAGCTTTGGAGTTTTGGAGTTTATGAGTTTTTGAGTTTTGGATTTTTGCACTTTTGGAGTTTTGGAGTGTTGGAGTTTTGGAGTTTCGGAGTTTCGGAGTTTTGGAGTTTCAGAGTTTTGGAGGTTCAGGGTTGTGGAATTTCGGAATTTTTGAGTATTGCAGTTTCGGAGTTTCGGAGTTTTGGAGAATTGCAGTTTTGGAATTTTTGGAGTTTCGAATTTTCAGAGTTTCGGATTTTTGGAGTTTTGGAGTTTCGGAGTTTCGGAGTTTTGGAGTTTCAGAGTTTTCGAGGCTCAGGGTTGTGGAGTTTCGGAATTTTTGAGTTTTGGAGTTTCGGAGTTTCGGAGTTTTGGAGTTTTGGAGTTTCGAATTTTCAGTCTCGGATTTTTGGAGTTTTGGAGTTTCGGAGATTTGGAGTTTTGGCGTTTTGGAGATTCGGAATCTTGGAGTTTCGGAATTTTGTAGTTTTGTAGTTTTGGAGTGTCAGAGTTCTGGAGTGTTGGAGCTTTGAGTTTTGGAGTTTATGAGTTTCTGAGTTTTGGATTTTGCACTTTTGGAGTTTTGGAGTTTCGGAGTTTTGGAGTTTCAGAGTTTTGGAGGTTCAGGGTTGTGGAGTTTCGGAATTTTTGAGTATTGGAGTTCCGGAGTTTCGGAGTTTTGGAGAATTGCAGTTTTGGAATTTTTGTAGTTTCGAATTTTCAGTTTCGGATTTTTGGAGTTTTGGAGTTTCGGAGTTTCGGTGTTTTGGAGTTTCAGACTTTTCGAGGTTCAGGGTTGTGGAATTTCGGAATTTTTGTGTTTTGGAGTTTCGGAGTTCCGGAGTTCCGGAGTTTTGGAGTTTCAGAGTTTTCGAGGTTCAGGGTTGTGGAGTTTCGGAATTTTTGAGTTTTGGAGTTTCGGAGTTTTGGAGTTTTGGTGTTTTGGAGTTTCGAATTTTCAGAGTTTCGGATTTTTGGAGTTTTGGAGTTCCGGAGATTTGGAGTTTCAGAGTTTTGGAGGTTCAGGGTTGTGGAGTTTCGGAATTTTTGAGTTTTGGAGTTTCGGAGTTTTGGAGTTTTGGAGTTTCGGAGTTTTGGAGTTTCAGAGTTTTCGAGGTTCAGGGTTGTGGAGTTTCGGAATTTTTGAGTTTTGGAGTTTTCGAGTTTCGAATTTTCAGAGTTTGGGATTTTTGGAGTTTTGGAGTTTCGGAGATTTGGAGTTTTGGCATTTTGGAGATTCGGAATCTTGGAGTTTCGGAATTTTGTAGTTTTGTAGTTTTGGAGTGTCGGAGTTTTGGAGTGTTGGAGTTTTGGAGCTTTGGAGTTTTGGAGTTTTTGAGTTTTGGAGTTTTGGAGTTTTGGATTTTTGCACTTTTGGAGTTTTGGAGTTTTGGAGTTTCAGAGTTTCGGAGTTTCTGAGTTTTGGAGTTTCAGAGTTTTGGAGGTTCAGGGTTGTGGAGTTTCGGAATTTTTGAGTTTTGGAGTTTCGGAGTTTCGGAGTTTTGGAGTATTGCAGTTTTGGAATTTTGGAGTTTTGGAGTTTCGAATTTTCAGAGTTTCGGATTTTTGGAGTTTTGGAGTTTCGGAGATTTGGAGTTTTGGCGTTTTCGAGATTCGGAATCTTGGAGT
The DNA here is from genome assembly GCF_055824585.1 of Amblyomma mixtum. Taxonomy (NCBI): domain Eukaryota; kingdom Metazoa; phylum Arthropoda; class Arachnida; order Ixodida; family Ixodidae; genus Amblyomma; species Amblyomma mixtum. Next base: position 116,484,564 of record NC_143012.1, on the reverse strand, counting down.
TTCGGAATTTTGTAGTTTTGTAGTTTTGGAGTGTCAGAGTTTTGGAGTGTTGGAGTTTTGGAGCTTTGGAGTTTTGGAGTTTTTGAGTTTTTGAGTTTTGGATTTTGACACTTTTGGAGTTTCGGAGTTTTGGAGTATAGGAGTTTTGGAGTTTCGGAGTTTTGGAGTTTCAGAGTTTTGGAGGTTCAGGGTTGTGGAGTTTCGGAATTTTTGAGTATTGGAGTTCCGGAGTTTCGGAGTTTTGGAGAATTGCAGTTTTGGAATTTTTGTAGTTTCGAATTTTCAGAGTTTTGGAGTTTTGGAGTTTCGGAGTTTTGGAGTTTCGGAGTTTTGGAGTTTCAGAGTTTTCGAGGTTCAGGGTTGTGGAGTTTCGGAATTTTTGAGTTTTGGAGTTTCGGAGTTTTGGAGTTTTGGTGTTTTGGAGTTTCGAATTTTCAGAGTTTCGGATTTTTGGAGTTTTGGAGTTCCGGAGATTTGGAGTTTCAGAGTTTTGGAGGTTCAGGGTTGTGGAGTTTCGGAATTTTTGAGTTTTGGAGTTTCGGAGTTTTGGAGTTTTGGAGTTTCAGAGTTTTCGAGGTTCAGGGTTGTGGAGTTTCGGAATTTTTGAGTTTTGGAGTTTTCGAGTTTCGAATTTTCAGAGTTTGGGATTTTTGGAGTTTTGGAGTTTCGGAGATTTGGAGTTTTGGCATTTTGGAGATTCGGAATCTTGGAGTTTCGGAATTTTGTAGTTTTGTAGTTTTGGAGTGTCGGAGTTTTGGAGTGTTGGAGTTTTGGAGCTTTGGAGTTTTGGAGTTTTTGAGTTTTGGAGTTTTGGAGTTTTGGATTTTTGCACTTTTGGAGTTTCGGATTTTTGGAGTTTTGGAGTTTCGGAGTTTCGGAGTTTTGGAGTTTCAGAGTTTTCGAGGTTCAGGGTTGTGGAGTTTCGGAATTTTTGAGTTTTGGAGTTTCAAAGTTTTGGAGTTTTGGAGTTTTGGAGTTTCGAATTTTCAGAGTTTGGGATTTTTGGAGTTTTGGAGTTTCAGAGATTTGGAGTTTTGGCGTTTTGGAGATTCGGAATCTTGGAGTTTCGGAATTTTGTAGTTTTGTAGTTTTGGAGTGTCAGAGTTTTGGAGTGTTGGAGTTTTGGAGCTTTGGAGTTTTGGAGTTTTTGAGTTTTGGAGTTTTGGATTTTTGCACTTTTGGAGTTTTGGAGTTTTGGAGTTTCGGAGTTTCGGAGTTTCGGAGTTTTGGAGTTTTGCGGTTTTGGAGTTTTGGAGTTTCGAATTTTCAGTTTCGGATTTTTGGAGTTTTGGAGTTTTCGAGATTTGGAGTTTCGGCGTTTTGGAGATTCAGAGTCTTGGAGTGTCGGAATTTTGTAGTTTTGTAGTTTTGGAGTGTCGGAGTTTTGGAGTGTTGGAGGTTTGGAGCTTTGGAGTTTTGGAGTTTTTGAGTTTTTTAGTTTTGGATTTTTGCACTTTTGGAGTTTTGGAGTTTCGGAGTTTCGGAGTTTTGGAGTTTCAGAGTTTTGGAGGTTCAGGGTTGTGGAGTTTCGGAATTTTTGAGTTTTGGAGTTTCGGAGTTTCGGAGTTTTGGAGAATTGCAGTTTTGGAGTTTTGGGGTTTTGGAGTTTCGAATTTTCAGAGTTTCGGATTTTTGGAGTTTTGAAGTTTCGGAGTTTCGGAGTTTTGGAGTTTCAGAGTTTTCGAGGTTCAGGGTTGTGGAGTTTCGGAATTTTTGAGTTTTGGAGTTTCGGAGTTTCGGAGTTTCGGAGTTTTGGAGTTTTGGAGTTTCGAATTTTCAGTTTCGGATTTTTGGAGTTTTGGAGTTTCGGAGATTTGGAGTTTTGGCGTTTTGGAGATTCGGAATCTTGGAGTTTCGGAATTTTGTAGTTTTGTAGTTTTGGAGTGTCAGAGTTCTGGAGTGTTGGAGCTTTGGAGTTTTGGAGTTTATGAGTTTTTGAGTTTTGGATTTTTGCACTTTTGGAGTTTTGGAGTTTTGGAGTTTTGGAGTTTCGGAGTTTCGGAGTTTTGGAGTTTCAGAGTTTTGGAGGTTCAGGGTTGTGGAGTTTCGGAATTTTTGAGTATTGGAGTTCCGGAGTTTCGGAGTTTTGGAGAATTGCAGTTTTGGAATTTTTGTAGTTTTGAATTTTCAGAGTTTCGGATTTATGGAGTTTTGGAGTTTCGGAGTTTCGGAGTTTTGAAGTTTCAGACTTTTCGAGGTTCAGGGTTGTGGAATTTCGGAATTTTTGAGTTTTGGAGTTTCGGAGTTCCGGAGTTTCGGAGTTTTGGAGTTTTGCAGTTTCGGAGTTTTGGAGTTTTGGAGTTTGCGGAGTTTTGGAGTTTCAGAGTTTTCGAGGTTCAGGGTTGTGGAGTTTCGGAATTTTTGAGTTTTGGAGTTTCGGAGTTTTGGAGTTTTGGTGTTTTGGAGTTTCGAATTTTCAGAGTTTCGGATTTTTGGAGTTTTGGAGTTCCGGAGATTTGGAGTTTCAGAGTTTTGGATGTTCAGGGTTGTGGAGTTTCGGAATTTTTGAGTTTTGGAGTTTCGGAGTTTTGGAGTTTCGGAGTTTTGGAGTTTCATAGTTTTCGAGGTTCAGGGTTGTGGAGTTTCGGAATTTTTGAGTTTCGGAGTTTCGGAGTTTTGGAGTTTTGGAGTTTCGAATTTTCAGTTTCGGATTTTTGGAGTTTTGGAGTTTCGGAGATTTGGAGTTTTGGCGTTTTGGAGATTCGGAATCTTGGAGTTTCGGAATTTTGTAGTTTTGTAGTTTTCGAGTGTCGGAGTTTTGGAGTGTTGGAGTTTTCGAGCTTTGGAGTTTTGGAGTTTTTGAGTTTTAGAGTTTTGGATTTTTGCACTTTTGGAGTTTTGGGGTTTCAGAGTTTTGGAGGTTCAGGGTTGTGGAGTTTCGGAATTTTTGAGTTTTGGAGTTTCGGAGTTTCGGAGGTTTGGAGTATTGCAGTTTTGGAGTTTTGGAGTTTTGGAGTTTCAGAGATTTGGAGTTTTGGCGTTTTGGAGATTCGGAATCTTGGAGTTTCGGAATTTTGTAGTTTTGTAGTTTTGGAGTGTTGGAGCTTTGGAGTTTTGGAGTTTATGAGTTTTTGAGTTTTGGATTTTTGCACTTTTGGAGTTTTGGAGTGTTGGAGTTTTGGAGTTTCGGAGTTTCGGAGTTTTGGAGTTTCAGAGTTTTGGAGGTTCAGGGTTGTGGAATTTCGGAATTTTTGAGTATTGCAGTTTCGGAGTTTCGGAGTTTTGGAGAATTGCAGTTTTGGAATTTTTGGAGTTTCGAATTTTCAGTTTCGGATTTTTGGAGTTTTGGAGTTTCGGAGTTTCGGAGTTTTGGAGTTTCAGAGTTTTCGAGGCTCAGGGTTGTGGAGTTTCGGAATTTTTGAGTTTTGGAGTTTCGGAGTTTCGGAGTTTTGGAGTTTTGGAGTTTCGAATTTTCAGTCTCGGATTTTTGGAGTTTTGGAGTTTCGGAGATTTGGAGTTTTGGCGTTTTGGAGATTCGGAATCTTGGAGTTTCGGAATTTTGTAGTTTTGTAGTTTTGGAGTGTCAGAGTTCTGGAGTGTTGGAGCTTTGAGTTTTGGAGTTTATGAGTTTCTGAGTTTTGGATTTTGCACTTTTGGAGTTTTGGAGTTTCGGAGTTTTGGAGTTTCAGAGTTTTGGAGGTTCAGGGTTGTGGAGTTTCGGAATTTTTGAGTATTGGAGTTCCGGAGTTTCGGAGTTTTGGAGAATTGCAGTTTTGGAATTTTTGTAGTTTCGAATTTTCAGTTTCGGATTTTTGGAGTTTTGGAGTTTCGGAGTTTCGGTGTTTTGGAGTTTCAGACTTTTCGAGGTTCAGGGTTGTGGAATTTCGGAATTTTTGTGTTTTGGAGTTTCGGAGTTCCGGAGTTCCGGAGTTTTGGAGTTTCAGAGTTTTCGAGGTTCAGGGTTGTGGAGTTTCGGAATTTTTGAGTTTTGGAGTTTCGGAGTTTTGGAGTTTTGGTGTTTTGGAGTTTCGAATTTTCAGAGTTTCGGATTTTTGGAGTTTTGGAGTTCCGGAGATTTGGAGTTTCAGAGTTTTGGAGGTTCAGGGTTGTGGAGTTTCGGAATTTTTGAGTTTTGGAGTTTCGGAGTTTTGGAGTTTTGGAGTTTCGGAGTTTTGGAGTTTCAGAGTTTTCGAGGTTCAGGGTTGTGGAGTTTCGGAATTTTTGAGTTTTGGAGTTTTCGAGTTTCGAATTTTCAGAGTTTGGGATTTTTGGAGTTTTGGAGTTTCGGAGATTTGGAGTTTTGGCATTTTGGAGATTCGGAATCTTGGAGTTTCGGAATTTTGTAGTTTTGTAGTTTTGGAGTGTCGGAGTTTTGGAGTGTTGGAGTTTTGGAGCTTTGGAGTTTTGGAGTTTTTGAGTTTTGGAGTTTTGGAGTTTTGGATTTTTGCACTTTTGGAGTTTTGGAGTTTTGGAGTTTCAGAGTTTCGGAGTTTCTGAGTTTTGGAGTTTCAGAGTTTTGGAGGTTCAGGGTTGTGGAGTTTCGGAATTTTTGAGTTTTGGAGTTTCGGAGTTTCGGAGTTTTGGAGTATTGCAGTTTTGGAATTTTGGAGTTTTGGAGTTTCGAATTTTCAGAGTTTCGGATTTTTGGAGTTTTGGAGTTTCGGAGATTTGGAGTTTTGGCGTTTTCGAGATTCGGAATCTTGGAGTTTCGGAATTTTGTAGTTTTGTAGTTTTGGAGTGTCAGAGTTTTGGAGTGTTGGAGTTTTGGAGCTTTGGAGTTTTGGAGTTTTTGAGTTTTTGAGTTTTGGATTTTGACACTTTTGGAGTTTCGGAGTTTTGGAGTATAGGAGTTTTGGAGTTTCGGAGTTTTGGAGTTTCAGAGTTTTGGAGGTTCAGGGTTGTGGAGTTTCGGAATTTTTGAGTATTGGAGTTCCGGAGTTTCGGAGTTTTGGAGAATTGCAGTTTTGGAATTTTTGTAGTTTCGAATTTTCAGAGTTTTGGAGTTTTGGAGTTTCGGAGTTTTGGAGTTTCGGAGTTTTGGAGTTTCAGAGTTTTCGAGGTTCAGGGTTGTGGAGTTTCGGAATTTTTGAGTTTTGGAGTTTCGGAGTTTTGGAGTTTTGGTGTTTTGGAGTTTCGAATTTTCAGAGTTTCGGATTTTTGGAGTTTTGGAGTTCCGGAGATTTGGAGTTTCAGGGTTTTGGAGGTTCAGGGTTGTGGAGTTTCGGAATTTTTGAGTTTTGGAGTTTCGGAGTTTTGGAGTTTTGGAGTTTCGGAGTTTCGGAGTTTCAGAGTTTTCGAGGTTCAGGGTTGTGGAGTTTCGGAATTTTTGAGTTTTGGAGTTTCGGAGTTTCGGAGTTTTGGAGTTTTGGAGTTTCAGAGTTTTGGAGGTTCTGGGTTGTGGAGTTTCGGAATTTTTGAGTTTTGGAGTTTCGGAGTTTCGGAGCTTTGGAGTATAGCAGTTTTGGAATTTTGGAGTTTTGGAGTTTCGAATTTTCAGAGTTTCGGATTTTTGGAGTTTTGGAGTTTCAGAGAATTGGAGTTTTAACGTTTCCGAGATTCGGAATCTTGGAGTTTCGGAATTTTGTAGTTTTGTAGTTTTGGAGTGTCGGAGTTTTGGAGTGTTGGAGTTTTGGAGCTTTGGAGCTTTGGAGTTTGGGAGTTTTTGAGTTTTTGAGTTTTGGATTTTTGCACTTTTTGAAATTTGGAGTTTTGGAGTTTTGGAGTTTTGGAGTTTCAGAGTTTTGGAGGTTCAGGGTTGTGGAGTTTCGGAATTTTTGAGTTTTGGAGTTTCGGAGTTTCGGAGTTTTGGAGCATTGCAGTTTTGGAGTTCTGGAGTTTTGGAGTTTGGAATTTTCAGAGTTTCGGATTTTTAGAGTTTTGGAGTTTCGGAGATTTGGAGTTTTGGCCTTTTGGAGATTCGGGGTCTTGGAGTTTCGGAATTTTGTAGTTTTGCAGTTTTGGAATGTCGGAGGTTTGGAGTGTTGGAGTTTTGGAGTTTTGGAGTTCTGGAGTTTTGGAGTTTCGGAGTTTCGGAGTTTCGGAGTTTTGGAGTTTCAGAGTTTTGGAGGTTCAGGGTTGTGGCATTTCGGAATTTTTGAGTTTTGGAGTTTCGGAGTTTTGGAGTATTGCAGTTTTGGAATTTTGGAGTTTTGGAGTTTCGAATTTTCAGAGTTTCGGATTTTTGGAGTTTTGGAGTTTCGGAGATTTGGAGTTTTGGCGTTTTGGAGATTCGGAATCTTGGAGTTTCGGAATTTTGTAGTTTTGTAGTTTTGGAGTGTCAGAGTTTTGGAGTGTTGGAGTTTTGGAGCTTTGGAGTTTTTGAGTTTTTGAGTTTTTGAGTTTTGGATTTTTGCACTTTTGGAGTTTTGGAGATTTTGAGTATTGGAGTTTCGGAGTTTCGGAGTTTTGGAGAATTGCAGTTTTGGAGTTTTGGAGTTTCGAATTTTCAGAGTTTCGGATTTTTGGAGTTTTGGAGTTTCGGAGATTTGGAGTTTTGGCATTTTGAAGATTCGGAATCTTGGAGTTTCGGAATTTTGTAGTTTTGTAGTTTTCGAGTGTCGGAGTTTTGGAGTGTTGGAGTTTTGGAGCTTTGGAGTTTTGGAGTTTTTGAGTTTTGGAGTTTTGGATTTTTGCACTTTTGGAGTTTTGGAGTTTCAGAGTTTTGGAGGTTCAGGGTTGTGGAGTTTCGGAATTTTTGAGTTTTGGAGTTTCGGAGTTTTGGAGAATTGCAGTTTTGGAGTTTTGGGGTTTTGGAGTTTCGAATTTTCAGTTTCGGATTTTTGGAGTTTCGGAGTTTCGGAGTTTTGGAGTTTCAGAGTTTTCGACGTTCAGGGTTGTGGAGTTTCGGAATTTTTGAGTTTTGGAGTTTCGGAGTTTCGGAGTTTTGGAGTTTTGGCGTTTCGAATTTTCAGTTCCGGATTTTTGAAGTTTTGGAGTTTCGGAGATTTGGAGTTTTGGCGTTTTGGAGATTCGGAATCTTGGAGTTTCGGAATTTTGTAGTTTTGTAGTTTTGGAGTGTCAGAGTTTTGGAGTGTTGGAGTTATGGAGCTTTGGAGTTTTGGAGTTTTTGAGTTTTGGAGTTTTGGATTTTTGCACTTTTGGAGTTTTGGAGTTTTGGAGTTTCGGAGTTTCGGAGTTTCGTAGTTTTGGAGTTTCAGAGTTTTGGAGGTTCAGGGTTGTGGAGTTTCGGAATTTTTGAGTTTTGGAGTTTCGGAGTTTTGGAGTTTTGGAGTTTCGAATTTTCAGTTTCGGATTTTTGGAGTTTTGGAGTTTCGGAGATTTGGAGTTTTGGCGTTTTGGAGATTCGGAATCTTGGAGTTTCGGAATTTTGTAGTTTTGTAGTTTTGGAGTGTCAGAGTTCTGGAGTGTTGGAGCTTTGAGTTTTGGAGTTTTGGAGTTTTTGAGTTTTGGAGTTTTGGATTTTTGCACTTTTGGAGTTTTGGAGTTTTGGAGTTTCGGAGTTTCGGAGTTTCGGAGTTTTGGAGTTTCAGAGTTTTGGAGGTTCAGGGTTGTGGAGTTTCGGAATTTTTGAGTTTTGGAGTTTCGGAGTTTCGGAGTTTTGGAGTTTTGGAGTTTCGAATTTTCAGTTTCGGATTTTTGGAGTTTTGGAGTTTCGGAGATTTGGAGTTTTGGCGTTTTCGAGATTCGGAATCTTGGAGTTTCGGAATTTTGTAGTTTTGTAGTTTTGGAGTGTCAGAGTTTTGGAGTGTTGGAGTTGTGGAGCTTTGGAGTTTTGGAGTTTTTGAGTTTGAGTTTTGGATTTTGACACTTTTGGAGTTTCGGAGTTTCGGAGTTTCGGAGCTTCGGAGTTTCGGAGTTTTGGAGTTTCAGAGTTTTGGAGGTTCAGGGTTGTGGAGTTTCGGAATTTTTGAGTTTTGGAGTTTCGGAGTTTTGGAGTTTTGGAGTTTCGGAGTTTCGGAGTTTTGGAGTTTCAGAGTTTTGGAGGTTCAGGGTTGTGGAATTTCGGAATTTTTGAGTATTGGAGTTTCGGAGTTTCGGAGTTTTGGAGAATTGCAGTTTTGGAATTTTTGGAGTTTCGAATTTTCAGAGTTTCGAATTTTTGGAGTTTTGGAGTTTCGGAGTTTCGGAGTTTTGGAGTTTCAGAGTTTTCGAGGTTCAGGGTTGTGGAATTTCGGAATTTTTGAGTTTTGGAGTTTTGGAGTTCCGGAGTTTCGGAGTTTTGGAGTTTTGCAGTTTCGGAGTTTTGGAGTTTTGGAGTTTCGGAGTTTTGGAGTTTCAGAGTTTTCGAGGTTCAGGGTTGTGGAGTTTCGGAATTTTTGAGTTTTGGAGTTTCGGAGTTTTGGAGTTTTGGTGTTTTGGAGTTTCGAATTTTCAGAGTTTCGGATTTTTGGAGTTTTGGAGTTCCGGAGATTTGGAGTTTCACAGTTTTGGAGGTTCAGGGTTGTGGAGTTTCGGAATTTTTGAGTTTTGGAGTTTCGGAGTTTTGGAGTTTTGGAGTTTCGGAGGTTCGGAGTTTCAGAGTTTTCGAGGTTCAGGGTTGTGGAGTTTCGGAATTTTTGAGTTTTGGAGTTTTGGAGTTTCGGAGCTTTGGAGTATTGCAGTTTTGGAATTTTGGAGTTTTGGAGTTTCGAATTTTCAGAGTTTCGGATTTTTGGAGTTTTGGAGTTTCAGAGAATTGGAGTTTTAACGTTTTCGAGATTCGGAATCTTGGAGTTTCGGAATTTTGTAGTTTTGTAGTTTTGGAGTGTCGGAGTTTTGGAGTGTTGGAGTTTTGGAGCTTTGGAGCTTTGGAGTTTGGGAGTTTTTGAGTTTTTGAGTTTTGGATTTTTGCACTTTTTGAAATTTGGAGTTTTGGAGTTTTGGAGTTTCGGAGTTTCGGAGTTTTGGAGTTTCAGAGTTTTGGAGGTTCAGGGTCGTGGAGTTTCGGAATTTTTGAGTTTTGGAGTTTCGGAGTTTCGGAGTTTTGGAGCATTGCAGTTTTGGAGTTCTGGAGTTTTGGAGTTTGGAATTTTCAGAGTTTCGGATTTTTGGAGTTTTGGAGTTTCGAAGATTTGGAGTTTTGAACTTTTGGAGATTCGGGGTTTTGGAGTTTCGGAATTTTGTAGTTTTGCAGTTTTGGAATGTCGGAGGTTTGGAGTGTTGGAGTTTTGGAGTTTTGGAGTTCTGGAGCTTTGGAGTTTTGGAGTTTTTGAGTTTTGGAGTTTTGGATTTTTGCACTTTTGGAGTTTTGGAGTTTCAGAGTTTTGGAGGTTCAGGGTTGTGGAGTTTCGGAATTTTTGAGTTTTGGAGTTTCGGAGTTTTGGAGAATTGCAGTTCTGGAGTTTTGGGGTTTTGGAGTTTCGAATTTTCAGAGTTTCGGATTTTTGGAGTTTTGGAGTTTCGGAGTTTCGGAGTTTTGGAGTTTCAGAGTTTTCGAGGTTCAGGGTTGTGGAGTTTCGGAATTTTTGAGTTTTGGAGTTTCGGAGTTTCGGAGTTTTGGAGTTTCGAATTTTCAGTTCCGGATTTTTGAAGTTTTGGAGTTTCGGAGATTTGGAGTTTTGGCGTTTTGGAGATTCGAAATCTTGGAGTTTCGGAATTTTGTAGTTTTGTAGTTTTGGAGTGTCAGAGTTTTGGAGTGTTGGAGTTATGGAGCTTTGGAGTTTTGGAGTTTTTGAGTTTTGGAGTTTTGGATTTTTGCACTTTTGGAGTTTTGGAGTTTTGGAGTTTCGGAGTTTCGGAGTTTCGGAGTTTTGGAGTTTCAGAGTTTTGGAGGTTCAGGGTTGTGGAGTTTCGGAATTTTTGAGTTTTGGAGTTTCGGAGTTTCGGAGTTTTGGAGTTTTGGAGTTTCGAATTTTCAGTTTCGGATTTTTGGAGTTTTGGAGTTTCGGAGATTTGGAGTTTTGGCGTTTTGGAGATTCGGAATCTTGGAGTTTCGGAATTTTGTAGTTTTGTAGTTTTGGAGTGTCAGAGTTCTGGAGTGTTGGAGCTTTGAGTTTTGGAGTTTTTGAGTTTTGGAGTTTTGGATTTTTGCACTTTTGGAGTTTTGGAGTTTTGGAGTTTCGGAGTTTCGGAGTTTCGGAGTTTTGGAGTTTCAGAGTTTTGGAGGTTCAGGGTTGTGGAGTTTCGGAATTTTTGAGTTTTGGAGTTTCGGAGTTTCGGAGTTTTGGAGTTTTGGAGTTTCGAATTTTCAGTTTCGGATTTTTGGAGTTTTGGAGTTTCGGAGATTTGGAGTTTTGGCGTTTTGGAGATTCGGAATCTTGGAGTTTCGGAATTTTGTAGTTTTTTAGTTTTGGAGTGTCAGAGTTCTGGAGTGTTGGAGCTTTGAGTTTTGGAGTTTTGGAGTTTTTGAGTTTTGGAGTTTTGGATTTTTGCACTTTTGGAGTTTTGGAATTTTGGATTTTCGGAGTTTCGGAGTTTCGGAGTTTTGGAGTTTCAGAGTTTTGGAGGTTCAGGGTTGTGGAGTTTCGGAATTTTTGAGTTTTGGAGTTTCGGAGTTTCGGAGTTTTGGAGTTTTGGAGTTTCGAATTTTCAGTTTCGGATTTTTGGAGTTTTGGAGTTTCGGAGATTTGGAGTTTTGGCGTTTTCGAGATTCGGAATCTTGGAGTTTCGGAATTTTGTAGTTTTGTAGTTTTGGAGTGTCAGAGTTTTGGAGTGTTGGAGTTTTGGAGCTTTGGAGTTTTGGAGTTTTTGAGTTTTTGAGTTTTGGATTTTGACACTTTTGGAGTTTTGGAGTTTTGGAGTTTCGGAGTTTCGGAGTTTCGGAGCTTCGGAGTTTCGGAGTTTTGGAGTTTCAGAGTTTTGGAGGTTCAGGGTTGTGGAGTTTCGGAATTTTTGAGTTTTGGAGTTTCGGAGTTTTGGAGTTTTGGAGTTTTGGAGTTTCGGAGTTTTGGAGTTTCAGAGTTTTGGAGGTTCAGGGTTGTGGAGTTTCGAAATTTTTGAGTATTGGAGTTCCGGAGTTTCGGAGTTTTGGAGAATTGCAGTTTTGGAATTTTTGTAGTTTCGAATTTTCAGTTTCGGATTTTTGGAGTTTTGGAGTTTCGGAGTTTCGGTGTTTTGGAGTTTCAGACTTTTCGAGGTTCAGGGTTGTGGAATTTCGGAATTTTTGTGTTTTGGAGTTTCGGAGTTCCGGAGTTCCGGAGTTTTGGAGTTTCAGAGTTTTCGAGGTTCAGGGTTGTGGAGTTTCGGAATTTTTGAGTTTTGGAGTTTCGGAGTTTTGGAGTTTTGGTGTTTTGGAGTTTCGAATTTTCAGAGTTTCGGATTTTTGGAGTTTTGGAGTTCCGGAGATTTGGAGTTTCAGAGTTTTGGAGGTTCAGGGTTGTGGAGTTTCGGAATTTTTGAGTTTTGGAGTTTCGGAGTTTTGGAGTTTTGGAGTTTCGGAGTTTTGGAGTTTCAGAGTTTTCGAGGTTCAGGGTTGTGGAGTTTCGGAATTTTTGAGTTTTGGAGTTTTCGAGTTTCGAATTTTCAGAGTTTGGGATTTTTGGAGTTTTGGAGTTTCGGAGATTTGGAGTTTTGGCATTTTGGAGATTCGGAATCTTGGAGTTTCGGAATTTTGTAGTTTTGTAGTTTTGGAGTGTCGGAGTTTTGGAGTGTTGGAGTTTTGGAGCTTTGGAGTTTTGGAGTTTTTGAGTTTTGGAGTTTTGGAGTTTTGGATTTTTGCACTTTTGGAGTTTTGGAGTTTTGGAGTTTCAGAGTTTCGGAGTTTCTGAGTTTTGGAGTTTCAGAGTTTTGGAGGTTCAGGGTTGTGGAGTTTCGGAATTTTTGAGTTTTGGAGTTTCGGAGTTTCGGAGTTTTGGAGTATTGCAGTTTTGGAATTTTGGAGTTTTGGAGTTTCGAATTTTCAGAGTTTCGGATTTTTGGAGTTTTGGAGTTTCGGAGATTTGGAGTTTTGGCGTTTTCGAGATTCGGAATCTTGGAGTTTCGGAATTTTGTAGTTTTGTAGTTTTGGAGTGTCAGAGTTTTGGAGTGTTGGAGTTTTGGAGCTTTGGAGTTTTGGAGTTTTTGAGTTTTTGAGTTTTGGATTTTGACACTTTTGGAGTTTCGGAGTTTTGGAGTATAGGAGTTTTGGAGTTTCGGAGTTTTGGAGTTTCAGAGTTTTGGAGGTTCAGGGTTGTGGAGTTTCGGAATTTTTGAGTATTGGAGTTCCGGAGTTTCGGAGTTTTGGAGAATTGCAGTTTTGGAATTTTTGTAGTTTCGAATTTTCAGAGTTTTGGAGTTTTGGAGTTTCGGAGTTTTGGAGTTTCGGAGTTTTGGAGTTTCAGAGTTTTCGAGGTTCAGGGTTGTGGAGTTTCGGAATTTTTGAGTTTTGGAGTTTCGGAGTTTTGGAGTTTTGGTGTTTTGGAGTTTCGAATTTTCAGAGTTTCGGATTTTTGGAGTTTTGGAGTTCCGGAGATTTGGAGTTTCAGGGTTTTGGAGGTTCAGGGTTGTGGAGTTTCGGAATTTTTGAGTTTTGGAGTTTCGGAGTTTTGGAGTTTTGGAGTTTCGGAGTTTCGGAGTTTCAGAGTTTTCGAGGTTCAGGGTTGTGGAGTTGCGGAATTTTTGAGTTTTGGAGTTTCGGAGTTTCGGAGTTTTGGAGTTTTGGAGTTTCAGAGTTTTGGAGGTTCTGGGTTGTGGAGTTTCGGAATTTTTGAGTTTTGGAGTTTCGGAGTTTCGGAGCTTTGGAGTATAGCAGTTTTGGAATTTTGGAGTTTTGGAGTTTCGAATTTTCAGAGTTTCGGATTTTTGGAGTTTTGGAGTTTCAGAGAATTGGAGTTTTAACGTTTCCGAGATTCGGAATCTTGGAGTTTCGGAATTTTGTAGTTTTGTAGTTTTGGAGTGTCGGAGTTTTGGAGTGTTGGAGTTTTGGAGCTTTGGAGCTTTGGAGTTTGGGAGTTTTTGAGTTTTTGAGTTTTGGATTTTTGCACTTTTTGAAATTTGGAGTTTTGGAGTTTTGGAGTTTTGGAGTTTCAGAGTTTTGGAGGTTCAGGGTTGTGGAGTTTCGGAATTTTTGAGTTTTGGAGTTTCGGAGTTTCGGAGTTTTGGAGCATTGCAGTTTTGGAGTTCTGGAGTTTTGGAGTTTGGAATTTTCAGAGTTTCGGATTTTTAGAGTTTTGGAGTTTCGGAGATTTGGAGTTTTGGCCTTTTGGAGATTCGGGGTCTTGGAGTTTCGGAATTTTGTAGTTTTGCAGTTTTGGAATGTCGGAGGTTTGGAGTGTTGGAGTTTTGGAGTTTTGGAGTTCTGGAGTTTTGGAGTTTCGGAGTTTCGGAGTTTCGGAGTTTTGGAGTTTCAGAGTTTTGGAGGTTCAGGGTTGTGGCATTTCGGAATTTTTGAGTTTTGGAGTTTCGGAGTTTTGGAGTATTGCAGTTTTGGAATTTTGGAGTTTTGGAGTTTCGAATTTTCAGAGTTTCGGATTTTTGGAGTTTTGGAGTTTCGGAGATTTGGAGTTTTGGCGTTTTGGAGATTCGGAATCTTGGAGTTTCGGAATTTTGTAGTTTTGTAGTTTTGGAGTGTCAGAGTTTTGGAGTGTTGGAGTTTTGGAGCTTTGGAGTTTTTGAGTTTTTGAGTTTTTGAGTTTTGGATTTTTGCACTTTTGGAGTTTTGGAGATTTTGAGTATTGGAGTTTCGGAGTTTCGGAGTTTTGGAGAATTGCAGTTTTGGAGTTTTGGAGTTTCGAATTTTCAGAGTTTCGGATTTTTGGAGTTTTGGAGTTTCGGAGATTTGGAGTTTTGGCATTTTGAAGATTCGGAATCTTGGAGTTTCGGAATTTTGTAGTTTTGTAGTTTTCGAGTGTCGGAGTTTTGGAGTGTTGGAGTTTTGGAGCTTTGGAGTTTTGGAGTTTTTGAGTTTTGGAGTTTTGGATTTTTGCACTTTTGGAGTTTTGGAGTTTCAGAGTTTTGGAGGTTCAGGGTTGTGGAGTTTCGGAATTTTTGAGTTTTGGAGTTTCGGAGTTTTGGAGAATTGCAGTTTTGGAGTTTTGGGGTTTTGGAGTTTCGAATTTTCAGTTTCGGATTTTTGGAGTTTCGGAGTTTCGGAGTTTTGGAGTTTCAGAGTTTTCGACGTTCAGGGTTGTGGAGTTTCGGAATTTTTGAGTTTTGGAGTTTCGGAGTTTCGGAGTTTTGGAGTTTTGGCGTTTCGAATTTTCAGTTCCGGATTTTTGAAGTTTTGGAGTTTCGGAGATTTGGAGTTTTGGCGTTTTGGAGATTCGGAATCTTGGAGTTTCGGAATTTTGTAGTTTTGTAGTTTTGGAGTGTCAGAGTTTTGGAGTGTTGGAGTTATGGAGCTTTGGAGTTTTGGAGTTTTTGAGTTTTGGAGTTTTGGATTTTTGCACTTTTGGAGTTTTGGAGTTTTGGAGTTTCGGAGTTTCGGAGTTTCGTAGTTTTGGAGTTTCAGAGTTTTGGAGGTTCAGGGTTGTGGAGTTTCGGAATTTTTGAGTTTTGGAGTTTCGGAGTTTTGGAGTTTTGGAGTTTCGAATTTTCAGTTTCGGATTTTTGGAGTTTTGGAGTTTCGGAGATTTGGAGTTTTGGCGTTTTGGAGATTCGGAATCTTGGAGTTTCGGAATTTTGTAGTTTTGTAGTTTTGGAGTGTCAGAGTTCTGGAGTGTTGGAGCTTTGAGTTTTGGAGTTTTGGAGTTTTTGAGTTTTGGAGTTTTGGATTTTTGCACTTTTGGAGTTTTGGAGTTTTGGAGTTTCGGAGTTTCGGAGTTTCGGAGTTTTGGAGTTTCAGAGTTTTGGAGGTTCAGGGTTGTGGAGTTTCGGAATTTTTGAGTTTTGGAGTTTCGGAGTTTCGGAGTTTTGGAGTTTTGGAGTTTCGAATTTTCAGTTTCGGATTTTTGGAGTTTTGGAGTTTCGGAGATTTGGAGTTTTGGCGTTTTCGAGATTTGGAATCTTGGAGTTTCGGAATTTTGTAGTTTTGTAGTTTTGGAGTGTCAGAGTTTTGGAGTGTTGGAGTTGTGGAGCTTTGGAGTTTTGGAGTTTTTGAGTTTGAGTTTTGGATTTTGACACTTTTGGAGTTTCGGAGTTTCGGAGTTTCGGAGCTTCGGAGTTTCGGAGTTTTGGAGTTTCAGAGTTTTGGAGGTTCAGGGTTGTGGAGTTTCGGAATTTTTGAGTTTTGGAGTTTCGGAGTTTTGGAGTTTTGGAGTTTCGGAGTTTCGGAGTTTTGGAGTTTCAGAGTTTTGGAGGTTCAGGGTTGTGGAATTTCGGAATTTTTGAGTATTGGAGTTTCGGAGTTTCGGAGTTTTGGAGAATTGCAGTTTTGGAATTTTTGGAGTTTCGAATTTTCAGAGTTTCGAATTTTTGGAGTTTTGGAGTTTCGGAGTTTCGGAGTTTTGGAGTTTCAGAGTTTTCGAGGTTCAGGGTTGTGGAATTTCGGAATTTTTGAGTTTTGGAGTTTTGGAGTTCCGGAGTTTCGGAGTTTTGGAGTTTTGCAGTTTCGGAGTTTTGGAGTTTTGGAGTTTCGGAGTTTTGGAGTTTCAGAGTTTTCGAGGTTCAGGGTTGTGGAGTTTCGGAATTTTTGAGTTTTGGAGTTTCGGAGTTTTGGAGTTTTGGTGTTTTGGAGTTTCGAATTTTCAGAGTTTCGGATTTTTGGAGTTTTGGAGTTCCGGAGATTTGGAGTTTCACAGTTTTGGAGGTTCAGGGTTGTGGAGTTTCGGAATTTTTGAGTTTTGGAGTTTCGGAGTTTTGGAGTTTTGGAGTTTCGGAGGTTCGGAGTTTCAGAGTTTTCGAGGTTCAGGGTTGTGGAGTTTCGGAATTTTTGAGTTTTGGAGTTTTGGAGTTTCGGAGCTTTGGAGTATTGCAGTTTTGGAATTTTGGAGTTTTGGAGTTTCGAATTTTCAGAGTTTCGGATTTTTGGAGTTTTGGAGTTTCAGAGAATTGGAGTTTTAACGTTTTCGAGATTCGGAATCTTGGAGTTTCGGAATTTTGTAGTTTTGTAGTTTTGGAGTGTCGGAGTTTTGGAGTGTTGGAGTTTTGGAGCTTTGGAGCTTTGGAGTTTGGGAGTTTTTGAGTTTTTGAGTTTTGGATTTTTGCACTTTTTGAAATTTGGAGTTTTGGAGTTTTGGAGTTTCGGAGTTTCGGAGTTTTGGAGTTTCAGAGTTTTGGAGGTTCAGGGTCGTGGAGTTTCGGAATTTTTGAGTTTTGGAGTTTCGGAGTTTCGGAGTTTTGGAGCATTGCAGTTTTGGAGTTCTGGAGTTTTGGAGTTTGGAATTTTCAGAGTTTCGGATTTTTGGAGTTTTGGAGTTTCGAAGATTTGGAGTTTTGAACTTTTGGAGATTCGGGGTTTTGGAGTTTCGGAATTTTGTAGTTTTGCAGTTTTGGAATGTCGGAGGTTTGGAGTGTTGGAGTTTTGGAGTTTTGGAGTTCTGGAGCTTTGGAGTTTTGGAGTTTTTGAGTTTTGGAGTTTTGGATTTTTGCACTTTTGGAGTTTTGGAGTTTCAGAGTTTTGGAGGTTCAGGGTTGTGGAGTTTCGGAATTTTTGAGTTTTGGAGTTTCGGAGTTTTGGAGAATTGCAGTTCTGGAGTTTTGGGGTTTTGGAGTTTCGAATTTTCAGAGTTTCGGATTTTTGGAGTTTTGGAGTTTCGGAGTTTCGGAGTTTTGGAGTTTCAGAGTTTTCGAGGTTCAGGGTTGTGGAGTTTCGGAATTTTTGAGTTTTGGAGTTTCGGAGTTTCGGAGTTTTGGAGTTTCGAATTTTCAGTTCCGGATTTTTGAAGTTTTGGAGTTTCGGAGATTTGGAGTTTTGGCGTTTTGGAGATTCGAAATCTTGGAGTTTCGGAATTTTGTAGTTTTGTAGTTTTGGAGTGTCAGAGTTTTGGAGTGTTGGAGTTATGGAGCTTTGGAGTTTTGGAGTTTTTGAGTTTTGGAGTTTTGGATTTTTGCACTTTTGGAGTTTTGGAGTTTTGGAGTTTCGGAGTTTCGGAGTTTCGGAGTTTTGGAGTTTCAGAGTTTTGGAGGTTCAGGGTTGTGGAGTTTCGGAATTTTTGAGTTTTGGAGTTTCGGAGTTTCGGAGTTTTGGAGTTTTGGAGTTTCGAATTTTCAGTTTCGGATTTTTGGAGTTTTGGAGTTTCGGAGATTTGGAGTTTTGGCGTTTTGGAGATTCGGAATCTTGGAGTTTCGGAATTTTGTAGTTTTGTAGTTTTGGAGTGTCAGAGTTCTGGAGTGTTGGAGCTTTGAGTTTTGGAGTTTTTGAGTTTTGGAGTTTTGGATTTTTGCACTTTTGGAGTTTTGGAGTTTTGGAGTTTCGGAGTTTCGGAGTTTCGGAGTTTTGGAGTTTCAGAGTTTTGGAGGTTCAGGGTTGTGGAGTTTCGGAATTTTTGAGTTTTGGAGTTTCGGAGTTTCGGAGTTTTGGAGTTTTGGAGTTTCGAATTTTCAGTTTCGGATTTTTGGAGTTTTGGAGTTTCGGAGATTTGGAGTTTTGGCGTTTTGGAGATTCGGAATCTTGGAGTTTCGGAATTTTGTAGTTTTTTAGTTTTGGAGTGTCAGAGTTCTGGAGTGTTGGAGCTTTGAGTTTTGGAGTTTTGGAGTTTTTGAGTTTTGGAGTTTTGGATTTTTGCACTTTTGGAGTTTTGGAATTTTGGATTTTCGGAGTTTCGGAGTTTCGGAGTTTTGGAGTTTCAGAGTTTTGGAGGTTCAGGGTTGTGGAGTTTCGGAATTTTTGAGTTTTGGAGTTTCGGAGTTTCGGAGTTTTGGAGTTTTGGAGTTTCGAATTTTCAGTTTCGGATTTTTGGAGTTTTGGAGTTTCGGAGATTTGGAGTTTTGGCGTTTTCGAGATTCGGAATCTTGGAGTTTCGGAATTTTGTAGTTTTGTAGTTTTGGAGTGTCAGAGTTTTGGAGTGTTGGAGTTTTGGAGCTTTGGAGTTTTGGAGTTTTTGAGTTTTTGAGTTTTGGATTTTGACACTTTTGGAGTTTTGGAGTTTTGGAGTTTCGGAGTTTCGGAGTTTCGGAGCTTCGGAGTTTCGGAGTTTTGGAGTTTCAGAGTTTTGGAGGTTCAGGGTTGTGGAGTTTCGGAATTTTTGAGTTTTGGAGTTTCGGAGTTTTGGAGTTTTGGAGTTTTGGAGTTTCGGAGTTTTGGAGTTTCAGAGTTTTGGAGGTTCAGGGTTGTGGAGTTTCGGAATTTTTGAGTATTGGAGTTCCGGAGTTTCGGAGTTTTGGAGAATTGCAGTTTTGGAATTTTTGTAGTTTCGAATTTTCAGAGTTTCGGATTTTTGGAGTTTTGGAGTTTCGGAGTTTCGGAGTTTTGGAGTTTCAGAGTTTTCGAGGTTCAGGGTTGTGGAGTTTCGGAATTTTTGAGTTTTGGAGTTTCGGAGTTTCGGAGTTTTGGAGTTTTGGAGTTTCAGAGTTTTGGAGGTTCAGGGTTGTGGAGTTTCGGAATTTTTGAGTTTTGGAGTTTCGGAGTTTCGGAGTTTTGGAGTTTTGGAGTTTCAGAGTTTTGGAGGTTCAGGGTTGTGGAGTTTCGGAATTTTTGTGTTTTGGAGTTTCGGAGTTTCGGAGCTTTGGAGTATTGCAGTTTTGGAATCTTGGAGTTTCGGAATTTTGAGTTTTGTAGTTTTGGAGTGTCGGAGTTTTGGAGTGTTGGAGTTTTGGAGCTTTGGAGCTTTGGAGTTTGGGAGTTTTTGAGTTTTTGAGTTTTGGATTTTTGCACTTTTTGAAATTTGGAGTTTTGGAGTTTTGGAGTTTCGGAGTTTCGGAGTTTTGGAGTTTCAGAGTTTTGGAGGTTCAGGCTTGTGGAGTTTCGGAATTTTTGAGTTTTGGAGTTTCGGAGTTTCGGAGTTTTGGAGCATTGCAGTTTTGGAGTTCTGGAGTTTTGGAGTTTGGAATTTTCAGAGTTTCGGATTTTTGGAGTTTTGGAGTTTCGGAGATTTGGAGTTTTGGCCTTTTGGAGATTCGGGGTCTTGGAGTTTCGGAATTTTGTAGTTTTGCAGTTTTGGAATGTCGGAGGTTTGGAGTGTTGGAGTTTTGGAGTTTTGGAGTTCTGGAGCTTTGGAGTTTTGGAGTTTTTGAGTTTTGGAGTTTTGGATTTTTGCACTTTTGGAGTTTTGGAGTTTCAGAGTTTTGGAGGTTCAGGGTTGTGGAGTTTCGGAATTTTTGAGTTTTGGAGTTTCGGAGTTTTGGAGTTTTGGAGTTTTGGAGTTTCGGAGTTTTGGAGTTTCAGAGTTTTGGAGGTTCAGGGTTGTGGAGTTTCGTAATTTTTGAGTATTGGAGTTCCGGAGTTTCGGAGTTTTGGAGTTTCAGAGTTTCAGAGTTCTGGAGGTTCAGGGTTGTGGAGTGTCGGAATTTTTGAGTTTTGGAGTTTCGGAGTTTTGGAGTTTTGCGGTTTTGGAGTTTTGGAGTTTCGAATTTTCAGTTTCGGATTTTTGGAGTTTTGGAGTTTTCGAGATTTGGAGTTTCGGCGTTTTGGAGATTCGGAGTCCTGGAGTGTTGGAATTTTGTAGTTTTGTAGTTTTCGAGTGTTGGAGTTTTGGAGTGTTGGAGTTTTGGAGCTTTGGAGTTTTGGAGTTTTTGAGTTTTTTAGTTTTGGATTTTTGCACTTTTGGAGTTTGGGAGTTTTGGAGTTTCGGAGTTTTGGAGAATTGCAGTTTTGGAGTTTTGGGGTTTTGGAGTTTCGAATTTTCAGAGTTTCGGATTTTTGGAGTTTTGGAGTTTCGGAGATTTGGAGTTTTGGCGTTTTCGAGATTCGGAATCTTGGAGTTTCGGAATTTTGTAGTTTTGTAGTTTTGGAGTGTCAGAGTTTTGGAGTGTTGGAGTTTTGGAGCTTTGGAGTTTTGGAGTTTTTGAGTTTTTGAGTTTTGGATTTTGACACTTTTGGAGTTTTGGAGTTTTGGAGTTTCGGAGTTTCGGAGTTTCGGAGTTTCGGAGTTTTGGAGTTTCAGAGTTTTGGAGGTTCAGGGTTGTGGAGTTTCGGAATTTTTGAGTTTTGGAGTTTTGGAGTTTTGGAGTTTCAGAGTTTTGGAGGTTCAGGGTTGTGGAGTTTCGGAATTTTTGAGTATTGGAGCTCCGGAGTTTCGGAGTTTTGGAGAATTGCAGTTTTGGAATTTTTGTAGTTTCGAATTTTCAGAGTTTCGGATTTTTGGAGTTTTGGAGTTTCGGAATTTTGCAGTTTTGTAGTTTTGGAGTGTCGGAGTTTTGGAGTGTTGGAGTTTTGGAGTTTCGGAGTTTCGGAGTTTCGGAGTTTTGGAGTTTCAGAGTTTCAGAGTTCTGGAGGTTCAGGGTTGTGGAGTTTCGGAATTTTTGAGTTTTGGAGTTTCGGAGTTTCGGAGTTTTGGAGTTTTGCGGTTTTGGAGTTTTGGAGTTTCGAATTTTCAGTTTCGGATTTTTGGAGTTTTGGAGTTTTCGAGATTTGGAGTTTCGGCGTTTTGGAGATTCGGAGTCTTGGAGTGTCGGAATTTTGTAGTTTTGTAGTTTTGGAGTGTCGGAGTTTTGGAGTGTTGGAGGTTTGGAGCTTTGGAGTTTTGGAGTTTTTGAGTTTTTTAGTTTTGGATTTTTGAACTTTTGGAGTTTTGGAGTTTTGGAGTTTCGGAGTTTCGGAGTTTTGGAGTTTCAGAGTTTTGGAGGTTCAGGGTTGTGGAGTTTTGGAATTTTTGAGTTTTGGAGTTTCGGAGTTTCGGAGTTTTGGAGAATTGCAGTTTTGGAGTTTTGGGGTTTTGGAGTTTCGAATTTTCAGAGTTTCGGATTTTTGGAGTTTTGGAGTTTCGGAGTTTCGGAGTTTTGGAGTTTCAGAGTTTTCGAGGTTCAGGGTTGTGGAGTTTCGGAATTTTTGAGTTTTGGAGTTTCGGAGTTTCGGAGTTTTGGAGATTTGGAGTTTCGAATTTTCAGTTTCGGATTTTTGGAGTTTTGGAGTTTCGGAGATTTGGAGTTTTGGCGTTTTGGAGATTCGGAATCTTGGAGTTTCGGAATTTTGTAGTTTTGTAGTTTTGGAGTGTCAGAGTTCTGGAGTGTTGGAGCTTTAGAGTTTTGGAGTTTATGAGTTTTTGAGTTTTGGATTTTTGCACTTTTGGAGTTTTGGAGTTTTGGAGTTTTGGAGTTTCGGAGTTTCGGAGTTTTGGAGTTTCAGAGTTTTGGAGGTTCAGGGTTGTGGAGTTTCGGAATTTTTGAGTATTGGAGTTCCGGAGTTTCGGAGTTTTGGAGAATTGCAGTTTTGGAATTTTTGTAGTTTTGAATTTTCAGAGTTTCGGATTTTTGGAGTTTTGGAGTTTCGGAGTTTCGGAGTTTTGAAGTTTCAGACTTTTCGAGGTTCAGGGTTGTGGAATTTCGGAATTTTTGAGTTTTGGAGTTTCGGAGTTCCGGAGTTTCGGAGTTTTGGAGTTTTGCAGTTTCGGAGTTTTGGAGTTTTGGAGTTTGCGGAGTTTTGGAGTTTCAGAGTTTTCGAGGTTCAGGGTTGTGGAGTTTCGGAATTTTTGAGTTTTGGAGTTTCGGAGTTTTGGAGTTTTGGTGTTTTGGAGTTTCGAATTTTAAGAGTGTCGGATTTTTGGAGTTTTGGAGTTTCGGAGTTTTGGAGTGTTGGAGTTTTGGAGGTTTGGAGTTTTGGAGTTTTTGAGTTTTAGAGTTTTGGATTTTTGCACTTTTGGAGTTTTGGAGTTTCAGAGTTTTGGAGGTTCAGGGTTGTGGAGTTTCGGAATTTTTGAGTTTTGGAGTTTCGGAGTTTCGGAGGTTTGGAGTATTGCAGTTTTGGAGTTTTGGAGTTTCAGAGATTTGGAGTTTTGGCGTTTTGGAGATTCGGAATCTTGGAGTTTCGGAATTTTGTAGTTTTGTAGTTTTGGAGTGTTGGAGCTTTGGAGTTTTGGAGTTTATGAGTTTTTGAGTTTTGGATTTTTGCACTTTTGGAGTTTTGGAGTTTTGGAGTTTTGGAGTTTCGGAGTTTCGGAGTTTTGGAGTTTCAGAGTTTTCGAGGTTCAGGGTTGTGGAATTTCGGAATTTTTGAGTTTTGGAGTTTCGGAGTTCCGGAGTTTCGGAGTTTTGGAGTTTTGCAGTTTCGGAGTTTTGGAGTTTTGGAGTTTCAGAGTTTTGGAGTTTCAGAGTTTTCGAGGTTCAGGGTTGTGGAGTTTCGGAATTTTTGAGTTTTGGAGTTTCGGAGTTTTGGAGTTTTGGTGTTTTGGAGTTTCGAATTTTCAGAGTTTCGGATTTTTGGAGTTTTGGAGTTCCGGAGATTTGGAGTTTCAGAGTTTTGGAGGTTCAGGGTTGTGGAGTTTCGGAATTTTGTAGTTTTGTAGTTTTGGAGTGTTGGAGTTTTGGAGTGTTGGAGTTTTGGAGCTTTGGAGTTTTGGAGTTTTTGAGTTTTTTAGTTTTGGATTTTTGCACTTTTGGAGTTTTGGAGTTTCGGAGTTTCGGAGTTTTGGAGTTTCAGAGTTTTCGAGGTTCAGGGTTGTGGAGTTTCGGAATTTTTTAGTTTTGGAGTTTCGGAGTTTTGGAGTTTCGAATTTTCAGTTTCGGATTTTTGGAGTTTTGGAGTTTCGGAGATTTGGAGTTTTGGCGTTTTGGAGATTCGGAATCTTGGAGTTTCGGAATTTTGTAGTTTTGTAGTTTTGGAGTGTCAGAGTTCTGGAGTGTTGGAGCTTTGAGTTTTGGAGTTTATGAGTTTCTGAGTTTTGGATTTTTGCACTTTTGGAGTTTTGGAGTTTCGGAGTTTCGGAGTTTTGGAGTTTCAGAGTTTTGGAGGTTCAGGGTTGTGGAGTTTCGGAATTTTTGAGTTTTGGAGTTTCGGAGTTTCGGTGTTTTGGAGTTTCAGACTTTTCGAGGTTCAGGGTTGTGGAATTTCGGAATTTTTGAGTTTTGGAGTTTCGGAGTTCCGGAGTTCCGGAGTTCCGGAGTTTTGGAGTTTCAGAGTTTTCGAGGTTCAGGGTTGTGGAGTTTCGGAATTTTTGAGTTTTGGAGTTTCGGAGTTTTGGAGTTTTGGTGTTTTGGAGTTTCGAGTTTTCAGAGTTTCGGATTTTTGGAGTTTTGGAGTTCCGGAGATTTGGAGTTTCAGAGTTTTGGAGGTTTGGAATCTTGGAGTTTCGGAATTTTGTAGTTTTGTAGTTTTGGAGTGTCAGAGTTTTGGAGTGTTGGAGTTTTGGAGCTTTGGAGTTTTTGAGTTTTTGAGTTTTTGAGTTTTGGATTTTTGCACTTTTGGAGTTTTGGAGTTTTGGAGTTTCGGAGTTTTGGAGTTTTGGAGTTTCAGAGTTTTGGAGGTTCAGGGTTGTGGAGTTTCGGAATTTTTGAGTTTTGGAGTTTCGGAGTTTTGGAGAATTGCAGTTTTGGAGTTTTGGGGTTTTGGAGTTTCGAATTTTCAGTTTCGGATTTTTGGAGTTTCGGAGTTTCGGAGTTTTGGAGTTTCAGAGTTTTCGACGTTCAGGGTTGTGGAGTTTCGGAATTTTTGAGTTTTGGAGTTTCGGAGTTTCGGAGTTTCGGAGTTTGGGATTTTTGGAGTTTTGGAGTTTCGGAGATTTGGAGTTTTGGCATTTTGGAGATTCGGAATCTTGGAGTTTCGGAATTTTGTAGTTTTGTAGTTTTGGAGTGTCGGAGTTTTGGAGTGTTGGAGTTTTGGAGCTTTGGAGTTTTGGAGTTTTTGAGTTTTGGAGTTTTGGAGTTTTGGAGTTTTCGATTTTTGCACTTTTGGAGTTTTGGAGTTTCTGAGTTTTGGAGTTTCAGAGTTTTGGAGGTTCAGGGTTGTGGAGTTTCGGAATTTTTGAGTTTTGGAGTTTCGGAGTTTCGGAGTTTTGGAGTATTGCAGTTTTGGAATTTTGGAGTTTTGGAGTTTCGAATTTTCAGAGTTTCGGATTTTTGGAGTTTTGGAGTTTCGGAGATTTGGAGTTTTGGCGTTTTCGAGATTCGGAATCTTGGAGTTTCGGAATTTTGTAGTTTTGTAGTTTTGGAGTGTCAGAGTTTTGGAGTGTTGGAGTTTTGGAGCTTTGGAGTTTTGGAGTTTTTGAGTTTTTGAGTTTTGGATTTTGACACTTTTGGAGTTTCGGAGTTTTGGAGTATAGGAGTTTTGGAGGTTCAGGGTTGTGGAGTTTCGGAATTTTTGAGTATTGGAGTTCCGGAGTTTCGGAGTTTTGGAGAATTGCAGTTTTGGAATTTTTGTAGTTTCGAATTTGCAGAGTTTCGGATTTTTGGAGTTTTGGAGTTTCGGAGTTTCGGAGTTTTGGAGTTTCAGACTTTTCGAGGTTCAGGGTTGTGGAATTTCGGAATTTTTGAGTTTTGGAGTTTCGGAGTTCCGGAGTTTCGGAGTTTTGGAGTTTTGCAGTTTCGGAGTTTTGGAGTTTTGGAGTTTCAGAGTTTTGGAGTTTCAGAGTTTTCGAGGTTCAGGGTTGTGGAGTTTCGGAATTTTTGAGTTTTGGAGTTTCGGAGTTTTGGAGTTTTGGTGTTTTGGAGTTTCGAATTTTCAGAGTTTCGGATTTTTGGAGTTTTGGAGTTCCGGAGATTTGGAGTTTCAGAGTTTTGGAGGTTCAGGGTTGTGGAGTTTCGGAATTTTGTAGTTTTGTAGTTTTGGAGTGTGTGAGTTTTGGAGTGTTGGAGTTTTGGAGCTTTGGAGTTTTGGAGTTTTTGAGTTTTTTAGTTTTGGATTTTTGCACTTTTGGAGTTTTGGAGTTTCGGAGTTTCGGAGTTTTGGAGTTTCAGAGTTTTCGAGGTTCAGGGTTGTGGAGTTTCGGAATTTTTGAGTTTTGGAGTTTCGGAGTTTCGGAGTTTTGGAGTTTTGGAGTTTCGAATTTTCAGTTTCGGATTTTTGGAGTTTTGGAGTTTCGGAGATTTGGAGTTTTGGCGTTTGGGAGATTCGGAATCTTGGAGTTTCGGAATTTTGTAGTTTTGTAGTTTTGGAGTGTCAGAGTTCTGGAGTGTTGGAGCTTTGAGTTTTGGAGTTTATGAGTTTCTGAGTTTTGGATTTTTGCACTTTTGGAGTTTTGGAGTTTCGGAGTTTCGGAGTTTTGGAGTTTCAGAGTTTTGGAGGTTCAGGGTTGTGGAGTTTCGGAATTTTTGAGTATTGGAGTTCCGGAGTTTCGGAGTTTTGGAGAATTGCAGTTTTGGAATTTTTGTAGTTTCGAATTTTCAGTTTCGGATTTTTGGAGTTTTGGAGTTTCGGAGTTTCGGTGTTTTGGAGTTTCAGACTTTTCGAGGTTCAGGGTTGTGGAATTTCGGAATTTTTGAGTTTTGGAGTTTCGGAGTTCCGGAGTTCCGGAGTTCCGGAGTTTTGGAGTTTCAGAGTTTTCGAGGTTCAGGGTTGTGGAGTTTCGGAATTTTTGAGTTTTGGAGTTTCGGAGTTTTGGAGTTTTGGTGTTTTGGAGTTTCGAGTTTTCAGAGTTTCGGATTTTTGGAGTTTTGGAGTTCCGGAGATTTGGAGTTTCAGAGTTTTGGAGGTTCGGAATCTTGGAGTTTCGGAATTTTGTAGTTTTGTAGTTTTGGAGTGTCAGAGTTTTGGAGTGTTGGAGTTTTGGAGCTTTGGAGTTTTTGAGTTTTTGAGTTTTGGATTTTTGCACTTTTGGAGTTGTGGAGTTTTGGAGTTTCGGAGTTTTGGAGTTTTGGAGTTTCAGAGTTTTGGAGGTTCAGGGTTGTGGAGTTTCGGAATTTTTGAGTTTTGGAGTTTCGGAGTTTTGGAGAATTGCAGTTTTGGAGTTTTGGGGTTTTGGAGTTTCGAATTTTCAGTTTCGGATTTTTGGAGTTTCGGAGTTTCGGAGTTTTGGAGTTTCAGAGTTTTCGACGTTCAGGGTTGTGGAGTTTCGGAATTTTTGAGTTTTGGAGTTTCGGAGTTTCGGAGTTTTGGAGTTTTGGAGTTTCGAATTTTCAGTTCCGGATTTTTGAAGTTTTGGAGTTTCGGAGATTTGGAGTTTTGGCGTTTTGGAGATTCGGAATCTTGGAGTTTCGGAATTTTGTAGTTTTGTAGTTTTGGAGTGTCAGAGTTTTGGAGTGTTGGAGTTATGGAGCTTTGGAGTTTTTGAGTTTTGGAGTTTTGGATTTTTGCACTTTTGGAGTTTTGGAGTTTCGGAGTTTCGGAGTTTTGGAGTTTCAGAGTTTTGGAGGTTCAGGGTTGTGGAGTTTCGGAATTTTTGAGTTTTGGAGTTTCGGAGTTTCGGAGTTTTGGAGTTTTGGAGTTTCGAATTTTCAGTTTCGGATTTTTGGAGTTTTGGAGTTTCGGAGATTTGGAGTTTTGGCATTTTGGAGATTCGGAATCTTGGAGTTTCGGAATTTTGTAGTTTTGTAGTTTTGGAGTGTCAGAGTTCTGGAGTGTTGGAGCTTTGAGTTTTGGAGTTTTGGAGTTTTTGAGTTTTGGAGTTTTGGATTTTTGCACTTTTGGAGTTTTGGAGTTTTGGAGATTCGGGGTCTTGGAGTTTCGGAATTTTGCAGTTTTGTAGTTTTGGAGTGTCGGAGTTTTGGATGTTGGAGTTTTGGAGTTTCGGAGTTTCGGAGTTTCGGAGTTTTGGAGTTTCAGAGTTCTGGAGGTTCAGGGTTGTGGAGTGTCGGAATTTTTGAGTTTTGGAGTTTTGGAGTTTTCGAGATTTGGAGTTTCGGCGTTTTGGAGATTCGGAGTCTTGGAGTGCCGGAATTTTGTAGTTTTGTAGTTTTGGAGTGTTGGAGTTTTGGAGTGTTGGAGTTTTGGAGCTTTGGAGTTTTGGAGTTTTTGAGTTTTTTAGTTTTGGATTTTTGCACTTTTGGAGTTTGGGAGTTTTGGAGTTTCGGAATTTTGGAGAATTGCAGTTTTGGAGTTTTGGGGTTTTGGAGTTTCGAATTTTCAGAGTTTCGGATTTTTGGAGTTTTGGAGTTTCGGAGTTTCGGAGTTTTGGAGTTTCAGAGTTTTCGAGGTTCAGGGTTGTGGAGTTTCGGAATTTTTGAGTTTTGGAGTTTCGGAGTTTCGGAGTTTTGGAGTTTTGGAGTTTCGAATTTTCAGTTTCGGATTTTTGGAGTTTTGGAGTTTCGGAGATTTGGAGTTTTGGCGTTTTGGAGATTCGGAATCTTGGAGTTTCGGAATTTTGTAGTTTTGTAGTTTTGGAGTGTCAGAGTTCTGGAGTGTTGGAGCTTTGAGTTTTGGAGTTTATGAGTTTCTGAGTTTTGGATTTTTGCACTTTTGGAGTTTTGGATTTTCGGAGGTTCGGAGTTTTGGAGTTTCAGAGTTTTGGAGGTTCAGGGTTGTGGAGTTTCGGAATTTTTGAGTATTGGAGTTCCGGAGTTTCGGAGTTTTGGAGAATTGCAGTTTTTGAATTTTTGTAGTTTCGAATTTTCAGTTTCGGATTTTTGGAGTTTTGGAGTTTCGGAGTTTCGGTGTTTTGGAGTTTCAGACTTTTCGAGGTTCAGGGTTGTGGAATTTCGGAATTTTTGAGTTTTGGAGTTTCGGAGTTCCGGAGTTCCGGAGTTCCGGAGTTTTGGAGTTTCAGAGTTTTCGAGGTTCAGGGTTGTGGAGTTTCGGAATTTTTGAGTTTTGGAGTTTCGGAGTTTTGGAGTTTTGGTGTTTTGGAGTTTCGAATTTTCAGAGTTTCGGATTTTTGGAGTTTTGGAGTTCCGGAGATTTGGAGTTTCAGAGTTTTGGAGGTTCAGGGTTGTGGAGTTTCGGAATTTTTGAGTTTTGGAGTTTCGGAGTTTTGGAGTTTTGGAGTTTCAGAGTTTTCGAGGTTCAGGGTTGTGGAGTTTCGGAATTTTTGAGTTTTGGAGTTTTCGAGTTTCGAATTTTCAGAGTTTGGGATTTTTGGAGTTTTGGAGTTTCGGAGATTTGGAGTTTTGGCATTTTGGAGATTCGGAATCTTGGAGTTTCGGAATTTTGTAGTTTTGTAGTTTTGGAGTGTCGGAGTTTTGGAGTGTTGGAGTTTTGGAGCTTTGGAGTTTTGGAGTTTTTGAGTTTTGGAGTTTTGGAGTTTTGGATTTTTGCACTTTTGGAGTTTTGGAGTTTTGGAGTTTCAGAGTTTCGGAGTTTCTGAGTTTTGGAGTTTCAGAGTTTTGGAGGTTCAGGGTTGTGGAGTTTCGGAATTTTTGAGTTTTGGAGTTTCGGAGTTTCGGAGTTTTGGAGTATTGCAGTTTTGGATTTTTGGAGTTTTGGAGTTCCGGAGATTTGGAGTTTCAGAGTTTTGGAGGTTCAGGGTTGTGGAGTTTCGGAATTTTTGAGTTTTGGAGTTTCGGAGTTTTGGAGTTTTGGAGTTTCGGAGTTTCGGAGTTTCAGAGTTTTCGAGGTTCAGGGTTGTGGAATTTCGGAATTTTTGAGTTTTGGAGTTTCGGAGTTCCGGAGTTTCGGAGTTTTGGAGTTTTGCAGTTTCGGAGTTTTGGAGTTTTGGAGTTTCAGAGTTTTGGAGTTTCAGAGTTTTCGAGGTTCAGGGTTGTGGAGTTTCGGAATTTTTGAGTTTTGGAGTTTCGGAGTTTTGGAGTTTTGGTGTTTTGGAGTTTCGAATTTTCAGAGTTTCGGATTTTTGGAGTTTTGGAGTTCCGGAGATTTGGAGTTTCAGAGTTTTGGAGGTTCAGGGTTGTGGAGTTTCGGAATTTTGTAGTTTTGTAGTTTTGGAGTGTGTGAGTTTTGGAGTGTTGGAGTTTTGGAGCTTTGGAGTTTTGGAGTTTTTGAGTTTTTTAGTTTTGGATTTTTGCACTTTTGGAGTTTTGGAGTTTCGGAGTTTCGGAGTTTTGGAGTTTCAGAGTTTTCGAGGTTCAGGGTTGTGGAGTTTCGGAATTTTTGAGTTTTGGAGTTTCGGAGTTTCGGAGTTTTGGAGTTTTGGAGTTTCGAATTTTCAGTTTCGGATTTTTGGAGTTTTGGAGTTTCGGAGATTTGGAGTTTTGGCGTTTGGGAGATTCGGAATCTTGGAGTTTCGGAATTTTGTAGTTTTGTAGTTTTGGAGTGTCAGAGTTCTGGAGTGTTGGAGCTTTGAGTTTTGGAGTTTATGAGTTTCTGAGTTTTGGATTTTTGCACTTTTGGAGTTTTGGAGTTTCGGAGTTTCGGAGTTTTGGAGTTTCAGAGTTTTGGAGGTTCAGGGTTGTGGAGTTTCGGAATTTTTGAGTATTGGAGTTCCGGAGTTTCGGAGTTTTGGAGAATTGCAGTTTTGGAATTTTTGTAGTTTCGAATTTTCAGTTTCGGATTTTTGGAGTTTTGGAGTTTCGGAGTTTCGGTGTTTTGGAGTTTCAGACTTTTCGAGGTTCAGGGTTGTGGAATTTCGGAATTTTTGAGTTTTGGAGTTTCGGAGTTCCGGAGTTCCGGAGTTCCGGAGTTTTGGAGTTTCAGAGTTTTCGAGGTTCAGGGTTGTGGAGTTTCGGAATTTTTGAGTTTTGGAGTTTCGGAGTTTTGGAGTTTTGGTGTTTTGGAGTTTCGAGTTTTCAGAGTTTCGGATTTTTGGAGTTTTGGAGTTCCGGAGATTTGGAGTTTCAGAGTTTTGGAGGTTCGGAATCTTGGAGTTTCGGAATTTTGTAGTTTTGTAGTTTTGGAGTGTCAGAGTTTTGGAGTGTTGGAGTTTTGGAGCTTTGGAGTTTTTGAGTTTTTGAGTTTTGGATTTTTGCACTTTTGGAGTTTTGGAGTTTTGGAGTTTCGGAGTTTTGGAGTTTTGGAGTTTCAGAGTTTTGGAGGTTCAGGGTTGTGGAGTTTCGGAATTTTTGAGTTTTGGAGTTTCGGAGTTTTGGAGAATTGCAGTTTTGGAGTTTTGGGGTTTTGGAGTTTCGAATTTTCAGTTTCGGATTTTTGGAGTTTCGGAGTTTCGGAGTTTTGGAGTTTCAGAGTTTTCGACGTTCAGGGTTGTGGAGTTTCGGAATTTTTGAGTTTTGGAGTTTCGGAGTTTCGGAGTTTCGGAGTTTTGGAGTTTTGGAGTTTCGAATTTTCAGTTCCGGATTTTTGAAGTTTTGGAGTTTCGGAGATTTGGAGTTTTGGCGTTTTGGAGATTCGGAATCTTGGAGTTTCGGAATTTTGTAGTTTTGTAGTTTTGGAGTGTCAGAGTTTTGGAGTGTTGGAGTTATGGAGCTTTGGAGTTTTTGAGTTTTGGAGTTTTGGATTTTTGCACTTTTGGAGTTTTGGAGTTTCGGAGTTTCGGAGTTTCGGAGTTTTGGAGTTTCAGAGTTTTGGAGGTTCAGGGTTGTGGAGTTTCGGAATTTTTGAGTTTTGGAGTTTCGGAGTTTCGGAGTTTTGGAGTTTTGGAGTTTCGAATTTTCAGTTTCGGATTTTTGGAGTTTTGGAGTTTCGGAGATTTGGAGTTTTGGCATTTTGGAGATTCGGAATCTTGGAGTTTCGGAATTTTGTAGTTTTGTAGTTTTGGAGTGTCAGAGTTCTGGAGTGTTGGAGCTTTGAGTTTTGGAGTTTTTGAGTTTTTGAGTTTTGGAGTTTTGGATTTTTGCACTTTTGGAGTTTTGGAGTTTTGGAGATTCGGGGTCTTGGAGTTTCGGAATTTTGCAGTTTTGTAGTTTTGGAGTGTCGGAGTTTTGGATGTTGGAGTTTTGGAGTTTCGGAGTTTCGGAGTTTCGGAGTTTTGGAGTTTCAGAGTTCTGGAGGTTCAGGGTTGTGGAGTGTCGGAATTTTTGAGTTTTGGAGTTTTGGAGTTTTCGAGATTTGGAGTTTCGGCGTTTTGGAGATTCGGAGTCTTGGAGTGTCGGAATTTTGTAGTTTTGTAGTTTTGGAGTGTTGGAGTTTTGGAGTGTTGGAGTTTTGGAGCTTTGGAGTTTTGGAGTTTTTGAGTTTTTTAGTTTTGGATTTTTGCACTTTTGGAGTTTGGGAGTTTTGGAGTTTCGGAATTTTGGAGAATTGCAGTTTTGGAGTTTTGGGGTTTTGGAGTTTCGAATTTTCAGAGTTTCGGATTTTTGGAGTTTTGGAGTTTCAGAGTTTTCGAGGTTCAGGGTTGTGGAGTTTCGGAATTTTTGAGTTTTGGAGTTTCGGAGTTTCGGAGTTTTGGAGTTTTGGAGTTTCGAATTTTCAGTTTCGGATTTTTGGAGTTTTGGAGTTTCGGAGATTTGGAGTTTTGGCGTTTTGGAGATTCGGAATCTTGGAGTTTCGGAATTTTGTAGTTTTGTAGTTTTGGAGTGTCAGAGTTCTGGAGTGTTGGAGCTTTGAGTTTTGGAGTTTATGAGTTTCTGAGTTTTGGATTTTTGCACTTTTGGAGTTTTGGATTTTCGGAGGTTCGGAGTTTTGGAGTTTCAGAGTTTTGGAGGTTCAGGGTTGTGGAGTTTCGGAATTTTTGAGTATTGGAGTTCCGGAGTTTCGGAGTTTTGGAGAATTGCAGTTTTTGAATTTTTGTAGTTTCGAATTTTCAGTTTCGGATTTTTGGAGTTTTGGAGTTTCGGAGTTTCGGTGTTTTGGAGTTTCAGACTTTTCGAGGTTCAGGGTTGTGGAATTTCGGAATTTTTGAGTTTTGGAGTTTCGGAGTTCCGGAGTTCCGGAGTTCCGGAGTTTTGGAGTTTCAGAGTTTTCGAGGTTCAGGGTTGTGGAGTTTCGGAATTTTTGAGTTTTGGAGTTTCGGAGTTTTGGAGTTTTGGTGTTTTGGAGTTTCGAATTTTCAGAGTTTCGGATTTTTGGAGTTTTGGAGTTCCGGAGATTTGGAGTTTCAGAGTTTTGGAGGTTCAGGGTTGTGGAGTTTCGGAATTTTTGAGTTTTGGAGTATCGGAGTTTTGGAGTTTTGGAGTTTCAGAGTTTTCGAGGTTCAGGGTTGTGGAGTTTCGGAATTTTTGAGTTTTGGAGTTTTCGAGTTTCGAATTTTCAGAGTTTGGGATTTTTGGAGTTTTGGAGTTTCGGAGATTTGGAGTTTTGGCATTTTGGAGATTCGGAATCTTGGAGTTTCGGAATTTTGTAGTTTTGTAGTTTTGGAGTGTCGGAGTTTTGGAGTGTTGGAGTTTTGGAGCTTTGGAGTTTTGGAGTTTTTGAGTTTTGGAGTTTTGGAGTTTTGGATTTTTGCACTTTTGGAGTTTTGGAGTTTTGGAGTTTCAGAGTTTCGGAGTTTCTGAGTTTTGGAGTTTCAGAGTTTTGGAGGTTCAGGGTTGTGGAGTTTCGGAATTTTTGAGTTTTGGAGTTTCGGAGTTTCGGAGTTTTGGAGTATTGCAGTTTTGGATTTTTGGAGTTTTGGAGTTCCGGAGATTTGGAGTTTCAGAGTTTTGGAGGTTCAGGGTTGTGGAGTTTCGGAATTTTTGAGTTTTGGAGTTTCGGAGTTTTGGAGTTTTGGAGTTTCGGAGTTTCGGAGTTTCAGAGTTTTCGAGGTTCAGGGTTGTGGAGTTTCGGAATTTTTGAGTTTTGGAGTTTTGGAGTTTCGGAGCTTTGGAGTATTGCAGTTTTGGAATTTTGGAGTTTTGGAGTTTCGAATTTTCAGAGTTTCGGATTTTTGGAGTTTTGGAGTTTCAGAGAATTGGAGTTTTAACGTTTTCGAGATTCGGAATCTTGGAGTTTCGGAATTTTGTAGTTTTGTAGTTTTGGAGTGTCGGAGTTTTGCAGTGTTGGAGTTTTGGAGCTTTGGAGCTTTGGAGTTTGGGAGTTTTTGAGTTTTTGAGTTTTGGATTTTTGCACTTTTTGAAATTTGGAGTTTTGGAGTTTTGGAGTTTCGGAGTTTCGGAGTTTTGGAGTTTCAGAGTTTTGGAGGTTCAGGGTCGTGGAGTTTCGGAATTTTTGAGTTTTGGAGTTTCGGAGTTTCGGAGTTTTGGAGCATTGCAGTTTTGGAGTTCTGGAGTTTTGGAGTTTGGAATTTTCAGAGTTTCGGATTTTTGGAGTTTTGGAGTTTCGAAGATTTGGAGTTTTGAACTTTTGGAGATTCGGGGTTTTGGAGTTTCGGAATTTTGTAGTTTTGCAGTTTTGGAATGTCGGAGGTTTGGAGTGTTGGAGTTTTGGAGTTTTGGAGTTCTGGAGCTTTGGAGTTTTGGAGTTTTTGAGTTTTTGAGTTTTGGATTTTTGCACTTTTGGAGTTTTGGAGTTTCAGAGTTTTGGAGGTTCAGGGTTGTGGAGTTTCGGAATTTTTGAGTTTTGGAGTTTCGGAGTTTTGGAGAATTGCAGTTCTGGAGTTTTGGGGTTTTGGAGTTTCGAATTTTCAGAGTTTCGGATTTTTGGAGTTTTGGAGTTTCGGAGTTTCGGAGTTTTGGAGTTTCAGAGTTTTCGAGGTTCAGGGTTGTGGAGTTTCGGAATTTTTGAGTTTTGGAGTTTCGGAGTTTCGGAGTTTTGGAGTTTTGGAGTTTCGAATTTTCAGTTCCGGATTTTTGAAGTTTTGGAGTTTCGGAGATTTGGAGTTTTGGCGTTTTGGAGATTCGGAATCTTGGAGTTTCGGAATTTTGTAGTTTTGTAGTTTTGGAGTGTCAGAGTTTTGGAGTGTTGGAGTTATGGAGCTTTGGAGTTTTGGAGTTTTTGAGTTTTGGAGTTTTGGATTTTTGCACTTTTGGAGTTTTGGAGTTTTGGAGTTTCGGAGTTTCGGAGTTTCGGAGTTTTGGAGTTTCAGAGTTTTGGAGGTTCAGCGTTGTGGAGTTTCGGAATTTTTGAGTTTTGGAGTTTCGGAGTTTCGGAGTTTTGGAGTTTTGGAGTTTCGAATTTTCAGTTTCGGATTTTTGGAGTTTTGGAGTTTCGGAGATTTGGAGTTTTGGCGTTTTGGAGATTCGGAATCTTGGAGTTTCGGAATTTTGTAGTTTTGTAGTTTTGGAGTGTCAGAGTTCTGGAGTGTTGGAGCTTTGAGTTTTGGAGTTTTTGAGTTTTGGAGTTTTGGATTTTTGCACTTTCGGAGTTTTGGAGTTTTGGAGTTTCGGAGTTTCGGAGTTTCGGAGTTTTGGAGTTTCAGAGTTTTGGAGGTTCAGGGTTGTGGAGTTTCGGAATTTTTGAGTTTTGGAGTTTCGGAGTTTCGGAGTTTTGGAGTTTTGGAGTTTCGAATTTTCAGTTTCGGATTTTTGGAGTTTTGGAGTTTCGGAGATTTGGAGTTTTGGCGTTTTGGAGATTCGGAATCTTGGAGTTTCGGAATTTTGTAGTTTTTTAGTTTTGGAGTGTCAGAGTTCTGGAGTGTTGGAGCTTTGAGTTTTGGAGTTTTGGAGTTTTTGAGTTTTGGAGTTTTGGATTTTTGCACTTTTGGAGTTTTGGAGTTTTGGAGTTTCGGAGTTTCGGAGTTTCGGAGTTTTGGAGTTTCAGAGTTTTGGAGGTTCAGGGTTGTGGAGTTTCGGAATTTTAGAGTTTTGGAGTTTCGGAGTTTCGGAGTTTTGGAGTTTTGGAGTTTCGAATTTTCAGTTTCGGATTTTTGGAGTTTTGGAGTTTCGGAGATTTGGAGTTTTGGCGTTTTCGAGATTCGGAATCTTGGAGTTTCGGAATTTTGTAGTTTTGTAGTTTTGGAGTGTCAGAGTTTTGGAGTGTTGGAGTTTTGGAGCTTTGGAGTTTTGGAGTTTTGGAGTTTTGGAGTTTCGGAGTTTTGGAGTTTTGGAGTTTCAGAGTTTTCGAGGTTCAGGGTTGTGGAGTTTCGGAATTTTTGAGTTTTGGAGTTTTCGAGTTTCGAATTTTCAGAGTTTGGGATTTTTGGAGTTTTGGAGTTTCGGAGATTTGGAGTTTTGGCATTTTGGAGATTCGGAATCTTGGAGTTTCGGAATTTTGTAGTTTTGTAGTTTTGGAGTGTCGGAGTTTTGGAGTGTTGGAGTTTTGGAGCTTTGGAGTTTTGGAGTTTTTGAGTTTTGGAGTTTTGGAGTTTTGGATTTTTGCACTTTTGGAGTTTTGGAGTTTTGGAGTTTCAGAGTTTCGGAGTTTCTGAGTTTTGGAGTTTCAGAGTTTTGGAGGTTCAGGGTTGTGGAGTTTCGGAATTTTTGAGTTTTGGAGTTTCGGAGTTTCGGAGTTTTGGAGTATTGCAGTTTTGGAATTTTGGAGTTTTGGAGTTTCGAATTTTCAGAGTTTCGGATTTTTGGAGTTTTGGAGTTCCGGAGATTTGGAGTTTCAGAGTTTTGGAGGTTCAGGGTTGTGGAGTTTCGGAATTTTTGAGTTTTGGAGTTTCGGAGTTTTGGAGTTTTGGAGTTTCGGAGTTTCGGAGTTTCAGAGTTTTCGAGGTTCAGGGTTGTGGAGTTTCGGAATTTTTGAGTTTTGGAGTTTTGGAGTTTCGGAGCTTTGGAGTATTGCAGTTTTGGAATTTTGGAGTTTTGGAGTTTCGAATTTTCAGAGTTTCGGATTTTTGGAGTTTTGGAGTTTCAGAGAATTGGAGTTTTAACGTTTTCGAGATTCGGAATCTTGGAGTTTCGGAATTTTGTAGTTTTGTAGTTTTGGAGTGTCGGAGTTTTGCAGTGTTGGAGTTTTGGAGCTTTGGAGCTTTGGAGTTTGGGAGTTTTTGAGTTTTGGATTTTTGCACTTTTTGAAATTTGGAGTTTTGGAGTTTTGGAGTTTCGGAGTTTCGGAGTTTTGGAGTTTCAGAGTTTTGGAGGTTCAGGGTCGTGGAGTTTCGGAATTTTTGAGTTTTGGAGTTTCGGAGTTTCGGAGTTTTGGAGCATTGCAGTTTTGGAGTTCTGGAGTTTTGGAGTTTGGAATTTTCAGAGTTTCGGATTTTTGGAGTTTTGGAGTTTCGAAGATTTGGAGTTTTGAACTTTTGGAGATTCGGGGTTTTGGAGTTTCGGAATTTTGTAGTTTTGCAGTTTTGGAATGTCGGAGGTTTGGAGTGTTGGAGTTTTGGAGTTTTGGAGTTCTGGAGCTTTGGAGTTTTGGAGTTTTTGAGTTTTGGAGTTTTGGATTTTTGCACTTTTGGAGTTTTGGAGTTTCAGAGTTTTGGAGGTTCAGGGTTGTGGAGTTTCGGAATTTTTGAGTTTTGGAGTTTCGGAGTTTTGGAGAATTGCAGTTCTGGAGTTTTGGGGTTTTGGAGTTTCGAATTTTCAGAGTTTCGGATTTTTGGAGTTTTGGAGTTTCGGAGTTTCGGAGTTTTGGAGTTTCAGAGTTTTCGAGGTTCAGGGTTGTGGAGTTTCGGAATTTTTGAGTTTTGGAGTTTCGGAGTTTCGGAGTTTTGGAGTTTTGGAGTTTCGAATTTTCAGTTCCGGATTTTTGAAGTTTTGGAGTTTCGGAGATTTGGAGTTTTGGCGTTTTGGAGATTCGGAATCTTGGAGTTTCGGAATTTTGTAGTTTTGTAGTTTTGGAGTGTCAGAGTTTTGGAGTGTTGGAGTTATGGAGCTTTGGAGTTTTGGAGTTTTTGAGTTTTGGAGTTTTGGATTTTTGCACTTTTGGAGTTTTGGAGTTTTGGAGTTTCGGAGTTTCGGAGTTTCGGAGTTTTGGAGTTTCAGAGTTTTGGAGGTTCAGGGTTGTGGAGTTTCGGAATTTTTGAGTTTTGGAGTTTCGGAGTTTCGGAGTTTTGGAGTTTTGGAGTTTCGAATTTTCAGTTTCGGATTTTTGGAGTTTTGGAGTTTCGGAGATTTGGAGTTTTGGCGTTTTGGAGATTCGGAATCTTGGAGTTTCGGAATTTTGTAGTTTTGTAGTTTTGGAGTGTCAGAGTTCTGGAGTGTTGGAGCTTTGAGTTTTGGAGTTTTTGAGTTTTGGAGTTTTGGATTTTTGCACTTTTGGAGTTTTGGAGTTTTGGAGTTTCGGAGTTTCGGAGTTTCGGAGTTTTGGAGTTTCAGAGTTTTGGAGGTTCAGGGTTGTGGAGTTTCGGAATTTTTGAGTTTTGGAGTTTCGGAGTTTCGGAGTTTTGGAGTTTTGGAGTTTCGAATTTTCAGTTTCGGATTTTTGGAGTTTTGGAGTTTCGGAGATTTGGAGTTTTGGCGTTTTGGAGATTCGGAATCTTGGAGTTTCGGAATTTTGTAGTTTTGTAGTTTTGGAGTGTCAGAGTTCTGGAGTGTTGGAGCTTTGAGTTTTGGAGTTTTTGAGTTTTGGAGTTTTGGATTTTTGCACTTTTGGAGTTTTGGAGTTTTGGAGTTTCGGAGTTTCGGAGTTTCGGAGTTTTGGAGTTTCAGAGTTTTGGAGGTTCAGGGTTGTGGAGTTTCGGAATTTTTGAGTTTTGGAGTTTCGGAGTTTCGGAGTTTTGGAGTTTTGGAGTTTCGAATTTTCAGTTTCGGATTTTTGGAGTTTTGGAGTTTCGGAGATTTGGAGTTTTGGCGTTTTGGAGATTCGGAATCTTGGAGTTTCGGAATTTTGTAGTTTTTTAGTTTTGGAGTGTCAGAGTTCTGGAGTGTTGGAGCTTTGAGTTTTGGAGTTTTGGAGTTTTTGAGTTTTGGAGTTTTGGATTTTTGCACTTTTGGAGTTTTGGAGTTTTGGAGTTTCGGAGTTTCGGAGTTTCGGAGTTTTGGAGTTTCAGAGTTTTGGAGGTTCAGGGTTGTGGAGTTTCGGAATTTTTGAGTTTTGGAGTTTCGGAGTTTCGGAGTTTTGGAGTTTTGGAGTTTCGAATTTTCAGTTTCGGATTTTTGGAGTTTTGGAGTTTCGGA
This sequence comes from Amblyomma mixtum, assembly GCF_055824585.1. Taxonomy (NCBI): domain Eukaryota; kingdom Metazoa; phylum Arthropoda; class Arachnida; order Ixodida; family Ixodidae; genus Amblyomma; species Amblyomma mixtum. The sequence continues at coordinate 116,447,484 of NC_143012.1, read as the reverse complement.
GATTTGGAGTTTTGGCGTTTTCGAGATTCGGAATCTTGGAGTTTCGGAATTTTGTAGTTTTGTAGTTTTGGAGTGTCAGAGTTTTGGAGTGTTGGAGTTTTGGAGCTTTGGAGTTTTGGAGTTTTTGAGTTTTTGAGTTTTGGATTTTGACACTTTTGGAGTTTTGGAGTTTTGGAGTTTCGAATTTTCAGTTTCGGATTTTTGGAGTTTTGGAGTTTCGGAGATTTGGAGTTTTGGCGTTTTGGAGATTCGGAATCTTGGAGTTTCGGAATTTTGTAGTTTTGTAGTTTTCGAGTGTCGGAGTTTTGGAGTGTTGGAGTTTTGGAGCTTTGGAGTTTTGGAGTTTTTGAGTTTTAGAGTTTTGGATTTTTGCACTTTTGGAGTTTTGGAGTTTCAGAGTTTTGGAGGTTCAGGGTTGTGGAGTTTCGGAATTTTTGAGTTTTGGAGTTTCGGAGTTTCGGAGGTTTGGAGTATTGCAGTTTTGGAGTTTTGGAGTTTCAGAGATTTGGAGTTTTGGCGTTTTGGAGATTCGGAATCTTGGAGTTTCGGAATTTTGTAGTTTTGTAGTTTTGGAGTGTTGGAGCTTTGGAGTTTTGGAGTTTATGAGTTTTTGAGTTTTGGATTTTTGCACTTTTGGAGTTTTGGAGTTTTGGAGTTTTGGAGTTTCGGAGTTTCGGAGTTTTGGAGTTTCAGAGTTTTGGAGGTTCAGGGTTGTGGAATTTCGGAATTTTTGAGTATTGGAGTTTCGGAGTTTCGGAGTTTTGGAGAATTGCAGTTTTGGAATTTTTGTAGTTTCGAATTTTCAGAGTTTCGGATTTTTGGAGTTTTGGAGTTTCGGAGTTTCGGAGTTTTGGAGTTTCAGACTTTTCGAGGTTCAGGGTTGTGGAATTTCGGAATTTTTGAGTTTTGGAGTTTCGGAGTTCCGGAGTTTCGGAGTTTTGGAGTTTTGCAGTTTCGGAGTTTTGGAGTTTTGGAGTTTCAGAGTTTTGGAGTTTCAGAGTTTTCGAGGTTCAGGGTTGTGGAGTTTCGGAATTTTTGAGTTTTGGTGTTTTGGAGTTTCGAATTTTCAGAGTTTCGGATTTTTGGAGTTTTGGAGTTCCGGAGATTTGGAGTTTCAGAGTTTTGGAGGTTCAGGGTTGTGGAGTTTCGGAATTTTGTAGTTTTGTAGTTTTGGAGTGTTGGAGTTTTGGAGTGTTGGAGTTTTGGAGCTTTGGAGTTTTGGAGTTTTTGAGTTTTTTAGTTTTGGATTTTTGCACTTTTGGAGTTTTGGAGTTTCGGAGTTTCGGAGTTTTGGAGTTTCAGAGTTTTCGAGGTTCAGGGTTGTGGAGTTTCGGAATTTTTGAGTTTTGGAGTTTCGGAGTTTCGGAGTTTTGGAGTTTTGGAGTTTCGAATTTTCAGTTTCGGATTTTTGGAGTTTTGGAGTTTCGGAGATTTGGAGTTTTGGCGTTTTGGAGATTCGGAATCTTGGAGTTTCGGAATTTTGTAGTTTTGTAGTTTTGGAGTGTCAGAGTTCTGGAGTGTTGGAGCTTTGAGTTTTGGAGTTTATGAGTTTGAGTTTTGGATTTTTGCACTTTTGGAGTTTTGGAGTTTCGGAGTTTCGGAGTTTTGGAGTTTCAGAGTTTTGGAGGTTCAGGGTTGTGGAGTTTCGGAATTTTTGAGTATTGGAGTTCCGGAGTTTTGGAGAATTGCAGTTTTGGAATTTTTGTAGTTTCGAATTTTCAGTTTCGGATTTTTGGAGTTTTGGAGTTTCGGAGTTTCGGTGTTTTGGAGTTTCAGACTTTTCGAGGTTCAGGGTTGTGGAATTTCGGAATTTTTGAGTTTTGGAGTTTCGGAGTTCCGGAGTTCCGGAGTTCCGGAGTTTTGGAGTTTCAGAGTTTTCGAGGTTCAGGGTTGTGGAGTTTCGGAATTTTTGAGTTTTGGAGTTTCGGAGTTTTGGAGTTTTGGTGTTTTGGAGTTTCGAGTTTTCAGAGTTTCGGATTTTTGGAGTTTTGGAGTTCCGGAGATTTGGAGTTTCAGAGTTTTGGAGGTTCGGAATCTTGGAGTTTCGGAATTTTGTAGTTTTGTAGTTTTGGAGTGTCAGAGTTTTGGAGTGTTGGAGTTTTGGAGCTTTGGAGTTTTTGAGTTTTTGAGTTTTTGAGTTTTGGATTTTTGCACTTTTGGAGTTTTGGAGTTTTGGAGTTTTGGAGTTTCGGAGTTTTGGAGTTTTGGAGTTTCAGAGTTTTGGAGGTTCAGGGTTGTGGAGTTTCGGAATTTTTGAGTTTTGGAGTTTCGGAGTTTTGGAGAATTGCAGTTTTGGAGTTTTGGGGTTTTGGAGTTTCGAATTTTCAGTTTCGGATTTTTGGAGTTTCGGAGTTTCGGAGTTTTGGAGTTTCAGAGTTTTCGACGTTCAGAGTTGTGGAGTTTCGGAATTTTTGAGTTTTGGAGTTTCGGAGTTTCGGAGTTTCGGAGTTTGGGATTTTTGGAGTTTTGGAGTTTCGGAGATTTGGAGTTTTGGCATTTTGGAGATTCGGAATCTTGGAGTTTCGGAATTTTGTAGTTTTGTAGTTTTGGAGTGTCGGAGTTTTGGAGTGTTGGAGTTTTGGAGCTTTGGAGTTTTGGAGTTTTTGAGTTTTGGAGTTTTGGAGTTTTGGAGTTTTGGATTTTTGCACTTTTGGAGTTTTGGAGTTTCTGAGTTTTGGAGTTTCAGAGTTTTGGAGGTTCAGGGTTGTGGAGTTTCGGAATTTTTGAGTTTTGGAGTTTCGGAGTTTCGGAGTTTTGGAGTATTGCAGTTTTGGAATGTTGGAGTTTTGGAGTTTCGAATTTTCAGAGTTTCGGATTTTTGGAGTTTTGGAGTTTCGGAGATTTGGAGTTTTGGCGTTTTCGAGATTCGGAATCTTGGAGTTTCGGAATTTTGTAGTTTTGTAGTTTTGGAGTGTCAGAGTTTTGGAGTGTTGGAGTTTTGGAGCTTTGGAGTTTTGGAGTTTTTGAGTTTTTGAGTTTTGGATTTTGACACTTTTGGAGTTTCGGAGTTTTGGAGTATAGGAGTTTTGGAGTTTCGGAGTTTTGGAGTTTCAGAGTTTTGGAGGTTCAGGGTTGTGGAGTTTCGGAATTTTTGAGTATTGGAGTTCCGGAGTTTCGGAGTTTTGGAGAATTGCAGTTTTGGAATTTTTGTAGTTTCGAATTTTCAGAGTTTCGGATTTTTGGAGTTTTGGAGTTTCGGAGTTTCGGAGTTTTGGAGTTTCAGACTTTTCGAGGTTCAGGGTTGTGGAATTTCGGAATTTTTGAGTTTTGGAGTTTCGCAGTTCCGGAGTTTCGGAGTTTTGGAGTTTTGCAGTTTCGGAGTTTTGGAGTTTTGGAGTTTCAGAGTTTTGGAGTTTCAGAGTTTTCGAGGTTCAGGGTTGTGGAGTTTCGGAATTTTTGAGTTTTGGAGTTTCGGAGTTTTGGAGTTTTGGTGTTTTGGAGTTTCGAATTTTCAGAGTTTCGGATTTTTGGAGTTTTGGAGTTCCTTAGATTTGGAGTTTCAGAGTTTTGGAGGTTCAGGGTTGTGGAGTTTCGGAATTTTGTAGTTTTGTAGTTTTGGAGTGTTGGAGTTTTGGAGTGTTGGAGTTTTGGAGCTTTGGAGTTTTGGAGTTTTTGAGTTTTTTAGTTTTGGATTTTTGCACTTTTGGAGTTTTGGAGTTTCGGAGTTTCGGAGTTTTGGAGTTTCAGAGTTTTGGAGGTTCAGGGTTGTGGAGTTTCGGAATTTTTGAGTATTGGAGTTCCGGAGTTTCGGAGTTTTGGAGAATTGCAGTTTTGGAATTTTTGTAGTTTCGAATTTTCAGTTTCGGATTTTTGGAGTTTTGGAGTTTCGGAGTTTCGGTGTTTTGGAGTTTCAGACTTTTCGAGGTTCAGGGTTGTGGAATTTCGGAATTTTTGAGTTTTGGAGTTTCGGAGTTCCGGAGTTCCGGAGTTCCGGAGTTTTGGAGTTTCAGAGTTTTCGAGGTTCAGGGTTGTGGAGTTTCGGAATTTTTGAGTTTTGGAGTTTCGGAGTTTTGGAGTTTTGGTGTTTTGGAGTTTCGAGTTTTCAGAGTTTCGGATTTTTGGAGTTTTGGAGTTCCGGAGATTTGGAGTTTCAGAGTATTGGAGGTTCGGAATCTTGGAGTTTCGGAATTTTGTAGTTTTGTAGTTTTGGAGTGTCAGAGTTTTGGAGTGTTGGAGTTTTGGAGCTTTGGAGTTTTTGAGTTTTTGAGTTTTTGAGTTTTGGATTTTTGCACTTTTGGAGTTTTGGAGTTTTGGAGTTTCGGAGTTTTGGAGTTTTGGAGTTTCAGAGTTTTGGAGGTTCAGGGTTGTGGAGTTTCGGAATTTTTGAGTTTTGGAGTTTCGGAGTTTTGGAGAATTGCAGTTTTGGAGTTTTGGGGTTTTGGAGTTTCGAATTTTCAGTTTCGGATTTTTGGAGTTTCGGAGTTTCGGAGTTTTGGAGTTTCAGAGTTTTCGACGTTCAGGGTTGTCGAGTTTCGGAATTTTTGAGTTTTGGAGTTTCGGAGTTTCGGAGTTTTGGAGTTTTGGAGTTTCGAATTTTCAGTTCCGGATTTTTGAAGTTTTGGAGTTTCGGAGATTTGGAGTTTTGGCGTTTTGGAGATTCGGAATCTTGGAGTTTCGGAATTTTGTAGTTTTGTAGTTTTGGAGTGTCAGAGTTTTGGAGTGTTGGAGTTATGGAGCTTTGGAGTTTTTGAGTTTTGGAGTTATGGATTTTTGCACTTTTGGAGTTTTGGAGTTTTGGAGTTTCGGAGTTTCGGAGTTTCGGAGTTTTGGAGTTTCAGAGTTTTGGAGGTTCAGGGTTGTGGAGTTTCGGAATTTTTGAGTTTTGGAGTTTCGGAGTTTCGGAGTTTTGGAGTTTTGGAGTTTCGAATTTTCAGTTTCGGATTTTTGGAGTTTTGGAGTTTCGGAGATTCGGAGTTTTGGCATTTTGGAGATTCGGAATCTTGGAGCTTCGGAATTTTGTAGTTTTGTAGTTTTGGAGTGTCAGAGTTCTGGAGTGTTGGAGCTTTGAGTTTTGGAGTTTTGGAGTTTTTGAGTTTTGGAGTTTTGGATTTTTGCACTTTTGGAGTTTTGGAGTTTTGGAGATTCGGGGTCTTGGAGTTTCGGAATTTTGCAGTTTTGTAGTTTTGGAGTGTCGGAGTTTTGGATGTTGGAGTTTTGGAGTTTCGGAGTTTCGGAGTTTCGGAGTTTTGGAGTTTCAGAGTTCTGGAGGTTCAGGGTTGTGGAGTGTCGGAATTTTTGAGTTTTGGAGTTTTGGAGTTTTCGAGATTTGGAGTTTCGGCGTTTTGGAGATTCGGAGTCTTGGAGTGTCGGAATTTTGTAGTTTTGTAGTTTTGGAGTGTTGGAGTTTTGGAGTGTTGGAGTTTTGGAGCTTTGGAGTTTTGGAGTTTTTGAGTTTTTTAGTTTTGGATTTTTGCACTTTTGGAGTTTTGGAGTTTCGGAGTTTCGGAGTTTTGGAGTTTCAGAGTTTTCGAGGTTCAGGGTTGTGGAGTTTCGGAATTTTTGAGTTTTGGAGTTTCGGAGTTTTGGAGTTTTGGAGTTTCGAATTTTCAGTTTCGGATTTTTGGAGTTTTGGAGTTTCGGAGATTTGGAGTTTTGGCGTTTTGGAGATTCGGAATCTTGGAGTTTCGGAATTTTGTAGTTTTGTAGTTTTGGAGTGTCAGAGTTCTGGAGTGTTGGAGCTTTGAGTTTTGGAGTTTATGAGTTTCTGAGTTTTGGATTTTTGCACTTTTGGAGTTTTGGAGTTTCGGAGTTTCGGAGTTTTGGAGTTTCAGAGTTTTGGAGGTTCAGGGTTGTGGAGTTTCGGAATTTTTGAGTATTGGAGTTCCGGAGTTTCGGAGTTTTGGAGAATTGCAGTTTTGGAATTTTTGTAGTTTCGAATTTTCAGTTTCGGATTTTTGGAGTTTTGGAGTTTCGGAGTTTCGGTGTTTTGGAGTTTCAGACTTTTCGAGGTTCAGGGTTGTGGAATTTCGGAATTTTTGAGTTTTGGAGTTTCGGAGTTCCGGAGTTCCGGAGTTCCGGAGTTTTGGAGTTTCAGAGTTTTCGAGGTTCAGGGTTGTGGAGTTTCGGAATTTTTGAGTTTTGGAGTTTCGGAGTTTTGGAGTTTTGGTGTTTTGGAGTTTCGAGTTTTCAGAGTTTCGGATTTTTGGAGTTTTGGAGTTCCGGAGATTTGGAGTTTCAGAGTATTGGAGGTTCGGAATCTTGGAGTTTCGGAATTTTGTAGTTTTGTAGTTTTGGAGTGTCAGAGTTTTGGAGTGTTGGAGTTTTGGAGCTTTGGAGTTTTTGAGTTTTGAGTTTTTGAGTTTTTGAGTTTTGGATTTTTGCACTTTTGGAGTTTTGGAGTTTTGGAGTTTCGGAGTTTTGGAGTTTTGGAGTTTCAGAGTTTTGGAGGTTCAGGGTTGTGGAGTTTCGGAATTTTTGAGTTTTGGAGTTTCGGAGTTTTGGAGAATTGCAGTTTTGGAGTTTTGGGGTTTTGGAGTTTCGAATTTTCAGTTTCGGATTTTTGGAGTTTCGGAGTTTCGGAGTTTTGGAGTTTCAGAGTTTTCGAGGTTCAGGGTTGTGGAGTTTCGGAATTTTTGAGTTTTGGAGTTTCGGAGTTTCGGAGTTTTGGAGTTTTGGAGTTTCGAATTTTCAGTTTCGGATTTTTGGAGTTTTGGAGTTTCGGAGATTTGGAGTTTTGGCGTTTTGGAGACTCGGAATCTTGGAGTTTCGGAATTTTGTAGTTTTGTAGTTTTGGAGTGTCAGAGTTCTGGAGTGTTGGAGCTTTGAGTTTTGGAGTTTATGAGTTTCTGAGTTTTGGATTTTTGCACTTTTGGAGTTTTGGATTTTCGGAGGTTCGGAGTTTTGGAGTTTCAGAGTTTTGGAGGTTCAGGGTTGTGGAGTTTCGGAATTTTTGAGTATTGGAGTTCCGGAGTTTCGGAGTTTTGGAGAATTGCAGTTTTTGAATTTTTGTAGTTTCGAATTTTCAGTTTCGGATTTTTGGAGTTTTGCAGTTTCGGAGTTTCGGTGTTTTGGAGTTTCAGACTTTTCGAGGTTCAGGGTTGTGGAATTTCGGAATTTTTGAGTTTTGGAGTTTCGGAGTTCCGGAGTTCCGGAGTTCCGGAGTTTTGGAGTTTCAGAGTTTTCGAGGTTCAGGGTTGTGGAGTTTCGGAATTTTTGAGTTTTGGAGTTTCGGAGTTTTGGAGTTTTGGTGTTTTGGAGTTTCGAATTTTCAGAGTTTCGGATTTTTGGAGTTTTGGAGTTCCGGAGATTTGGAGTTTCAGAGTTTTGGAGGTTCAGGGTTGTGGAGTTTCGGAATTTTTGAGTTTTGGAGTTTCGGAGTTTTGGAGTTTTGGAGTTTCGGAGTTTTGGAGTTTCAGAGTTTTCGAGGTTCAGGGTTGTGGAGTTTCGGAATTTTTGAGTTTTGGAGTTTTCGAGTTTCGAATTTTCAGAGTTTGGGATTTTTGGAGTTTTGGAGTTTCGGAGATTTGGAGTTTTGGCATTTTGGAGATTCGGAATCTTGGAGTTTCGGAATTTTGTAGTTTTGTAGTTTTGGAGTGTCGGAGTTTTAGAGTGTTGGAGTTTTGGAGCTTTGGAGTTTTGGAGTTTTTGAGTTTTGGAGTTTTGGAGTTTTGGATTTTTGCACTTTTGGAGTTTTGGAGTTTTGGAGTTTCAGAGTTTCGGAGTTTCTGAGTTTTGGAGTTTCAGAGTTTTGGAGGTTCAGGGTTGTGGAGTTTCGGAATTTTTGAGTTTTGGAGTTTCGGAGTTTCGGAGTTTTGGAGTATTGCAGTTTTGGAATTTTGGAGTTTTGGAGTTTCGAATTTTCAGAGTTTCGGATTTTTGGAGTTTTGGAGTTTCGGAGATTTGGAGTTTTGGCGTTTTCGAGATTCGGAATCTTGGAGTTTCGGAATTTTGTAGTTTTGTAGTTTTGGAGTGTCAGAGTTTTGGAGTGTTGGAACTTTGGAGCTTTGGAGTTTTGGAGTTTTTGAGTTTTTGAGCTTTGGATTTTGACACTTTTGGAGTTTCGGAGTTTTGGAGCATAGGAGTTTTGGAGTTTCGGAGTTTTGGAGTTTCAGAGTTTTGGAGGTTCAGGGTTGTGGAGTTTCGGAATTTTTGAGTATTGGAGTTCCGGAGTTTCGGAGTTTTGGAGAATTGCAGTTTTGGAATTTTTGTAGTTTCGAATTTTCACAGTTTCGGATTTTTGGAGTTTTGGAGTTTCGGAGTTTCGGAGTTTTGGAGTTTCAGACTTTTCGAGGTTCAGGGTTGTGGAATTTCGGAATTTTTGAGTTTTGGAGTTTCGGAGTTCCGGAGTTTCGGAGTTTTGGAGTTTTGCAGTTTCGGAGTTTTGGAGTTTCAGAGTTTTGGAGTTTCAGAGTTTTCGAGGTTCAGGGTTGTGGAGTTTCGGAATTTTTGAGTTTTGGAGTTTCGGAGTTTTGGAGTTTTTGTGTTTTGGAGTTTCGAATTTTCAGAGTTTCGGATTTTTGGAGTTTTGGAGTTCCGGAGATTTGGAGTTTCAGAGTTTTGGAGGTTCAGGGTTGTGGAGTTTCGGAATTTTGTAGTTTTGTAGTTTTGGAGTGTTGGAGTTTTGGAGTGTTGGAGTTTTGGAGCTTTGGAGTTTTGGAGTTTTTGAGTTTTTTAGTTTTGGATTTTTGCACTTTTGGAGTTTTGGAGTTTCGGAGTTTCGGAGTTTTGGAGTTTCGGAGTTTTGGAGTTTCAGAGTTTTCGAGGTTCAGGGTTGTGGAGTTTCGGAATTTTTGAGTTTTGGAGTTTCGGAGTTTCGGAGTTTTGGAGTTTTGGAGTTTCGAATTTTCAGTTTCGGATTTTTGGAGTTTTGGAGTTTCGGAGATTTGGAGTTTTGGCGTTTTCGAGATTCGGAATCTTGGAGTTTCGGAATTTTGTAGTTTTGTAGTTTTGGAGTGTCAGAGTTTTGGAGTGTTGGAGTTTTGGAGCTTTGGAGTTTTGGAGTTTTTGAGTTTTTGAGTTTTGGATTTTGACACTTTTGGAGTTTCGGAGTTTTGGAGTATAGGAGTTTTGGAGTTTCGGAGTTTTGTAGTTTCAGAGTTTTGGAGGTTCAGGGTTGTGGAGTTTCGGAATTTTTGAGTATTGGAGTTCCGGAGTTTCGGAGTTTTGGAGAATTGCAGTTTTGGAATTTTTGTAGTTTCGAATTTTCAGAGTTTCGGATTTTTGGAGTTTTGGAGTTTCGGAGTTTCGGAGTTTTGGAGTTTCAGACTTTTCGAGGTTCAGGGTTGTGGAATTTCGGAATTTTTGAGTTTTGGAGTTTCGGAGTTCCGGAGTTTCGGAGTTTTGGAGTTTTGCAGTTTCGGAGTTTTGGAGTTTTGGAGTTTCAGAGTTTTGGAGTTTCAGAGTTTTCGAGGTTCAGGGTTGTGGAGTTTCGGAATTTTTGAGTTTTGGAGTTTCGGAGTTTTGGAGTTTTGGTGTTTTGGAGTTTCGAATTTTCAGAGTTTCGGATTTTTGGAGTTTTGGAGTTCCGGAGATTTGGAGTTTCAGAGTTTTGGAGGTTCAGGGTTGTGGAGTTTCGGAATTTTGTAGTTTTGTAGTTTTGGAGTGTTGGAGTTTTGGAGTGTTGGAGTTTTGGAGCTTTGGAGTTTTGGAGTTTTTGAGTTTTTTAGTTTTGGATTTTTGCACTTTTGGAGTTTTGGAGTTTCGGAGTTTCGGAGTTTTGGAGTTTCAGAGTTTTCGAGGTTCAGGGTTGTGGAGTTTCGGAATTTTTGAGTTTTGGAGTTTCGGAGTTTCGGAGTTTTGGAGTTTTGGAGTTTCGAATTTTCAGTTTCGGATTTTTGGAGTTTTGGAGTTTCGGAGATTTGGAGTTTTGGCGTTTTGGAGATTCGGAATCTTGGAGTTTCGGAATTTTGTAGTTTTGTAGTTTTGGAGTGTCAGAGTTCTGGAGTGTTGGAGCTTTGAGTTTTGGAGTTTATGAGTTTCTGAGTTTTGGATTTTTGCACTTTTGGAGTTTTGGAGTTTTGGAGTTTCGGAGTTTTGGAGTTTCAGAGTTTTGGAGGTTCAGGGTTGTGGAGTTTCGGAATTTTTGAGTATTGGAGTTCCGGAGTTTCGGAGTTTTGGAGAATTGCAGTTTTGGAATTTTTGTAGTTTTGAATTTTCAGAGTTTCGGAGTTTGGAGTTTCAGACTTTTCGAGGTTCAGGGTTGTGGAATTTCGGAATTTTTGAGTTTTGGAGTTTCGGAGTTCCGGAGTTTCGGAGTTTTGGAGTTTTGCAGTTTCGGAGATTCGGAGTTTTGGCATTTTGGAGATTCGGAATCTTGGAGCTTCGGAATTTTGTAGTTTTGTAGTTTTGGAGTGTCAGAGTTCTGGAGTGTTGGAGCTTTGAGTTTTGGAGTTTCGGAGTTTCGGAGTTTTGGAGTTTCAGAGTTTTGGAGGTTCAGGGTTGTGGAGTTTCGGAATTTTTGAGTATTGGAGTTCCGGAGTTTCGGAGTTTTGGAGAATTGCAGTTTTGGAATTTTTGTAGTTTCGAATTTTCAGTTTCGGATTTTTGGAGTTTTGGAGTTTCGGAGTTTCGGTGTTTTGGAGTTTCAGACTTTTCGAGGTTCAGGGTTGTGGAATTTCGGAATTTTTGAGTTTTGGAGTTTCGGAGTTCCGGAGTTCCGGAGTTCCGGAGTTTTGGAGTTTCAGAGTTTTCGAGGTTCAGGGTTGTGGAGTTTCGGAATTTTTGAGTTTTGGAGTTTCGGAGTTTTGGAGTTTTGGTGTTTTGGAGTTTCGAGTTTTCAGAGTTTCGGATTTTTGGAGTTTTGGAGTTCCGGAGATTTGGAGTTTCAGAGTATTGGAGGTTCGGAATCTTGGAGTTTCGGAATTTTGTAGTTTTGTAGTTTTGGAGTGTCAGAGTTTTGGAGTGTTGGAGTTTTGGAGCTTTGGAGTTTTTGAGTTTTTGAGTTTTTGAGTTTTTGAGTTTTGGATTTTTGCACTTTTGGAGTTTTGGAGTTTTGGAGTTTCGGAGTTTCGGAGTTTCGGAGTTTTGGAGTTTCAGAGTTTTGGAGGTTCAGGGTTGTGGAGTTTCGGAATTTTTGAGTTTTGGAGTTTCGGAGTTTCGGAGTTTTGGGGTTTTGGAGTTTCGAATTTTCAGTTTCGGATTTTTGGAGTTTTGGAGTTTCGGAGATTCGGAGTTTTGGCATTTTGGAGATTCGGAATCTTGGAGTTTCGGAATTTTGTAGTTTTGAAGTTTTGGAGTGTCAGAGTTCTGGAGTGTTGGAGCTTTGAGTTTTGGAGATTTGGAGTTTTTGAGTTTTGGAGTTTTGGATTTTTGCACTTTTGGACTTTTGGAGTTTTGGAGATTCGGGGTCTTGGAGTTTCGGAATTTTGCAGTTTTGTAGTTTTGGAGTGTCGGAGTTTTGGATGTTGGAGTTTTGGAGTTTCGGAGTTTCGGAGTTTCGGAGTTTTGGAGTTTCAGAGTTCTGGAGGTTCAGGGTTGTGGAGTGTCGGAATTTTTGAGTTTTGGAGTTTTGGAGTTTTCGAGATTTGGAGTTTCGGCGTTTTGGAGATTCGGAGTCTTGGAGTGTCGGAATTTTGTAGTTTTGTAGTTTTGGAGTGTTGGAGTTTTGGAGTGTTGGAGTTTTGGAGCTTTGGAGTTTTGGAGTTTTTGAGTTTTTTAGTTTTGGATTTTTGCACTTTTGGAGTTTGGGAGTTTTGGAGTTTCGGAATTTTGGAGAATTGCAGTTTTGGAGTTTTGGGGTTTTGGAGTTTCGAATTTTCAGAGTTTCGGATTTTTGGAGTTTTGGAGTTTCGGAGTTTCGGAGTTTTGGAGTTTCAGAGTTTTCGAGGTTCAGGGTTGTGGAGTTTCGGAATTTTTGAGTTTTGGAGTTTCGGAGTTTCGGAGTTTTGGAGTTTTGGAGTTTCGAATTTTCAGTTTCGGATTTTTGGAGTTTTGGAGTTTCGGAGATTTGGAGTTTTGGCGTTTTGGAGACTCGGAATCTTGGAGTTTCGGAATTTTGTAGTTTTGTAGTTTTGGAGTGTCAGAGTTCTGGAGTGTTGGAGCTTTGAGTTTTGGAGTTTATGAGTTTCTGAGTTTTGGATTTTTGCACTTTTGGAGTTTTGGATTTTCGGAGGTTCGGAGTTTTGGAGTTTCAGAGTTTTGGAGGTTCAGGGTTGTGGAGTTTCGGAATTTTTGAGTATTGGAGTTCCGGAGTTTCGGAGTTTTGGAGAATTGCAGTTTTTGAATTTTTGTAGTTTCGAATTTTCAGTTTCGGATTTTTGGAGTTTTGGAGTTTCGGAGTTTCGGTGTTTTGGAGTTTCAGACTTTTCGAGGTTCAGGGTTGTGGAATTTCGGAATTTTTGAGTTTTGGAGTTTCGGAGTTCCGGAGTTCCGGAGTTCCGGAGTTTTGGAGTTTCAGAGTTTTCGAGGTTCAGGGTTGTGGAGTTTCGGAATTTTTGAGTTTTGGAGTTTCGGAGTTTTGGAGTTTTGGTGTTTTGGAGTTTCGAATTTTCAGAGTTTCGGATTTTTGGAGTTTTGGAGTTCCGGAGATTTGGAGTTTCAGAGTTTTGGAGGTTCGGAATCTTGGAGTTTCGGAATTTTGTAGTTTTGTAGTTTTGGAGTGTCAGAGTTTTGGAGTTTCGGAGTTTTGGAGCTTTGGAGTTTTTGAGTTTTTGAGTTTTTGAGTTTTGGATTTTTGCACTTTTGGAGTTTTGGAGTTTTGGAGTTTTGGAGTTTCGGAGTTTTGGAGTTTTGGAGTTTCAGAGTTTTGGAGGTTCAGGGTTGTGGAGTTTCGGAATTTTTGAGTTTTGGAGTTTCGGAGTTTTGGAGAATTGCAGTTTTGGAGTTTTGGGGTTTTGGAGTTTCGAATTTTAGTTTCGGATTTTTGGAGTTTCGGAGTTTCGGAGTTTTGGAGTTTCAGAGTTTTCGACGTTCAGGGTTGTGGAGTTTCGGAATTTTTGAGTTTTGGAGTTTCGGAGTTTCGGAGTTTTGGAGTTTTGGAGTTTCGAATTTTCAGTTTCGGATTTTTGGAGTTTTGGAGTTTCGGAGATTTGGAGTTTTGGCGTTTTGGAGATTCGGAATCTTGGAGTTTCGGAATTTTGTAGTTTTGTAGTTTTGGAGTGTCAGAGTTCTGGAGTTTTGGAGCTTTGAGTTTTGGAGTTTTGGAGTTTTTGAGTTTTGGAGTTTTGGATTTTTGCACTTTTGGAGTTTTGGAGTTTTGGAGTTTCGGAGTTTCGGAGTTTCGGAGTTTCAGAGTTTTGGAGGTTCAGGGTTGTGGAGTTTCGGAATTTTTGAGTTTTGGAGTTTCGGAGTTTCGGAGTTTTGGAGTTTTGGAGTTTCGAATTTTCAGTTTCGGATTTTTGGAGTTTTGGAGTTTCGGAGATTTGGAGTTTTGGCGTTTTCGAGATTCGGAATCTTGGAGTTTCGGAATTTTGTAGTTTTGTAGTTTTGGAGTGTCAGAGTTTTGGAGTGTTGGAGTTTTGGAGCTTTGGAGTTTTGGAGTTTTTGAGTTTGAGTTTTGGATTTTGACACTTTTGGAGTTTTGGAGTTTTGGAGTTTCGGAGTTTCGGAGTTTCGGAGCTTCGGAGTTTCGGAGTTTTGGAGTTTCAGAGTTTTGGAGGTTCAGGGTTGTGGAGTTTCGGAATTTTTGAGTTTTGGAGTTTCGGAGTTCCGGAGTTCCGGAGTTTTGGAGTTTCAGACTTTTCGAGGTTCAGGGTTGTGGAATTTCGGAATTTTTGAGTTTTGGAGTTTCGGAGTTCCGGAGTTTCGGAGTTTTGGAGTTTTGCAGTTTCGGAGTTTTGGAGTTTCAGAGTTTTGGAGTTTCAGAGTTTTCGAGGTTCAGGGTTGTGGAGTTTCGGAATTTTTGAGTTTTGGAGTTTCGGAGTTTTGGAGTTTTGGTGTTTTGGAGTTTCGAATTTTCAGAGTTTCGGATTTTTGGAGCTTTGGAGTTCCGGAGTTTTGGAGTTTCAGAGTTTTCGAGGTTCAGGGTTGTGGAGTTTCGGAATTTTTGAGTTTTGGAGTTTCGGAGTTTCGGAGTTTTGGAGTTTTGGAGTTTCGAATTTTCAGTTTCGGATTTTTGGAGTTTTGGAGTTTCGGAGATTTGGAGTTTTGGCGTTTTGGAGATTCGGAATCTTGGAGTTTCGGAATTTTGTAGTTTTGTAGTTTTGGAGTGTCAGAGTTCTGGAGTGTTGGAGCTTTGAGTTTTGGAGTTTATGAGTTTCTGAGTTTTGGATTTTTGCACTTTTGGAGTTTTGGAGTTTCGGAGTTTCGGAGTTTTGGAGTTTCAGAGTTTTGGAGGTTCAGGGTTGTGGAGTTTCGGAATTTTTGAGTATTGGAGTTCCGGAGTTTCGGAGTTTTGGAGAATTGCAGTTTTTGAATTTTTGTAGTTTCGAATTTTCGGTTTCGGATTTTTGGAGTTTTGGAGTTTCGGAGTTTCGGTGCTTTGGAGTTTCAGACTTTTCGAGGTTCAGGGTTGTGGAATTTCGGAATTTTTGAGTTTTGGAGTTTCGGAGTTCCGGAGTTCCGGAGTTCCGGAGTTTTGGAGTTTCAGAGTTTTCGAGGTTCAGGGTTGTGGAGTTTCGGAATTTTTGAGTTTTGGAGTTTCGGAGTTTTGGAGTTTTGGTGTTTTGGAGTTTCGAATTTTCAGAGTTTCGGATTTTTGGAGTTTTGGAGTTCCGGAGATTTGGAGTTTCAGAGTTTTGGAGGTTCGGAATCTTGGAGTTTCGGAATTTTGTAGTTTTGTAGTTTTGGAGTGTCAGAGTTTTGGAGTGTTGGAGTTTTGGAGCTTTGGAGTTTTTGAGTTTTTGAGTTTTTGAGTTTTGGATTTTTGCACTTTTGGAGTTTTGGAGTTTTGGAGTTTTGGAGTTTCGGAGTTTTGGAGTTTTGGAGTTTCAGAGTTTTGGAGGTTCAGGGTTGTGGAGTTTCGGAATTTTTGAGTTTTGGAGTTTCGGAGTTTTGGAGAATTGCAGTTTTGGAGTTTTGGGGTTTTGGAGTTTCGAATTTTAGTTTCGGATTTTTGGAGTTTCGGAGTTTCGGAGTTTTGGAGTTTCAGAGTTTTCGACGTTCAGGGTTGTGGAGTTTCGGAATTTTTGAGTTTTGGAGTTTCGGAGTTTCGGAGTTTTGGAGTTTTGGAGTTTCGAATTTTCAGTTTCGGATTTTTGGAGTTTTGGAGTTTCGGAGATTTGGAGTTTTGGCGTTTTGGAGATTCGGAATCTTGGAGTTTCGGAATTTTGTAGTTTTGTAGTTTTGGAGTGTCAGAGTTCTGGAGTTTTGGAGCTTTGAGTTTTGGAGTTTTGGAGTTTTTGAGTTTTGGAGTTTTGGATTTTTGCACTTTTGGAGTTTTGGAGTTTTGGAGTTTCGGAGTTTCGGAGTTTCGGAGTTTCAGAGTTTTGGAGGTTCAGGGTTGTGGAGTTTCGGAATTTTTGAGTTTTCGAGTTTCGGAGTTTCGGAGTTTTGGAGTTTTGGAGTTTCGAATTTTCAGTTTCGGATTTTTGGAGTTTTGGAGTTTCGGAGATTTGGAGTTTTGGCGTTTTCGAGATTCGGAATCTTGGAGTTTCGGAATTTTGTAGTTTTGTAGTTTTGGAGTGTCAGAGTTTTGGAGTGTTGGAGTTTTGGAGCTTTGGAGTTTTGGAGTTTTTGAGTTTGAGTTTTGGATTTTGACACTTTTGGAGTTTTGGAGTTTTGGAGTTTCGGAGTTTCGGAGTTTCGGAGCTTCGGAGTTTCGGAGTTTTGGAGTTTCAGAGTTTTGGAGGTTCAGGGTTGTGGAGTTTCGGAATTTTTGAGTTTTGGAGTTTCGGAGTTCCGGAGTTCCGGAGTTCCGGAGTTTTGGAGTTTCAGAGTTTTCGAGGTTCAGGGTTGTGGAGTTTCGGAATTTTTGAGTTTTGGAGTTTCGGAGTTTTGGAGTTTTGGTGTTTTGGAGTTTCGAGTTTTCAGAGTTTCGGATTTTTGGAGTTTTGGAGTTCAGGAGATTTGGAGTTTCAGAGTATTGGAGGTTCGGAATCTTGGAGTTTCGGAATTTTGTAGTTTTGTAGTTTTGGAGTGTCAGAGTTTTGGAGTGTTGGAGTTTTGGAGCTTTGGAGTTTTTGAGTTTTTGAGTTTTTGAGTTTTGGATTTTTGCACTTTTGGAGTTTTGGAGTTTTGGAGTTTCGGAGTTTTGGAGTTTTGGAGTTTCAGAGTTTTGGAGGTTCAGGGTTGTGGAGTTTCTGAATTTTTGAGTTTTGGAGTTTCGGAGTTTTGGAGAATTGCAGTTTTGGAGTTTTGGGGTTTTGGAGTTTCGAATTTTCAGTTTCGGATTTTTGGAGTTTCGGAGGTTCGGAGTTTTGGAGTTTCAGAGTTTTCGACGTTCAGGGTTGTGGAGTTTCGGAATTTTTGAGTTTTGGAGTTTCGGAGTTTCGGAGTTTCGGAGTTTTGGAGTTTTGGAGTTTCGAATTTTCAGTTCCGGATTTTTGAAGTTTTGGAGTTTCGGAGATTTGGAGTTTTGGCGTTTTGGAGATTCGGAATCTTGGAGTTTCGGAATTTTGTAGTTTTGTAGTTTTGGAGTGTCAGAGTTTTGGAGTGTTGGAGTTATGGAGCTTTGGAGTTTTTGAGTTTTGGAGTTTTGGATTTTTGCACTTTTGGAGTTTTGGAGTTTTGGAGTTTCGGAGTTTCGGAGTTTCGGAGTTTTGGAGTTTCAGAGTTTTGGAGGTTCAGGGTTGTGGAGTTTCGGAATTTTTGAGTTTTGGAGTTTCGGAGTTTCGGAGTTTTGGGGTTTTGGAGTTTCGAATTTTCAGTTTCGGATTTTTGGAGTTTTGGAGTTTCGGAGATTCGGAGTTTTGGCATTTTGGAGATTCGGAATCTTGGAGTTTCGGAATTTTGTAGTTTTGAAGTTTTGGAGTGTCAGAGTTCTGGAGTGTTGGAGCTTTGAGTTTTGGAGATTTGGAGTTTTTGAGTTTTGGAGTTTTGGATTTTTGCACTTTTGGACTTTTGGAGTTTTGGAGATTCGGGGTCTTGGAGTTTCGGAATTTTGCAGTTTTGTAGTTTTGGAGTGTCGGAGTTTTGGATGTTGGAGTTTTGGAGTTTCGGAGTTTCGGAGTTTCGGAGTTTTGGAGTTTCAGAGTTCTGGAGGTTCAGGGTTGTGGAGTGTCGGAATTTTTGAGTTTTGGAGTTTTGGAGTTTTCGAGATTTGGAGTTTCGGCGTTTTGGAGATTCGGAGTCTTGGAGTGTCGGAATTTTGTAGTTTTGTAGTTTTGGAGTGTTGGAGTTTTGGAGTGTTGGAGTTTTGGAGCTTTGGAGTTTTGGAGTTTTTGAGTTTTTTAGTTTTGGATTTTTGCACTTTTGGAGTTTGGGAGTTTTGGAGTTTCGGAATTTTGGAGAATTGCAGTTTTGGAGTTTTGGGGTTTTGGAGTTTCGAATTTTCAGAGTTTCGGATTTTTGGAGTTTTGGAGTTTCGGAGTTTCGGAGTTTTGGAGTTTCAGAGTTTTCGAGGTTCAGGGTTGTGGAGTTTCGGAATTTTTGAGTTTTGGAGTTTCGGAGTTTCAGAGTTTTGGAGTTTTGGAGTTTCGAATTTTCAGTTTCGGATTTTTGGAGTTTTGGAGTTTCGGAGATTTGGAGTTTTGGCGTTTTGGAGACTCGGAATCTTGGAGTTTCGGAATTTTGTAGTTTTGTAGTTTTGGAGTGTCAGAGTTCTGGAGTGTTGGAGCTTTGAGTTTTGGAGTTTATGAGTTTCTGAGTTTTGGATTTTTGCACTTTTGGAGTTTTGGATTTTCGGAGGTTCGGAGTTTTGGAGTTTCAGAGTTTTGGAGGTTCAGGGTTGTGGAGTTTCGGAATTTTTGAGTATTGGAGTTCCGGAGTTTCGGAGTTTTGGAGAATTGCAGTTTTTGAATTTTTGTAGTTTCGAATTTTCAGTTTCGGATTTTTGGAGTTTTGGAGTTTCGGAGTTTCGGTGTTTTGGAGTTTCAGACTTTTCGAGGTTCAGGGTTGTGGAATTTCGGAATTTTTGAGTTTTGGAGTTTCGGAGTTCCGGAGTTCCGGAGTTCCGGAGTTTTGGAGTTTCAGAGTTTTCGAGGTTCAGGGTTGTGGAGTTTCGGAATTTTTGAGTTTTGGAGTTTCGGAGTTTTGGAGTTTTGGTGTTTTGGAGTTTCGAATTTTCAGAGTTTCGGATTTTTGGAGTTTTGGAGTTCCGGAGATTTGGAGTTTCAGAGTTTTGGAGGTTCAGGGTTGTGGAGTTTCGGAATTTTTGAGTTTTGGAGTTTCGGAGTTTTGGAGTTTTGGAGTTTCGGAGTTTTGGAGTTTCAGAGTTTTCGAGGTTCAGGGTTGTGGAGTTTCGGAATTTTTGAGTTTTGGAGTTTTCGAGTTTCGAATTTTCAGAGTTTGGGATTTTTGGAGTTTTGGAGTTTCGGAGATTTGGAGTTTTGGCATTTTGGAGATTCGGAATCTTGGAGTTTCGGAATTTTGTAGTTTTGTAGTTTTGGAGTGTCGGAGTTTTGGAGTGTTGGAGTTTTGGAGCTTTGGAGTTTTGGAGTTTTTGAGTTTTGGAGTTTTGGAGTTTTGGATTTTTGCACTTTTGGAGTTTTGGAGTTTTGGAGTTTCAGAGTTTCGGAGTTTCTGAGTTTTGGAGTTTCAGAGTTTTGGAGGTTCAGGGTTGTGGAGTTTCGGAATTTTTGAGTTTTGGAGTTTCGGAGTTTCGGAGTTTTGGAGTATTGCAGTTTTGGAATTTTGGAGTTTTGGAGTTTCGAATTTTCAGAGTTTCGGATTTTTGGAGTTTTGGAGTTTCGGAGATTTGGAGTTTTGGCGTTTTCGAGATTCGGAATCTTGGAGTTCCGGAATTTTGTAGTTTTGTAGTTTTGGAGTGTCAGAGTTTTGGAGTGTTGGAACTTTGGAGCTTTGGAGTTTTGGAGTTTTTGAGTTTTTGAGTTTTGGATTTTGACACTTTTGGAGTTTCGGAGTTTTGGAGTATAGGAGTTTTGGAGTTTCGGAGTTTTGGAGTTTCAGAGTTTTGGAGGTTCAGGGTTGTGGAGTTTCGGAATTTTTGAGTATTGGAGTTCCGGAGTTTCGGAGTTTTGGAGAATTGCAGTTTTGGAATTTTTGTAGTTTCGAATTTTCAGAGTTTCGGATTTTTGGAGTTTTGGAGTTTCGGAGTTTCGGAGTTTTGGAGTTTCAGACTTTTCGAGGTTCAGGGTTGTGGAATTTCGGAATTTTTGAGTTTTGGAGTTTCGGAGTTCCGGAGTTTCGGAGTTTTGGAGTTTTGCAGTTTCGGAGTTTTGGAGTTTCAGAGTTTTGGAGTTTCAGAGTTTTCGAGGTTCAGGGTTGTGGAGTTTCGGAATTTTTGAGTTTTGGAGTTTCGGAGTTTTGGAGTTTTGGTGTTTTGGAATTTCGAATTTTCAGAGTTTCGGATTTTTGGAGTTTTGGAGTTCCGGAGTTTTGGAGTTTCAGAGTTTTCGAGGTTCAGGGTTGTGGAGTTTCGGAATTTTTGAGTTTTGGAGTTTCGGAGTTTTGGAGTTTTGGTGTTTTGGAGTTTCGAGTTTTCAGAGTTTCGGATTTTTGGAGTTTTGGAGTTCAGGAGATTTGGAGTTTCAGAGTATTGGAGGTTCGGAATCTTGGAGTTTCGGAATTTTGTAGTTTTGTAGTTTTGGAGTGTCAGAGTTTTGGAGTGTTGGAGTTTTGGAGCTTTGGAGTTTTTGAGTTTTTGAGTTTTTGAGTTTTGGATTTTTGCACTTTTGGAGTTTTGGAGTTTTGGAGTTTCGGAGTTTTGGAGTTTTGGAGTTTCAGAGTTTTGGAGGTTCAGGGTTGTGGAGTTTCTGAATTTTTGAGTTTTGGAGTTTCGGAGTTTTGGAGAATTGCAGTTTTGGAGTTTTGGGGTTTTGGAGTTTCGAATTTTCAGTTTCGGATTTTTGGAGTTTCGGAGGTTCGGAGTTTTGGAGTTTCAGAGTTTTCGACGTTCAGGGTTGTGGAGTTTCGGAATTTTTGAGTTTTGGAGTTTCGGAGTTTCGGAGTTTCGGAGTTTTGGAGTTTTGGAGTTTCGAATTTTCAGTTCCGGATTTTTGAAGTTTTGGAGTTTCGGAGATTTGGAGTTTTGGCGTTTTGGAGATTCGGAATCTTGGAGTTTCGGAATTTTGTAGTTTTGTAGTTTTGGAGTGTCAGAGTTTTGGAGTGTTGGAGTTATGGAGCTTTGGAGTTTTTGAGTTTTGGAGTTTTGGAGTTTTGGATTTTTGCACTTTTGGAGTTTTGGAGTTTTGGAGTTTCGGAGTTTCGGAGTTTCGGAGTTTTGGAGTTTCAGAGTTTTGGAGGTTCAGGGTTGTGGAGTTTCGGAATTTTTGAGTTTTGGAGTTTCGGAGTTTCGGAGTTTTGGAGTTTTGGAGTTTCGAATTTTCAGTTTCGGATTTTTGGAGTTTTGGAGTTTCGGAGATTCGGAGTTTTGGCATTTTGGAGATTCGGAATCTTGGAGTTTCGGAATTTTGTAGTTTTGAAGTTTTGGAGTGTCAGAGTTCTGGAGTGTTGGAGCTTTGAGTTTTGGAGATTTGGAGTTTTTGAGTTTTGGAGTTTTGGATTTTTGCACTTTTGGACTTTTGGAGTTTTGGAGATTCGGGGTCTTGGAGTTTCGGAATTTTGCAGTTTTGTAGTTTTGGAGTGTCGGAGTTTTGGATGTTGGAGTTTTGGAGTTTCGGAGTTTCGGAGTTTCGGAGTTTTGGAGTTTCAGAGTTCTGGAGGTTCAGGGTTGTGGAGTGTCGGAATTTTTGAGTTTTGGAGTTTTGGAGTTTTCGAGATTTGGAGTTTCGGCGTTTTGGAGATTCGGAGTCTTGGAGTGTCGGAATTTTGTAGTTTTGTAGTTTTGGAGTGTTGGAGTTTTGGAGTGTTGGAGTTTTGGAGCTTTGGAGTTTTGGAGTTTTTGAGTTTTTTAGTTTTGGATTTTTGCACTTTTGGAGTTTGGGAGTTTTGGAGTTTCGGAATTTTGGAGAATTGCAGTTTTGGAGTTTTGGGGTTTTGGAGTTTCGAATTTTCAGAGTTTCGGATTTTTGGAGTTTTGGAGTTTCGGAGTTTCGGAGTTTTGGAGTTTCAGAGTTTTCGAGGTTCAGGGTTGTGGAGTTTCGGAATTTTTGAGTTTTGGAGTTTCGGAGTTTCGGAGTTTTGGAGTTTTGGAGTTTCGAATTTTCAGTTTCGGATTTTTGGAGTTTTGGAGTTTCGGAGATTTGGAGTTTTGGCGTTTTGGAGACTCGGAATCTTGGAGTTTCGGAATTTTGTAGTTTTGTAGTTTTGGAGTGTCAGAGTTCTGGAGTGTTGGAGCTTTGAGTTTTGGAGTTTATGAGTTTCTGAGTTTTGGATTTTTGCACTTTTGGAGTTTTGGATTTTCGGAGGTTCGGAGTTTTGGAGTTTCAGAGTTTTGGAGGTTCAGGGTTGTGGAGTTTCGGAATTTTTGAGTATTGGAGTTCCGGAGTTTCGGAGTTTTGGAGAATTGCAGTTTTTGAATTTTTGTAGTTTCGAATTTTCAGTTTCGGATTTTTGGAGTTTTGGAGTTTCGGAGTTTCGGTGTTTTGGAGTTTCAGACTTTTCGAGGTTCAGGGTTGTGGAATTTCGGAATTTTTGAGTTTTGGAGTTTCGGAGTTCCGGAGTTCCGGAGTTCCGGAGTTTTGGAGTTTCAGAGTTTTCGAGGTTCAGGGTTGTGGAGTTTCGGAATTTTTGAGTTTTGGAGTTTCGGAGTTTTGGAGTTTTGGTGTTTTGGAGTTTCGAATTTTCAGAGTTTCGGATTTTTGGAGTTTTGGAGTTCCGGAGATTTGGAGTTTCAGAGTTTTGGAGGTTCAGGGTTGTGGAGTTTCGGAATTTTTGAGTTTTGGAGTTTCGGAGTTTTGGAGTTTTGGAGTTTCGGAGTTTTGGAGTTTCAGAGTTTTCGAGGTTCAGGGTTGTGGAGTTTCGGAATTTTTGAGTTTTGGAGTTTTCGAGTTTCGAATTTTCAGAGTTTGGGATTTTTGGAGTTTTGGAGTTTCGGAGATTTGGAGTTTTGGCATTTTGGAGATTCGGAATCTTGGAGTTTCGGAATTTTGTAGTTTTGTAGTTTTGGAGTGTCGGAGTTTTGGAGTGTTGGAGTTTTGGAGCTTTGGAGTTTTGGAGTTTTTGAGTTTTGGAGTTTTGGAGTTTTGGATTTTTGCACTTTTGGAGTTTTGGAGTTTTGGAGTTTCAGAGTTTCGGAGTTTCTGAGTTTTGGAGTTTCAGAGTTTTGGAGGTTCAGGGTTGTGGAGTTTCGGAATTTTTGAGTTTTGGAGTTTCGGAGTTTCGGAGTTTTGGAGTATTGCAGTTTTGGAATTTTGGAGTTTTGGAGTTTCGAATTTTCAGAGTTTCGGATTTTTGGAGTTTTGGAGTTTCGGAGATTTGGAGTTTTGGCGTTTTCGAGATTCGGAATCTTGGAGTTTCGGAATTTTGTAGTTTTGTAGTTTTGGAGTGTCAGAGTTTTGGAGTGTTGGAACTTTGGAGCTTTGGAGTTTTGGAGTTTTTGAGTTTTTGAGTTTTGGATTTTGACACTTTTGGAGTTTCGGAGTTTTGGAGTATAGGAGTTTTGGAGTTTCGGAGTTTTGGAGAATTGCAGTTTTGGAATTTTTGTAGTTTCGAATTTTCAGAGTTTCGGATTTTTGGAGTTTTGGAGTTTCGGAGTTTCGGAGTTTTGGAGTTTCAGACTTTTCGAGGTTCAGGGTTGTGGAATTTCGGAATTTTTGAGTTTTGGAGTTTCGGAGTTCCGGAGTTTCGGAGTTTTGGAGTTTTGCAGTTTCGGAGTTTTGGAGTTTCAGAGTTTTGGAGTTTCAGAGTTTTCGAGGTTCAGGGTTGTGGAGTTTCGGAATTTTTGAGTTTTGGAGTTTCGGAGTTTTGGAGTTTTGGTGTTTTGGAATTTCGAATTTTCAGAGTTTCGGATTTTTGGAGTTTTGGAGTTCCGGAGATTTGGAGTTTCAGAGTTTTGGAGGTTCAGGGTTGTGGAGTTTCGGAATTTTGTAGTTTTGTAGTTTTGGAGTGTTGGAGTTTTGGAGTGTTGGAGTTTTGGAGCTTTGGAGTTTTGGAGTTTTTGAGTTTTTTAGTTTTGGATTTTTGCACTTTTGGAGTTTTGGAGTTTCGGAGTTTCGGAGTTTTGGAGTTTCAGAGTTTTCGAGGTTCAGGGTTGTGGAGTTTCGGAATTTTTGAGTTTTGGAGTTTCGGAGTTTCGGAGTTTTGGAGTTTTGGAGTTTCGAATTTTCAGTTTCGGATTTTTGGAGTTTTGGAGTTTCGGAGATTTGGAGTTTTGGCGTTTTGGAGATTCGGAATCTTGGAGTTTCGGAATTTTGTAGTTTTGTAGTTTTGGAGTGTCAGAGTTCTGGAGTGTTGGAGCTTTGAGTTTTGGAGTTTATGAGTTTCTGAGTTTTGGATTTTTGCACTTTTGGAGTTTTGGAGTTTCGGAGTTTCGGAGTTTTGGAGTTTCAGAGTTTTGGAGGTTCAGGGTTGTGGAGTTTCGGAATTTTTGAGTATTGGAGTTCCGGAGTTTCGGAGTTTTGGAGAATTGCAGTTTTGGAATTTTTGTAGTTTCGAATTTTCAGTTTCGGATTTTTGGAGTTTTGGAGTTTCGGAGTTTCGGTGTTTTGGAGTTTCAGACTTTTCGAGGTTCAGGGTTGTGGAATTTCGGAATTTTTGAGTTTTGGAGTTTCGGAGTTCCGGAGTTCCGGAGTTTTGGAGTTTCAGAGTTTTCGAGGTTCAGGGTTGTGGAGTTTCGGAATTTTTGAGTTTTGGAGTTTCGAATTTTCAGAGTTTCGGATTTTTGGAGTTTTGGAGTTCCGGAGATTTGGAGTTTCAGAGTTTTGGAGGTTCGGAATCTTGGAGTTTCGGAATTTTGTAGTTTTGTAGTTTTGGAGTGTCAGAGTTTTGGAGTGTTGGAGTTTTGGAGCTTTGGAGTTTTTGAGTTTTTGAGTTTTTGAGTTTTGGATTTTTGCACTTTTGGAGTTTTGGAGTTTTGGAGTTTCGGAGTTTTGGAGTTTTGGAGTTTCAGAGTTTTGGAGGTTCAGGGTTGTGGAGTTTCGGAATTTTTGAGTTTTGGAGTTTCGGAGTTTTGGAGAATTGCAGTTTTGGAGTTTTGGGGTTTTGGAGTTGCGAATTTTCAGTTTCGGATTTTTGGAGTTTCGGAGTTTCGGAGTTTTGGAGTTTCAGAGTTTTCGACGTTCAGGGTTGTGGAGTTTCGGAATTTTTGAGTTTTGGAGTTTCGGAGTTTCGGAGTTTTGGAGTTTTGGAGTTTCGAATTTTCAGTTCCGGATTTTTGAAGTTTTGGAGTTTCGGAGATTTGGAGTTTTGGCGTTTTGGAGATTCGGAATCTTGGAGTTTCGGAATTTTGTAGTTTTGTAGTTTTGGAGTGTCAGAGTTTTGGAGTGTTGGAGTTATGGAGCTTTGGAGTTTTTGAGTTTTGGAGTTTTGGAGTTTTGGATTTTTGCACTTTTGGAGTTTTGGAGTTTCGGAGTTTCGGAGTTTCGGAGTTTCGGAGTTTCAGAGTTTTGGAGGTTCAGGGTTGTGGAGTTTCGGAATTTTTGAGTTTTGGAGTTTCGGAGTTTCGGAGTTTTGGAGTTTTGGAGTTTCGAATTTTCAGTTTCGGATTTTTGGAGTTTTGGAGTTTCGGAGATTTGGAGTTTTGGCGTTTTCGAGATTCGGAATCTTGGAGTTTCGGAATTTTGTAGTTTTGTAGTTTTGGAGTGTCAGAGTTTTGGAGTGTTGGAGTTTTGGAGCTTTGGAGTTTTGGAGTTTTTGAGTTTGAGTTTTGGATTTTGACACTTTTGGAGTTTTGGAGTTTTGGAGTTTCGGAGTTTCGGAGTTTCGGAGCTTCGGAGTTTCGGAGTTTTGGAGTTTCAGAGTTTTGGAGGTTCAGGGTTGTGGAGTTTCGGAATTTTTGAGTTTTGGAGTTTCGGAGTTTCGGAGTTTTGGAGTTTTGGAGTTTCGAATTTTCAGTTTCGGATTTTTGGAGTTTTGGAGTTTCGGAGATTTGGAGTTTTGGCGTTTTCGAGATTCGGAATCTTGGAGTTTCGGAATTTTGTAGTTTTGTAGTTTTGGAGTGTCAGAGTTTTGGAGTGTTGGAGTTTTGGAGCTTTGGAGTTTTGGAGTTTTTGAGTTTGAGTTTTGGATTTTGACACTTTTGGAGTTTTGGAGTTTTGGAGTTTCGGATTTTTGGAGTTTTGGAGTTTCGGAGTTTCGGAGTTTTGGAGTTTCAGACTTTTCGAGGTTCAGGGTTGTGGAATTTCGGAATTTTTGAGTTTTGGAGTTTCGGAGTTCCGGAGTTTCGGAGTTTTGGAGTTTTGCAGTTTCGGAGTTTTGGAGTTTTGGAGTTTCGGAGTTTTCGAGGTTCAGGGTTGTGGAGTTTCGGAATTTTTGAGTTTTGGAGTTTCGGAGTTTTGGAGTTTTGGTGTTTTGGAGTTTCGAAATTTCAGAGTTTCGGATTTTTGGAGTTTTGGAGTTCCGGAGATTTGGAGTTTCAGAGTTTTGGAGGTTCAGGGTTGTGGAGTTTCGGAATTTTTGAGTTTTGGAGTTTTGGAGTTTTGGAGTTTTGGAGTTTCGGAGTTTCGGAGTTTCAGAGTTTTCGAGGTTCAGGGTTGTGGAGTTTCGGAATTTTTGAGTTTTGGAGTTTCGGAGTTTCGGAGTTTTGGAGTTTTGGAGTTTCAGAGTTTTGGAGGTTCAGGGTTGTGGAGTTTCGGAATTTTTGTGTTTTGGAGTTTCGGAGTTTCGGAGCTTTGGAGTATTGCAGTTTTGGAATTTTGGAGTTTTGGAGTTTCGAATTTTCAGAGTTTCGGATTTTTGGAGTTTTGGAGTTTCAGAGAATTGGAGTTTTAACGTTTTCGAGATTCGGAATCTTGGAGTTTCGGAATTTTGTAGTTTTGTAGTTTTGGAGTGTCGGAGTTTTGGAGTGTTGGAGTTTTGGAGCTTTGGAGCTTTGGAGTTTGGGAGTTTTTGAGTTTTTGAGTTTTGGATTTTTGCACTTTTTGAAATTTGGAGTTTTGGAGTTTTGGAGTTTCGGAGTTTCGGAGTTTTGGAGTTTCAGAGTTTTGGAGGTTCAGGGTTGTGGAGTTTCGGAATTTTTGTGTTTTGGAGTTTCGGAGTTTCGGAGCTTTGGAGTATTGCAGTTTTGGAATTTTGGAGTTTTGGAGTTTCGAATTTTCAGTTTCGGATTTTTGGAGTTTTGGAGTTTCAGAGAATTGGAGTTTTAACGTTTTCGAGATTCGGAATCTTGGAGTTTCGGAATTTTGTAGTTTTGTAGTTTTGGAGTGTCGGAGTTTTGGAGTGTTGGAGTTTTGGAGCTTTGGAGTTTGGGAGTTTTTGAGTTTTTGAGTTTTGGATTTTTGCACTTTTTGAAATTTGGAGTTTCGGATTTTTGGAGTTTTGGAGTTCCGGAGATTTGGAGTTTCAGAGTTTTGGAGGTTCAGGGTTGTGGAGTTTCGGAATTTTTGAGTTTTGGAGTTTCGGAGTTTTGGAGTTTTGGAGTTTCGGAGTTTTGGAGTTTCAGAGTTTTCGAGGTTCAGGGTTGTGGAGTTTCGGAATTTTTGAGTTTTGGAGTTTTCGAGTTTCGAATTTTCAGAGTTTGGGATTTTTGGAGTTTTGGAGTTTCGGAGATTTGGAGTTTTGGCATTTTGGAGATTCAGAATCTTGGAGTTTCGGAATTTTGTAGTTTTGTAGTTTTGGAGTGTCGGAGTTTTGGAGTGTTGGAGTTTTGGAGCTTTGGAGTTTTGGAGTTTTTGAGTTTTGGAGTTTTGGAGTTTTGGATTTTTGCACTTTTGGAGTTTTGGAGTTTTGGAGTTTCAGAGTTTCGGAGTTTCTGAGTTTTGGAGTTTCAGAGTTTTGGAGGTTCAGGGTTGTGGAGTTTCGGAATTTTTGAGTTTTGGAGTTTCGGAGTTTCGGAGTTTTGGAGTATTGCAGTTTTGGAATTTTGGAGTTTTGGAGTTTCGAATTTTCAGAGTTTCGGATTTTTGGAGTTTTGGAGTTTCGGAGATTTGGAGTTTTGGCGTTTTCGAGATTCGGAATCTTGGAGTGTCGGAATTTTGTAGTTTTGTAGTTTTGGAGTGTCAGAGTTTTGGAGTGTTGGAGTTTTGGAGCTTTGGAGTTTTGGAGTTTTTGAGTTTTTGAGTTTTGGATTTTGACACTTTTGGAGTTTCGGAGTTTTGGAGTATAGGAGTTTTGGAGTTTCGGAGTTTTGGAGTTTCAGAGTTTTGGAGGTTCAGGGTTGTGGAGTTTCGGAATTTTTGAGTATTGGAGTTCCGGAGTTTCGGAGTTTTGGAGAATTGCAGTTTTGGAATTTTTGTAGTTTCGAATTTTCAGAGTTTCGGATTTTTGGAGTTTTGGAGTTTCGGAGTTTCGGAGTTTTGGAGTTTCAGACTTTTCGAGGTTCAGTGTTGTGGAATTTCGGAATTTTTGAGTTTTGGAGTTTTGGAGTTCCGGAGTTTCGGAGTTTTGGAGTTTTGCAGTTTCGGAGTTTTGGAGTTTTGGAGTTTCAGAGTTTTGGAGTTTCAGAGTTTTCGAGGTTCAGGGTTGTGGAGTTTCGGAATTTTTGAGTTTTGGAGTTTCGGAGTTTTGGAGTTTTGGTGTTTTGGAGTTTCGAATTTTCAGAGTTTCGGATTTTTGGAGTTTTGGAGTTCCGGAGATTTGGAGTTTCAGAGTTTTGGAGGTTCAGGGTTGTGGAGTTTCGGAATTTTGTAGTTTTGTAGTTTTGGAGTGTTGGAGTTTTGGAGTGTTGGAGTTTTGGAGCTTTGGAGTTTTGGAGTTTTTGAGTTTTTTAGTTTTGGATTTTTGCACTTTTGGAGTTTTGGAGTTTCGGAGTTTCGGAGTTTTGGAGTTTCAGAGTTTTCGAGGTTCAGGGTTGTGGAGTTTCGGAATTTTTGAGTTTTGGAGTTTCGGAGTTTCGGAGTTTTGGAGTTTTGGAGTTTCGAATTTTCAGTTTCGGATTTTTGGAGTTTTGGAGTTTCGGAGATTTGGAGTTTTGGCGTTTTGGAGATTCGGAATCTTGGAGTTTCGGAATTTTGTAGTTTTGTAGTTTTGGAGTGTCAGAGTTCTGGAGTGTTGGAGCTTTGAGTTTTGGAGTTTATGAGTTTCTGAGTTTTGGATTTTTGCACTTTTGGAGTTTTGGAGTTTCGGAGTTTCGGAGTTTTGGAGTTTCAGAGTTTTGGAGGTTCAGGGTTGTGGAGTTTCGGAATTTTTGAGTATTGGAGTTCCGGAGTTTCGGAGTTTTGGAGAATTGCAGTTTTGGAATTTTTGTAGTTTCGAATTTTCAGTTTCGGATTTTTGGAGTTTTGGAGTTTCGGAGATTTGGAGTTTTGGCGTTTTGGAGATTCGGAATCTTGGAGTTTCGGAATTTTGTAGTTTTGTAGTTTTGGAGTGTCAGAGTTCTGGAGTGTTGGAGCTTTGAGTTTTGGAGTTTATGAGTTTCTGAGTTTTGGATTTTTGCACTTTTGGAGTTTTGGATTTTCGGAGGTTCGGAGTTTTGGAGTTTCAGAGTTTTGGAGGTTCAGGGTTTTGGAGTTTCGGAATTTTTGAGTATTGGAGTTCCGGAGTTTCGGAGTTTTGGAGAATTGCAGTTTTTGAATTTTTGTAGTTTCGAATTTTCAGTTTCGGATTTTTGGAGTTTTGGAGTTTCGGAGTTTCGGTGTTTTGGAGTTTCAGACTTTTCGAGGTTCAGGGTTGTGGAATTTCGGAATTTTTGAGTTTTGGAGTTTCGGAGTTCCGGAGTTCCGGAGTTCCGGAGTTTTGGAGTTTCAGAGTTTTCGAGGTTCAGGGTTGTGGAGTTTCGGAATTTTTGAGTTTTGGAGTTTCGGAGTTTTGGAGTTTTGGTGTTTTGGAGTTTCGAATTTTCAGAGTTTCGGATTTTTGGAGTTTTGGAGTTCCGGAGATTTGGAGTTTCAGAGTTTTGGAGGTTCAGGGTTGTGGAGTTTCGGAATTTTTGAGTTTTGGAGTTTCGGAGTTTTGGAGTTTTGGAGTTTCGGAGTTTTGGAGTTTCAGAGTTTTCGAGGTTCAGGGTTGTGGAGTTTCGGAATTTTTGAGTTTTGGAGTTTTCGAGTTTCGAATTTTCAGAGTTTGGGATTTTTGGAGTTTTGGAGTTTCGGAGATTTGGAGTTTTGGCATTTTGGAGATTCGGAATCTTGGAGTTTCGGAATTTTGTAGTTTTGTAGTTTTGGAGTGTCGGAGTTTTGGAGTGTTGGAGTTTTGGAGCTTTGGAGTTTTGGAGTTTTTGAGTTTTGGAGTTTTGGAGTTTTGGATTTTTGCACTTTTGGAGTTTTGGAGTTTTGGAGTTTCAGAGTTTCGGAGTTTCTGAGTTTTGGAGTTTCAGAGTTTTGGAGGTTCAGGGTTGTGGAGTTTCGGAATTTTTGAGTTTTGGAGTTTCGGAGTTTCGGAGTTTTGGAGTATTGCAGTTTTGGAATTTTGGAGTTTTGGAGTTTCGAATTTTCAGAGTTTCGGATTTTTGGAGTTTTGGAGTTTCGGAGATTTGGAGTTTTGGCGTTTTCGAGATTCGGAATCTTGGAGTTTCGGAATTTTGTAGTTTTGTAGTTTTGGAGTGTCAGAGTTTTAGAGTGTTGGAGTTTTGGAGCTTTGGAGTTTTGGAGTTTTTGAGTTTTTGAGTTTTGGATTTTGACACTTTTGGAGATTCGGAGTTTTGGAGTATAGGAGTTTTGGAGTTTCGGAGTTTTGGAGTTTCAGAGTTTTGGAGGTTCAGGGTTGTGGAGTTTCGGAATTTTTGAGTATTGGAGTTCCGGAGTTTCGGAGTTTTGGAGAATTGCAGTTTTGGAATTTTTGTAGTTTCGAATTTTCAGAGTTTCGGATTTTTGGAGTTTTGGAGTTTCGGAGTTTCGGAGTTTTGGAGTTTCAGACTTTTCGAGGTTCAGGGTTGTGGAATTTCGGAATTTTTGAGTTTTGGAGTTTCGGAGTTCCGGAGTTTCGGAGTTTTGGAGTTTTGCAGCTTCGGAGTTTTGGAGTTTTGGAGTTTCAGAGTTTTGGAGTTTCAGAGTTTTCGAGGTTCAGGGTTGTGGAGTTTCGGAATTTTTGAGTTTTGGAGTTTCGGAGTTTTGGAGTTTTGGTGTTTTGGAGTTTCGAATTTTCAGAGTTTCGGATTTTTGGAGTTTTGGAGTTCCGGAGATTTGGAGTTTCAGAGTTTTGGAGGTTCAGGGTTGTGGAGTTTCGGAATTTTGTAGTTTTGTAGTTTTGGAGTGTTGGAGTTTTGGAGTGTTGGAGTTTTGGAGCTTTGGAGTTTTGGAGTTTTTGAGTTTTTAGTTTTGGATTTCTGCACTTTTGGAGTTTTGGAGTTTCGGAGTTTCGGAGTTTTGGAGTTTCAGAGTTTTCGAGGTTCAGGGTTGTGGAGTTTCGGAATTTTTGAGTTTTGGAGTTTCGGAGTTTCGGAGTTTTGGAGTTTTGGAGTTTCGAATTTTCAGTTTCGGAATTTTGTAGTTTTGTAGTTTTGGAGTGTCAGAGTTCTGGAGTGTTGGAGCTTTGAGTTTTGGAGTTTATGAGTTTCTGAGTTTTGGATTTTTGCACTTTTGGAGTTTTGGAGTTTCGGAGTTTCGGAGTTTTGGAGTTTCAGAGTTTTGGAGGTTCAGGGTTGTGGAGTTTCGGAATTTTTGAGTATTGGAGTTCCGGAGTTTCGGAGTTTTGGAGAATTGCAGTTTTGGAATTTTTGTAGTTTCGAATTTTCAGTTTCGGATTTTTGGAGTTTTGGAGTTTCGGAGTTTCGGTGTTTTGGAGTTTCAGACTTTTCGAGGTTCAGGGTTGTGGAATTTCGGAATTTTTGAGTTTTGGAGTTTCGGAGTTCCGGAGTTCCGGAGTTTTGGAGTTTCAGAGTTTTCGAGGTTCAGGGTTGTGGAGTTTCGGAATTTTTGAGTTTTGGAGTTTCGGAGTTTTGGAGTTTTGGTGTTTTGGAGTTTCGAATTTTCAGAGTTTCGGATTTTTGGAGTTTTGGAGTTCCGGAGATTTGGAGTTTCAGAGTTTTGGAGGTTCGGAATCTTGGAGTTTCGGAATTTTGTAGTTTTGTAGTTTTGGAGTGTCAGAGTTTTGGAGTGTTGGAGTTTTGGAGCTTTGGAGTTTTTGAGTTTTTGAGTTTTTGAGTTTTGGATTTTTGCACTTTTGGAGTTTTGGAGTTTTGGAGTTTCGGAGTTTTGGAGTTTTGGAGTTTCAGAGTTTTGGAGGTTCAGGGTTGTGGAGTTTCGGAATTTTTGAGTTTTGGAGTTTCGGAGTTTTGGAGAATTGTAGTTTTGGAGTTTTGGGGTTTTGGAGTTTCGAATTTTCAGTTTCGGATTTTTGGAGTTTCGGAGTTTCGGAGTTTTGGAGTTTCAGAGTTTTCGACGTTCAGGGTTGTGGAGTTTCGGAATTTTTGAGTTTTGGAGTTTCGGAGTTTCGGAGTTTCGGAGTTTTGGAGTTTTGGAGTTTCGAATTTTCAGTTCCGGATTTTTGAAGTTTTGGAGTTTCGGAGATTTGGAGTTTTGGCGTTTTGGAGATTCGGAATCTTGGAGTTTCGGAATTTTGTAGTTTTGTAGTTTTGGAGTGTCAGAGTTTTGGAGTGTTGGAGTTATGGAGCTTTGGAGTTTTTGAGTTTTGGAGTTTTGGATTTTTGCACTTTTGGAGTTTTGGAGTTTTGGAGTTTCGGAGTTTCGGAGTTTCGGAGTTTTGGAGTTTCAGAGTTTTGTAGGTTCAGGGTTGTGGAGTTTCGGAATTTTTGAGTTTTGGAGTTTCGGAGTTTCGGAGTTTTCGAGTTTTGGAGTTTCGAATTTTCAGTTTCGGATTTTTGGAGTTTTGGAGTTTCGGAGATTTGGAGTTTTGGCGTTTTGGAGATTCGGAATCTTGGAGTTTCGGAATTTTGTAGTTTTGTAGTTTTGGAGTGTCAGAGTTCTGGAGTGTTGGAGCTTTGAGTTTTTTAGTTTTGGAGTTTTTGAGTTTTGGAGTTTTGGATTTTTGCACTTTTGGAGTTTTGGAGTTTTGGAGATTCGGGGTCTTGGAGTTTCGGAATTTTGCAGTTTTGTAGTTTTGGAGTGTCGGAGTTTTGGATGTTGGAGTTTTGGAGTTTCGGAGTTTCGGAGTTTCGGAGTTTTGGAGTTTCAGAGTTCTGGAGGTTCAGGGTTGTGGAGTGTCGGAATTTTTGAGTTTTGGAGTTTCGGAGTTTTGGAGTTTTGCGGTTTTGGAGTTTCGAATTTTCAGTTTCGGATTTTTGGAGTTTTGGAGTTTTCGAGATTTGGAGTTTCGGCGTTTTGGAGATTCGGAGTCTTGGAGTGTCGGAATTTTGTAGTTTTGTAGTTTTGGAGTGTTGGAGTTTTGGAGTGTTGGAGTTTTGGAGCTTTGGAGTTTTGGAGTTTTTGAGTTTTTTAGTTTTGGATTTTTGCACTTTTGGAGTTTGGGAGTTTTGGAGTTTCGGAATTTTGGAGAATTGCAGTTTTGGAGTTTTGGGGTTTTGGAGTTTCGAATTTTCAGAGTTTCGGATTTTTGGAGTTTTGGAGTTTCGGAGTTTCGGAGTTTTGGAGTTTCAGAGTTTTCGAGGTTCAGGGTTGTGGAGTTTCGGAATTTTTGAGTTTTGGAGTTTCGGAGTTTCGGAGTTTTGGAGTTTTGGAGTTTCGAATTTTCAGTTTCGGATTTTTGGAGTTTTGGAGTTTCGGAGATTTGGAGTTTTGGCGTTTTGGAGATTCGGAATCTTGGAGTTTCGGAATTTTGTAGTTTTGTAGTTTTGGAGTGTCAGAGTTCTGGAGTGTTGGAGCTTTCAGTTTTGGAGTTCATGAGTTTCTGAGTTTTGGATTTTTGCACTTTTGGAGTTTTGGATTTTCGGAGGTTCGGAGTTTTGGAGTTTCAGAGTTTTGGAGGTTCAGGGTTTTGGAGTTTCGGAATTTTTGAGTATTGGAGTTCCGGAGTTTCGGAGTTTTGGAGAATTGCAGTTTTTGAATTTTTGTAGTTTCGAATTTTCAGTTTCGGATTTTTGGAGTTTTGGAGTTTCGGAGTTTCGGTGTTTTGGAGTTTCAGACTTTTCGAGGTTCAGGGTTGTGGAATTTCGGAATTTTTGAGTTTTGGAGTTTCGGAGTTCCGGAGTTCCGGAGTTCCGGAGTTTTGGAGTTTCAGAGTTTTCGAGGTTCAGGGTTGTGGAGTTTCGGAATTTTTGAGTTTTGGAGTTTCGGAGTTTTGGAGTTTTGGTGTTTTGGAGTTTCGAATTTTCAGAGTTTCGGATTTTTGGAGTTTTGGAGTTCCGGAGATTTGGAGTTTCAGAGTTTTGGAGGTTCAGGGTTGTGGAGTTTCGGAATTTTTGAGTTTTGGAGTTTCGGAGTTTTGGAGTTTTGGAGTTTCGGAGTTTTGGAGTTTCAGAGTTTTCGAGGTTCAGGGTTGTGGAGTTTCGGAATTTTTGAGTTTTGGAGTTTTCGAGTTTCGAATTTTCAGAGTTTGGGATTTTTGGAGTTTTGGAGTTTCGGAGATTTGGAGTTTTGGCATTTTGGAGATTCGGAATCTTGGAGTTTCGGAATTTTGTAGTTTTGTAGTTTTGGAGTGTCGGAGTTTTGGAGTGTTGGAGTTTTGGAGCTTTGGAGTTTTGGAGTTTTTGAGTTTTGGAGTTTTGGAGTTTTGTATTTTTGCACTTTTGGAGTTTTGGAGTTTTGGAGTTTCAGAGTTTCGGAGTTTCTGAGTTTTGGAGTTTCAGAGTTTTGGAGGTTCAGGGTTGTGGAGTTTCGGAATTTTTGAGTTTTGGAGTTTCGGAGTTTCGGAGTTTTGGAGTATTGCAGTTTTGGAATTTTGGAGTTTTGGAGTTTCGAATTTTCAGAGTTTCGGATTTTTGGAGTTTTGGAGTTTCGGAGATTTGGAGTTTTGGCGTTTTCGAGATTCGGAATCTTGGAGTTTCGGAATTTTGTAGTTTTGTAGTTTTGGAGTGTCAGAGTTTTAGAGTGTTGGAGTTTTGGAGCTTTGGAGTTTTGGAGTTTTTGAGTTTTTGAGTTTTGGATTTTGACACTTTTGGAGATTCGGAGTTTTGGAGTATAGGAGTTTTGGAGTTTCGGAGTTTTGGAGTTTCAGAGTTTTGGAGGTTCAGGGTTGTGGAGTTTCGGAATTTTTGAGTATTGGAGTTCCGGAGTTTCGGAGTTTTGTGGAATTGCAGTTTTGGAATTTTTGTAGTTTCGAATTTTCAGAGTTTCGGATTTTTGGAGTTTTGGAGTTTCGGAGTTTCGGAGTTTTGGAGTTTCAGACTTTTCGAGGTTCAGGGTTGTGGAATTTCGGAATTTTTGAGTTTTGGAGTTTCGGAGTTCCGGAGTTTCGGAGTTTTGGAGTTTTGCAGTTTCGGAGTTTTGGAGTTTTGGAGTTTCAGAGTTTTGGAGTTTCAGAGTTTTCGAGGTTCAGGGTTGTGGAGTTTCGGAATTTTTGAGTTTTGGAGTTTCGGAGTTTTGGAGTTTTGGTGTTTTGGAGTTTCGAATTTTCAGAGTTTCGGATTTTTGGAGTTTTGGAGTTCCGGAGATTTGGAGTTTCAGAGTTTTGGAGGTTCAGGGTTGTGGAGTTTCGGAATTTTGTAGTTTTGTAGTTTTGGAGTGTTGGAGTTTTGGAGTGTTGGAGTTTTGGAGCTTTGGAGTTTTGGAGTTTTTGAGTTTTTTAGTTTTGGATTTTTGCACTTTTGGAGTTTTGGAGTTTCGGAGTTTCGGAGTTTTGGAGTTTCAGAGTTTTCGAGGTTCAGGGTTGTGGAGTTTCGGAATTTTTGAGTTTTGGAGTTTCGGAGTTTCGGAGTTTTGGAGTTTTGGAGTTTCGAATTTTCAGTTTCGGAATTTTGTAGTTTTGTAGTTTTGGAGTGTCAGAGTTCTGGAGTGTTGGAGCTTTGAGTTTTGGAGTTTATGAGTTTCTGAGTTTTGGATTTTTGCACTTTTGGAGTTTTGGAGTTTCGGAGTTTCGGAGTTTTGGAGTTTCAGAGTTTTGGAGGTTCAGGGTTGTGGAGTTTCGGAATTTTTGAGTATTGGAGTTCCGGAGTTTCGGAGTTTTGGAGAATTGCAGTTTTGGAATTTTTGTAGTTTCGAATTTTCAGTTTCGGATTTTTGGAGTTTTGGAGTTTCGGAGTTTCGGTGTTTTGGAGTTTCAGACTTTTCGAGGTTCAGGGTTGTGGAATTTCGGAATTTTTGAGTTTTGGAGTTTCGGAGTTCCGGAGTTCCGGAGTTTTGGAGTTTCAGAGTTTTCGAGGTTCAGGGTTGTGGAGTTTCGGAATTTTTGAGTTTTGGAGTTTCGGAGTTTTGGAGTTTTGGTGTTTTGGAGTTTCGAATTTTCAGAGTTTCGGATTTTTGGAGTTTTGGAGTTCCGGAGATTTGGAGTTTCAGAGTTTTGGAGGTTCGGAATCTTGGAGTTTCGGAATTTTGTAGTTTTGTAGTTTTGGAGTGTCAGAGTTTTGGAGTGTTGGAGTTTTGGAGCTTTGGAGTTTTTGAGTTTTTGAGTTTTTGAGTTTTGGATTTTTGCACTTTTGGAGTTTTGGAGTTTTGGAGTTTCGGAGTTTTGGAGTTTTGGAGTTTCAGAGTTTTGGAGGTTCAGGGTTGTGGAGTTTCGGAATTTTTGAGTTTTGGAGTTTCGGAGTTTTGGAGAATTGCAGTTTTGGAGTTTTGGGGTTTTGGAGTTTCGAATTTTCAGTTTCGGATTTTTGGAGTTTCGGAGTTTCGGAGTTTTGGAGTTTCAGAGTTTTCGACGTTCAGGGTTGTGGAGTTTCGGAATTTTTGAGTTTTGGAGTTTCGGAGTTTCGGAGTTTCGGAGTTTTGGAGTTTTGGAGTTTCGAATTTTCAGTTCCGGATTTTTGAAGTTTTGGAGTTTCGGAGATTTGGAGTTTTGGCGTTTTGGAGATTCGGAATCTTGGAGTTTCGGAATTTTGTAGTTTTGTAGTTTTGGAGTGTCAGAGTTTTGGAGTGTTGGAGTTATGGAGCTTTGGAGTTTTTGAGTTTTGGAGTTTTGGATTTTTGCACTTTTGGAGTTTTGGAGTTTTGGAGTTTCGGAGTTTCGGAGTTTCGGAGTTTTGGAGTTTCAGAGTTTTGGAGGTTCAGGGTTGTGGAGTTTCGGAATTTTTGAGTTTTGGAGTTTCGGAGTTTCGGAGTTTTGGAGTTTTGGAGTTTCGAATTTTCAGTTTCGGATTTTTGGAGTTTTGGAGTTTCGGAGATTTGGAGTTTTGGCGTTTTGGAGATTCGGAATCTTGGAGTTTCGGAATTTTGTAGTTTTGTAGTTTTGGAGTGTCAGAGTTCTGGAGTGTTGGAGCTTTGAGTTTTGGAGTTTTGGAGTTTTTGAGTTTGAGTTTTGGATTTTGACACTTTTGGAGTTTTGGAGTTTTGGAGTTTCGGAGTTTCGGAGTTTCGGAGCTTCGGAGTTTCGGAGTTTTGGAGTTTCAGAGTTTTGGAGGTTCAGGGTTGTGGAGTTTCGGAATTTTTGAGTTTTGGAGTTTCGGAGTTTTGGAGTTTTGGAGTTTCGGAGTTTTGGAGTTTCAGAGTTTTGGAGGTTCAGGGTTGTGGAGTTTCGGAATTTTTGAGTATTGGAGTTCCGGAGTTTCGGAGTTTTGGAGTTTCAGACTTTTCGAGGTTCAGGGTTGTGTAATTTCGGAATTTTTGAGTTTTGGAGTTTCGGAGTTCCGGAGTTTCGGAGTTTTGGAGTTTTGCAGTTTCGGAGTTTTGGAGTTTTGGAGTTTCGGAGTTTTGGAGTTTCAGAGTTTTCGAGGTTCAGGGTTGTGGAGTTTCGGAATTTTTGAGTTTTGGAGTTTCGGAGTTTTGGAGAATTGCAGTTTTGGAGTTTTGGGGTTTTGGAGTTTCGAATTTTCAGTTTCGGATTTTTGGAGTTTCGGAGTTTCGGAGTTTTGGAGTTTCAGAGTTTTCGACGTTCAGGGTTGTGGAGTTTCGGAATTTTTGAGTTTTGGAGTTTCGGAGTTTCGGAGTTTTGGAGTTTTGGAGTTTCGAATTTTCAGTTCCGGATTTTTGAAGTTTTGGAGTTTCGGAGATTTGGAGTTTTGGCGTTTTGGAGATTCGGAATCTTGGAGTTTCGGAATTTTGTAGTTTTGTAGTTTTGGAGTGTCAGAGTTTTGGAGTGTTGGAGTTATGGAGCTTTGGAGTTTTTGAGTTTTGGAGTTTTGGATTTTTGCACTTTTGGAGTTTTGGAGTTTTGGAGTTTCGGAGTTTCGGAGTTTTGGAGTTTCAGAGTTTTGGAGGTTCAGGGTTGTGGAGTTTCGGAATTTTTGAGTTTTGGAGTTTCGGACTTTCGGAGTTTTGGAGTTTCGGAGTTTCGGAGTTTTGGAGTTTTGGAGTTTCGAATTTTCAGTTTCGGATTTTTGGAGTTTTGGAGTTTCGGAGATTTGGAGTTTTGGCGTTTTGGAGATTCGGAATCTTGGAGTTTCGGAATTTTGTAGTTTTGTAGTTTTGGAGTGTCAGAGTTCTGGAGTGTTGGAGCTTTGAGTTTTGGAGTTTTGGAGTTTTTGAGTTTGAGTTTTGGATTTTGACACTTTTGGAGTTTTGGAGTTTTGGAGTTTCGGAGTTTCGGAGTTTCGGAGCTTCGAAGTTTCGGAGTTTTGGAGTTTCAGAGTTTTGGAGGTTCAGGGTTGTGGAGTTTCGGAATTTTTGAGTTTTGGAGTTTCGGAGTTTCGGAGTTTTGGAGTTTTGGAGTTTCGAATTTTCAGTTTCGGATTTCTGGAGTTTTGGAGTTTCGGAGATTTGGAGTTTTGGCGTTTTGGAGATTCGGAATCTTGGAGTTTCGGAATTTTGTAGTTTTGTAGTTTTGGAGTGTCAGAGTTCTGGAGTGTTGGAGCTTTGAGTTTTGGAGTTTTGGAGTTTTTGAGTTTGAGTTTTGGATTTTGACACTTTTGGAGTTTTGGAGTTTTGGAGTTTCGGAGTTTCGGAGTTTCGGAGCTTCGGAGTTTCGGAGTTTTGGAGTTTCAGAGTTTTGGAGGTTCAGGGTTGTGGAGTTTCGGAATTTTTGAGTTTTGGAGTTTCGGAGTTTTGGAGTTTTGGAGTTTCGGAGTTTTGGAGTTTCAGAGTTTTGGAGGTTCAGGGTTGTGGAGTTTCGGAATTTTTGAGTATTGGAGTTCCGGAGTTTCGGAGTTTTGGAGTTTCAGACTTTTCGAGGTTCAGGGTTGTGGAATTTCGGAATTTTTGAGTTTTGGAGTTTCGGAGTTCCGGAGTTTCGGAGTTTTGGAGTTTTGCAGTTTCGGAGTTTTGGAGTTTTGGAGTTTCGGAGTTTTGGAGTTTCAGAGTTTTCGAGGTTCAGGGTTGTGGAGTTTCGGAATTTTTGAGTTTTGGAGTTTCGGAGTTTTGGAGAATTGCAGTTTTGGAGTTTTGGGGTTTTGGAGTTTCGAATTTTCAGTTTCGGATTTTTGGAGTTTCGGAGTTTCGGAGTTTTGGAGTTTCAGAGTTTTCGACGTTCAGGGTTGTGGAGTTTCGGAATTTTTGAGTTTTGGAGTTTCGGAGTTTCGGAGTTTCGGAGTTTTGGAGTTTTGGAGTTTCGAATTTTCAGTTCCGGATTTTTGAAGTTTTGGAGTTTCGGAGATTTGGAGTTTTGGCGTTTTGGAGATTCGGAATCTTGGAGTTTCGGAATTTTGTAGTTTTGTAGTTTTGGAGTGTCAGAGTTTTGGAGTGTTGGAGTTATGGAGCTTTGGAGTTTTTGAGTTTTGGAGTTTTGGATTTTTGCACTTTTGGAGTTTTGGAGTTTTGGAGTTTCGGAGTTTCGGAGTTTTGGAGTTTCAGAGTTTTGGAGGTTCAGGGTTGTGGAGTTTCGGAATTTTTGAGTTTTGGAGTTTCGGACTTTCGGAGTTTTGGAGTTTCGGAGTTTCGGAGTTTTGGAGTTTTGGAGTTTCGAATTTTCAGTTTCGGATTTTTGGAGTTTTGGAGTTTCGGAGATTTGGAGTTTTGGCGTTTTGGAGATTCGGAATCTTGGAGTTTCGGAATTTTGTAGTTTTGTAGTTTTGGAGTGTCAGAGTTCTGGAGTGTTGGAGCTTTGAGTTTTGGAGTTTTGGAGTTTTTGAGTTTGAGTTTTGGATTTTGACACTTTTGGAGTTTTGGAGTTTTGGAGTTTCGGAGTTTCGGAGTTTCGGAGCTTCGGAGTTTCGGAGTTTTGGAGTTTCAGAGTTTTGGAGGTTCAGGGTTGTGGAGTTTCGGAATTTTTGAGTTTTGGAGTTTCGGAGTTTTGGAGTTTCGGAGTTTCGGAGTTTTGGAGTTTCAGAGTTTTGGAGGTTCAGGGTTGTGGAGTTTCGGAATTTTTGAGTATTGGAGTTCCGGAGTTTCGGAGTTTTGGAGAATTGCAGTTTTGGAATTTTTGTAGTTTCGAATTTTCAGAGTTTCGGATTTTTGGAGTTTTGGAGTTTCGGAGTTTCGGAGTTTTGGAGTTTCAGACTTTTCGAGGTTCAGGGTTGTGGAATTTCGGAATTTTTGAGTTTTGGAGTTTCGGAGTTCCGGAGTTTCGGAGTTTTGGAGTTTTGCAGTTTCGGAGTTTTGGAGTTTTGGAGTTTCGGAGTTTTGGAGTTTCAGAGTTTTCGAGGTTCAGGGTTGTGGAGTTTCGGAATTTTTGAGTTTTGGAGTTTCGGAGTTTTGGAGTTTTGGTGTTTTGGAGTTTCGAATTTTCAGAGTTTCGGATTTTTGGAGTTTTGGAGTTCCGGAGATTTGGAGTTTCAGAGTTTTGGAGGTTCAGGGTCGTGGAGTTTCGGAATTTTTGAGTTTTGGAGTTTCGGAGTTTTGGAGTTTTGGAGTTTCGGAGTTTCGGAGTTTCAGAGTTTTCGAGGTTCAGGGTTGTGGAGTTTCGGAATTTTTGAGTTTTGGAGTTTCGGAGTTTCGGAGTTTTGGAGTTTCAGAGTTTTGGAGGTTCAGGGTTGTGGAGTTTCGGAATTTTTGTGTTTTGGAGTTTCGGAGATTCGGAGCTTTGGAGTATTGCAGTTTTGGAATTTTGGAGTTTTGGAGTTTCGAATTTTCAGAGTTTCGGATTTTTGGAGTTTTGGAGTTTCAGAGAATTGGAGTTTTAACGTTTTCGAGATTCGGAATCTTGGAGTTTCGGAATTTTGTAGTTTTGTAGTTTTGGAGTGTCGGAGTTTTGGAGTGTTGGAGTTTTGGAGCTTTGGAGCTTTGGAGTTTGGGAGTTTTTGAGTTTTTGAGTTTTGGATTTTTGCACTTTTTGAAATTTGGAGTTTTGGAGTTTTGGAGTTTCGGAGTTTCGGAGTTTTGGAGTTTCAGAGTTTTGGAGGTTCAGGGTTGTGGAGTTTCGGAATTTTTGAGTTTTGGAGTTTCGGAGTTTCGGAGTTTTGGAGCATTGCAGTTTTGGAGTTCTGGAGTTTTGGAGTTTGGAATTTTCAGAGTTTCGGATTTTTGGAGTTTTGGAGTTTCGGAGATTTGGAGTTTTGGCCTTTTGGAGATTCGGGGTCTTGGAGTTTCGGAATTTTGTAGTTTTGCAGTTTTGGAATGTCGGAGGTTTGGAGTGTTGGAGTTTTGGAGTTTTGGAGTTCTGGAGCTTTGGAGTTTTGGAGTTTTTGAGTTTTGGAGTTTTGGATTTTTGCACTTTTGGAGTTTTGGAGTTTCAGAGTTTTGGAGGTTCAGGGTTGTGGAGTTTCGGAATTTTTGAGTTTTGGAGTTTCGGAGTTTTGGAGAATTGCAGTTTTGGAGTTTTGGGGTTTTGGAGTTTCGAATTTTCAGAGTTTCGGATTTTTGGAGTTTTGGAGTTTCGGAGTTTTGGAGTTTCAGAGTTTTGGAGGTTCAGGGTTGTGGAGTTTCGGAATTTTTGAGTTTTGGAGTTTCGGAGTTTCGGAGTTTTGGAGTTCTGGAGTTTCGAATTTTCAGTTTCGGATTTTTGGAGTTTTGGAGTCTCGGAGATTTGGAGTTTTGGCGTTTTGGAGATTCGGAATCTTGGAGTTTCGGAATTTTGTAGTTTTGTAGTTTTGGAGTGTCAGAGTTCTGGAGTGTTGGAGCTTTGAGTTTTGGAGTTTTGGAGTTTTTGAGTTTTGGAGTTTTGGATTTTTGCACTTTTGGAGTTTTGGAGTTTTGGAGTTTCGGAGTTTCGGAGTTTCGGAGTTTCGGAGTTTTGGAGTTTCAGAGTTTTGGAGGTTCAGGGTTGTGGAGTTTCGGAATTTTTGAGTTTTGGAGTTTCGGAGTTTCGGAGTTTTGGAGTTTTGGAGTTTCCAATTTTCAGTTTCGGATTTTTGGAGTTTTGGAGTTTCGGAGATTTGGAGTTTTGGCGTTTTCGAGATTCGGAATCTTGGAGTTTCGGAATTTTGTAGTTTTGTAGTTTTGGAGTGTCAGAGTTTTGGAGTGTTGGAGTTTTGGAGCTTTGGAGTTTTGGAGTTTTTGAGTTTGAGTTTTGGATTTTGACACTTTTGGAGTTTTGGAGTTTTGGAGTTTCGGAGTTTCGGAGTTTCGGAGCTTCGGAGTTTCGGAGTTTTGGAGTTTCAGAGTTTTGGAGGTTCAGGGTTGTGGAGTTTCGGAATTTTTGAGTTTTGGAGTTTCGGAGTTTTGGAGTTTTGGAGTTTTGGAGTTTCGGAGTTTTGGAGTTTCAGAGTTTTGGAGGTTCAGGGTTGTGGAGTTTCGGAATTTTTGAGTATTGGAGTTCCGGAGTTTCGGAGTTTTGGAGAATTGCAGTTTTGGAATTTTTGTAGTTTCGAATTTTCAGAGTTTCGGATTTTTGGAGTTTTGGAGTTTCGGAGTTTCGGAGTTTTGGAGTTTCAGACTTTTCGAGGTTCAGGGTTGTGGAATTTCGGAATTGTTGAGTTTTGGAGTTTCGGAGTTCCGGAGTTTCGGAGTTTTGGAGTTTTGCAGTTTCGGAGTTTTGGAGTTTTGGAGTTTCGGAGTTTTGGAGTTTCAGAGTTTTCGAGGTTCAGGGTTGTGGAGTTTCAGAATTTTTGAGTTTTGGAGTTTCGGAGTTTTGGAGTTTTGGTGTTTCGGAGTTTCGAATTTTCAGAGTTTCGGATTTTTGGAGTTTTGGAGTTCCGGAGATTTGGAGTTTCAGAGTTTTGGAGGTTCAGGGTTGTGGAGTTTCGGAATTTTTGAGTTTTGGAGTTTCGGAGTTTTGGAGTTTTGGAGTTTCGGAGTTTCGGAGTTTCAGAGTTTTCGAGGTTCAGGGTTGTGGAGTTTCGGAATTTTTGAGTTTTGGAGTTTCGGAGTTTCGGAGTTTTGGAGTTTTGGAGTTTCAGAGTTTTGGAGGTTCAGGGTTGTGGAGTTTCGGAATTTTGTGTTTTGGAGTTTCGGAGTTTCGGAGCTTTGGAGTATTGCAGTTTTGGAATTTTGGAGTTTTGGAGTTTCGAATTTTCAGAGTTTCGGATTTTTGGAGTTTTGGAGTTTCAGAGAATTGGAGTTTTAACGTTTTCGAGATTCGGAATCTTGGAGTTTCGGAATTTTGTAGTTTTGTAGTTTTGGAGTGTCGGAGTTTTGGAGTGTTGGAGTTTTGGAGCTTTGGAGCTTTGGAGTTTGGGAGTTTTTGAGTTTTTGAGTTTTGGATTTTTGCACTTTTTGAAATTTGGAGTTTTGGAGTTTTGGAGTTTCGGAGTTTCGGAGTTTTGGAGTTTCAGAGTTTTGGAGGTTCAGGGTTGTGGAGTTTCGGAATTTTTGAGTTTTGGAGTTTCGGAGTTTCGGAGTTTTGGAGCATTGCAGTTTTGGAGTTCTGGAGTTTTGGAGTTTGGAATTTTCAGAGTTTCGGATTTTTGGAGTTTTGGAGTTTCGGAGATTTGGAGTTTTGGCCTTTTGGAGATTCGGGGTCTTGGAGTTTCGGAATTTTGTAGTTTTGCAGTTTTGGAATGTCGGAGGTTTGGAGTGTTGGAGTTTTGGAGTTTTGGCGTTTTGGAGATTCGGAATCTTGGAGTTTCGGAATTTTGTAGTTTTGTAGTTTTGGAGTGTCAGAGTTTTGGAGTGTTGGAGTTATGGAGCTTTGGAGTTTTTGAGTTTTGGAGTTTTGGATTTTTGCACTTTTGGAGTTTTGGAGTTTTGGAGTTTCGGAGTTTCGGAGTTTTGGAGTTTCAGAGTTTTGTAGGTTCAGGGTTGTGGAGTTTCGGAATTTTTGAGTTTTGGAGTTTCGGAGTTTCGGAGTTTTCGAGTTTTGGAGTTTCGAATTTTCAGTTTCGGATTTTTGGAGTTTTGGAGTTTCGGAGATTTGGAGTTTTGGCGTTTTGGAGATTCGGAATCTTGGAGTTTCGGAATTTTGTAGTTTTGTAGTTTTGGAGTGTCAGAGTTCTGGAGTGTTGGAGCTTTGAGTTTTTTAGTTTTGGAGTTTTTGAGTTTTGGAGTTTTGGATTTTTGCACTTTTGGAGTTTTGGAGTTTTGGAGATTCGGGGTCTTGGAGTTTCGGAATTTTGCAGTTTTGTAGTTTTGGAGTGTCGGAGTTTTGGATGTTGGAGTTTTGGAGTTTCGGAGTTTCGGAGTTTCGGAGTTTTGGAGTTTCAGAGTTCTGGAGGTTCAGGGTTGTGGAGTGTCGGAATTTTTGAGTTTTGGAGTTTCGGAGTTTTGGAGTTTTGCGGTTTTGGAGTTTCGAATTTTCAGTTTCGGATTTTTGGAGTTTTGGAGTTTTCGAGATTTGGAGTTTCGGCGTTTTGGAGATTCGGAGTCTTGGAGTGTCGGAATTTTGTAGTTTTGTAGTTTTGGAGTGTTGGAGTTTTGGAGTGTTGGAGTTTTGGAGCTTTGGAGTTTTGGAGTTTTTGAGTTTTTTAGTTTTGGATTTTTGCACTTTTGGAGTTTGGGAGTTTTGGAGTTTCGGAATTTTGGAGAATTGCAGTTTTGGAGTTTTGGGGTTTTGGAGTTTCGAATTTTCAGAGTTTCGGATTTTTGGAGTTTTGGAGTTTCGGAGTTTCGGAGTTTTGGAGTTTCAGAGTTTTCGAGGTTCAGGGTTGTGGAGTTTCGGAATTTTTGAGTTTTGGAGTTTCGGAGTTTCGGAGTTTTGGAGTTTTGGAGTTTCGAATTTTCAGTTTCGGATTTTTGGAGTTTTGGAGTTTCGGAGATTTGGAGTTTTGGCGTTTTGGAGATTCGGAATCTTGGAGTTTCGGAA
The DNA here is from genome assembly GCF_055824585.1 of Amblyomma mixtum. NCBI lineage: Eukaryota > Metazoa > Arthropoda > Arachnida > Ixodida > Ixodidae > Amblyomma > Amblyomma mixtum. The sequence continues at coordinate 116,403,684 of NC_143012.1, read as the reverse complement.
TTTTGTAGTTTTGTAGTTTTGGAGTGTCAGAGTTCTGGAGTGTTGGAGCTTTGAGTTTTGGAGTTCATGAGTTTCTGAGTTTTGGATTTTTGCACTTTTGGAGTTTTGGATTTTCGGAGGTTCGGAGTTTTGGAGTTTCAGAGTTTTGGAGGTTCAGGGTTTTGGAGTTTCGGAATTTTTGAGTATTGGAGTTCCGGAGTTTCGGAGTTTTGGAGAATTGCAGTTTTTGAATTTTTGTAGTTTCGAATTTTCAGTTTCGGATTTTTGGAGTTTTGGAGTTTCGGAGTTTCGGTGTTTTGGAGTTTCAGACTTTTCGAGGTTCAGGGTTGTGGAATTTCGGAATTTTTGAGTTTTGGAGTTTCGGAGTTCCGGAGTTCCGGAGTTCCGGAGTTTTGGAGTTTCAGAGTTTTCGAGGTTCAGGGTTGTGGAGTTTCGGAATTTTTGAGTTTTGGAGTTTCGGAGTTTTGGAGTTTTGGTGTTTTGGAGTTTCGAATTTTCAGAGTTTCGGATTTTTGGAGTTTTGGAGTTCCGGAGATTTGGAGTTTCAGAGTTTTGGAGGTTCAGGGTTGTGGAGTTTCGGAATTTTTGAGTTTTGGAGTTTCGGAGTTTTGGAGTTTTGGAGTTTCGGAGTTTTGGAGTTTCAGAGTTTTCGAGGTTCAGGGTTGTGGAGTTTCGGAATTTTTGAGTTTTGGAGTTTTCGAGTTTCGAATTTTCAGAGTTTGGGATTTTTGGAGTTTTGGAGTTTCGGAGATTTGGAGTTTTGGCATTTTGGAGATTCGGAATCTTGGAGTTTCGGAATTTTGTAGTTTTGTAGTTTTGGAGTGTCGGAGTTTTGGAGTGTTGGAGTTTTGGAGCTTTGGAGTTTTGGAGTTTTTGAGTTTTGGAGTTTTGGAGTTTTGTATTTTTGCACTTTTGGAGTTTTGGAGTTTTGGAGTTTCAGAGTTTCGGAGTTTCTGAGTTTTGGAGTTTCAGAGTTTTGGAGGTTCAGGGTTGTGGAGTTTCGGAATTTTTGAGTTTTGGAGTTTCGGAGTTTCGGAGTTTTGGAGTATTGCAGTTTTGGAATTTTGGAGTTTTGGAGTTTCGAATTTTCAGAGTTTCGGATTTTTGGAGTTTTGGAGTTTCGGAGATTTGGAGTTTTGGCGTTTTCGAGATTCGGAATCTTGGAGTTTCGGAATTTTGTAGTTTTGTAGTTTTGGAGTGTCAGAGTTTTAGAGTGTTGGAGTTTTGGAGCTTTGGAGTTTTGGAGTTTTTGAGTTTTTGAGTTTTGGATTTTGACACTTTTGGAGATTCGGAGTTTTGGAGTATAGGAGTTTTGGAGTTTCGGAGTTTTGGAGTTTCAGAGTTTTGGAGGTTCAGGGTTGTGGAGTTTCGGAATTTTTGAGTATTGGAGTTCCGGAGTTTCGGAGTTTTGTGGAATTGCAGTTTTGGAATTTTTGTAGTTTCGAATTTTCAGAGTTTCGGATTTTTGGAGTTTTGGAGTTTCGGAGTTTCGGAGTTTTGGAGTTTCAGACTTTTCGAGGTTCAGGGTTGTGGAATTTCGGAATTTTTGAGTTTTGGAGTTTCGGAGTTCCGGAGTTTCGGAGTTTTGGAGTTTTGCAGTTTCGGAGTTTTGGAGTTTTGGAGTTTCAGAGTTTTGGAGTTTCAGAGTTTTCGAGGTTCAGGGTTGTGGAGTTTCGGAATTTTTGAGTTTTGGAGTTTCGGAGTTTTGGAGTTTTGGTGTTTTGGAGTTTCGAATTTTCAGAGTTTCGGATTTTTGGAGTTTTGGAGTTCCGGAGATTTGGAGTTTCAGAGTTTTGGAGGTTCAGGGTTGTGGAGTTTCGGAATTTTGTAGTTTTGTAGTTTTGGAGTGTTGGAGTTTTGGAGTGTTGGAGTTTTGGAGCTTTGGAGTTTTGGAGTTTTTGAGTTTTTTAGTTTTGGATTTTTGCACTTTTGGAGTTTTGGAGTTTCGGAGTTTCGGAGTTTTGGAGTTTCAGAGTTTTCGAGGTTCAGGGTTGTGGAGTTTCGGAATTTTTGAGTTTTGGAGTTTCGGAGTTTCGGAGTTTTGGAGTTTTGGAGTTTCGAATTTTCAGTTTCGGAATTTTGTAGTTTTGTAGTTTTGGAGTGTCAGAGTTCTGGAGTGTTGGAGCTTTGAGTTTTGGAGTTTATGAGTTTCTGAGTTTTGGATTTTTGCACTTTTGGAGTTTTGGAGTTTCGGAGTTTCGGAGTTTTGGAGTTTCAGAGTTTTGGAGGTTCAGGGTTGTGGAGTTTCGGAATTTTTGAGTATTGGAGTTCCGGAGTTTCGGAGTTTTGGAGAATTGCAGTTTTGGAATTTTTGTAGTTTCGAATTTTCAGTTTCGGATTTTTGGAGTTTTGGAGTTTCGGAGTTTCGGTGTTTTGGAGTTTCAGACTTTTCGAGGTTCAGGGTTGTGGAATTTCGGAATTTTTGAGTTTTGGAGTTTCGGAGTTCCGGAGTTCCGGAGTTTTGGAGTTTCAGAGTTTTCGAGGTTCAGGGTTGTGGAGTTTCGGAATTTTTGAGTTTTGGAGTTTCGGAGTTTTGGAGTTTTGGTGTTTTGGAGTTTCGAATTTTCAGAGTTTCGGATTTTTGGAGTTTTGGAGTTCCGGAGATTTGGAGTTTCAGAGTTTTGGAGGTTCGGAATCTTGGAGTTTCGGAATTTTGTAGTTTTGTAGTTTTGGAGTGTCAGAGTTTTGGAGTGTTGGAGTTTTGGAGCTTTGGAGTTTTTGAGTTTTTGAGTTTTTGAGTTTTGGATTTTTGCACTTTTGGAGTTTTGGAGTTTTGGAGTTTCGGAGTTTTGGAGTTTTGGAGTTTCAGAGTTTTGGAGGTTCAGGGTTGTGGAGTTTCGGAATTTTTGAGTTTTGGAGTTTCGGAGTTTTGGAGAATTGCAGTTTTGGAGTTTTGGGGTTTTGGAGTTTCGAATTTTCAGTTTCGGATTTTTGGAGTTTCGGAGTTTCGGAGTTTTGGAGTTTCAGAGTTTTCGACGTTCAGGGTTGTGGAGTTTCGGAATTTTTGAGTTTTGGAGTTTCGGAGTTTCGGAGTTTCGGAGTTTTGGAGTTTTGGAGTTTCGAATTTTCAGTTCCGGATTTTTGAAGTTTTGGAGTTTCGGAGATTTGGAGTTTTGGCGTTTTGGAGATTCGGAATCTTGGAGTTTCGGAATTTTGTAGTTTTGTAGTTTTGGAGTGTCAGAGTTTTGGAGTGTTGGAGTTATGGAGCTTTGGAGTTTTTGAGTTTTGGAGTTTTGGATTTTTGCACTTTTGGAGTTTTGGAGTTTTGGAGTTTCGGAGTTTCGGAGTTTCGGAGTTTTGGAGTTTCAGAGTTTTGGAGGTTCAGGGTTGTGGAGTTTCGGAATTTTTGAGTTTTGGAGTTTCGGAGTTTCGGAGTTTTGGAGTTTTGGAGTTTCGAATTTTCAGTTTCGGATTTTTGGAGTTTTGGAGTTTCGGAGATTTGGAGTTTTGGCGTTTTGGAGATTCGGAATCTTGGAGTTTCGGAATTTTGTAGTTTTGTAGTTTTGGAGTGTCAGAGTTCTGGAGTGTTGGAGCTTTGAGTTTTGGAGTTTTGGAGTTTTTGAGTTTGAGTTTTGGATTTTGACACTTTTGGAGTTTTGGAGTTTTGGAGTTTCGGAGTTTCGGAGTTTCGGAGCTTCGGAGTTTCGGAGTTTTGGAGTTTCAGAGTTTTGGAGGTTCAGGGTTGTGGAGTTTCGGAATTTTTGAGTTTTGGAGTTTCGGAGTTTTGGAGTTTTGGAGTTTCGGAGTTTTGGAGTTTCAGAGTTTTGGAGGTTCAGGGTTGTGGAGTTTCGGAATTTTTGAGTATTGGAGTTCCGGAGTTTCGGAGTTTTGGAGTTTCAGACTTTTCGAGGTTCAGGGTTGTGTAATTTCGGAATTTTTGAGTTTTGGAGTTTCGGAGTTCCGGAGTTTCGGAGTTTTGGAGTTTTGCAGTTTCGGAGTTTTGGAGTTTTGGAGTTTCGGAGTTTTGGAGTTTCAGAGTTTTCGAGGTTCAGGGTTGTGGAGTTTCGGAATTTTTGAGTTTTGGAGTTTCGGAGTTTTGGAGAATTGCAGTTTTGGAGTTTTGGGGTTTTGGAGTTTCGAATTTTCAGTTTCGGATTTTTGGAGTTTCGGAGTTTCGGAGTTTTGGAGTTTCAGAGTTTTCGACGTTCAGGGTTGTGGAGTTTCGGAATTTTTGAGTTTTGGAGTTTCGGAGTTTCGGAGTTTTGGAGTTTTGGAGTTTCGAATTTTCAGTTCCGGATTTTTGAAGTTTTGGAGTTTCGGAGATTTGGAGTTTTGGCGTTTTGGAGATTCGGAATCTTGGAGTTTCGGAATTTTGTAGTTTTGTAGTTTTGGAGTGTCAGAGTTTTGGAGTGTTGGAGTTATGGAGCTTTGGAGTTTTTGAGTTTTGGAGTTTTGGATTTTTGCACTTTTGGAGTTTTGGAGTTTTGGAGTTTCGGAGTTTCGGAGTTTTGGAGTTTCAGAGTTTTGGAGGTTCAGGGTTGTGGAGTTTCGGAATTTTTGAGTTTTGGAGTTTCGGACTTTCGGAGTTTTGGAGTTTCGGAGTTTCGGAGTTTTGGAGTTTTGGAGTTTCGAATTTTCAGTTTCGGATTTTTGGAGTTTTGGAGTTTCGGAGATTTGGAGTTTTGGCGTTTTGGAGATTCGGAATCTTGGAGTTTCGGAATTTTGTAGTTTTGTAGTTTTGGAGTGTCAGAGTTCTGGAGTGTTGGAGCTTTGAGTTTTGGAGTTTTGGAGTTTTTGAGTTTGAGTTTTGGATTTTGACACTTTTGGAGTTTTGGAGTTTTGGAGTTTCGGAGTTTCGGAGTTTCGGAGCTTCGAAGTTTCGGAGTTTTGGAGTTTCAGAGTTTTGGAGGTTCAGGGTTGTGGAGTTTCGGAATTTTTGAGTTTTGGAGTTTCGGAGTTTCGGAGTTTTGGAGTTTTGGAGTTTCGAATTTTCAGTTTCGGATTTCTGGAGTTTTGGAGTTTCGGAGATTTGGAGTTTTGGCGTTTTGGAGATTCGGAATCTTGGAGTTTCGGAATTTTGTAGTTTTGTAGTTTTGGAGTGTCAGAGTTCTGGAGTGTTGGAGCTTTGAGTTTTGGAGTTTTGGAGTTTTTGAGTTTGAGTTTTGGATTTTGACACTTTTGGAGTTTTGGAGTTTTGGAGTTTCGGAGTTTCGGAGTTTCGGAGCTTCGGAGTTTCGGAGTTTTGGAGTTTCAGAGTTTTGGAGGTTCAGGGTTGTGGAGTTTCGGAATTTTTGAGTTTTGGAGTTTCGGAGTTTTGGAGTTTTGGAGTTTCGGAGTTTTGGAGTTTCAGAGTTTTGGAGGTTCAGGGTTGTGGAGTTTCGGAATTTTTGAGTATTGGAGTTCCGGAGTTTCGGAGTTTTGGAGTTTCAGACTTTTCGAGGTTCAGGGTTGTGGAATTTCGGAATTTTTGAGTTTTGGAGTTTCGGAGTTCCGGAGTTTCGGAGTTTTGGAGTTTTGCAGTTTCGGAGTTTTGGAGTTTTGGAGTTTCGGAGTTTTGGAGTTTCAGAGTTTTCGAGGTTCAGGGTTGTGGAGTTTCGGAATTTTTGAGTTTTGGAGTTTCGGAGTTTTGGAGAATTGCAGTTTTGGAGTTTTGGGGTTTTGGAGTTTCGAATTTTCAGTTTCGGATTTTTGGAGTTTCGGAGTTTCGGAGTTTTGGAGTTTCAGAGTTTTCGACGTTCAGGGTTGTGGAGTTTCGGAATTTTTGAGTTTTGGAGTTTCGGAGTTTCGGAGTTTCGGAGTTTTGGAGTTTTGGAGTTTCGAATTTTCAGTTCCGGATTTTTGAAGTTTTGGAGTTTCGGAGATTTGGAGTTTTGGCGTTTTGGAGATTCGGAATCTTGGAGTTTCGGAATTTTGTAGTTTTGTAGTTTTGGAGTGTCAGAGTTTTGGAGTGTTGGAGTTATGGAGCTTTGGAGTTTTTGAGTTTTGGAGTTTTGGATTTTTGCACTTTTGGAGTTTTGGAGTTTTGGAGTTTCGGAGTTTCGGAGTTTTGGAGTTTCAGAGTTTTGGAGGTTCAGGGTTGTGGAGTTTCGGAATTTTTGAGTTTTGGAGTTTCGGACTTTCGGAGTTTTGGAGTTTCGGAGTTTCGGAGTTTTGGAGTTTTGGAGTTTCGAATTTTCAGTTTCGGATTTTTGGAGTTTTGGAGTTTCGGAGATTTGGAGTTTTGGCGTTTTGGAGATTCGGAATCTTGGAGTTTCGGAATTTTGTAGTTTTGTAGTTTTGGAGTGTCAGAGTTCTGGAGTGTTGGAGCTTTGAGTTTTGGAGTTTTGGAGTTTTTGAGTTTGAGTTTTGGATTTTGACACTTTTGGAGTTTTGGAGTTTTGGAGTTTCGGAGTTTCGGAGTTTCGGAGCTTCGGAGTTTCGGAGTTTTGGAGTTTCAGAGTTTTGGAGGTTCAGGGTTGTGGAGTTTCGGAATTTTTGAGTTTTGGAGTTTCGGAGTTTTGGAGTTTCGGAGTTTCGGAGTTTTGGAGTTTCAGAGTTTTGGAGGTTCAGGGTTGTGGAGTTTCGGAATTTTTGAGTATTGGAGTTCCGGAGTTTCGGAGTTTTGGAGAATTGCAGTTTTGGAATTTTTGTAGTTTCGAATTTTCAGAGTTTCGGATTTTTGGAGTTTTGGAGTTTCGGAGTTTCGGAGTTTTGGAGTTTCAGACTTTTCGAGGTTCAGGGTTGTGGAATTTCGGAATTTTTGAGTTTTGGAGTTTCGGAGTTCCGGAGTTTCGGAGTTTTGGAGTTTTGCAGTTTCGGAGTTTTGGAGTTTTGGAGTTTCGGAGTTTTGGAGTTTCAGAGTTTTCGAGGTTCAGGGTTGTGGAGTTTCGGAATTTTTGAGTTTTGGAGTTTCGGAGTTTTGGAGTTTTGGTGTTTTGGAGTTTCGAATTTTCAGAGTTTCGGATTTTTGGAGTTTTGGAGTTCCGGAGATTTGGAGTTTCAGAGTTTTGGAGGTTCAGGGTCGTGGAGTTTCGGAATTTTTGAGTTTTGGAGTTTCGGAGTTTTGGAGTTTTGGAGTTTCGGAGTTTCGGAGTTTCAGAGTTTTCGAGGTTCAGGGTTGTGGAGTTTCGGAATTTTTGAGTTTTGGAGTTTCGGAGTTTCGGAGTTTTGGAGTTTTGGAGTTTCAGAGTTTTGGAGGTTCAGGGTTGTGGAGTTTCGGAATTTTTGTGTTTTGGAGTTTCGGAGATTCGGAGCTTTGGAGTATTGCAGTTTTGGAATTTTGGAGTTTTGGAGTTTCGAATTTTCAGAGTTTCGGATTTTTGGAGTTTTGGAGTTTCAGAGAATTGGAGTTTTAACGTTTTCGAGATTCGGAATCTTGGAGTTTCGGAATTTTGTAGTTTTGTAGTTTTGGAGTGTCGGAGTTTTGGAGTGTTGGAGTTTTGGAGCTTTGGAGCTTTGGAGTTTGGGAGTTTTTGAGTTTTTGAGTTTTGGATTTTTGCACTTTTTGAAATTTGGAGTTTTGGAGTTTTGGAGTTTCGGAGTTTCGGAGTTTTGGAGTTTCAGAGTTTTGGAGGTTCAGGGTTGTGGAGTTTCGGAATTTTTGAGTTTTGGAGTTTCGGAGTTTCGGAGTTTTGGAGCATTGCAGTTTTGGAGTTCTGGAGTTTTGGAGTTTGGAATTTTCAGAGTTTCGGATTTTTGGAGTTTTGGAGTTTCGGAGATTTGGAGTTTTGGCCTTTTGGAGATTCGGGGTCTTGGAGTTTCGGAATTTTGTAGTTTTGCAGTTTTGGAATGTCGGAGGTTTGGAGTGTTGGAGTTTTGGAGTTTTGGAGTTCTGGAGCTTTGGAGTTTTGGAGTTTTTGAGTTTTGGAGTTTTGGATTTTTGCACTTTTGGAGTTTTGGAGTTTCAGAGTTTTGGAGGTTCAGGGTTGTGGAGTTTCGGAATTTTTGAGTTTTGGAGTTTCGGAGTTTTGGAGAATTGCAGTTTTGGAGTTTTGGGGTTTTGGAGTTTCGAATTTTCAGAGTTTCGGATTTTTGGAGTTTTGGAGTTTCGGAGTTTTGGAGTTTCAGAGTTTTGGAGGTTCAGGGTTGTGGAGTTTCGGAATTTTTGAGTTTTGGAGTTTCGGAGTTTCGGAGTTTTGGAGTTCTGGAGTTTCGAATTTTCAGTTTCGGATTTTTGGAGTTTTGGAGTCTCGGAGATTTGGAGTTTTGGCGTTTTGGAGATTCGGAATCTTGGAGTTTCGGAATTTTGTAGTTTTGTAGTTTTGGAGTGTCAGAGTTCTGGAGTGTTGGAGCTTTGAGTTTTGGAGTTTTGGAGTTTTTGAGTTTTGGAGTTTTGGATTTTTGCACTTTTGGAGTTTTGGAGTTTTGGAGTTTCGGAGTTTCGGAGTTTCGGAGTTTCGGAGTTTTGGAGTTTCAGAGTTTTGGAGGTTCAGGGTTGTGGAGTTTCGGAATTTTTGAGTTTTGGAGTTTCGGAGTTTCGGAGTTTTGGAGTTTTGGAGTTTCCAATTTTCAGTTTCGGATTTTTGGAGTTTTGGAGTTTCGGAGATTTGGAGTTTTGGCGTTTTCGAGATTCGGAATCTTGGAGTTTCGGAATTTTGTAGTTTTGTAGTTTTGGAGTGTCAGAGTTTTGGAGTGTTGGAGTTTTGGAGCTTTGGAGTTTTGGAGTTTTTGAGTTTGAGTTTTGGATTTTGACACTTTTGGAGTTTTGGAGTTTTGGAGTTTCGGAGTTTCGGAGTTTCGGAGCTTCGGAGTTTCGGAGTTTTGGAGTTTCAGAGTTTTGGAGGTTCAGGGTTGTGGAGTTTCGGAATTTTTGAGTTTTGGAGTTTCGGAGTTTTGGAGTTTTGGAGTTTTGGAGTTTCGGAGTTTTGGAGTTTCAGAGTTTTGGAGGTTCAGGGTTGTGGAGTTTCGGAATTTTTGAGTATTGGAGTTCCGGAGTTTCGGAGTTTTGGAGAATTGCAGTTTTGGAATTTTTGTAGTTTCGAATTTTCAGAGTTTCGGATTTTTGGAGTTTTGGAGTTTCGGAGTTTCGGAGTTTTGGAGTTTCAGACTTTTCGAGGTTCAGGGTTGTGGAATTTCGGAATTGTTGAGTTTTGGAGTTTCGGAGTTCCGGAGTTTCGGAGTTTTGGAGTTTTGCAGTTTCGGAGTTTTGGAGTTTTGGAGTTTCGGAGTTTTGGAGTTTCAGAGTTTTCGAGGTTCAGGGTTGTGGAGTTTCAGAATTTTTGAGTTTTGGAGTTTCGGAGTTTTGGAGTTTTGGTGTTTCGGAGTTTCGAATTTTCAGAGTTTCGGATTTTTGGAGTTTTGGAGTTCCGGAGATTTGGAGTTTCAGAGTTTTGGAGGTTCAGGGTTGTGGAGTTTCGGAATTTTTGAGTTTTGGAGTTTCGGAGTTTTGGAGTTTTGGAGTTTCGGAGTTTCGGAGTTTCAGAGTTTTCGAGGTTCAGGGTTGTGGAGTTTCGGAATTTTTGAGTTTTGGAGTTTCGGAGTTTCGGAGTTTTGGAGTTTTGGAGTTTCAGAGTTTTGGAGGTTCAGGGTTGTGGAGTTTCGGAATTTTGTGTTTTGGAGTTTCGGAGTTTCGGAGCTTTGGAGTATTGCAGTTTTGGAATTTTGGAGTTTTGGAGTTTCGAATTTTCAGAGTTTCGGATTTTTGGAGTTTTGGAGTTTCAGAGAATTGGAGTTTTAACGTTTTCGAGATTCGGAATCTTGGAGTTTCGGAATTTTGTAGTTTTGTAGTTTTGGAGTGTCGGAGTTTTGGAGTGTTGGAGTTTTGGAGCTTTGGAGCTTTGGAGTTTGGGAGTTTTTGAGTTTTTGAGTTTTGGATTTTTGCACTTTTTGAAATTTGGAGTTTTGGAGTTTTGGAGTTTCGGAGTTTCGGAGTTTTGGAGTTTCAGAGTTTTGGAGGTTCAGGGTTGTGGAGTTTCGGAATTTTTGAGTTTTGGAGTTTCGGAGTTTCGGAGTTTTGGAGCATTGCAGTTTTGGAGTTCTGGAGTTTTGGAGTTTGGAATTTTCAGAGTTTCGGATTTTTGGAGTTTTGGAGTTTCGGAGATTTGGAGTTTTGGCCTTTTGGAGATTCGGGGTCTTGGAGTTTCGGAATTTTGTAGTTTTGCAGTTTTGGAATGTCGGAGGTTTGGAGTGTTGGAGTTTTGGAGTTTTGGAGTTCTGGAGCTTTGGAGTTTTGGAGTTTTTGAGTTTTGGAGTTTTGGATTTTTGCACTTTTGGAGTTTTGGAGTTTCAGAGTTTTGGAGGTTCAGGGTTGTGGAGTTTCGGAATTTTTGAGTTTTGGAGTTTCGGAGTTTTGGAGAATTGCAGTTTTGGAGTTTTGGGGTTTTGGAGTTTCGAATTTTCAGAGTTTCGGGTTTTTGGAGTTTTGGAGTTTCGGAGTTTCGGAGTTTTGGAGTTTCAGAGTTTTCGAGGTTCAGGGTTGTGGAGTTTCGGAATTTTTGAGTTTTGGAGTTTCGGAGTTTCGGAGTTTTGGAGTTTCGAATTTTCAGTTCCGGATTTTTGAAGTTTTGGAGTTTCGGAGATTTGGAGTTTTGGCGTTTTGGAGATTCGGAATCTTGGAGTTTCGGAATTTTGTAGTTTTGTAGTTTTGGAGTGTCAGAGTTTTGGAGTGTTGGAGTTATGGAGCTTTGGAGTTTTGGAGTTTTTGAGTTTTGGAGTTTTGGATTTTTGCACTTTTGGAGTTTTGGAGTTTTGGAGTTTCGGAGTTTCGGAGTTTCGGAGTTTTGGAGTTTCAGAGTTTTGGAGGTTCAGGGTTGTGGAGTTTCGGAATTTTTGAGTTTTGGAGTTTCGGAGTTTCGGAGTTTTGGAGTTTTGGAGTTTCGAATTTTCAGTTTCGGATTTTTGGAGTTTTGGAGTTTTGGAGATTTGGAGTTTTGGCGTTTTGGAGATTCGGAATCTTGGAGTTTCGGAATTTTGTAGTTTTGTAGTTTTGGAGTGTCAGAGTTCTGGAGTGTTGGAGCTTTGAGTTTTGGAGTTTTGGAGTTTTTGAGTTTTTGAGTTTTGGATTTTTGCACTTTTGGAGTTTTGGAGTTTTGGAGTTTCGGAGTTTCGGAGTTTCGGAGTTTTGGAGTTTCAGAGTTTTGGAGGTTCAGGGTTGTGGAGTTTCGGAATTTTTGAGTTTTGGAGTTTCGGAGTTTCGGAGTTTTGGAGTTTTGGAGTTTCGAATTTTCAGTTTCGGATTTTTGGAGTTTTGGAGTTTCGGAGATTTGGAGTTTTGGCGTTTTGGAGATTCGGAATCTTGGAGTTTCGGAATTTTGTAGTTTTGTAGTTTTGGAGTGTCAGAGTTCTGGAGTGTTGGAGCTTTGAGTTTTGGAGTTTTGGAGTTTTTGAGTTTCGGAGTTTCGGAGTTTTGGAGTTTCAGACTTTTCGAGGTTCAGGGTTGTGGAATTTCGGAATTTTTGAGTTTTGGAGTTTCGGAGTTCCGGAGTTTCGGAGTTTTGGAGTTTTGCAGTTTCGGAGTTTTGGAGTTTTGGAGTTTCGGAGTTTTGGAGTTTCAGAGTTTTCGAGGTTCAGGGTTGTGGAGTTTCGGAATTTTTGAGTTTTGGAGTTTCGGAGTTTTGGAGTTTTGGTGTTTTGGAGTTTCGAATTTTCAGAGTTTCGGATTTTTGGAGTTTTGGAGTTCCGGAGATTTGGAGTTTCAGAGTTTTGGAGGTTCAGGGTTGTGGAGTTTCGGAATTTTTGAGTTTTGGAGTTTCGGAGTTTTGGAGTTTCGGAGTTTCGGAGTTTCAGAGTTTTCGAGGTTCAGGGTTGTGGAGTTTCGGAATTTTTGAGTTTTGGAGTTTCGGAGTTTCGGAGTTTTGTAGTTTTGGAGTTTCAGAGTTTTGGAGGTTCAGGGTTGTGGAGTTTCGGAATTTTTGTGTTTTGGAGTTTTGGAGTTTCGGAGCTTTGGAGTATTGCAGTTTTTGAGTTTTTGAGTTTTTGAGTTTTGGATTTTTGCACTTTTGGAGTGTTGGAGCTTTGAGTTTTGGAGTTTTGGAGTTTTTGAGTTTTGGAGTTTTGGATTTTTGCACTTTTGGAGTTTTGGAGTTTTGGAGATTCGGGGTCTTGGAGTTTCGGAATTTTGCAGTTTTGTAGTTTTGGAGTGTCGGAGTTTTGGATGTTGGAGTTTTGGAGTTTCGGAGTTTCGGAGTTTCGGAGTTTTGGAGTTTCAGAGTTCTGGAGGTTCAGGGTTGTGGAGTGTCGGAATTTTTGAGTTTTGGAGTTTCGGAGTTTTGGAGTTTTGCGGTTTTGGAGTTTCGAATTTTCAGTTTCGGATTTTTGGAGTTTTGGAGTTTTCGAGATTTGGAGTTTCGGCGTTTTGGAGATTCGGAGTCTTGGAGTGTCGGAATTTTGTAGTTTTGTAGTTTTGGAGTGTTGGAGTTTTGGAGTGTTGGAGTTTTGGAGCTTTGGAGTTTTGGAGTTTTTGAGTTTCTGAGTTTTGGATTTTTGCACTTTTGGAGTTTTGGATTTTCGGAGTTTCGGAGTTTTGGAGTTTCAGAGTTTTGGAGGTTCAGGGTTGTGGAGTTTCGGAATTTTTGAGTATTGGAGTTCCGGAGTTTCGGAGTTTTGGAGAATTGCAGTTTTGGAATTTTTGTAGTTTCGAATTTTCAGTTTCGGATTTTTGGAGTTTTGGAGTTTCGGAGTTTCGGTGTTTTGGAGTTTTGGAGTTTCAGACTTTTCGAGGTTCAGGGTTGTGGAATTTCGGAATTTTTGAGTTTTGGAGTTTCGGAGTTCCGGAGTTTCGGAGTTTTGGAGTTTTGCAGTTTCGGAGTTTTGGAGTTTTGGAGTTTCAGAGTTTTGGAGTTTCAGAGTTTTCGAGGTTCAGGGTTGTGGAGTCGGAGGTTTGGAGTGTTGGAGTTTTGGAGTTTTGGAGTTCTGGAGCTTTGGAGTTTTGGAGTTTTTGAGTTTTGGAGTTTTGGATTTTTGCACTTTTGGAGTTTTGGAGTTTCAGAGTTTTGGAGGTTCAGGGTTGTGGAGTTTCGGAATTTTTGAGTTTTGGAGTTTCGGAGTTTTGGAGAATTGCAGTTTTGGAGTTTTGGGGTTTTGGAGTTTCGAATTTTCAGAGTTTCGGATTTTTGGAGTTTTGGAGTTTCGGAGTTTCGGAGTTTTGGAGTTTCAGAGTTTTGGAGGTTCAGGGTTGTGGAGTTTCGGAATTTTTGAGTTTTGGAGTTTCGGAGTTTCGGAGTTTTGGAGTTTTGGAGTTTCGAATTTTCAGTTTCGGATTTTTGGAGTTTTGGAGTTTCGGAGATTTGGAGTTTTGGCGTTTTGGAGATTCGGAATCTTGGAGTTTCGGAATTTTGTAGTTTTGTAGTTTTGGAGTGTCAGAGTTCTGGAGTGTTGGAGCTTTGAGTTTTGGAGTTTTGGAGTTTTTGAGTTTTGGAGTTTTGGATTTTTGCACTTTTGGAGTTTTGGAGTTTTGGAGTTTCGGAGTTTCGGAGTTTCGGAGTTTTGGAGTTTCAGAGTTTTGGAGGTTCAGGGTTGTGGAGTTTCGGAATTTTTGAGTTTTGGAGTTTCGGAGTTTCGGAGTTTTGGAGTTTTGGAGTTTCGAATTTTCAGTTTCGGATTTTTGGAGTTTTGGAGTTTCGGAGATTTGGAGTTTTGGCGTTTTCGAGATTCGGAATCTTGGAGTTTCGGAATTTTGTAGTTTTGTAGTTTTGGAGTGTCAGAGTTTTGGAGTGTTGGAGTTTTGGAGCTTTGGAGTTTTGGAGTTTTTGAGTTTGAGTTTTGGATTTTGACACTTTTGGAGTTTTGGAGTTTTGGAGTTTCGGAGTTTCGGAGTTTCGGAGCTTCGGAGTTTCGGAGTTTTGGAGTTTCAGAGTTTTGGAGGTTCAGGGTTGTGGAGTTTCGGAATTTTTGAGTTTTGGAGTTTCGGAGTTTTGGAGTTTTGGAGTTTCGGAGTTTTGGAGTTTCAGAGTTTTGGAGGTTCAGGGTTGTGGAGTTTCGGAATTTTTGAGTATTGGAGTTCCGGAGTTTCGGAGTTTTGGAGAATTGCAGTTTTGGAATTTTTGTAGTTTCGAATTTTCAGAGTTTCGGATTTTTGGAGTTTTGGAGTTTCGGAGTTTCGGAGTTTTGGAGTTTCAGACTTTTCGAGGTTCAGGGTTGTGGAATTTCGGAATTTTTGAGTTTTGGAGTTTCGGAGTTCCGGAGTTTCGGAGTTTTGGAGTTTTGCAGTTTCGGAGTTTTGGAGTTTTGGAGTTTCGGAGTTTTGGAGTTTCAGAGTTTTCGAGGTTCAGGGTTGTGGAGTTTCGGAATTTCGGAGTTTCGGAGCTTCGGAGTTTCGGAGTTTTGGAGTTTCAGAGTTTTGGAGGTTCAGGGTTGTGGAGTTTCGGAATTTTTGAGTTTTGGAGTTTCGGAGTTTTGGAGTTTTGGAGTTTCGGAGTTTTGGAGTTTCAGAGTTTTGGAGGTTCAGGGTTGTGGAGTTTCGGAATTTTTGAGTTTTGGAGTTTCGGAGTTTTGGAGTTTTGGAGTTTTGGAGTTTCGGAGTTTTGGAGTTTCAGAGTTTTGGAGGTTCAGGGTTGTGGAGTTTCGGAATTTTTGAGTATTGGAGTTCCGGAGTTTCGGAGTTTTGGAGAATTGCAGTTTTGGAATTTTTGTAGTTTCGAATTTTCAGAGTTTCGGATTTTTGGAGTTTTGGAGTTTCGGAGTTTCGGAGTTTTGGAGTTTCAGACTTTTCGAGGTTCAGGGTTGTGGAATTTCGGAATTGTTGAGTTTTGGAGTTTCGGAGTTCCGGAGTTTCGGAGTTTTGGAGTTTTGCAGTTTCGGAGTTTTGGAGTTTTGGAGTTTCGGAGTTTTGGAGTTTCAGAGTTTTCGAGGTTCAGGGTTGTGGAGTTTCAGAATTTTTGAGTTTTGGAGTTTCGGAGTTTTGGAGTTTTGGTGTTTCGGAGTTTCGAATTTTCAGAGTTTCGGATTTTTGGAGTTTTGGAGTTCCGGAGATTTGGAGTTTCAGAGTTTTGGAGGTTCAGGGTTGTGGAGTTTCGGAATTTTTGAGTTTTGGAGTTTCGGAGTTTTGGAGTTTTGGAGTTTCGGAGTTTCGGAGTTTCAGAGTTTTCGAGGTTCAGGGTTGTGGAGTTTCGGAATTTTTGAGTTTTGGAGTTTCGGAGTTTCGGAGTTTTGGAGTTTTGGAGTTTCAGAGTTTTGGAGGTTCAGGGTTGTGGAGTTTCGGAATTTTGTGTTTTGGAGTTTCGGAGTTTCGGAGCTTTGGAGTATTGCAGTTTTGGAATTTTGGAGTTTTGGAGTTTCGAATTTTCAGAGTTTCGGATTTTTGGAGTTTTGGAGTTTCAGAGAATTGGAGTTTTAACGTTTTCGAGATTCGGAATCTTGGAGTTTCGGAATTTTGTAGTTTTGTAGTTTTGGAGTGTCGGAGTTTTGGAGTGTTGGAGTTTTGGAGCTTTGGAGCTTTGGAGTTTGGGAGTTTTTGAGTTTTTGAGTTTTGGATTTTTGCACTTTTTGAAATTTGGAGTTTTGGAGTTTTGGAGTTTCGGAGTTTCGGAGTTTTGGAGTTTCAGAGTTTTGGAGGTTCAGGGTTGTGGAGTTTCGGAATTTTTGAGTTTTGGAGTTTCGGAGTTTCGGAGTTTTGGAGCATTGCAGTTTTGGAGTTCTGGAGTTTTGGAGTTTGGAATTTTCAGAGTTTCGGATTTTTGGAGTTTTGGAGTTTCGGAGATTTGGAGTTTTGGCCTTTTGGAGATTCGGGGTCTTGGAGTTTCGGAATTTTGTAGTTTTGCAGTTTTGGAATGTCGGAGGTTTGGAGTGTTGGAGTTTTGGAGTTTTGGAGTTCTGGAGCCTTGGAGTTTTGGAGTTTTTGAGTTTTGGAGTTTTGGATTTTTGCACTTTTGGAGTTTTGGAGTTTCAGAGTTTTGGAGGTTCAGGGTTGTGGAGTTTCGGAATTTTTGAGTTTTGGAGTTTCGGAGTTTTGGAGAATTGCAGTTTTGGAGTTTTGGGGTTTTGGAGTTTCGAATTTTCAGAGTTTCGGGTTTTTGGAGTTTTGGAGTTTCGGAGTTTCGGAGTTTTGGAGTTTCAGAGTTTTCGAGGTTCAGGGTTGTGGAGTTTCGGAATTTTTGAGTTTTGGAGTTTCGGAGTTTCGGAGTTTTGGAGTTTCGAATTTTCAGTTCCGGATTTTTGAAGTTTTGGAGTTTCGGAGATTTGGAGTTTTGGCGTTTTGGAGATTCGGAATCTTGGAGTTTCGGAATTTTGTAGTTTTGTAGTTTTGGAGTGTCAGAGTTTTGGAGTGTTGGAGTTATGGAGCTTTGGAGTTTTGGAGTTTTTGAGTTTTGGAGTTTTGGATTTTTGCACTTTTGGAGTTTTGGAGTTTTGGAGTTTCGGAGTTTCGGAGTTTCGGAGTTTTGGAGTTTCAGAGTTTTGGAGGTTCAGGGTTGTGGAGTTTCGGAATTTTTGAGTTTTGGAGTTTCGGAGTTTCGGAGTTTTGGAGTTTTGGAGTTTCGAATTTTCAGTTTCGGATTTTTGGAGTTTTGGAGTTTCGGAGATTTGGAGTTTTGGCGTTTTGGAGATTCGGAATCTTGGAGTTTCGGAATTTTGTAGTTTTGTAGTTTTGGAGTGTCAGAGTTCTGGAGTGTTGGAGCTTTGAGTTTTGGAGTTTTGGAGTTTTTGAGTTTTTGAGTTTTGGATTTTTGCACTTTTGGAGTTTTGGAGTTTTGGAGTTTCGGAGTTTCGGAGTTTCGGAGTTTTGGAGTTTCAGAGTTTTGGAGGTTCAGGGTTGTGGAGTTTCGGAATTTTTGAGTTTTGGAGTTTCGGAGTTTCGGAGTTTTGGAGTTTTGGAGTTTCGAATTTTCAGTTTCGGATTTTTGGAGTTTTGGAGTTTCGGAGATTTGGAGTTTTGGCGTTTTGGAGATTCGGAATCTTGGAGTTTCGGAATTTTGTAGTTTTGTAGTTTTGGAGTGTCAGAGTTCTGGAGTGTTGGAGCTTTGAGTTTTGGAGTTTTGGAGTTTTTGAGTTTCGGAGTTTCGGAGTTTTGGAGTTTCAGACTTTTCGAGGTTCAGGGTTGTGGAATTTCGGAATTTTTGACTTTTGGAGTTTCGGAGTTCCGGAGTTTCGGAGTTTTGGAGTTTTGCAGTTTCGGAGTTTTGGAGTTTTGGAGTTTCGGAGTTTTGGAGTTTCAGAGTTTTCGAGGTTCAGGGTTGTGGAGTTTCGGAATTTTTGAGTTTTGGAGTTTCGGAGTTTTGGAGTTTTGGTGTTTTGGAGTTTCGAATTTTCAGAGTTTCGGATTTTTGGAGTTTTGGAGTTCCGGAGATTTGGAGTTTCAGAGTTTTGGAGGTTCAGGGTTGTGGAGTTTCGGAATTTTTGAGTTTTGGAGTTTCGGAGTTTTGGAGTTTCGGAGTTTCGGAGTTTCAGAGTTTTCGAGGTTCAGGGTTGTGGAGTTTCGGAATTTTTGAGTTTTGGAGTTTCGGAGTTTCGGAGTTTTGTAGTTTTGGAGTTTCAGAGTTTTGGAGGTTCAGGGTTGTGGAGTTTCGG
Source organism: Amblyomma mixtum (assembly GCF_055824585.1). NCBI lineage: Eukaryota > Metazoa > Arthropoda > Arachnida > Ixodida > Ixodidae > Amblyomma > Amblyomma mixtum. The sequence goes on along the minus strand of NC_143012.1, from coordinate 116,386,326 downwards.
AATTTTTGTGTTTTGGAGTTTTGGAGTTTCGGAGCTTTGGAGTATTGCAGTTTTTGAGTTTTTGAGTTTTTGAGTTTTGGATTTTTGCACTTTTGGAGTGTTGGAGCTTTGAGTTTTGGAGTTTTGGAGTTTTTGAGTTTTGGAGTTTTGGATTTTTGCACTTTTGGAGTTTTGGAGTTTTGGAGATTCGGGGTCTTGGAGTTTCGGAATTTTGCAGTTTTGTAGTTTTGGAGTGTCGGAGTTTTGGATGTTGGAGTTTTGGAGTTTCGGAGTTTCGGAGTTTCGGAGTTTTGGAGTTTCAGAGTTCTGGAGGTTCAGGGTTGTGGAGTGTCGGAATTTTTGAGTTTTGGAGTTTCGGAGTTTTGGAGTTTTGCGGTTTTGGAGTTTCGAATTTTCAGTTTCGGATTTTTGGAGTTTTGGAGTTTTCGAGATTTGGAGTTTCGGCGTTTTGGAGATTCGGAGTCTTGGAGTGTCGGAATTTTGTAGTTTTGTAGTTTTGGAGTGTTGGAGTTTTGGAGTGTTGGAGTTTTGGAGCTTTGGAGTTTCGGAGTTTTGGAGTTTCAGAGTTTTGGAGGTTCAGGGTTGTGGAGTTTCGGAATTTTTGAGTATTGGAGTTCCGGAGTTTCGGAGTTTTGGAGAATTGCAGTTTTGGAATTTTTGTAGTTTCGAATTTTCAGTTTCGGATTTTTGGAGTTTTGGAGTTTCGGAGTTTCGGTGTTTTGGAGTTTTGGAGTTTCAGACTTTTCGAGGTTCAGGGTTGTGGAATTTCGGAATTTTTGAGTTTTGGAGTTTCGGAGTTCCGGAGTTTCGGAGTTTTGGAGTTTTGCAGTTTCGGAGTTTTGGAGTTTTGGAGTTTCAGAGTTTTGGAGTTTCAGAGTTTTCGAGGTTCAGGGTTGTGGAGTCGGAGGTTTGGAGTGTTGGAGTTTTGGAGTTTTGGAGTTCTGGAGCTTTGGAGTTTTGGAGTTTTTGAGTTTTGGAGTTTTGGATTTTTGCACTTTTGGAGTTTTGGAGTTTCAGAGTTTTGGAGGTTCAGGGTTGTGGAGTTTCGGAATTTTTGAGTTTTGGAGTTTCGGAGTTTTGGAGAATTGCAGTTTTGGAGTTTTGGGGTTTTGGAGTTTCGAATTTTCAGAGTTTCGGATTTTTGGAGTTTTGGAGTTTCGGAGTTTCGGAGTTTTGGAGTTTCAGAGTTTTGGAGGTTCAGGGTTGTGGAGTTTCGGAATTTTTGAGTTTTGGAGTTTCGGAGTTTCGGAGTTTTGGAGTTTTGGAGTTTCGAATTTTCAGTTTCGGATTTTTGGAGTTTTGGAGTTTCGGAGATTTGGAGTTTTGGCGTTTTGGAGATTCGGAATCTTGGAGTTTCGGAATTTTGTAGTTTTGTAGTTTTGGAGTGTCAGAGTTCTGGAGTGTTGGAGCTTTGAGTTTTGGAGTTTTGGAGTTTTTGAGTTTTGGAGTTTTGGATTTTTGCACTTTTGGAGTTTTGGAGTTTTGGAGTTTCGGAGTTTCGGAGTTTCGGAGTTTTGGAGTTTCAGAGTTTTGGAGGTTCAGGGTTGTGGAGTTTCGGAATTTTTGAGTTTTGGAGTTTCGGAGTTTCGGAGTTTTGGAGTTTTGGAGTTTCGAATTTTCAGTTTCGGATTTTTGGAGTTTTGGAGTTTCGGAGATTTGGAGTTTTGGCGTTTTCGAGATTCGGAATCTTGGAGTTTCGGAATTTTGTAGTTTTGTAGTTTTGGAGTGTCAGAGTTTTGGAGTGTTGGAGTTTTGGAGCTTTGGAGTTTTGGAGTTTTTGAGTTTGAGTTTTGGATTTTGACACTTTTGGAGTTTTGGAGTTTTGGAGTTTCGGAGTTTCGGAGTTTCGGAGCTTCGGAGTTTCGGAGTTTTGGAGTTTCAGAGTTTTGGAGGTTCAGGGTTGTGGAGTTTCGGAATTTTTGAGTTTTGGAGTTTCGGAGTTTTGGAGTTTTGGAGTTTCGGAGTTTTGGAGTTTCAGAGTTTTGGAGGTTCAGGGTTGTGGAGTTTCGGAATTTTTGAGTATTGGAGTTCCGGAGTTTCGGAGTTTTGGAGAATTGCAGTTTTGGAATTTTTGTAGTTTCGAATTTTCAGAGTTTCGGATTTTTGGAGTTTTGGAGTTTCGGAGTTTCGGAGTTTTGGAGTTTCAGACTTTTCGAGGTTCAGGGTTGTGGAATTTCGGAATTTTTGAGTTTTGGAGTTTCGGAGTTCCGGAGTTTCGGAGTTTTGGAGTTTTGCAGTTTCGGAGTTTTGGAGTTTTGGAGTTTCGGAGTTTTGGAGTTTCAGAGTTTTCGAGGTTCAGGGTTGTGGAGTTTCGGAATTTCGGAGTTTCGGAGCTTCGGAGTTTCGGAGTTTTGGAGTTTCAGAGTTTTGGAGGTTCAGGGTTGTGGAGTTTCGGAATTTTTGAGTTTTGGAGTTTCGGAGTTTTGGAGTTTTGGAGTTTCGGAGTTTTGGAGTTTCAGAGTTTTGGAGGTTCAGGGTTGTGGAGTTTCGGAATTTTTGAGTATTGGAGTTCCGGAGTTTCGGAGTTTTGGAGAATTGCAGTTTTGGAATTTTTGTAGTTTCGAATTTTCAGAGTTTCGGATTTTTGGAGTTTTGGAGTTTCGGAGTTTCGGAGTTTTGGAGTTTCAGACTTTTCGAGGTTCAGGGTTGTGGAATTTCGGAATTTTTGAGTTTTGGAGTTTCGGAGTTTCGGAGTTTCGGAGTTTTGGAGTTTCAGAGTTCTGGAGGTTCAGGGTTGTGGAGTGTCGGAATTTTTGAGTTTTGGAGTTTCGGAGTTTTGGAGTTTTGCGGTTTTGGAGTTTCGAATTTTCAGTTTCGGATTTTTGGAGTTTTGGAGTTTTCGAGATTTGGAGTTTCGGCGTTTTGGAGATTCGGAGTCTTGGAGTGTCGGAATTTTGTAGTTTTGTAGTTTTGGAGTGTTGGAGTTTTGGAGTGTTGGAGTTTTGGAGCTTTGGAGTTTTGGAGTTTTTGAGTTTCTGAGTTTTGGATTTTTGCACTTTTGGAGTTTTGGATTTTCGGAGTTTCGGAGTTTTGGAGTTTCAGAGTTTTGGAGGTTCAGGGTTGTGGAGTTTCGGAATTTTTGAGTATTGGAGTTCCGGAGTTTCGGAGTTTTGGAGAATTGCAGTTTTGGAATTTTTGTAGTTTCGAATTTTCAGTTTCGGATTTTTGGAGTTTTGGAGTTTCGGAGTTTCGGTGTTTTGGAGTTTTGGAGTTTCAGACTTTTCGAGGTTCAGGGTTGTGGAATTTCGGAATTTTTGAGTTTTGGAGTTTCGGAGTTCCGGAGTTTCGGAGTTTTGGAGTTTTGCAGTTTCGGAGTTTTGGAGTTTTGGAGTTTCAGAGTTTTGGAGTTTCAGAGTTTTCGAGGTTCAGGGTTGTGGAGTCGGAGGTTTGGAGTGTTGGAGTTTTGGAGTTTTGGAGTTCTGGAGCTTTGGAGTTTTGGAGTTTTTGAGTTTTGGAGTTTTGGATTTTTGCACTTTTGGAGTTTTGGAGTTTCAGAGTTTTGGAGGTTCAGGGTTGTGGAGTTTCGGAATTTTTGAGTTTTGGAGTTTCGGAGTTTTGGAGAATTGCAGTTTTGGAGTTTTGGGGTTTTGGAGTTTCGAATTTTCAGAGTTTCGGATTTTTGGAGTTTTGGAGTTTCGGAGTTTCGGAGTTTTGGAGTTTCAGAGTTTTGGAGGTTCAGGGTTGTGGAGTTTCGGAATTTTTGAGTTTTGGAGTTTCGGAGTTTCGGAGTTTTGGAGTTTTGGAGTTTCGAATTTTCAGTTTCGGATTTTTGGAGTTTTGGAGTTTCGGAGATTTGGAGTTTTGGCGTTTTGGAGATTCGGAATCTTGGAGTTTCGGAATTTTGTAGTTTTGTAGTTTTGGAGTGTCAGAGTTCTGGAGTGTTGGAGCTTTGAGTTTTGGAGTTTTGGAGTTTTTGAGTTTTGGAGTTTTGGATTTTTGCACTTTTGGAGTTTTGGAGTTTTGGAGTTTCGGAGTTTCGGAGATTCGGAGTTTTGGAGTTTCAGAGTTTTGGAGGTTCAGGGTTGTGGAGTTTCGGAATTTTTGAGTTTTGGAGTTTCGGAGTTTCGGAGTTTTGGAGTTTTGGAGTTTCGAATTTTCAGTTTCGGATTTTTGGAGTTTTGGAGTTTCGGAGATTTGGAGTTTTGGCGTTTTCGAGATTCGGAATCTTGGAGTTTCGGAATTTTGTAGTTTTGTAGTTTTGGAGTGTCAGAGTTTTGGAGTGTTGGAGTTTTGGAGCTTTGGAGTTTTGGAGTTTTTGAGTTTGAGTTTTGGATTTTGACACTTTTGGAGTTTTGGAGTTTTGGAGTTTCGGAGTTTCGGAGTTTCGGAGCTTCGGAGTTTCGGAGTTTTGGAGTTTCAGAGTTTTGGAGGTTCAGGGTTGTGGAGTTTCGGAATTTTTGAGTTTTGGAGTTTCGGAGTTTTGGAGTTTTGGAGTTTCGGAGTTTTGGAGTTTCAGAGTTTTGGAGGTTCAGGGTTGTGGAGTTTCGGAATTTTTGAGTATTGGAGTTCCGGAGTTTCGGAGTTTTGGAGAATTGCAGTTTTGGAATTTTTGTAGTTTCGAATTTTCAGAGTTTCGGATTTTTGGAGTTTTGGAGTTTCGGAGTTTCGGAGTTTTGGAGTTTCAGACTTTTCGAGGTTCAGGGTTGTGGAATTTCGGAATTTTTGAGTTTTGGAGTTTCGGAGTTCCGGAGTTTCGGAGTTTTGGAGTTTTGCAGTTTCGGAGTTTTGGAGTTTTGGAGTTTCGGAGTTTTGGAGTTTCAGAGTTTTCGAGGTTCAGGGTTGTGGAGTTTCGGAATTTTTGAGTTTTGGAGTTTCGGAGTTTTGGAGTTTTGGTGTTTTGGAGTTTCGAATTTTCAGAGTTTCGGATTTTTGGAGTTTTGGAGTTCCGGAGATTTGGAGTTTCAGAGTTTTGGAGGTTCAGGGTTGTGGAGTTTCGGAATTTTTGAGTTTTGGAGTTTCGGAGTTTTGGAGTTTTGGAGTTTCGGAGTTTCGGAGTTTCAGAGTTTTCGAGGTTCAGGGTTGTGGAGTTTCGGAATTTTTGAGTTTTGGAGTTTCGGAGTTTCGGAGTTTTGGAGTTTTGGAGTTTCAGAGTTTTGGAGGTTCAGGGTTGTGGAGTTTCGGAATTTTTGTGTTTTGGAGTTTCGGAGTTTCGGAGCTTTGGAGTATTGCAGTTTTGGAATTTTGGAGTTTTGGAGTTTCGAATTTTCAGAGTTTCGGATTTTTGGAGTTTTGGAGTTTCAGAGAATTGGAGTTTTAACGTTTTCGAGATTCGGAATCTTGGAGTTTCGGAATTTTGTAGTTTTGTAGTTTTGGAGTGTCGGAGTTTTGGAGTGTTGGAGTTTTGGAGCTTTGGAGCTTTGGAGTTTGGGAGTTTTTGAGTTTTTGAGTTTTGGATTTTTGCACTTTTTGAAATTTGGAGTTTTGGAGTTTTGGAGTTTCGGAGTTTCGGAGTTTTGGAGTTTCAGAGTTTTGGAGGTTCAGGGTTGTGGAGTTTCGGAATTTTTGAGTTTTGGAGTTTCGGAGTTTCGGAGTTTTGGAGCATTGCAGTTTTGGAGTTCTGGAGTTTTGGAGTTTGGAATTTTCAGAGTTTCGGATTTTTGGAGTTTTGGAGTTTCGGAGATTTGGAGTTTTGGCCTTTTGGAGATTCGGGGTCTTGGAGTTTCGGAATTTTGTAGTTTTGCAGTTTTGGAATGTCGGAGGTTTGGAGTGTTGGAGTTTTGGAGTTTTGGAGTTCTGGAGCTTTGGAGTTTTGGAGTTTTTGAGTTTTGGAGTTTTGGATTTTTGCACTTTTGGAGTTTTGGAGTTTCAGAGTTTTGGAGGTTCAGGGTTGTGGAGTTTCGGAATTTTTGAGTTTTGGAGTTTCGGAGTTTTGGAGAATTGCAGTTTTGGAGTTTTGGGGTTTTGGAGTTTCGAATTTTCAGAGTTTCGGATTTTTGGAGTTTTGGAGTTTCGGAGTTTCGGAGTTTTGGAGTTTCAGAGTTTTCGAGGTTCAGGGTTGTGGAGTTTCGGAATTTTTGAGTTTTGGAGTTTCGGAGTTTCGGAGTTTTGGAGTTTTGGAGTTTCGAATTTTCAGTTCCGGATTTTTGAAGTTTTGGAGTTTCGGAGATTTGGAGTTTTGGCGTTTTGGAGATTCGGAATCTTGGAGTTTCGGAATTTTGTAGTTTTGTAGTTTTGGAGTGTCAGAGTTTTGGAGTGTTGGAGTTATGGAGCTTTGGAGTTTTGGAGTTTTTGAGTTTTGGAGTTTTGGATTTTTGCACTTTTGGAGTTTTGGAGTTTTGGAGTTTCGGAGTTTCGGAGTTTCGGAGTTTTGGAGTTTCAGAGTTTTGGAGGTTCAGGGTTGTGGAGTTTCGGAATTTTTGAGTTTTGGAGTTTCGGAGTTTCGGAGTTTTGGAGTATTGGAGTTTCGAATTTTCAGTTTCGGATTTTTGGAGTTTTGGAGTTTCGGAGATTTGGAGTTTTGGCGTTTTGGAGATTCGGAATCTTGGAGTTTCGGAATTTTGTAGTTTTGTAGTTTTGGAGTGTCAGAGTTCTGGAGTGTTGGAGCTTTGAGTTTTGGAGTTTTGGAGTTTTTGAGTTTTGGAGTTTTGGATTTTTGCACTTTTGGAGTTTTGGAGTTTTGGAGTTTCGGAGTTTCGGAGTTTCGGAGTTTTGGAGTTTCAGAGTTTTGGAGGTTCAGGGTTGTGGAGTTTCGGAATTTTGAGTTTTGGAGTTTCGGAGTTTCGGAGTTTTGGAGTTTTGGAGTTTCGAATTTTCAGTTTCGGATTTTTGGAGTTTTGGAGTTTCGGAGATTTGGAGTTTTGGCGTTTTGGAGATTCGGAATCTTGGAGTTTCGGAATTTTGTAGTTTTGTAGTTTTGGAGTGTCAGAGTTCTCGAGTGTTGGAGCTTTGAGTTTTGGAGTTTTGGAGTTTTTGAGTTTTGGAGTTTTGGATTTTTGCACTTTTGGAGTTTTGGAGTTTTGGAGTTTCGGAGTTTCGGAGTTTCGGAGTTTTGGAGTTTCAGAGTTTTGGAGGTTCAGGGTTGTGGAGTTTCGGAATTTTTGAGTTTTGGAGTTTCGGAGTTTCGGAGTTTTGGAGTTTTGGAGTTTCGAATTTTCAGTTTCGGATTTTTGGAGTTTTGGAGTTTCGGAGATTTGGAGTTTTGGCGTTTTCGAGATTCGGAATCTTGGAGTTTCGGAATTTTGTAGTTTTGGAGTGTCAGAGTTTTGGAGTGTAGGAGTTTTGGAGCTTTGGAGTTTTGGATTTTGACACTTTTGGAGTTTTGGAGTTTTGGAGTTTCGGAGTTTCGGAGTTTCGGAGCTTCGGAGTTTCGGAGTTTTGGAGTTTCAGAGTTTTGGAGGTTCAGGGTTGTGGAGTTTCGGAATTTTTGAGTTTTGGAGTTTCGGAGTTTTGGAGTTTTGGAGTTTCGGAGTTTTGGAGTTTCAGAGTTTTGGAGGTTCAGGGTTGTGGAGTTTCGGAATTTTTGAGTATTGGAGTTCCGGAGTTTCGGAGTTTTGGAGAATTGCAGTTTTGGAATTTTTGTAGTTTCGAATTTTCAGTGTTTCGGATTTTTGGAGTTTTGGAGTTTCGGAGTTTCGGAGTTTTGGAGTTTCAGACTTTTCGAGGTTCAGGGTTGTGGAATTTCGGAATTTTTGAGTTTTGGAGTTTCGGAGTTCCGGAGATTCGGAGTTTTGGAGTTTTGCAGTTTCGGAGTTTTGGAGTTTTGGAGTTTCGGAGTTTTGGAGTTTCAGAGTTTTCGAGGTTCAGGGTTGTGGAGTTTCGGAATTTTTGAGTTTTGGAGTTTCGGAGTTTTGGAGTTTTGGTGTTTTGGAGTTTCGAATTTTCAGAGTTTCGGATTTTTGGAGTTTTGGAGTTCCGGAGATTTGGAGTTTCAGAGTTTTGGAGGTTCAGGGTTGTGGAGTTTCGGAATTTTTGAGTTTTGGAGTTTCGGAGTTTTGGAGTTTTGGAGTTTCGGAGTTTCGGAGTTTCAGAGTTTTCGAGGTTCAGGGTTGTGGAGTTTCGGAATTTTTGAGTTTTGGAGTTTCGGAGTTTCGGAGTTTTGGAGTTTTGGAGTTTCAGAGTTTTGGAGGTTCAGGGTTGTGGAGTTTCGGAATTTTTGTGTTTTGGAGTTTCGGAGTTTCGGAGCTTTGGAGTATTGCAGTTTTGGAATTTTGGAGTTTTGGAGTTTCGAATTTTCAGAGTTTCGGATTTTTGGAGTTTTGGAGTTTCAGAGAATTGGAGTTTTAACGTTTTCGAGATTCGGAATCTTGGAGTTTCGGAATTTTGTAGTTTTGTAGTTTTGGAGTGTCAGAGTTCTGGAGTGTTGGAGCTTTGAGTTTTGGAGTTTTGGAGTTTTTGAGTTTTGGAGTTTTGGATTTTTGCACTTTTGGAGTTTTGGAGTTTTGGAGTTTCGGAGTTTCGGAGTTTCGGAGTTTTGGAGTTTCAGAGTTTTGGAGGTTCAGGGTTGTGGAGTTTCGGAATTTTTGAGTTTTGGAGTTTCGGAGTTTCGGAGTTTTGGAGTTTTGGAGTTTCGAATTTTCAGTTTCGGATTTTTGGAGTTTTGGAGTTTCGGAGATTTGGAGTTTTGGCGTTTTCGAGATTCGGAATCTTGGAGTTTCGGAATTTTGTAGTTTTGTAGTTTTGGAGTGTCAGAGTTTTGGAGTGTTGGAGTTTTGGAGCTTTGGAGTTTTGGAGTTTTTGAGTTTGAGTTTTGGATTTTGACACTTTTGGAGTTTTGGAGTTTTGGAGTTTCGGAGTTTCGGAGTTTCGGAGCTTCGGAGTTTCGGAGTTTTGGAGTTTCAGAGTTTTGGAGGTTCAGGGTTGTGGAGTTTCGGAATTTTTGAGTTTTGGAGTTTCGGAGTTTTGGAGTTTTGGAGTTTCGGAGTTTTGGAGTTTCAGAGTTTTGGAGGTTCAGGGTTGTGGAGTTTCGGAATTTTTGAGTATTGGAGTTCCGGAGTTTCGGAGTTTTGGAGAATTGCAGTTTTGGAATTTTTGTAGTTTCGAATTTTCAGAGTTTCGGATTTTTGGAGTTTTGGAGTTTCGGAGTTTCGGAGTTTTGGAGTTTCAGACTTTTCGAGGTTCAGGGTTGTGGAATTTCGGAATTTTTGAGTTTTGGAGTTTCGGAGTTCCGGAGTTTCGGAGTTTTGGAGTTTTGCAGTTTCGGAGTTTTGGAGTTTTGGAGTTTCGGAGTTTTGGAGTTTCAGAGTTTTCGAGGTTCAGGGTTGTGGAGTTTCGGAATTTTTGAGTTTTGGAGTTTCGGAGTTTTGGAGTTTTGGTGTTTTGGAGTTTCGAATTTTCAGAGTTTCGGATTTTTGGAGTTTTGGAGTTCCGGAGATTTGGAGTTTCAGAGTTTTGGAGGTTCAGGGTTGTGGAGTTTCGGAATTTTTGAGTTTTGGAGTTTCGGAGTTTTGGAGTTTTGGAGTTTCGGAGTTTCGGAGTTTCAGAGTTTTCGAGGTTCAGGGTTGTGGAGTTTCGGAATTTTTGAGTTTTGGAGTTTCGGAGTTTCGGAGTTTTGGAGTTTTGGAGTTTCAGAGTTTTGGAGGTTCAGGGTTGTGGAGTTTCGGAATTTTTGTGTTTTGGAGTTTCGGAGTTTCGGAGCTTTGGAGTATTGCAGTTTTGGAATTTTGGAGTTTTGGAGTTTCGAATTTTCAGAGTTTCGGATTTTTGGAGTTTTGGAGTTTCAGAGAATTGGAGTTTTAACGTTTTCGAGATTCGGAATCTTGGAGTTTCGGAATTTTGTAGTTTTGTAGTTTTGGAGTGTCGGAGTTTTGGAGTGTTGGAGTTTTGGAGCTTTGGAGCTTTGGAGTTTGGGAGTTTTTGAGTTTTTGAGTTTTGGATTTTTGCACTTTTTGAAATTTGGAGTTTTGGAGTTTTGGAGTTTCGGAGTTTCGGAGTTTTGGAGTTTCAGAGTTTTGGAGGTTCAGGGTTGTGGAGTTTCGGAATTTTTGAGTTTTGGAGTTTCGGAGTTTCGGAGTTTTGGAGCATTGCAGTTTTGGAGTTCTGGAGTTTTGGAGTTTGGAATTTTCAGAGTTTCGGATTTTTGGAGTTTTGGAGTTTCGGAGATTTGGAGTTTTGGCCTTTTGGAGATTCGGGGTCTTGGAGTTTCGGAATTTTGTAGTTTTGCAGTTTTGGAATGTCGGAGGTTTGGAGTGTTGGAGTTTTGGAGTTTTGGAGTTCTGGAGCTTTGGAGTTTTGGAGTTTTTGAGTTTTGGAGTTTTGGATTTTTGCACTTTTGGAGTTTTGGAGTTTCAGAGTTTTGGAGGTTCAGGGTTGTGGAGTTTCGGAATTTTTGAGTTTTGGAGTTTCGGAGTTTTGGAGAATTGCAGTTTTGGAGTTTTGGGGTTTTGGAGTTTCGAATTTTCAGAGTTTCGGATTTTTGGAGTTTTGGAGTTTCGGAGTTTCGGAGTTTTGGAGTTTCAGAGTTTTCGAGGTTCAGGGTTGTGGAGTTTCGGAATTTTTGAGTTTTGGAGTTTCGGAGTTTCGGAGTTTTGGAGTTTTGGAGTTTCGAATTTTCAGTTCCGGATTTTTGAAGTTTTGGAGTTTCGGAGATTTGGAGTTTTGGCGTTTTGGAGATTCGGAATCTTGGAGTTTCGGAATTTTGTAGTTTTGTAGTTTTGGAGTGTCAGAGTTTTGGAGTGTTGGAGTTATGGAGCTTTGGAGTTTTGGAGTTTTTGAGTTTTGGAGTTTTGGATTTTTGCACTTTTGGAGTTTTGGAGTTTTGGAGTTTCGGAGTTTCGGAGTTTCGGAGTTTTGGAGTTTCAGAGTTTTGGAGGTTCAGGGTTGTGGAGTTTCCGAATTTTTGAGTTTTGGAGTTTCGGAGTTTCGGAGTTTTGGAGTTTTGGAGTTTCGAATTTTCAGTTTCGGATTTTTGGAGTTTTGGAGTTTCGGAGATTTGGAGTTTTGGCGTTTTGGAGATTCGGAATCTTGGAGTTTCGGAATTTTGTAGTTTTGTAGTTTTGGAGTGTCAGAGTTCTGGAGTGTTGGAGCTTTGAGTTTTGGAGTTTTGGAGTTTTTGAGTTTTGGAGTTTTGGATTTTTGCACTTTTGGAGTTTTGGAGTTTTGGAGTTTCGGAGTTTCGGAGTTTCGGAGTTTTGGAGTTTCAGAGTTTTGGAGGTTCAGGGTTGTGGAGTTTCGGAATTTTGAGTTTTGGAGTTTCGGAGTTTCGGAGTTTTGGAGTTTTGGAGTTTCGAATTTTCAGTTTCGGATTTTTGGAGTTTTGGAGTTTCGGAGATTTGGAGTTTTGGCGTTTTGGAGATTCGGAATCTTGGAGTTTCGGAATTTTGTAGTTTTGTAGTTTTGGAGTGTCAGAGTTCTCGAGTGTTGGAGCTTTGAGTTTTGGAGTTTTGGAGTTTTTGAGTTTTGGAGTTTTGGATTTTTGCACTTTTGGAGTTTTGGAGTTTTGGAGTTTCGGAGTTTCGGAGTTTCGGAGTTTTGGAGTTTCAGAGTTTTGGAGGTTCAGGGTTGTGGAGTTTCGGAATTTTTGAGTTTTGGAGTTTCGGAGTTTCGGAGTTTTGGAGTTTTGGAGTTTCGAATTTTCAGTTTCGGATTTTTGGAGTTTTGGAGTTTCGGAGATTTGGAGTTTTGGCGTTTTCGAGATTCGGAATCTTGGAGTTTCGGAATTTTGTAGTTTTGGAGTGTCAGAGTTTTGGAGTGTAGGAGTTTTGGAGCTTTGGAGTTTTGGATTTTGACACTTTTGGAGTTTTGGAGTTTTGGAGTTTCGGAGTTTCGGAGTTTCGGAGCTTCGGAGTTTCGGAGTTTTGGAGTTTCAGAGTTTTGGAGGTTCAGGGTTGTGGAGTTTCGGAATTTTTGAGTTTTGGAGTTTCGGAGTTTTGGAGTTTTGGAGTTTCGGAGTTTTGGAGTTTCAGAGTTTTGGAGGTTCAGGGTTGTGGAGTTTCGGAATTTTTGAGTATTGGAGTTCCGGAGTTTCGGAGTTTTGGAGAATTGCAGTTTTGGAATTTTTGTAGTTTCGAATTTTCAGTGTTTCGGATTTTTGGAGTTTTGGAGTTTCGGAGTTTCGGAGTTTTGGAGTTTCAGACTTTTCGAGGTTCAGGGTTGTGGAATTTCGGAATTTTTGAGTTTTGGAGTTTCGGAGTTCCGGAGTTTCGGAGTTTTGGAGTTTTGCAGTTTCGGAGTTTTGGAGTTTTGGAGTTTCGGAGTTTTGGAGTTTCAGAGTTTTCGAGGTTCAGGGTTGTGGAGTTTCGGAATTTTTGAGTTTTGGAGTTTCGGAGTTTTGGAGTTTTGGTGTTTTGGAGTTTCGAATTTTCAGAGTTTCGGATTTTTGGAGTTTTGGAGTTCTGGAGATTTGGAGTTTCAGAGTTTTGGAGGTTCAGGGTTGTGGAGTTTCGGAATTTTTGAGTTTTGGAGTTTCGGAGTTTTGGAGTTTTGGAGTTTCGGAGTTTCGGAGTTTCAGAGTTTTCGAGGTTCAGGGTTGTGGAGTTTCGGAATTTTTGAGTTTTGGAGTTTCGGAGTTTCGGAGTTTTGGAGTTTTGGAGTTTCAGAGTTTTGGAGGTTCAGGGTTGTGGAGTTTCGGAATTTTTGTGTTTTGGAGTTTCGGAGTTTCGGAGCTTTGGAGTATTGCAGTTTTGGAATTTTGGAGTTTTGGAGTTTCGAATTTTCAGAGTTTCGGATTTTTGGAGTTTTGGAGTTTCAGAGAATTGGAGTTTTAACGTTTTCGAGATTCGGAATCTTGGAGTTTCGGAATTTTGTAGTTTTGTAGTTTTGGAGTGTCGGAGTTTTGGAGTGTTGGAGTTTTGGAGCTTTGGAGCTTTGGAGTTTGGGAGTTTTTGAGTTTTTGAGTTTTGGATTTTTGCACTTTTTGAAATTTGGAGTTTTGGAGTTTTGGAGTTTCGGAGTTTCGGAGTTTTGGAGTTTCAGAGTTTTGGAGGTTCAGGGTTGTGGAGTTTCGGAATTTTTGAGTTTTGGAGTTTCGGAGTTTCGGAGTTTTGGAGCATTGCAGTTTTGGAGTTCTGGAGTTTTGGAGTTTGGAATTTTCAGAGTTTCGGATTTTTGGAGTTTTGGAGTTTCGGAGATTTGGAGTTTTGGCCTTTTGGAGATTCGGGGTCTTGGAGTTTCGGAATTTTGTAGTTTTGCAGTTTTGGAATGTCGGAGGTTTGGAGTGTTGGAGTTTTGGAGTTTTGGAGTTCTGGAGCTTTGGAGTTTTGGAGTTTTTGAGTTTTGGAGTTTTGGATTTTTGCACTTTTGGAGTTTTGGAGTTTCAGAGTTTTGGAGGTTCAGGGTTGTGGAGTTTCGGAATTTTTGAGTTTTGGAGTTTCGGAGTTTTGGAGAATTGCAGTTTTGGAGTTTTGGGGTTTTGGAGTTTCGAATTTTCAGAGTTTCGGATTTTTGGAGTTTTGGAGTTTCGGAGTTTCGGAGTTTTGGAGTTTCAGAGTTTTCGAGGTTCAGGGTTGTGGAGTTTCGGAATTTTTGAGTTTTGGAGTTTCGGAGTTTTGGAGTTTTGGAGTTTCGAATTTTCAGTTCCGGATTTTTGAAGTTTTGGAGTTTCGGAGATTTGGAGTTTTGGCGTTTTGGAGATTCGGAATCTTGGAGTTTCGGAATTTTGTAGTTTTGTAGTTTTGGAGTGTCAGAGTTTTGGAGTGTTGGAGTTATGGAGCTTTGGAGTTTTGGAGTTTTTGAGTTTTGGAGTTTTGGATTTTTGCACTTTTGGAGTTTTGGAGTTTTGGAGTTTCGGAGTTTCGGAGTTTCGGAGTTTTGGAGTTTCAGAGTTTTGGAGGTTCAGGGTTGTGGAGTTTCGGAATTTTTGAGTTTTGGAGTTTCGGAGTTTCGGAGTTTTGGAGTTTTGGAGTTTCGAATTTTCAGTTTCGGATTTTTGGAGTTTTGGAGTTTCGGAGATTTGGAGTTTTGGCGTTTTGGAGATTCGGAATCTTGGAGTTTCGGAATTTTGTAGTTTTGTAGTTTTGGAGTGTCAGAGTTCTGGAGTGTTGGAGCTTTGAGTTTTGGAGTTTTGGAGTTTTTGAGTTTTGGAGTTTTGGATTTTTGCACTTTTGGAGTTTTGGAGTTTTGGAGTTTCGGAGTTTCGGAGTTTCGGAGTTTTGGAGTTTCAGAGTTTTGGAGGTTCAGGGTTGTGGAGTTTCGGAATTTTTGAGTTTTGGAGTTTCGGAGTTTCGGAGTTTTGGAGGTTTGGAGTTTCGAATTTTCAGTTTCGGATTTTTGGAGTTTTGGAGTTTCGGAGATTTGGAGTTTTGGCGTTTTGGAGATTCGGAATCTTGGAGTTTCGGAATTTTGTAGTTTTGTAGTTTTGGAGTGTCAGAGTTCTCGAGTGTTGGAGCTTTGAGTTTTGGAGTTTTGGAGTTTTGGAGTTTTGGATTTTTGCACTTTTGGAGTTTTGGAGTTTTGGAGTTTCGGAGTTTCGGAGTTTTGGAGTTTTGGAGTTTCGAATTTTCAGTTTCGGATTTTTGGAGTTTTGGAGTTTCGGAGATTTGGAGTTTTGGCGTTTTCGAGATTCGGAATCTTGGAGTTTCGGAATTTTGTAGTTTTGGAGTGTCAGAGTTTTGGAGTGTAGGAGTTTTGGAGCTTTGGAGTTTTGGATTTTGACACTTTTGGAGTTTTGGAGTTTTGGAGTTTCGGAGTTTCGGAGTTTCGGAGCTTCGGAGTTTTGGAGTTTCAGAGTTTTGGAGGTTCAGGGTTGTGGAGTTTCGGAATTTTTGAGTTTTGGAGTTTCGGAGTTTTGGAGTTTTGGAGTTTCGGAGTTTTGGAGTTTCAGAGTTTTGGAGGTTCAGGGTTGTGGAGTTTCGGAATTTTTGAGTATTGGAGTTCCGGAGTTTCGGAGTTTTGGAGAATTGCAGTTTTGGAATTTTTGTAGTTTCGAATTTTCAGTGTTTCGGATTTTTGGAGTTTTGGAGTTTCGGAGTTTCGGAGTTTTGGAGTTTCAGACTTTTCGAGGTTCAGGGTTGTGGAATTTCGGAATTTTTGAGTTTTGGAGTTTCGGAGTTCCGGAGTTTCGGAGTTTTGGAGTTTTGCAGTTTCGGAGTTTTGGAGTTTTGGAGTTTCGGAGTTTTGGAGTTTCAGAGTTTTCGAGGTTCAGGGTTGTGGAGTTTCGGAATTTTTGAGTTTTGGAGTTTCGGAGTTTTGGAGTTTTGGTGTTTTGGAGTTTCGAATTTTCAGAGTTTCGGATTTTTGGAGTTTTGGAGTTCCGGAGATTTGGAGTTTCAGAGTTTTGGAGGTTCAGGGTTGTGGAGTTTCGGAATTTTTGAGTTTTGGAGTTTCGGAGTTTTGGAGTTTCGGAGTTTCGGAGTTTTGGAGTTTTGGAGTTTCAGAGTTTTGGAGGTTCAGGGTTGTGGAGTTTCGGAATTTTTGTGTTTTGGAGTTTTGGAGTTTCGGAGCTTTGGAGTATTGCAGTTTTGGAATTTTGGAGTTTTGGAGTTTCGAATTTTCAGAGTTTCGGATTTTTGGAGTTTTGGAGTTTCAGAGAATTGGAGTTTTAACGTTTTCGAGATTCGGAATCTTGGAGTTTCGGAATTTTGTAGTTTTGTAGTTTTGGAGTGTCGGAGTTTTGGAGTGTTGGAGTTTTGGAGCTTTGGAGCTTTGGAGTTTGGGAGTTTTTGAGTTTTTGAGTTTTGGATTTTTGCACTTTTTGAAATTTGGAGTTTTGGAGTTTTGGAGTTTCGGAGTTTCGGAGTTTTGGAGCATTGCAGTTTTGGAGTTCTGGAGTTTTGGAGTTTGGAATTTTCAGAGTTTCGGATTTTTGGAGTTTTGGAGTTTCGGAGATTTGGAGTTTTGGCCTTTTGGAGATTCGGGGTATTGGAGTTTCGGAATTTTGTAGTTTTGCAGTTTTGGAATGTCGGAGGTTTGGAGTGTTGGAGTTTTGGAGTTTTGGAGTTCTGGAGCTTTGGAGTTTTGGAGTTTTTGAGTTTTGGAGTTTTGGATTTTTGCACTTTTGGAGTTTTGGAGTTTCAGAGTTCTGGAGGTTCAGGGTTGTGGAGTTTCGGAATTTTTGAGTTTTGGAGTTTCGGAGTTTTGGAGGATTGCAGTTTTGGAGTTTTGGGGTTTTGGAGTTTCGAATTTTCAGAGTTTCGGATTTTTGGAGTTTTGGAGTTTCGGAGTTTCGGAGTTTTGGAGTTTCAGAGTTTTCGAGGTTCAGGGTTGTGGAGTTTCGGAATTTTTGAGTTTTGGAGTTTCGGAGTTTCGGAGTTTTGGAGTTTTGGAGTTTCGAATTTTCAGTTCCGGATTTTTGAAGTTTTGGAGTTTCGGAGATTTGGAGTTTTGGCGTTTTGGAGATTCGGAATCTTGGAGTTTCGGAATTTTGTAGTTTTGTAGTTTTGGAGTGTCAGAGTTTTGGAGTGTTGGAGTTATGGAGCTTTGGAGTTTTGGAGTTTTTGAGTTTTGGAGTTTTGGATTTTTGCACTTTTGGAGTTTTGGAGTTTTGGAGTTTCGGAGTTTCGGAGTTTCGGAGCTTCGGAGTTTCGGAGTTTTGGAGTTTCAGAGTTTTGGAGGTTCAGGGTTGTGGAGTTTCGGAATTTTTGAGTTTTGGAGTTTCGGAGTTTTGGAGTTTTGGAGTTTCGGAGTTTTGGAGTTTCAGAGTTTTGGAGGTTCAGGGTTGTGGAGTTTCGGAATTTTTGAGTATTGGAGTTCCGGAGTTTCGGAGTTTTGGAGAATTGCAGTTTTGGAATTTTTGTAGTTTCGAATTTTCAGAGTTTCGGATTTTTGGAGTTTTGGAGTTTCGGAGTTTCGGAGTTTTGGAGTTTCAGACTTTTCGAGGTTCAGGGTTGTGGAATTTCGGAATTTTTGAGTTTTGGAGTTTCGGAGTTCCGGAGTTTCGGAGTTTTGGAGTTTTGCAGTTTCGGAGTTTTGGAGTTTTGGAGTTTCGGAGTTTTGGAGTTTCAGAGTTTTCGAGGTTCAGGGTTGTGGAGTTTCGGAATTTTTGAGTTTTGGAGTTTCGGAGTTTTGGAGTTTTGGTGTTTTGGAGTTTCGAATTTTCAGAGTTTCGGATTTTTGGAGTTTTGGAGTTCCGGAGATTTGGAGTTTCAGAGTTTTGGAGGTTCAGGGTTGTGGAGTTTCGGAATTTTTGAGTTTTGGAGTTTCGGAGTTTTGGAGTTTCGGAGTTTCAGAGTTTTCGAGGTTCAGGGTTGTGGAGTTTCGGAATTTTTGAGTTTTGGAGTTTCGGAGTTTCGGAGCTTTGGAGTATTGCAGTTTTGGAATTTTGGAGTTTTGGAGTTTCGAATTTTCAGAGTTTCGGATTTTTGGAGTTTTGGAGTTTCAGAGAATTGGAGTTTTAACGTTTTCGAGATTCGGAATCTTGGAGTTTCGGAATTTTGTAGTTTTGTAGTTTTGGAGTGTCAGAGTTCTGGAGTGTTGGAGCTTTGAGTTTTGGAGTTTTGGAGTTTTTGAGTTTTGGAGTTTTGGATTTTTGCACTTTTGGAGTTTTGGAGTTTTGGAGTTTCGGAGTTTCGGAGTTTCGGAGTTTTGGAGTTTCAGAGTTTTGGAGGTTCAGGGTTGTGGAGTTTCGGAATTTTTGAGTTTTGGAGTTTCGGAGTTTCGGAGTTTTGGAGTTTTGGAGTTTCGAATTTTCAGTTTCGGATTTTTGGAGTTTTGGAGTTTCGGAGATTTGGAGTTTTGGCGTTTTCGAGATTCGGAATCTTGGAGTTTCGGAATTTTGTAGTTTTGTAGTTTTGGAGTGTCAGAGTTTTGGAGTGTTGGAGTTTTGGAGCTTTGGAGTTTTGGAGTTTTTGAGTTTGAGTTTTGGATTTTGACACTTTTGGAGTTTTGGAGTTTTGGAGTTTCGGAGTTTCGGAGTTTCGGAGCTTCGGAGTTTCGGAGTTTTGGAGTTTCAGAGTTTTGGAGGTTCAGGGTTGTGGAGTTTCGGAATTTTTGAGTTTTGGAGTTTCGGAGTTTTGGAGTTTTGGAGTTTCGGAGTTTTGGAGTTTCAGAGTTTTGGAGGTTCAGGGTTGTGGAGTTTCGGAATTTTTGAGTATTGGAGTTCCGGAGTTTCGGAGTTTTGGAGAATTGCAGTTTTGGAATTTTTGTAGTTTCGAATTTTCAGAGTTTCGGATTTTTGGAGTTTTGGAGTTTCGGAGTTTCGGAGTTTTGGAGTTTCAGACTTTTCGAGGTTCAGGGTTGTGGAATTTCGGAATTTTTGAGTTTTGGAGTTTCGGAGTTCCGGAGTTTCGGAGTTTTGGAGTTTTGCAGTTTCGGAGTTTTGGAGTTTTGGAGTTTCGGAGTTTTGGAGTTTCAGAGTTTTCGAGGTTCAGGGTTGTGGAGTTTCGGAATTTTTGAGTTTTGGGGTTTCGGAGTTTTGGAGTTTTGGTGTTTTGGAGTTTCGAATTTTCAGAGTTTCGGATTTTTGGAGTTTTGGAGTTCCGGAGATTTGGAGTTTCAGAGTTTTGGAGGTTCAGGGTTGTGGAGTTTCGGAATTTTTGAGTTTTGGAGTTTCGGAGTTTTGGAGTTTTGGAGTTTCGGAGTTTCGGAGTTTCAGAGTTTTCGAGGTTCAGGGTTGTGGAGTTTCGGAATTTTTGAGTTTTGGAGTTTCGGAGTTTCGGAGTTTTGGAGTTTTGGAGTTTCAGAGTTTTGGAGGTTCAGGGTTGTGGAGTTTCGGAATTTTTGTGTTTTGGAGTTTCGGAGTTTCGGAGCTTTGGAGTA
Source organism: Amblyomma mixtum (assembly GCF_055824585.1). Taxonomy (NCBI): domain Eukaryota; kingdom Metazoa; phylum Arthropoda; class Arachnida; order Ixodida; family Ixodidae; genus Amblyomma; species Amblyomma mixtum. The sequence continues at coordinate 116,367,759 of NC_143012.1, read as the reverse complement.
TTGCAGTTTTGGAATTTTGGAGTTTTGGAGTTTCGAATTTTCAGAGTTTCGGATTTTTGGAGTTTTGGAGTTTCAGAGAATTGGAGTTTTAACGTTTTCGAGATTCGGAATCTTGGAGTTTCGGAATTTTGTAGTTTTGTAGTTTTGGAGTGTCGGAGTTTTGGAGTGTTGGAGTTTTGGAGCTTTGGAGCTTTGGAGTTTGGGAGTTTTTGAGTTTTTGAGTTTTGGATTTTTGCACTTTTTGAAATTTGGAGTTTTGGAGTTTTGGAGTTTCGGAGTTTCGGAGTTTTGGAGTTTCAGAGTTTTGGAGGTTCAGGGTTGTGGAGTTTCGGAATTTTTGAGTTTTGGAGTTTCGGAGTTTCGGAGTTTTGGAGCATTGCAGTTTTGGAGTTCTGGAGTTTTGGAGTTTGGAATTTTCAGAGTTTCGGATTTTTGGAGTTTTGGAGTTTCGGAGATTTGGAGTTTTGGCCTTTTGGAGATTCGGGGTCTTGGAGTTTCGGAATTTTGTAGTTTTGCAGTTTTGGAATGTCGGAGGTTTGGAGTGTTGGAGTTTTGGAGTTTTGGAGTTCTGGAGCTTTGGAGTTTTGGAGTTTTTGAGTTTTGGAGTTTTGGATTTTTGCACTTTTGGAGTTTTGGAGTTTCAGAGTTTTGGAGGTTCAGGGTTGTGGAGTTTCGGAATTTTTGAGTTTTGGAGTTTCGGAGTTTTGGAGAATTGCAGTTTTGGAGTTTTGGGGTTTTGGAGTTTCGAATTTTCAGAGTTTCGGATTTTTGGAGTTTTGGAGTTTCGGAGTTTCGGAGTTTTGGAGTTTCAGAGTTTTCGAGGTTCAGGGTTGTGGAGTTTCGGAATTTTTGAGTTTTGGAGTTTCGGAGTTTCGGAGTTTTGGAGTTTTGGAGTTTCGAATTTTCAGTTCCGGATTTTTGAAGTTTTGGAGTTTCGGAGATTTGGAGTTTTGGCGTTTTGGAGATTCGGAATCTTGGAGTTTCGGAATTTTGTAGTTTTGTAGTTTTGGAGTGTCAGAGTTTTGGAGTGTTGGAGTTATGGAGCTTTGGAGTTTTGGAGTTTTTGAGTTTTGGAGTTTTGGATTTTTGCACTTTTGGAGTTTTGGAGTTTTGGAGTTTCGGAGTTTCGGAGTTTTGGAGTTTCAGAGTTTTGGAGGTTCAGGGTTGTGGAGTTTCGGAATTTTTAAGTTTTGGAGTTTCGGAGTTTCGGAGTTTTGGAGTTTTGGAGTTTCGAATTTTCAGTTTCGGATTTTTGGAGTTTTGGAGTTTCGGAGATTTGGAGTTTTGGCGTTTTGGAGATTCGGAATCTTGGAGTTTCGGAATTTTGTAGTTTTGTAGTTTTGGAGTGTCAGAGTTCTGGAGTGTTGGAGCTTTGAGTTTTGGAGTTTATGAGTTTCTAAGTTTTGGATTTTTGCACTTTTGGAGTTTTGGAGTTTTGGAGTTCTGGAGTTTCGGAGTGTTGTGTCCCCTTATTGCTTTTGTGTGTGTGCGCCCCCGCGTCCTCCTCCTAACGACCACTCGCATCCTCCTCCTAACGACCACTCGCATTCCCCTCCTAACGACCGCTTGCCCCTCGTCGCACGCTGTCGCCAGATGCCCCCCCACGGTGCGCCCCCGCACCCTCCTCCTGTTCTGGGAAGCCACTCCCTCCCGTGGACGCTTCTCCGCTCCCTCCTTTCTTCGGGCGGCCAGTTCGGCTCCTGCCTCGGTCGACGCTGGTCGCACCCTGATCGGCTTTAAATAAACGAAGTCTTAAAGTACCGTGTGCGTCTTTCGCTGCATTCAACACAGCGACCGGACACGACAGTGGCGACGAGAAAGTGGATTCGACCCGCGCTACGCAACGCTATTGACAAGCCATGGCTACGCGAGGGTTTCCCAATCAGATACCAGAGTTCAACGGCTCATCGTGGTCATCGTGGGTTGGACGCCTTCAGTTCTACTTTGAAGCTAACAACATCACAGACCCAGCCTTGAAGAGGGCCAACCTGCTGACGCTGTGCGGGGAGCAGACCTACGATACTGTCTGCGCCCTTATTCAGCGAAGCACACCAGCGGCAGTGTCTTACGACGACATCGTAAAAGCGCTGCAAAAGCATTACGACCCAAGGCCATCCGAGGTCTACAGCCGGGCTCGCTTCCAACGACGAGATCAACTGGGAGGAGAAACTGTGAGCGCCTACGTAGCCGCGCTCAAGAAGCTCGCTGCCGACTGCAATTTTGGAACGCTGTCGACAACAGCTACCGGGCAGGAGGGAGACGCAGCTTCTTCTGCTAACACCACCATGCTTCCCTTGGACGTGATGTTACGCGACAGATTTGTGTGCGGACTGAGTGACGAGTCACTGCAGCAGCGCCTGTTCGCTGAGAAGGACCTCACATTCAGCAAAGCTTACGACATCGCCGTTCGAGCGGAGAGCGCCGGTCACCAGCAGAGAGGGATTCGCCGGAACACCGAGCCGGTACACCAGACAAGCAACCAGGTGCGCAAGCCTTCTGTTGTTGTAAAATCGGTCAAAAAGGCACAACGCTGCTGGCGGTGTGACGACCAACACAACCCCCAAGGATGTCGATTCCAGTCAGCCACGTGTAATTTTTGCCACAAGCGAGGGCATATCGAAAGAGCATGCATTACGAAACGGAGACTTGCCAAGATAAAGTCACCTTCCCAGCCTAATCACAGCGTCAACGCCTCAGAGAATACGCCGCTATCTGATCTCCATGGAACAACATCAGCAACACCATCTGTGTTGTACGACCTGAACACCATGAATCTCGGCACGCGACCGAAGATTTTTACAGAAGTAAGCGTACATCACCAGCTGATTAAGTTCGAGGTGGACTCCGGCGCAGCCTGTACTCTGATCAGTGAGGACACGTTCCGAACTTCATGGCCATCTGACGCACCCGCCCTGCAACAAGACGACACGCACCTGCGAACGTGGTCAGGACAGAATCTGCCACTATTGGGCTCTGCCAACGTGCAGGTTAACTACAACGGCCAGACCCATACGCTACCTCTGCTTGTTGTGAAGGGCACAGGATCAAGCCTTCTAGGGAGAAACTGGTTTTCTCCACTAGGCGTGATGATATGCGGCATACACCAGACGCCGAGCCAGAACATGGTTGAGCAACTGCAAGAGAAATACGAAAGAGTATTCTCGGAAGAGATTCCAGGAAACGAAGGGCCCCCGGTCACACTGGAGTTGTTGGACAACGCGCAACCCAAATTTCTGAAGGCCAGGCCGGTGCCGTTTGCTCTCCGAGATTCAGTTGAAAAAGAGTTGGACAAACTGGAGCAGCAAGGTGTCATCGAGCCCACGCAGCATTCCATCAAACTCTCAGCGTACGACTACGCTCTGGTCTACCGCAATGGGAGTAAACATCAAAACGCCGATGCGCTAAGCCGTCTGCCACTAGACGCAACTGTTGACGAACCATTTCCACCAGGAGACGTTCTGATGTTCGAAGCACTGCCAGAACCTCCGCTTACAGCAGGCACAGTTGCAGCATCTACGCAGAAGTGCGCAGCCCTCCGGCTAGTTTACACAGCTGTTCAACAAGGCAACGGGCATAAACTCAAAGGGGACAACTTCGACGCTTACCGCAGGCGAGCTACAGAGTTGAGCACCCATCGCGGCTGCATCATATTTGGGTCCCGAGTTGTGATGCCGAGAGAACTACGCGCACAAGCTATGTCTCTCATCCACGCCGGACATCGGGGCATCGTTGCAATGAAAAAGTGTGCCAGAAGCTACATGTGGTGGCCTGGCATTGACAACGACATCGAAACAGTGGTGCGAGAATGCAAGCCTTGCCAGAGCAGCCGGAGCGCCCCGCCGAAAGCTCCTGTCCCAGAATGGGAAAAGCCAGACACACCATGGCACACACTGCACATTGATTGTCGTGTCCGGTCGCTGTGTTGAATGCAGCGAAGACGCACACGGTACTTTTAGACTTCGTTTATTTAAAGCTGAAGAGGGTGCGACCAGCGTCGACCGAGGCAGCAGCCGAACTGGCCGCCCGAAGAAAGGGGGGAGCGGAGAAGCGTCCACGGGAGGGAGTGGCTTCCCAGAACAGGAGGAGGGTGCGGGGGCGCACCGTGGGGGGGCATCCGGCGACAGCGTGCGACGAGGGGCAAGCGGTCGTTAGGAGGAGGATTGAGTGGTCGTTAGGAGGAGGATGCGAGTGGTCGTTAGGAGGAGGACGCGGGGGCGCACACACACAAAAGCAATAAGGGGACACAACACTTCCTTCCCCCTTAGAAAGTTGCCTGGTATCGTGCAGGGGGTCGGCGCTCACGCGTGGAGGCGCGCTGGCTTTGTGCGCTCGGGGGAGAAACACTTGTAGGCTGGCTGTTGTTCGCTGTGTCTCCTGGGTCTGTCCTGGGCGAAGTCTCTTCTTCCGGGAAGAGGTGCCAGGCTATGTGGGAAAATGGTGCACGTGTTCTCTCCGCTGGCGGACAGCTCTCAGACGGCGTCGTAAATCTACGCAGCTGGTTGAGATGTCGGCGTGCTACTGTGCCATGTATGTTGACGAGCCAAGAGCGCAGGCCTATGCGTCTGACAATTGTAGCTTCCTCCCAGCGTGGCTTTTTCAGAAACTGTCGGGCGAGGACGCGCTGCCCCTCATTAAGCGTGCCGCAGCGCGGAATTGCTTTTTCTTCCCGGAACGTCTCTGCCTTTGGCTCGGGGAGGATGGCTGTGAGCTGGGTTCGCATTTCACGCTCGAACATCATTTTCGAGGGGGTCTCGCCTGTTGTGCTCTGAACCGTCGTGTGCTGCTTGAAGAGAAAGCGCGCAAGGCGGCGCTGCAGCGAGCCTGTCTGATCTCTTTCAAGGGCGCGTTTTAGCTCGGCTACGTAGCGCTCGGCTTGTCCGTTTGTCGCTGGGTGGTAGGGGGCCGATGTAACTGATGAGATCCCGTTGTCGCGATAAAACTTGAGGATCTCCGCAGACACAAACGGTGTTCCGTTGTCCGACACTACCTTGCGCGGCAGGCCGAACGTTGCAAATAGTGATCGGAGGTTGTCAATGACTGCTGCCGAAGTCGTCTGTCCCATTTGCCTTATCTCAAGCCACTTTGTGTAGGCATCTACGACCACAAGGAAAGTGCAGCCCTCAATTGGTCCTGCAAAATCAATGTGCAGTGTGTGCCATGGTGTGTCTGGCTTTTCCCATTCTGGGACAGGAGCTTTCGGCGGGGCGCTCCGGCTGCTCTGGCAAGGCTTGCATTCTCGCACCACTGTTTCGATGTCGTTGTCAATGCCAGGCCACCACATGTAGCTTCTGGCACACTTTTTCATTGCAACGATGCCCCGATGTCCGGCGTGGATGAGAGACATAGCTTGTGCGCGTAGTTCTCTCGGCATCACAACTCGGGACCCAAATATGATGCAGCCGCGATGGGTGCTCAACTCTGTAGCTCGCCTGCGGTAAGCGTCGAAGTTGTCCCCTTTGATTTTATGCACGTTGCCTTGTTGAACAGCTGTGTAAACAAGCCGGAGAGCTGCGCACTTCTGCGTAGATGCTGCAACTGTGCCTGCTGTAAGCGGAGGTTCTGGCAGTGCTTCGAACATCAGAACGTCTCCTGGTGGAAATGGTTCGTCAACAGTTGCGTCTAGTGGCAGACGGCTTAGCGCATCGGCGTTTTGATGTTTGCCGCATATCATTACGCCTAGTGGAGAAAACCAGTTTCTCCCTAGAAGGCTTGATCCTGTGCCCTTCACAACAAGCAGAGGTAGCGTATGGGTCTGGCCATTGTAGTTAACCTGCACGTTGGCAGAGCCCAATAGTGGCAGATTCTGTCCTGACCACGTTCGCAGGTGCGTGTCGTCTTGTTGCAGGGCGGGTGCGTCAGATGGCCATGAAGTTCGGAACGTGTCCTCACTGATCAGAGTACAGGCTGCGCCGGAGTCCACCTCGAACTTAATCAGCTGGTGATGTACGCTTACTTCTGTAAAAATCTTCGGTCGCGTGCCGAGATTCATGGTGTTCAGGTCGTACAACACAGATGGTGTTGCTGATGTTGTTCCATGGAGATCAGATAGCGGCGTATACTCTGAGGCGTTGACGCTGTGATTAGGCTGGGAAGGTGACTTTATCTTGGCAAGTCTCCGTTTCGTAATGCATGCTCTTTCGATATGCCCTCGCTTGTGGCAAAAATTACACGTGGCTGACTGGAATCGACATCCCTGGGGGTTGTGTTGGTCGTCACACCGCCAGCAGCGTTGTGCCTTTTTGACCGATTTTACAACAACAGAAGGCTTGCGCACCTGGTTGCTTGTCTGGTGTACCGGCTCGGTGTTCCGGCGAATCCCTCTCTGCTCGTGACCGGCGCTCTCCGCTCGAACGGCGATGTCGTAAGCTTTGCTGAATGTGAGGTCCTTCTCAGCGAACAGGCGCTGCTGCAGTGACTCGTCACTCAGTCCGCACACAAATCTGTCGCGTAACATCACGTCCAAGGGAAGCATGGTGGTGTTAGCAGAAGAAGCTGCGTCTCCCTCCTGCCCGGTAGCTGTTGTCGACAGCGTTCCAAAATTGCAGTCGGCAGCGAGCTTCTTGAGCGCGGCTACGTAGGCGCTCACAGTTTCTCCTCCCAGTTGATCTCGTCGTTGGAAGCGAGCCCGGCTGTAGACCTCGGATGGCCTTGGGTCGTAGTGCTTTTGCAGCGCTTTTACGATGTCGTCGTAAGACACTGCCGCTGGTGTGCTTGGCTGAATAAGGGCGCAGACAGTATCGTAGGTCTGCTCCCCGCACAGCGTCAGCAGGTTGGCCCTCTTCAAGGCTGGGTCTGTGATGTTGTTAGCTTCAAAGTAGAACTGAAGGCGTCCAACCCACGATGACCACGATGAGCCGTTGAACTCTGGTATCTGATTGGGAAACCCTCGCGTAGCCATGGCTTGTCAATAGCGTTGCGTAGCGCGGGTCGAATCCACTTTCTCGTCGCCACTGTCGTGTCCGGTCGCTGTGTTGAATGCAGCGAAGACGCACACGGTACTTTTAGACTTCGTTTATTTAAAGCTGAAGAGGGTGCGACCAGCGTCGACCGAGGTAGGAGCCGAACTGGCCGCCCGAAGAAAGGGGGGAGCGGAGAAGCGTCCACGGGAGGGAGTGGCTTCCCAGAACAGGAGGAGGGTGCGGGGGCGCACCGTGGGGGGGCATCCGGCGACAGCGTGCGACGAGGGGCAAGCGGTCGTTAGGAGGAGGATTGAGTGGTCGTTAGGAGGAGGATGCGAGTGGTCGTTAGGAGGAGGACGCGGGGGCGCGCACACACAAAAGCAATAAGGGGACACAACATTGATTTTGCAGGACCAATTGAGGGCTGCACTTTCCTTGTGGTCGTAGATGCCTACACAAAGTGGCTTGAGATAAGGCAAATGGGACAGACGACTTCGGCAGCAGTCATTGACAACCTCCGATCACTATTTGCAACGTTCGGCCTGCCGCGCAAGGTAGTGTCGGACAACGGAACACCGTTTGTGTCTGCGGAGATCCTCAAGTTTTATCGCGACAACGGGATCTCATCAGTTACATCGGCCCCCTACCACCCAGCGACAAACGGACAAGCCGAGCGCTACGTAGCCGAGCTAAAACGCGCCCTTGAAAGAGATCAGACAGGCTCGCTGCAGCGCCGCCTTGCGCGCTTTCTCTTCAAGCAGCACACGACGGTTCAGAGCACAACAGGCGAGACACCCTCGAAAATGATGTTCGAGCGTGAAATGCGAACCCAGCTCACAGCCATCCTCCCCGAGCCAAAGGCAGAGACGTTCCGGGAAGAAAAAGCAATTCCGCGCTGCGGCACGCTTAATGAGGGGCAGCGCGTCCTCGCCCGACAGTTTCTGAAAAAGCCACGCTGGGAGGAAGCTACAATTGTCAGACGCATAGGCCTGCGCTCTTGGCTCGTCAACATACATGGCACAGTAGCACGCCGACATCTCAACCAGCTGCGTAGATTTACGACGCCGTCTGAGAGCTGTCCGCCAGCGGAGAGAGCACGTGCACCATCTTCCCACATAGCCTGGCACCCCTTCCCGGAAGAAGAGACTTCGCCCAGGACAGACCTGGGAGACGCAGCGAACAACAGCCAGCCTACAAGTGTTTCTCCCCCGAGCGCACAAAGCCAGCGCGCCTCCACGCGTGAGCGCCGACCCCCTGCACGATACCAGGCAACTTTCTAAGGGGGAAGGAAGTGTTGTGTCCCCTTATTGCTTTTGTGTGTGTGCGCCCCCGCGTCCTCCTCCTAACGACCACTCGCATCCTCCTCCTAACGACCACTCGCATTCCCCTCCTAACGACCGCTTGCCCCTCGTCGCACGCTGTCGCCAGATGCCCCCCCACGGTGCGCCCCCGCACCCTCCTCCTGTTCTGGGAAGCCACTCCCTCCCGTGGACGCTTCTCCGCTCCCTCCTTTCTTCGGGCGGCCAGTTCGGCTCCTGCCTCGGTCGACGCTGGTCGCACCCTCATCGGCTTTAAATAAACGAAGTCTTAAAGTACCGTGTGCGTCTTTCGCTGCATTCAACACAGCGACCGGACACGACACGGAGTTTCGGAGTTTTGGAGTTTCAGAGTTTTGGAGGTTCAGGGTTGTGGAGTTTCGGAATTTTTGAGTATTGGAGTTCCGGAGTTTCGGAGTTTTGGAGAATTGCAGTTTTGGAATTTTTGTAGTTTCGAATTTTCAGAGTTTCGGATTTTTGGAGTTTTGGAGTTTCGGAGTTTCGGTGTTTTGGAGTTTCAGACTTTTCGAGGTTCAGGGTTGTGGAATTTCGGAATTTTTGAGTTTTGGAGTTTCGGAGTTCCGGAGTTCCGGAGTTTTGGAGTTTCAGAGTTTTCGAGGTTCAGGGTTGTGGAGTTTCGGAATTTTTGAGTTTTGGAGTTTCGGAGTTTTGGAGTTTTGGTGTTTTGGAGTTTCGAATTTTCAGAGTTTCGGATTTTTGGAGTTTTGGAGTTCCGGAGATTTGGAGTTTCAGAGTTTTGGAGGTTCAGGGTTGTGGAGTTTCGGAATTTTTGAGTTTTGGAGTTTCGGAGTTTTGGAGTTTTGGAGTTTCGGAGTTTCGGAGTTTTGGAGTTTCAGAGTTTTCGAGGTTCAGGGTTGTGGAGTTTCGGAATTTTTGAGTTTTTGAGTTTTGGAGTTTTGGAGTTTCGAATTTTCAGAGTTTGGGATTTTTGGAGTTTTGGAGTTTCGGAGATTTGGAGTTTTAGCGTTTTCGAGATTCGGAATCTTGGAGTTTCGGAATTTTGTAGTTTTGTAGTTTTGGAGTGTCAGAGTTTTGGAGTGTTGGAGTTTTGGAGCTTTGGAGTTTTGGAGTTTTGGAGTTTTTGAGTTTTGGATTTTACGCTTTTGGAGTTTTGGAGTTTCGGAGTTTCGGAGTTTCGGAGTTTCAGAGTTTTGGAGGTTCAGGGTTGTGGAGTTTCGGAATTTTTGAGTATTGGAGTTCCGGAGTTTCGGAGTTTTGGAGAATTGCAGTTTTGGAATTTTTGTAGTTTCGAATTTTCAGAGTTTCGGATTTTTGGAGTTTCGGAGTTTCGGAGTTTTGGAGTTTCAGACTTTTCGAGGTTCAGGGTTGTGGAATTTCGGAATTTTTGAGTTTTGGAGTTTCGGAGTTCCGGAAGTTTCGGAGTTTTGGAGTTTTGCAGTTTCGGAGTTTTGGAGTTTTGGAGTTTCGGAGTTTTGGAGTTTCAGAGTTTTCGAGGATCAGGGTTGTGGAGTTTCGGAATTTTTGAGTTTTGGAGTTTCGGAGTTTTGGAGTTTTGGTGTTTTGGAGTTTCGAATTTTCAGAGTTTCGGATTTTTGGAGTTTTGGAGTTCCGGAGATTTGGAGTTTCAGAGTTTTGGAGGTTCAAGGTTGTGGAGTTTCGGAATTTTCGAGTTTTGGAGTTTCGGAGTTTTGGAGTTTTGGAGTTTCGGAGTTTCGGAGTTTCAGAGTTTTCGAGGTTCAGGGTTGTGGAGTTTCGGAGTTTTTGAGTTTTGGAGTTTCGGAGTTTTGGAGTTTTGGAGTTTCAGAGTTTTGGAGGTTCAGGGTTGTGGAGTTTCGGAATTTTTGTGTTTTGGAGTTTCGGAGTTTCGGAGCTTTGGAGTATTGCAGTTTTGGAATTTTGGAGTTTTGGAGTTTCGAATTTTCAGAGTTTCGGATTTTTGGAGTTTTGGAGTTTCAGAGAATTGGAGTTTTAACGTTTTCGAGATTCGGAATCTTGGAGTTTCGGAATTTTGTAGTTTTGTAGTTTTGGAGTGTCGGAGTTTTGGAGTGTTGGAGTTTTGGAGCTTTCGAGCTTTGGAGTTTGGGAGTTTTTGAGTTTTTGAGTTTTGGATTTTTGCACTTTTTGAAATTTGGAGTTTTGGAGTTTTGGAGTTTCGGAGTTTCGGAGTTTTGGAGTTTCAGAGTTTTGGAGGTTCAGGGTTGTGGAGTTTCGGAATTTTTGAGTTTTGGAGTTTCGGAGTTTCGGAGTTTTGGAGCATTGCAGTTTTGGAGTTCTGGAGTTTTGGAGTTTGGAATTTTCAGAGTTTCGGATTTTTGGAGTTTTGGAGTTTCGGAGATTTGGAGTTTTGGCCTTTTGGAGATTCGGGGTCTTGGAGTTTCGGAATTTTGTAGTTTTGCAGTTTTGGAATGTCGGAGTTCTGGAGTGTTGGAGCTTTGAGTTTTGGAGTTTTGGAGTTTTGGAGTTTTTGAGTTTTGGAGTTTTGGATTTTTGCACTTTTGGAGTTTTGGAGTTTTGGAGTTTCGGAGTTTCGGAGTTTCGGAGTTTTGGAGTTTCAGAGTTTTGGAGGTTCAGGGTTGTGGAGTTTCGGAATTTTTGAGTTTTGGAGTTTCGGAGTTTCGGAGTTTTGGAGTTTCGAATTTTCAGTTTCGGATTTTTGGAGTTTTGGAGTTTCGGAGATTTGGATTTTTGGCGTTTTGGAGATTCGGAATCTTGGAGTTTCGGAATTTTGTAGTTTTGTAGTTTTGGAGTGTCAGAGTTCTGGAGTGTTGGAGCTTTGAGTTTTGGTGTTTATGAGTTTCTAAGTTTTGGATTTTTGCACTTTTGGAGTTTTGGAGTTCTGGAGTTTCGGAGTTTCGGAGTTTTGGAGTTTCAGAGTTTTGGAGGTTCAGGGTTGTGGAGTTTCGGAATTTTTGAGTATTGGAGTTCCGGAGTTTCGGAGTTTTGGAGAATTGCAGTTTTGGAATTTTTGTAGTTTCGAATTTTCAGAGTTTCGGATTTTTGGAGTTTTGGAGTTTCGGAGTTTCGGTGTTTTGGAGTTTCAGACTTTTCGAGGTTCAGGGTTGTGGAATTTCGGAATTTTTGAGTTTTGGAGTTTCGGAGTTCCGGAGTTCCGGAGTTTTGGAGTTTCAGAGTTTTCGAGGTTCAGGGTTGTGGAGTTTCGGAATTTTTGAGTTTTGGAGTTTCGGAGTTTTGGAGTTTTGGTGTTTTGGAGTTTCGAATTTTCAGAGTTTCGGATTTTTGGAGTTTTGGAGTTCCGGAGATTTGGAGTTTCAGAGTTTTGGAGGTTCAGGGTTGTGGAGTTTCGGAATTTTTGAGTTTTGGAGTTTCGGAGTTTTGGAGTTTTGGAGTTTCGCAGTTTCGGAGTTTTGGAGTTTCAGAGTTTTCGAGGTTCAGGGTTGTGGAGTTTCGGAATTTTTGAGTTTTGGAGTTTTGGAGTTTTGGAGTTTCTAATTTTCAGAGTTTGGGATTTTTGGAGTGTTGGAGTTTTGGAGCTTTGGAGTTTTGGAGTTTTGGAGTTTTTGAGTTTTGGATTTTGACACTTTTGGAGTTTTGGAGTTTCGGAGTTTCGGAGTTTCGGAGTTTCGGAGTTTTGGAGTTTCAGAGTTTTGGAGGTTCAGGGTTGTGGAGTTTCGGAATTTTTGAGTATTGGAGTTCCGGAGTTTCGGAGTTTTGGAGAATTGCAGTTTTGGAATTTTTGTAGTTTCGAATTTTCAGAGTTTCGGATTTTTGGAGTTTTGGAGTTTCGGAGTTTCGGAGTTTTGGAGTTTTGCAGTTTCGGAGTTTTGGAGTTTTGGAGTTTCGGAGTTTTGGAGTTTCAGAGTTTTCGAGGTTCAGGGTTGTGGAGTTTCGGAATTTTTGAGTTTTGGAGTTTCGGAGTTTTGGAGTTTTGGTGTTTTGGAGTTTCGAATTTTCAGAGTTTCGGATTTTTGGAGTTTTGGAGTTCCGGAGATTTGGAGTTTCAGAGTTTTGGAGGTTCAGGGTTGTGGAGTTTCGGAATTTTTGAGTTTTGGAGTTTCGGAGTTTTGGAGTTTTGGAGTTTCGGAGTTTCGGAGTTTCAGAGTTTTCGAGGTTCAGGGTTGTGGAGTTTCGGAATTTTTGAGTTTTGGAGTTTCGGAGTTTCGGAGTTTTGGAGTTTTGGAGTTTCAGAGTTTTGGAGGTTCAGGGTTGTGGAGTTTCGGAATTTTTGAGTTTTGGAGTTTCGGAGTTTTGGAGTTTTGGAGTTTCGGAGTTTTGCAGTTTCAGAGTTTTGGAGGTTCAGGGTTGTGGAGTTTCGGAATTTTTGAGTATTGGAGTTCCGGAGTTTCGGAGTTTTGGAGAATTGCAGTTTTGGAATTTTTGTAGTTTCGAATTTTCAGTTTCGGATTTTTGGAGTTTTGGAGTTTCGGAGTTTTGGAGTTTTGCAGTTTCGGAGTTTTGGAGTTTTGGAGTTTCGGAGTTTTGGAGTTTCAGAGTTTTCGAGGTTCAGGGTTGTGGAGTTTCGGAATTTTTGAGTTTTGGAGTTTCGGAGTTTTGGAGTTTTGGAGTTTCGGAGTTTCGGAGTTTCAGAGTTTTCGAGGTTCAGGGTTGTGGAGTTTCGGAATTTTTGAGCTTTGGAGTTTCGGAGTTTCGGAGTTTTGGAGTTTTGGAGTTTCAGAGTTTTGGAGGTTCAGGGTTGTGGAGTTTTGGAATTTTTGAGTTTTGGAGTTTCGGAGTTTCGGAGCTTTGGAGTATTGCAGTTTTGGAATTTTGGAGTTTTGGAGTTTCGAATTTTCAGAGTTTCGGATTTTTGGAGTTTTGGAGTTTCAGAGAATTGGAGTTTTAACGTTTTCAAGATTCGGAATCTTGGAGTTTCGGAATTTTGTAGTTTTGTAGTTTTGGAGTGTCGGAGTTTTGGAGTGTTGGAGTTTTGGAGCTTTGGAGCTTTGGAGTTTGGGAGTTTTTGAGTTTTTGAGTTTTGGATTTTTGCACTTTTTGAAATTTGGAGTTTTGGAGTTTTGGAGTTTCGGAGTTTCGGAGTTTTGGAGTTTCAGAGTTTTGGAGGTTCAGGGTTGTGGAGTTTCGGAATTTTTGAGTTTTGGAGTTTCAGAGTTTCAGAGTTTTGGAGGTTCAGGGTTGTGGAATTTCGGAATTTTTGAGTTTTGGAGTTTCGGAGTTTTGGAGTATTGCAGTTTTGGAATTTTGGAGTTTTGGAGTTTCGAATTTTCAGAGTTTCGGATTTTTGGAGTTTTGGAGTTTCGGAGATTTGGAGTTTTGGCATTTTGGAGATTCGGAATCTTGGAGTTTCGGAATTTTGCAGTTTTGTAGTTTTGGAGTGTCAGAGTTTTGGAGTGTTGGAGTTTTGGAGCTTTGCAGTTTTTGAGTTTTTGAGTTTTGGATTTTTGCACTTTTGGAGTTTTGGAGTTTCGGAGATTTGGAGTTTTGGAGTTTTGAAGATTCGGAATCTTGGAGTTTCGGAATTTTGTAGTTTTGTAGTTTTCGAGTGTCGGAGTTTTGGAGTGTTGGAGTTTTGGAGCTTTGGAGTTTTGGAGTTTTTGAGTTTTGTTGTTTTGGATTTTTGGACTTTTGGAGTTTTGGAGTTTCAGAGTTTTGGAGGTTCAGGGTTGTGGAATTTCGGAATTTTTGAGTTTTGGAGTTTCGGAGTTCCGGAGTTCCGGAGTTTTGGAGTTTCAGAGTTTTCGAGGTTCAGGGTTGTGGAGTTTCGGAATTTTTGAGTTTTGGAGTTTCGGATTTTTGGAGTTTTGGAGTTCCGGAGTTTTGGAGTTTTGGAGTTTCGGAGTTTCGGAGTTTTGGAGTTTCAGAGTTTTCGAGGTTCAGGGTTGTGGAGTTTCGGAATTTTTGAGTTTTTGAGTTTTGGAGTTTTGGAGTTTCGAATTTTCAGAGTTTGGGATTTTTGGAGTTTTGGAGTTTCGGAGATTTGGAGTTTTAGCGTTTTCGAGATTCGGAATCTTGGAGTTTCGGAATTTTGTAGTTTTGTAGTTTTGGAGTGTCAGAGTTTTGGAGTGTTGGAGTTTTGGAGCTTTGGAGTTTTGGAGTTTTGGAGTTTTTGAGTTTTGGATTTTACACTTTTGGAGTTTTGGAGTTTCGGAGTTTCGGAGTTTCGGAGTTTCAGAGTTTTGGAGGTTCAGGGTTGTGGAGTTTCGGAATTTTTGAGTATTGGAGTTCCGGAGTTTCGGAGTTTTGGAGAATTGCAGTTTCGGAGTTTTGGAGTTTTGGAGTTTCGGAGTTTTGGAGTTTCAGAGTTTTCGAGGATCAGGGTTGTGGAGTTTCGGAATTTTTGAGTTTTGGAGTTTCGGAGTTTTGGAGTTTTGGTGTTTTGGAGTTTCGAATTTTCAGAGTTTCGGATTTTTGGAGTTTTGGAGTTCCGGAGATTTGGAGTTTCAGAGTTTTGGAGGTTCAAGGTTGTGGAGTTTCGGAATTTTCGAGTTTTGGAGTTTCGGAGTTTTGGAGTTTTGGAGTTTCGGAGTTTCGGAGTTTCAGAGTTTTCGAGGTTCAGGGTTGTGGAGTTTCGGAATCTTTGTGTTTTGGAGTTTCGGAGTTTCGGAGCTTTGGAGTATTGCAGTTTTGGAATTTTGGAGTTTTGGAGTTTCGAATTTTCAGAGTTTCGGATTTTTGGAGTTTTGGAGTTTCAGAGAATTGGAGTTTTAACGTTTTCGAGATTCGGAATCTTGGAGTTTCGGAATTTTGTAGTTTTGTAGTTTTGGAGTGTCGGAGTTTTGGAGTGTTGGAGTTTTGGAGCTTTGGAGCTTTGGAGTTTGGGAGTTTTTGAGTTTTTGAGTTTTGGATTTTTGCACTTTTTGAAATTTGGAGTTTTGGAGTTTTGGAGTTTCGGAGTTTCGGAGTTTTGGAGTTTCAGAGTTTTGGAGGTTCAGGGTTGTGGAGTTTCGGAATTTTTGAGTTTTGGAGTTTCGGAGTTTCGGAGTTTTGGAGCATTGCAGTTTTGGAGTTCTGGAGTTTTGGAGTTTGGAATTTTCAGAGTTTCGGATTTTTGGAGTTTTGGAGTTTCGGAGATTTGGAGTTTTGGCCTTTTGGAGATTCGGGGTCTTGGAGTTTCGGAATTTTGTAGTTTTGCAGTTTTGGAATGTCGGAGTTCTGGAGTGTTGGAGCTTTGAGTTTTGGAGTTTTGGAGTTTTTGAGTTTTGGAGTTTTGGATTTTTGCACTTTTGGAGTTTTGGAGTTTTGGAGTTTCGGAGTTTCGGAGTTTCGGAGTTTTGGAGTTTCAGAGTTTTGGAGGTTCAGGGTTGTGGAGTTTCGGAATTTTTGAGTTTTGGAGTTTCGGAGTTTCGGAGTTTTGGAGTTTCGAATTTTCAGTTTCGGATTTTTGGAGTTTTGGAGTTTCGGAGATTTGGAGTTTTGGCGTTTTGGAGATTCGGAATCTTGGAGTTTCGGAATTTTGTAGTTTTGTAGTTTTGGAGTGTCAGAGTTCTGGAGTGTTGGAGCTTTGAGTTTTGGTGTTTATGAGTTTCTAAGTTTTGGATTTTTGCACTTTTGGAGTTTTGGAGTTTTGGAGTTCTGGAGTTTCGGAGTTTTGGAGTTTCAGAGTTTTGGAGGTTCAGGGTTGTGGAGTTTCGGAATTTTTGAGTATTGGAGTTCCGGAGTTTCGGAGTTTTGGAGAATTGCAGTTTTGGAATTTTTGTAGTTTCGAATTTTCAGAGTTTCGGATTTTTGGAGTTTTGGAGTTTCGGAGTTTCGGTGTTTTGGAGTTTCAGACTTTTCGAGGTTCAGGGTTGTGGAATTTCGGAATTTTTGAGTTTTGGAGTTTCGGAGTTCCGGAGTTCCGGAGTTTTGGAGTTTCAGAGTTTTCGAGGTTCAGGGTTGTGGAGTTTCGGAATTTTTGAGTTTTGGAGTTTCGGAGTTTTGGAGTTTTGGTGTTTTGGAGTTTCGAATTTTCAGAGTTTCGGATTTTTGGAGTTTTGGAGTTCCGGAGATTTGGAGTTTCAGAGTTTTGGAGGTTCAGGGTTGTGGAGTTTCGGAATTTTTGAGTTTTGGAGTTTCGGAGTTTTGGAGTTTTGGAGTTTCGCAGTTTCGGAGTTTTGGAGTTTCAGAGTTTTCGAGGTTCAGGGTTGTGGAGTTTCGGAATTTTTGAGTTTTGGAGTTTTGGAGTTTTGGAGTTTCGAATTTTCAGAGTTTGGGATTTTTGGAGTTTTGGAGTTTCGGAGATTTGGAGTTTTAGCGTTTTCGAGATTCGGAATCTTGGAGTTTCGGAATTTTGTAGTTTTGTAGTTTTGGAGTGTCAGAGTTTTGGAGTGTTGGAGTTTTGGAGCTTTGGAGTTTTGGAGTTTTGGAGTTTTTGAGTTTTGGATTTTGACACTTTTGGAGTTTTGGAGTTTCGGAGTTTCGGAGTTTCGGAGTTTCGGAGTTTTGGAGTTTCAGAGTTTTGGAGGTTCAGGGTTGTGGAGTTTCGGAATTTTTGAGTATTGGAGTTCCGGAGGTTCGGAGTTTTGGAGAATTGCAGTTTTGGAATTTTTGTAGTTTCGAATTTTCAGAGTTTCGGATTTTTGGAGTTTTGGAGTTTCGGAGTTTCGGAGTTTTGGAGTTTTGCAGTTTCGGAGTTTTGGAGTTTTGGAGTTTCGGAGTTTTGGAGTTTCAGAGTTTTCGAGGTTCAGGGTTGTGGAGTTTCGGAATTTTTGAGTTTTGGAGTTTCGGAGTTTTGGAGTTTTGGTGTTTTGGAGTTTCGAATTTTCAGAGTTTCGGATTTTTGGAGTTTTGGAGTTCCGGAGATTTGGAGTTTCAGAGTTTTGGAGGTTCAGGGTTGTGGAGTTTCGGAATTTTTGAGTTTTGGAGTTTCGGAGTTTTGGAGTTTTGGAGTTTCGGAGTTTCGGAGTTTCAGAGTTTTCGAGGTTCAGGGTTGTGGAGTTTCGGAATTTTTGAGTTTTGGAGTTTCGGAGTTTCGGAGTTTTGGAGTTTTGGAGTTTCAGAGTTTTGGAGGTTCAGGGTTGTGGAGTTTCGGAATTTTTGAGTTTTGGAGTTTCGGAGTTTTGGAGTTTTGGAGTTTCGAAGTTTTGCAGTTTCAGAGTTTTGGAGGTTCAGGGTTGTGGAGTTTCGGAATTTTTGAGTATTGGAGTTCCGGAGTTTCGGAGTTTTGGAGAATTGCAGTTTTGGAATTTTTGTAGTTTCGAATTTTCAGTTTCGGATTTTTGGAGTTTTGGAGTTTCGGAGTTTTGGAGTTTTGCAGTTTCGGAGTTTTGGAGTTTTGGAGTTTCGGAGTTTTGGAGTTTCAGAGTTTTCGAGGTTCAGGGTTGTGGAGTTTCGGAATTTTTGAGTTTTGGAGTTTCGGAGTTTTGGAGTTTTGGAGTTTCGGAGTTTCGGAGTTTCAGAGTTTTCGAGGTTCAGGGTTGTGGAGTTTCGGAATTTTTGAGCTTTGGAGTTTCGGAGTTTCGGAGTTTTGGAGTTTTGGAGTTTCAGAGTTTTGGAGGTTCAGGGTTGTGGAGTTTTGGAATTTTTGAGTTTTGGAGTTTCGGAGTTTCGGAGCTTTGGAGTATTGCAGTTTTGGAATTTTGGAGTTTTGGAGTTTCGAATTTTCAGAGTTTCGGATTTTTGGAGTTTTGGAGTTTCAGAGAATTGGAGTTTTAACGTTTTCGAGATTCGGAATCTTGGAGTTTCGGAATTTTGTAGTTTTGTAGTTTTGGAGTGTCGGAGTTTTGGAGTGTTGGAGTTTTGGAGCTTTGGAGCTTTGGAGTTTGGGAGTTTTTGAGTTTTTGAGTTTTGGATTTTTGCACTTTTTGAAATTTGGAGTTTTGGAGTTTTGGAGTTTCGGAGTTTCGGAGTTTTGGAGTTTCAGAGTTTTGGAGGTTCAGGGTTGTGGAGTTTCGGAATTTTTGAGTTTTGGAGTTTCAGAGTTTCAGAGTTTTGGAGGTTCAGGGTTGTGGAATTTCGGAATTTTTGAGTTTTGGAGTTTCGGAGTTTTGGAGTATTGCAGTTTTGGAATTTTGGAGTTTTGGAGTTTCGAATTTTCAGAGTTTCGGATTTTTGGAGTTTTGGAGTTTCGGAGATTTGGAGTTTTGGCGTTTTGGAGATTCGGAATCTTGGAGTTTCGGAATTTTGCAGTTTTGTAGTTTTGGAGTGTCAGAGTTTTGGAGTGTTGGAGTTTTGGAGCTTTGCAGTTTTTGAGTTTTTGAGTTTTGGATTTTTGCACTTTTGGAGTTTTGGAGTTTCGGAGATTTGGAGTTTTGGAGTTTTGAAGATTCGGAATCTTGGAGTTTCGGAATTTTGTAGTTTTGTAGTTTTCGAGTGTCGGAGTTTTGGAGTGTTGGAGTTTTGGAGCTTTGGAGTTTTGGAGTTTTTGAGTTTTGTTGTTTTGGATTTTTGGACTTTTGGAGTTTTGGAGTTTCAGAGTTTTGGAGGTTCAGGGTTGTGGAGTTTCGGAATTTTTGAGTTTTGGAGTTTCGGAGTTTTGGAGAATTGCAGTTTTGGAGTTTTGGGGTATTGGAGTTTCGAATTTTCAGAGTTTCGGATTTTTGGAGTTTTGGAGTTTCGGAGTTTCGGAGTTTTGGAGTTTCAGAGTTTTCGAGGCTCAGGGTTGTGGAGTTTCGGAATTATTGAGTTTTGGAGTTTCGGAGTTTTGGAGTTTTGGAGTTTCGAATTTTCAGTTCCGGATTTTTGAAGTTTTGGAGTTTCGGAGATTTGGAGTTTTGGCGTTTTGGAGATTCGGAATCTTGGAGTTTCGGAATTTTGTAGTTTTGTAGTTTTGGAGTGTCAGAGTTTTGGAGTGTTGGAGTTATGGAGCTTTAGAGTTTTGGAGTTTTTGAGTTTTGGAGTTTTGGATTTTGCACTTTTGGAGTTTTGGAGTTTTGGAGTTTCGGAGTTTCGGAGTTTCGGAGTTTTGGAGTTTCAGAGTTTTGGAGGTTCAGGGTTGTGGAGTTTCGGAATTTTTGAGTTTTGGAGTTTCGGAGTTTCGGAGTTTTGGAGTATTGCAGTTTTGGAATTTTGGAGTTTTGGAGTTTCGAATTTTCAGAGTTTCGGATTTTTGGAGTTTTGGAGTTTCGGAGATTTGGAGTTTTGGCGTTTTCGAGATTCGGAATCTTGGAGTTTCGGAATTTTGTAGTTTTGTGGTTTTGGAGTGTCACAGTTTTGGAGTGTTGGAGTTTTGGAGCTTTGGAGTTTTGGAGTTTTTGAGTTTCTGAGTTTTGGATTTTTGCACTTTTGGAGTTTTGGAGTTTTGGAGTTTCGGAGTTTCGGAGTTTTGGAGTTTCAGAGTTTTGGAGGTTCAGTGTTGTGGAGTTTCGGCATTTTTGAGTATTGGAGTTTCGGAGTTTCGGAGTTTTGGAGAATTGCAGTTTTGGAGTTTTGGAGTTTCGAATTTTCAGAGTTTCGGATTTTTGGAGTTTTGGAGTTTTGGAGTTTCGGAGTTTCGGAGTTTTGGAGTATTGCAGTTTTGGAGTTTCGGAGTTTCGGAGTTTTGGAGTATTGCAGTTTTGGAGTTTAGGATTTTTGGAGTTTTGGAGTTTTGGAGAATTGGACTTTTGGCGCTTTCGAGATTCGGAATCTTGGAGTTTCGGAATTTTGTAGTTTTGGAGTTTTGGAGTTTAGGAGTTTCGGAGTTTCGGAGTTTCGGAGTTTTGGAGTTTCAGAGTTTTGGAGATTCAGGGTTGTGGAGTGTCGGAATTTTTGAGTTTTGGAGTTTCGGAGTTTCGGAGTTTTGGAGTTTTGCAGTTTTGGAGTTTTGGAGTGTCGGAGTTTCGGAGTGTCGGAGTTTTGGAGTGCTGGAGTTTTGGAGCTTTGGAGCTTTGGAGTTTGGGAGTTTTTGAGTTTTTGAGTTTTGGATTTTTGCACTTTTTGAAATTTGGAGTTTTGGAGTTTTGGAGTTTTGGAGTTTCAGAGTTTTGGAGGTTCAGGGTTGTGGAGTTTCGGAATTTTTGAGTTTTGGAGTTTCGGAGTTTCGGAGTTTTGTAGCATTGCAGTTTTGGAGTTCTGGAGTTTTGGAGTTTGGAATTTTCAGAGTTTCGGATTTTTGGAGTTTTGGAGTTTCGGAGATTTGGAGTTTTGGCCTTTTGGAGATTCGGGGTCTTGGAGTTTCGGAATTTTGTAGTTTTGCAGTTTTGGAGTGTCGGAGGTTTGGAGTGTTGGAGTTTTGGAGTTTTGGAGTTCTGGAGTTTTGGAGTTTCGGAGTTTCGGAGTTTCGGAGTTTTGGAGTTTCAGAGTTTTGGAGGTTCAGGGTTGTGGAATTTCGGAATTTTTGAGTTTTGGAGTTTCGAAGTTTTGGAGTATTGCAGTTTTGGAATTTTGGAGTTTTGGAGTTTCGAATTATCAGAGTTTCGGATTTTTGGAGTTTTGGAGTTTCGGACATTTGGAGCTTTGGCGTTTTGGAGATTCGGAATCTTGGAGTTTCGGAATTTTGTAGTTTTGTAGTTTTGGAGTGTCAGAGTTTTGGAGTGTTGGAGTTTTGGAGCTTTGGAGTTTTTGAGTTTTTGAGTTTTTGATTTTTGCACTTTTGGAGTTTTGGAGTTTTGGAGTTTCGGAGTTTCGGAGTTTTGGAGTTTCAGAGTTTTGGAGGTTCAGGGTTGTGGAGTTTCGGAATTTTTGAGTATTGGAGTTTCGGAGTTTCGGAGTTTTGGAGAATTGCAGTTTTGGAGTTTTGGAGTTTCGAATTTTCAGAGTTTCGGATTTTTGGAGTTTTCGAGTTTCGGAGTTTTGGAGTTTCAGAGTTTTCGAGTTTCAGGGTTGTGGAGTTTCGGAATTTTTGAGTTTTGGAGTTTCGGAGTTTTGGAGTTTTGGAGTTTCGAATTTTCGGTTCCGGATTTTTGAAGTTTTGGAGTTTCGGAGTTTCGGAGTTTTGGAGTTTTGCAGTTTCGGAGTTTTGGAGTTTTGGAGTTTCGGAGTTTTGGAGTTTCAGAGTTTTCGAGGTTCAGGGTTGTGGAGTTTCGGAATTTTTGAGTTTTGGAGTTTCGGAGTTTTGGAGTTTTGGTGTTTTGGAGTTTCGAATTTTCAGAGTTTCGGATTTTTGGAGTTTTGGAGTTCCGGAGATTTGGAGTTTCAGAGTTTTGGAGGTTCAGGGTTGTGGAGTTTCGGAATTTTTGAGTTTTGGAGTTTCGGAGTTTTGGAGTTTTGGAGTTTCGGAGTTTCGGAGTTTCAGAGTTTTCGAGGTTCAGGGTTGTGGAGTTTCGGAATTTTTGAGTTTTGGAGTTTCGGAGTTTCGGAGTTTTGGAGTTTTGGAGTTTCAGAGTTTTGGAGGTTCAGGGTTGTGGAGTTTCGGAATTTTTGAGTTTTGGAGTTTCGGAGTTTTGGAGTTTTGGAGTTTCGAAGTTTTGCAGTTTCAGAGTTTTGGAGGTTCAGGGTTGTGGAGTTTCGGAATTTTTGAGTATTGGAGTTCCGGAGTTTCGGAGTTTTGGAGAATTGCAGTTTTGGAATTTTTGTAGTTTCGAATTTTCAGTTTCGGATTTTTGGAGTTTTGGAGTTTCGGAGTTTTGGAGTTTTGCAGTTTCGGAGTTTTGGAGTTTTGGAGTTTCGGAGTTTTGGAGTTTCAGAGTTTTCGAGGTTCAGGGTTGTGGAGTTTCGGAATTTTTGAGTTTTGGAGTTTCGGAGTTTTGGAGTTTTGGAGTTTCGGAGTTTCGGAGTTTCAGAGTTTTCGAGGTTCAGGGTTGTGGAGTTTCGGAATTTTTGAGCTTTGGAGTTTCGGAGTTTCGGAGTTTTGTAGTTTTGGAGTTTCAGAGTTTTGGAGGTTCAGGGTTGTGGAGTTTTGGAATTTTTGAGTTTTGGAGTTTCGGAGTTTCGGAGCTTTGGAGTATTGCAGTTTTGGAATTTTGGAGTTTTGGAGTTTCGAATTTTCAGAGTTTCGGATTTTTGGAGTTTTGGAGTTTCAGAGAATTGGAGTTTTAACGTTTTCGAGATTCGGAATCTTGGAGTTTCGGAATTTTGTAGTTTTGTAGTTTTGGAGTGTCGGAGTTTTGGAGTGTTGGAGTTTTGGAGCTTTGGAGCTTTGGAGTTTGGGAGTTTTTGAGTTTTTGAGTTTTGGATTTTTGCACTTTTTGAAATTTGGAGTTTTGGAGTTTTGGAGTTTCGGAGTTTCGGAGTTTTGGAGTTTCAGAGTTTTGGAGGTTCAGGGTTGTGGAGTTTCGGAATTTTTGAGTTTTGGAGTTTCAGAGTTTCAGAGTTTTGGAGGTTCAGGGTTGTGGAATTTCGGAATTTTTGAGTTTTGGAGTTTCGGAGTTTTGGAGTATTGCAGTTTTGGAATTTTGGAGTTTTGGAGTTTCGAATTTTCAGAGTTTCGGATTTTTGGAGTTTTGGAGTTTCGGAGATTTGGAGTTTTGGCGTTTTGGAGATTCGGAATCTTGGAGTTTCGGAATTTTGCAGTTTTGTAGTTTTGGAGTGTCAGAGTTTTGGAGTGTTGGAGTTTTGGAGCTTTGCAGTTTTTGAGTTTTTGAGTTTTGGATTTTTGCACTTTTGGAGTTTTGGAGTTTCGGAGATTTGGAGTTTTGGAGTTTTGGAGTTTTGAAGATTCGGAATCTTGGAGTTTCGGAATTTTGTAGTTTTGTAGTTTTCGAGTGTCGGAGTTTTGGAGTGTTGGAGTTTTGGAGCTTTGGAGTTTTGGAGTTTTTGAGTTTTGTTGTTTTGGATTTTTGGACTTTTGGAGTTTTGGAGTTTCAGAGTTTTGGAGGTTCAGGGTTGTGGAGTTTCGGAATTTTTGAGTTTTGGAGTTTCGGAGTTTTGGAGAATTGCAGTTTTGGAGTTTTGGGGTATTGGAGTTTCGAATTTTCAGAGTTTCGGATTTTTGGAGTTTTGGAGTTTCGGAGTTTCGGAGTTTTGGAGTTTCAGAGTTTTCGAGGCTCAGGGTTGTGGAGTTTCGGAATTATTGAGTTTTGGAGTTTCGGAGTTTTGGAGTTTTGGAGTTTCGAATTTTCAGTTCCGGATTTTTGAAGTTTTGGAGTTTCGGAGATTTGGAGTTTTGGCGTTTTGGAGATTCGGAATCTTGGAGTTTCGGAATTTTGTAGTTTTGTAGTTTTGGAGTGTCAGAGTTTTGGAGTGTTGGAGTTATGGAGCTTTAGAGTTTTGGAGTTTTTGAGTTTTGGAGTTTTGGATTTTGCACTTTTGGAGTTTTGGAGTTTTGGAGTTTCGGAGTTTCGGAGTTTCGGAGTTTTGGAGTTTCAGAGTTTTGGAGGTTCAGGGTTGTGGAGTTTCGGAATTTTTGAGTTTTGGAGTTTCGGAGTTTCGGAGTTTTGGAGTATTGCAGTTTTGGAATTTTGGAGTTTTGGAGTTTCGAATTTTCAGAGTTTCGGATTTTTGGAGTTTTGGAGTTTCGGAGATTTGGAGTTTTGGCGTTTTCGAGATTCGGAATCTTGGAGTTTCGGAATTTTGTAGTTTTGTGGTTTTGGAGTGTCACAGTTTTGGAGTGTTGGAGTTTTGGAGCTTTGGAGTTTTGGAGTTTTTGAGTTTCTGAGTTTTGGATTTTTGCACTTTTGGAGTTTTGGAGTTTTGGAGTTTCGGAGTTTCGGAGTTTTGGAGTTTCAGAGTTTTGGAGGTTCAGTGTTGTGGAGTTTCGGCATTTTTGAGTATTGGAGTTTCGGAGTTTCGGAGTTTTGGAGAATTGCAGTTTTGGAGTTTTGGAGTTTCGAATTTTCAGAGTTTCGGATTTTTGGAGTTTTGGAGTTTTGGAGTTTCGGAGTTTCGGAGTTTTGGAGTATTGCAGTTTTGGAGTTTCGGAGTTTCGGAGTTTTGGAGTATTGCAGTTTTGGAGTTTAGGATTTTTGGAGTTTTGGAGTTTTGGAGAATTGGACTTTTGGCGCTTTCGAGATTCGGAATCTTGGAGTTTCGGAATTTTGTAGTTTTGGAGTTTTGGAGTTTAGGAGTTTCGGAGTTTCGGAGTTTCGGAGTTTTGGAGTTTCAGAGTTTTGGAGATTCAGGGTTGTGGAGTGTCGGAATTTTTGAGTTTTGGAGTTTCGGAGTTTCGGAGTTTTGGAGTTTTGCAGTTTTGGAGTTTTGGAGTGTCGGAGTTTCGGAGTGTCGGAGTTTTGGAGTGCTGGAGTTTTGGAGCTTTGGAGCTTTGGAGTTTGGGAGTTTTTGAGTTTTTGAGTTTTGGATTTTTGCACTTTTTGAAATTTGGAGTTTTGGAGTTTTGGAGTTTTGGAGTTTCAGAGTTTTGGAGGTTCAGGGTTGTGGAGTTTCGGAATTTTTGAGTTTTGGAGTTTCGGAGTTTCGGAGTTTTGTAGCATTGCAGTTTTGGAGTTCTGGAGTTTTGGAGTTTGGAATTTTCAGAGTTTCGGATTTTTGGAGTTTTGGAGTTTCGGAGATTTGGAGTTTTGGCCTTTTGGAGATTCGGGGTCTTGGAGTTTCGGAATTTTGTAGTTTTGCAGTTTTGGAGTGTCGGAGGTTTGGAGTGTTGGAGTTTTGGAGTTTTGGAGTTCTGGAGTTTTGGAGTTTCGGAGTTTCGGAGTTTCGGAGTTTTGGAGTTTCAGAGTTTTGGAGGTTCAGGGTTGTGGAATTTCGGAATTTTTGAGTTTTGGAGTTTCGAAGTTTTGGAGTATTGCAGTTTTGGAATTTTGGAGTTTTGGAGTTTCGAATTATCAGAGTTTCGGATTTTTGGAGTTTTGGAGTTTCGGACATTTGGAGCTTTGGCGTTTTGGAGATTCGGAATCTTGGAGTTTCGGAATTTTGTAGTTTTGTAGTTTTGGAGTGTCAGAGTTTTGGAGTGTTGGAGTTTTGGAGCTTTGGAGTTTTTGAGTTTTTGAGTTTTTGATTTTTGCACTTTTGGAGTTTTGGAGTTTTGGAGTTTCGGAGTTTCGGAGTTTTGGAGTTTCAGAGTTTTGGAGGTTCAGGGTTGTGGAGTTTCGGAATTTTTGAGTATTGGAGTTTCGGAGTTTCGGAGTTTTGGAGAATTGCAGTTTTGGAGTTTTGGAGTTTCGAATTTTCAGAGTTTCGGATTTTTGGAGTTTTCGAGTTTCGGAGTTTTGGAGTTTCAGAGTTTTCGAGTTTCAGGGTTGTGGAGTTTCGGAATTTTTGAGTTTTGGAGTTTCGGAGTTTTGGAGTTTTGGAGTTTCGAATTTTCGGTTCCGGATTTTTGAAGTTTTGGAGTTTCGGAGATTTGGAGTTTTGGCGTTTTGGAGATTCGGAATCTTGGAGTTTCGGAATTTTGTAGTTTTGTAGTTTTGGAGTGTCAGAGTTTTGGAGTGTTGGAGTTATGGAGCTTTAGAGTTTTGGAGTTTTCGAGTTTTGGAGTTTTGGATTTTGCACTTTTGGAGTTTTGGAGTTTTGGAGTTTCGGAGTTTCGGAGTTTTGGAGTTTCAGAGTTTTGGAGGTTCAGGGTTGTGGAGTTTCGGAATTTTGGAGTTTTGGAGTTTCGGAGTTTCGGAGTTTTGGAGTATTGCAGTTTTGGAATTTTGGAGTTTTGGAGTTTCGAATTTTCAGAGTTTCGGATTTTTGGAGTTCTGGAGTTTCGGAGATTTGGAGTTTTGGCGTTTTTGAGATTCGGAATCTTGGAGTTTCGGAATTTTGTAGTTTTGTGGTTTTGGAGTGTCACAGTTTTGGAGTGTTGGAGTTTTGGAGCTTTGGAGTTTTGGAGTTTTTGAGTTTTTGAGTTTTGGATTTTTGCACTTTTGGAGTTTTGGAGTTTTGGAGTTTTGGAGTTTCGGAGTTTCGGAGTTTTGGAGTTTCAGAGTTTTGGAGGTTCAGTGTTGTGGAGTTTCGGCATTTTTGAGTATTGGAGTTGCGGAGTTTTGGAGAATTGCAGTTTTGGAGTTTTGGAGTTTCGAATTTTCAGAGTTTCGGATTTTTGGAGTTTTGGAGTTTTGGAGTTTCGGAGTTTCGGAGTTTTGGAGTATTGCAGATTTGGAGTTTTGGAGTTTTGGAGTTGCGAATTTTCAGAGTTTAGGATTTTTGGAGTTTTGGAGTTTTGGAGAATTGGAGTTTTGGCGTTTTCGAGATTCGGAATCTTGGAGTTTCGGAATTTTGTAGTTTTGGAGTTTTGGAGTTTAGGAGTTTCGGAGTTTCGGAGTTTTGGAGTTTCAGAGTTTTGGAGATTCAGGGTTGTGGAGTGTCGGAATTTTTGAGTTTTGGAGTTTCGGAGTTTCGGAGTTTTGGAGTTTTGCAGTTTTGGAGTTTTGGAGTGTCGGAGTTTCGGAGTGTTGGAGTTTTGGAGTTTTAGAGTTTTAGAGTTTTGGAGTTTTGAAATTTTTGAGTTTCGGATTTTTGGAGTTTGGAGTTTTTAAGTTTTGGATTTTTGAGTTTTGGATTTTTGGATTTTTGGAGTTTTTGTTTTTTTGAGTTTTGGAGTTTTGGATTTTTGCACTTTTGGAGGTTTGGAGTTTTGGAGTTTTGGATTTTTGGAGCTTTGGAGGTATGGAATTTTGGATATTCAGGGTTTTGTTTCAGAATTTTGTAGTTTTGGAGTTTTGGAGTGTCGGAGTTTCGAATTATTGGAGTTTTCGAGTTTTGGAATTTTTGATTTTTGGAGGTATGGATTTTTGGAGTTTCGGAGTTGTGGAGATTCGGGTTCGTGGAGTTTTGGAGTTTTGGAGTTTTGGATTTTTGCACTTTTGGAGTTTTGGAGTTTCGGAGTTTTGGAGTTTCGGAGTTTTGGAGATTCAGGGTTGTGGAGTTTCGGAATTTTTGAGTTTTGGAGTTTTGGAGTTTCGGAGTTTCGGAGTTTCGGAGTTTTGGAGTTTTGCAGTTTCGGAGTTTTGGAGTTTTGGAGTTTTGGAGTTTCGGAGTTTTGGAGTTTCAGAGTTTTCGAGGTTCAGGGTTGTGGAGTTTCGGAATTTTTGAGATTTGGAGTTTCGGAGTTTTGGAGTTTTGGTGTTTTGGAGTTTCGAATTTTCAGAGTTTCGGATTTTTGGAGTTTTGAAGTTCCGGAGATTTGGAGTTTCAGAGTTTTGGAGGTTCAGGGTTGTGGAGTTTCGGAATTTTTGAGTTTTGGAGTTTCAGAGTTTTGGAGTTTTGGAGTTTCGGAGATTTGGAGTTTTGGCCTTTTGGAGATTCGGGGTCTTGGAGTTTCGGAATTTTGTAGTTTTGCAGTTTTGGAGTGTCGGAGGTTTGGAGTGTTGGAGTTTTGGAGTTTTGGAGTTCTGGAGTTTTGGAGTTTCGGAGTTTCGGAGTTTCGGAGTTTTGGAGTTTCAGAGTTTTGGAGGTTCAGGGTTGTGGAATTTCGGAATTTTTGAGTTTTGGAGTTTCGGAGTTTTGGAGTATTGCAGTTTTGGAATTTTGGAGTTTTGGAGTTTCGAATTTTCAGAGTTTCGGATTTTTGAAGTTTTGGAGTTTCGGACATTTGGAGCTTTGGCGTTTTGGAGATTCGGAATCTTGGAGTTTCGGAATTTTGTAGTTTTGTAGTTTTGGAGTGTCAGAGTTTTGGAGTGTTGGAGTTTTGGAGCTTTGGAGTTTTTGAGTTTTTGAGTTTTTGATTTTTGCACTTTTGGAGTTTTGGAGTTTTGGAGTTTCGGAGTTTCGGAGTTTTGGAGTTTCAGAGTTTTGGAGGTTCAGGGTTGTGGAGTTTCGGAATTTTTGAGTATTGGAGTTTCGGAGTTTCGGAGTTTTGGAGAATTGCAGTTTTGGAGTTTTGGAGTTTCGAATTTTCAGAGTTTCGGATTTTTGGAGTTTTCGAGTTTCGGAGTTTTGGAGTTTCAGAGTTTTCGAGTTTCAGGGTTGTGGAGTTTCGGAATTTTTGAGTTTTGGAGTTTCGGAGTTTTGGAGTTTTGGAGTTTCGAATTTTCGGTTCCGGATTTTTGAAGTTTTGGAGTTTCGGAGATTTGGAGTTTTGGCGTTTTGGAGATTCGGAATCTTGGAGTTTCGGAATTTTGTAGTTTTGTAGTTTTGGAGTGTCAGAGTTTTGGAGTGTTGGAGTTATGGAGCTTTAGAGTTTTGGAGTTTTTGAGTTTTGGAGTTTTGGATTTTGCACTTTTGGAGTTTTGGAGTTTTGGAGTTTCGGAGTTTCGGAGTTTTGGAGTTTCAGAGTTTTGGAGGTTCAGGGTTGTGGAGTTTCGGAATTTTGGAGTTTTGGAGTTTCGGAGTTTCGGAGTTTTGGAGTATTGCAGTTTTGGAATTTTGGAGTTTTGGAGTTTCGAATTTTCAGAGTTTCGGATTTTTGGAGTTCTGGAGTTTCGGAGATTTGGAGTTTTGGCGTTTTTGAGATTCGGAATCTTGGAGTTTCGGAATTTTGTAGTTTTGTGGTTTTGGAGTGTCACAGTTTTGGAGTGTTGGAGTTTTGGAGCTTTGGAGTTTTGGAGTTTTTGAGTTTTTGAGTTTTGGATTTTTGCACTTTTGGAGTTTTGGAGTTTTGGAGTTTCGGAGTTTCGGAGTTTTGGAGTTTCAGAGTTTTGGAGGTTCAGTGTTGTGGAGTTTCGGCATTTTTGAGTATTGGAGTTTCGGAGTTTTGGAGAATTGCAGTTTTGGAGTTTTGGAGTTTCGAATTTTCAGAGTTTTGGATTTTTGGAGTTTTGGAGTTTTGGAGTTTCGGAGTTTCGGAGTTTTGGAGTATTGCAGTTTTGGAGTTTTGGAGTTTTGGAGTTGCGAATTTTCAGAGTTTAGGATTTTTGGAGTTTTGGAGAATTGGAGTTTTGGCGTTTTCGAGATTCGGAATCTTGGAGTTTCGGAATTTTGTAGTTTTGGAGTTTAGGAGTTTCGGAGTTTCGGAGTTTCGGAGTTTTGGAGTTTCAGAGTTTTGGAGATTCAGGGTTGTGGAGTGTCAGAATTTTTGAGTTTTGGAGTTTCGGAGTTTCGGAGTTTTGGAGTTTTGCAGTTTTGGAGTTTTGGAGTGTCGGAGTTTCGGAGTGTTGGAGTTTTGGAGTTTTAGAGTTTTAGAGTTTTGGAGTTTTGAAATTTTTGAGTTTCGGATTTTTGGAGTTTGGAGTTTTTAAGTTTTGGATTTTTGAGTTTTGGATTTTTGGATTTTTGGAGTTTTTGTTTTTTTGAGTTTTGGAGTTTTGGATTTTTGCACTTTTGGAGGTTTGGAGTTTTGGAGTTTTGGATTTTTGGAGCTTTGGAGGTATGGAATTTTGGATATTCAGGGTTTTGTTTCAGAATTTTGTAGTTTTGGAGTTTTGGAGTGTCGGAGTTTCGAATTATTGGAGTTTTCGAGTTTTGGAATTTTTGATTTTTGGAGGTATGGATTTTTGGAGTTTCGGAGTTGTGGAGATTCGGGTTTGTGGAGTTTTGGAGTTTTGGAGTTTTGGATTTTTGCACTTTTGGAGTTTTGGAGTTTCGGAGTTTTGGAGTTTCGGAGTTTTGGAGATTCAGGGTTGTGGAGTTTCGGAATTTTTGAGTTTTGGAGTTTTGGAGTTTCGGAGTTTCGGAGTTTTGGAGTTTTGCAGTTTCGGAGTTTTGGAGTTTTGGAGTTTTGGAGTTTCGGAGTTTTGGAGTTTCAGAGTTTTCGAGGTTCCGGGTTGTGGAGTTTCGGAATTTTTGAGATTTGGAGTTTCGGAGTTTTGGAGTTTTGGTGTTTTGGAGTTTCGAATTTTCAGAGTTTCGGATTTTTGGAGTTTTGAAGTTCCGGAGATTTGGAGTTTCAGAGTTTTGGAGGTTCAGGGTTGTGGAGTTTCGGAATTTTTGAGTTTTGGAGTTTCAGAGTTTTGGAGTTTTGGAGTTTCGGAGTTTCGGAGTTTCAGAGTTTTCGAGGTTCAGGGTTGTGGAGTTTCGGAATTTTTGAGTTTTGGAGTTTCGGAGTTTTGGAGTTTTGGAGTTTCAGAGTTTTGGAGGTTCAGGGTTGTGGAGTTTCGGAATTTTTGAGTTTTGGAGTTTCGGAGTTTCGGAGCTTTGGAGTATTGCAGTTTTGGAATTTTGGAGTTTTGGAGTTTCGAATTTTCAGAGTTTCGGATTTTTGGAGTTTTGGAGTTTCAGAGAATTGGAGTTTTAACGTTTTCGAGATTCGGAATCTTGGAGTTTCGGAATTTTGTAGTTTTGTAGTTTTGGAGTGTCGGAGATTTGGAGTGTTGGAGTTTTGGAGCTTTGGAGCTTTGGAGTTTGGGAGTTTTTGAGTTTTTGAGTTTTGGATTTTTGCACTTTTTGAAATTTGGAGTTTTGGAGTTTTGGAGTTTCGGAGTTTTGGAGTTTCAGAGTTTTGGAGGTTCAGGGTTGTGGAGTTTCGGAATTTTTGAGTTTTGGAGTTTCGGAGTTTCGGAGTTTTGGAGCATTGCAGTTTTGGAGTTCTGGAGATTTGGAGTTTGGAATTTTCAGAGTTTCGGATTTTTGGAGTTTTGGAGTTTCGGAGATTTGGAGTTTTGGCCTTTTGGAGATTCGGGGTCTTGGAGTTTCGGAATTTTGTAGTTTTGCAGTTTTGGAGTGTCGGAGGTTTGGAGTGTTGGAGTTTTGGAGTTATGGAGTTCTGGAGTTTTGGAGTTTTGGAGTTTCGGAGTTTCGGAGTTTTGGAGTTTCAGAGTTTTGGAGGTTCAGGGTTGTGGAATTTCGGAATTTTTGAGTTTTGGAGTTTCGGCGTTTTGGAGTATTGCAGTTTTGGAATTTTGGAGTTTTGGAGTTTCGAATTTTCAGGGTTTCGGATTTTTGGAGCTTTGGAGTTTCGGAGATTTGGAGTTTTGGCGTTTTGGAGCTTTGGAGTTTTTGAGTTTTTGAGTTTTTGATTTTTGCACTTTTGGAGTTTTGGAGTTTTGGAGTTTCGGAGTTTCGGAGTTTTGGAGTTTCAGAGTTTTGGAGGTTCAGGGTTGTGGAGTTTCGGAATTTTTGAGTATTGGAGTTTCGGAGTTTCGGAGTTTTGGAGAATTGCAGTTTTGGAGTTTTGGAGTTTCGAATTTTCAGAGTTTCGGATTTTTGGAGTTTTCGAGTTTCGGAGTTTTGGAGTTTCAGAGTTTTCGAGGTTCAGGGTTGTGGAGTTTCGGAATTTTTGAGTTTTGGAGTTTCGGAGTTTTGGAGTGTTGGAGTTTTGGAGCTTTGGAGTTTTGGAGTTTTTGAGTTTTGGAGTTTTGGATTTTTGCACTTTCGGAGTTTTGGAGTTTCAGAGTTTTCGAGGTTCAGGGTTGTGGAGTTTCGGAATTTTTGAGTTTTTGAGTTTCGGAGTTTTGGAGTTTTGGAGTTTCGAATTTTCAGTTCCGGATTTTTTGAAGTTTTGGAGTTTCGGAGATTTGGAGTTTTGGCGTTTTGGAGATTCGGAATCTTGGAGTTTCGGAATTTTGTAGTTTTGTAGTTTTGGAGTGTCAGAGTTTTGGAGTGTTGGAGTTATGGAGCTTTGGAGTTTTGGAGTTTTTGAGTTTTGGAGTTTTGGATTTTTGCACTTTTGGAGTTTTGGAGTTTTGGAGTTTCGGAGTTTCGGAGTTTCGGAGTTTTGGAGTTTCAGAGTTTTGGAGGTTCAGGGTTGTGGAGTTTCGGAATTTTTGAGTTTTGGAGTTTCGGAGTTTCGGAGTTTTGGAGTATTGCAGTTTTGGAATTTTGGAGTTTTGGAGTTTCGAATTTTCAGAGTTTCGGATTTTTGGAGTTTTGGAGTTTCGGAGATTTGGAGTTTTGGCGTTTTTGAGATTCGGAATCTTGGAGTTTCGGAATTTTGTAGTTTTGTAGTTTTGGAGTGTCACAGTTTTGGAGTGTTGGAGTTTTGGAGCTTTGGAGTTTTGGAGTTTTTGAGTTTGTGAGTTTTGGATTTTTGCACTTTTGGAGTTTTGGAGTTTCGGAGTTTCGGAGTTTTGGAGTTTCAGAGTTTTGGAGGTTCAGTGTTGTGGAGTTTCGGCATTTTTGAGTATTGGAGTTTCGGAGTTTCGGAGTTTTGGAGAATTGCAGTTTTGGAGTTTTGGAGTTTCGAATTTTCAGTTTCGGATTTTTGGAGTTTTGGAGTTTTGGAGTTTCGGAGTTTCGGAGTTTTGGAGTATTGCAGTTTTGGAGTTTTGGAGTTTTGGAGTTGCGAATTTTCAGAGTTTAGGATTTTTGGAGTTTTGGAGTTTTGGAGAATTGGAGTTTTGGCGTTTTCGAGATTCGGAATCTTGGAGTTTCGGAATTTTGTAGTTTTGGAGTTTTGGAGTTTAGGAGTTTCGGAGTTTCGGAGTTTTGGAGTTTCAGAGTTTTCGAGGTTCAGGGTTGTGGAGTTTCGGAATTTTTGAGTTTTGGAGTTTCGGAGTTTCGGAGTTTTGGAGTTTTGGAGTTTCGAATTTTCAGTTCCGGATTTTTGAAGTTTTGGAGTTTCGGAGGTTTGGAGTTTTGGCGTTTTGGAGATTCGGAATCTTGGAGTTTCGGAATTTTGTAGTTTTGTAGTTTTGGAGTGTCAGAGTTTTGGAGTGTTGGAGTTTTGGAGCTTTGGAGTTTTGGAGCTTTGGAGGTATGGAATTTTGGATATTCAGGGTTTTGTTCCAGAATTTTGTAGTTTTGGAGTTTTGGAGTGTCGGAGTTTCGAATTATTGGAGTTTTCGAGTTTTGGAATTTTTGATTTTTGGAGGTATGGATTTTTGGAGTTTCGGAGTTTTGGAGTTTCGGAGTTTTGGAGTTTCGGAGTTTTGGAGATTCAGGGTTGTGGAGTTTCGGAATTTTTGAGTTTTGGAGTTTTGGAGTTTTGGAGTTTCGGAGTTTCGGAGTTTCGGAGTTTTGGAGTTTTGCAGTTTCGGAGTTTTGGAGTTTTGGAGTTTTGGAGTTTCGGAGTTTTGGAGTTTCAGAGTTTTCGAGGTTCAGGGTTGTGGAGTTTCGGAATTTTTGAGATTTGGAGTTTCGGAGTTTTGGAGTTTTGGTGTTTTGGAGTTTCGAATTTTCAGAGTTTCGGATTTTTGGAGTTTTGGAGTTCCGGAGATTTGGAGTTTCAGAGTTTTGGAGGTTCAGGGTTGTGGAGTTTCGGAATTTTTGAGTTTTGGAGTTTCAGAGTTTTGGAGTTTTGGAGTTTCGGAGTTTCGGAGTTTCAGAGTTTTCGAGGTTCAGGGTTGTGGAGTTTCGGAATTTTTGAGTTTTGGAGTTTCGGAGTTTCGGAGTTTTGGAGTTTTGGAGTTTCAGAGTTTTGGAGGTTCAGGGTTGTGGAGTTTCGGAATTTTTGAGTTTTGGAGTTTCGGAGTTTCGGAGCTTTGGAGTATTGCAGTTTTGGAATTTTGGAGTTTTGGAGTTTCGAATTTTCAGAGTTTCGGATTTTTGGAGTTTTGGAGTTTCAGAGAATTGGAGTTTTAACGTTTTCGAGATTCGGAATCTTGGAGTTTCGAAATTTTGTAGTTTTGTAGTTTTGGAGTGTCAGAGTTTTGGAGTGTTGGAGTTTTGGAGCTTTGGAGCTTTGGAGTTTGGGAGTTTTTGAGTTTTTGAGTTTTGGATTTTCGCACTTTTTGAAATTTGGAGTTTTGGAGTTTTGCAGTTTCGGAGTTTTGGAGTTTTGGAGTTTTGGAGTTTCGGAGTTTTGGAGTTTCAGAGTTTTCGAGGTTCCGGGTTGTGGAGTTTCGGAATTTTTGAGATTTGGAGTTTCGGAGTTTTGGAGTTTTGGTGTTTTGGAGTTTCCAATTTTCAGAGTTTCGGATTTTTGGAGTTTTGAAGTTCCGGAGATTTGGAGTTTCAGAGTTTTGGAGGTTCAGGGTTGTGGAGTTTCGGAATTTTTGAGTTTTGGAGTTTCAGAGTTTTGGAGTTTTGGAGTTTCGGAGTTTCGGAGTTTCAGAGTTTTCGAGGTTCAGGGTTGTGGAGTTTCGGAATTTTTGAGTTTTGGAGTTTCGGAGTTTCGGAGTTTTGGAGTTTTGGAGTTTCAGAGTTTTGGAGGTTCAGGGTTGTGGAGTTTCGGAATTTTTGAGTTTTGGAGTTTCGGAGTTTCGGAGCTTTGGAGTATTGCAGTTTTGGAATTTTGGAGTTTTGGAGTTTCGAATTTTCAGAGTTTCGGATTTTTGGAGTTTTGGAGTTTCAGAGAATTGGAGTTTTAACGTTTTCGAGATTCGGAATCTTGGAGTTTCGGAATTTTGTAGTTTTGTAGTTTTGGAGTGTCGGAGATTTGGAGTGTTGGAGTTTTGGAGCTTTGGAGCTTTGGAGTTTGGGAGTTTTTGAGTTTTTGAGTTTTGGATTTTTGCACTTTTTGAAATTTGGAGTTTTGGAGTTTTGGAGTTTCGGAGTTTTGGAGTTTCAGAGTTTTGGAGGTTCAGGGTTGTGGAGTTTCGGAATTTTTGAGTTTTGGAGTTTCGGAGTTTCGGAGTTTTGGAGCATTGCAGTTTTGGAGTTCTGGAGATTTGGAGTTTGGAATTTTCAGAGTTTCGGATTTTTGGAGTTTTGGAGTTTCGGAGATTTGGAGTTTTGGCCTTTTGGAGATTCGGGGTCTTGGAGTTTCGGAATTTTGTAGTTTTGCAGTTTTGGAGTGTCGGAGGTTTGGAGTGTTGGAGTTTTGGAGTTATGGAGTTCTGGAGTTTTGGAGTTTTGGAGTTTCGGAGTTTCGGAGTTTTGGAGTTTCAGAGTTTTGGAGGTTCAGGGTTGTGGAATTTCGGAATTTTTGAGTTTTGGAGTTTCGGCGTTTTGGAGTATTGCAGTTTTGGAATTTTGGAGTTTTGGAGTTTCGAATTTTCAGGGTTTCGGATTTTTGGAGTTTTGGAGTTTCGGAGATTTGGAGTTTTGGCGTTTTGGAGATTCGGAATCTTGGAGTTTCGGAATTTTGTAGTTTTGTAGTTTTGGAGTGTCAGAGTTTTGGAGTGTTGGAGTTTTGGAGCTTTGGAGTTTTTGAGTTTTTGAGTTTTTGATTTTTGCACTTTTGGAGTTTTGGAGTTTTGGAGTTTCGGAGTTTCGGAGTTTTGGAGTTTCAGAGTTTTGGAGGTTCAGGGTTGTGGAGTTTCGGAATTTTTGAGTATTGGAGTTTCGGAGTTTCGGAGTTTTGGAGAATTGCAGTTTTGGAGTTTTGGAGTTTCGAATTTTCAGAGTTTCGGATTTTTGGAGTTTTCGAGTTTCGGAGTTTTGGAGTTTCAGAGTTTTCGAGGTTCAGGGTTGTGGAGTTTCGGAATTTTTGAGTTTTGGAGTTTCGGAGTTTTGGAGTGTTGGAGTTTTGGAGCTTTGGAGTTTTGGAGTTTTTGAGTTTTGGAGTTTTGGATTTTTGCACTTTCGGAGTTTTGGAGTTTCAGAGTTTTCGAGGTTCAGGGTTGTGGAGTTTCGGAATTTTTGAGTTTTTGAGTTTCGGAGTTTTGGAGTTTTGGAGTTTCGAATTTTCAGTTCCGGATTTTTTGAAGTTTTGGAGTTTCGGAGATTTGGAGTTTTGGCGTTTTGGAGATTCGGAATCTTGGAGTTTCGGAATTTTGTAGTTTTGTAGTTTTGGAGTGTCAGAGTTTTGGAGTGTTGGAGTTATGGAGCTTTGGAGTTTTGGAGTTTTTGAGTTTTGGAGTTTTGGATTTTTGCACTTTTGGAGTTTTGGAGTTTTGGAGTTTCGGAGTTTCGGAGTTTCGGAGTTTTGGAGTTTCAGAGTTTTGGAGGTTCAGGGTTGTGGAGTTTCGGAATTTTTGAGTTTTGGAGTTTCGGAGCTTCGGAGTTTTGGAGTATTGCAGTTTTGGAATTTTGGAGTTTTGGAGTTTCGAATTTTCAGAGTTTCGGATTTTTGGAGTTTTGGAGTTTCGGAGATTTGGAGTTTTGGCGTTTTTGAGATTCGGAATCTTGGAGTTTCGGAATTTTGTAGTTTTGTAGTTTTGGAGTGTCACAGTTTTGGAGTGTTGGAGTTTTGGAGCTTTGGAGTTTTGGAGTTTTTGAGTTTTTGAGTTTTGGATTTTTGCACTTTTGGAGTTTTGGAGTTTCGGAGTTTCGGAGTTTTGGAGTTTCAGAGTTTTGGAGGTTCAGTGTTGTGGAGTTTCGGCATTTTTGAGTATTGGAGTTTCGGAGTTTCGGAGTTTTGGAGAATTGCAGTTTTGGAGTTTTGGAGTTTCGAATTTTCAGTTTCGGATTTTTGGAGTTTTGGAGTTTTGGAGTTTCGGAGTTTCGGAGTTTTGGAGTATTGCAGTTTTGGAGTTTTGGAGTTTTGGAGTTGCGAATTTTCAGAGTTTAGGATTTTTGGAGTTTTGGAGTTTTGGAGAATTGGAGTTTTGGCGTTTTCGAGATTCGGAATCTTGGAGTTTCGGAATTTTGTAGTTTTGGAGTTTTGGAGTTTAGGAGTTTCGGAGTTTCGGAGTTTCGGAGTTTTGGAGTTTCAGAGTTTTCGAGGTTCAGGGTTGTGGAGTTTCGGAATTTTTGAGTTTTGGAGTTTCGGAGTTTCGGAGTTTTGGAGTTTTGGAGTTTCGAATTTTCAGTTCCGGATTTTTGAAGTTTTGGAGTTTCGGAGGTTTGGAGTTTTGGCGTTTTGGAGATTCGGAATCTTGGAGTTTCGGAATTTTGTAGTTTTGTAGTTTTGGAGTGTCAGAGTTTTGGAGTGTTGGAGTTATGGAGCTTTGGAGTTTTGGAGTTTTTGAGTTTTGGAGTTTTGGATTTTTGCACTTTTGGAGTTTTGGAGTTTTGGAGTTTCGGAGTTTCGGAGTTTCGGAGTTTTGGAGTTTCAGAGTTTTGGAGGTTCAGGGTTGTGGAGTTTCGGAATTTTTGAGTTTTGGAGTTTCGGAGCTTCGGAGTTTTGGAGTATTGCAGTTTTGGAATTTTGGAGTTTTGGAGTTTCGAATTTTCAGAGTTTCGGATTTTTGGAGTTTTGGAGTTTCGGAGATTTGGAGTTTTGGCGTTTTTGAGATTCGGAATCTTGGAGTTTCGGAATTTTGTAGTTTTGTAGTTTTGGAGTGTCACAGTTTTGGAGTGTTGGAGTTTTGGAGCTTTGGAGTTTTGGAGTTTTTGAGTTTTTGAGTTTTGGATTTTTGCACTTTTGGAGTTTTGGAGTTTCGGAGTTTCGGAGTTTTGGAGTTTCAGAGTTTTGGAGGTTCAGTGTTGTGGAGTTTCGGCATTTTTGAGTATTGGAGTTTCGGAGTTTCGGAGTTTTGGAGAATTGCAGTTTTGGAGTTTTGGAGTTTCGAATTTTCAGTTTCGGATTTTTGGAGTTTTGGAGTTTTGGAGTTTCGGAGTTTCGGAGTTTTGGAGTATTGCAGTTTTGGAGTTTTGGAGTTTTGGAGTTGCGAATTTTCAGAGTTTAGGATTTTTGGAGTTTTGGAGTTTTGGAGAATTGGAGTTTTGGCGTTTTCGAGATTCGGAATCTTGGAGTTTCGGAATTTTGTAGTTTTGGAGTTTTGGAGTTTAGGAGTTTCGGAGTTTCGGAGTTTCGGAGTTTTGGAGTTTCAGAGTTTTCGAGGTTCAGGGTTGTGGAGTTTCGGAATTTTTGAGTTTTGGAGTTTCGGAGTTTCGGAGTTTTGGAGTTTTGGAGTTTCGAATTTTCAGTTCCGGATTTTTGAAGTTTTGGAGTTTCGGAGGTTTGGAGTTTTGGCGTTTTGGAGATTCGGAATCTTGGAGTTTCGGAATTTTGTAGTTTTGTAGTTTTGGAGTGTCAGAGTTTTGGAGTGTTGGAGTTTTGGAGCTTTGGAGTTTTGGAGCTTTGGAGGTATGGAATTTTGGATATTCAGGGTTTTGTTCTAGAATTTTGTAGTTTTGGAGTTTTGGAGTGTCGGAGTTTCGAATTATTGGAGTTTTCGAGTTTTGGAATTTTTGATTTTTGGAGGTATGGATTTTTGGAGTTTCGGAGTTTTGGAGTTTCGGAGTTTTGGAGTTTCGGAGTTTTGGAGATTCAGGGTTGTGGAGTTTCGGAATTTTTGAGTTTTGGAGTTTTGGAGTTTTGGAGTTTCGGAGTTTCGGAGTTTCGGAGTTTTGGAGTTTTGCAGTTTCGGAGTTTTGGAGTTTTGGAGTTTTGGAGTTTCGGAGTTTTGGAGTTTCAGAGTTTTCGAGGTTCAGGGTTGTGGAGTTTCGGAATTTTTGAGATTTGGAGTTTCGGAGTTTTGGAGTTTTGGTGTTTTGGAGTTTCGAATTTTCAGAGTTTCGGATTTTTGGAGTTTTGGAGTTCCGGAGATTTGGAGTTTCAGAGTTTTGGAGGTTCAGGGTTGTGGAGTTTCGGAATTTTTGAGTTTTGGAGTTTCAGAGTTTTGGAGTTTTGGAGTTTCGGAGTTTCGGAGTTTCAGAGTTTTCGAGGTTCAGGGTTGTGGAGTTTCGGAATTTTTGAGTTTTGGAGTTTCGGAGTTTCGGAGTTTTGGAGTTTTGGAGTTTCAGAGTTTTGGAGGTTCAGGGTTGTGGAGTTTCGGAATTTTTGAGTTTTGGAGTTTCGGAGTTTCGGAGCTTTGGAGTATTGCAGTTTTGGAATTTTGGAGTTTTGGAGTTTCGAATTTTCAGAGTTTCGGATTTTTGGAGTTTTGGAGTTTCAGAGAATTGGAGTTTTAACGTTTTCGAGATTCGGAATCTTGGAGTTTCGGAATTTTGTAGTTTTGTAGTTTTGGAGTGTCAGAGTTTTGGAGTGTTGGAGTTTTGGAGCTTTGGAGCTTTGGAGTTTGGGAGTTTTTGAGTTTTTGA
Source organism: Amblyomma mixtum (assembly GCF_055824585.1). Classification (NCBI taxonomy): domain Eukaryota; kingdom Metazoa; phylum Arthropoda; class Arachnida; order Ixodida; family Ixodidae; genus Amblyomma; species Amblyomma mixtum. The sequence goes on along the minus strand of NC_143012.1, from coordinate 116,329,361 downwards.
GTTTTGGATTTTTGCACTTTTTGAAATTTGGAGTTTTGGAGTTTTGGAGTTTCGGAGTTTTGGAGTTTCAGAGTTTTGGAGGTTCAGGGTTGTGGAGTTTCGGAATTTTTGAGTTTTTGAGTTTCGGAGTTTCGGAGTTTTGGAGCATTGCAGTTTTGGAGTTCTGGAGTTTTGGAGTTTGGAATTTTCAGAGTTTCGGATTTTTGGAGTTTTGGAGTTTCGGAGATTTGGAGTTTTGGCCTTTTGGAGATTCGGGGTCTTGGAGTTTCGGAATTTTGTAGTTTTGCAGTTTTGGAGTGTCGGAGGCTTGGAGTGTTGGAGTTTTGGAGTTTTGGAGTTCTGGAGTTTTGGAGTTTCGGAGTTTCGGAGTTTTGGAGTTTCAGAGTTTTGGAGGTTCAGGGTTGTGGAATTTCGGAATTTTTGAGTTTTGGAGTTTCGGAGTTTTGGAGTATTGCAGTTTTGGAATTTTGGAGTTTTGGAGTTTCGAATTTTCAGAGTTTCGGATTTTTGGAGTTTTGGAGTTTCGGAGATTTGGAGTTTTGGCGTTTTTGAGATTCGGAATCTTGGAGTTTCGGAATTTTGTAGTTTTGTAGTTTTGGAGTGTCACAGTTTTGGAGTGTTGGAGTTTTGGAGCTTTGGAGTTTTTGAGTTTTTGAGTTTTTGAGTTTTGGATTTTTGCACTTTTGGAGTTTTGGAGTTTCGGAGTTTCGGAGTTTTGGAGTTTCAGAGTTTTGGAGGTTCAGTGTTGTGGAGTTTCGGCATTTTTGAGTATTGGAGTTTCGGAGTTTCGGAGTTTTGGAGAATTGCAGTTTTGGAGTTTTGGAGTTTCGAATTTTCAGAGTTTCGGATTTTTGGAGTTTTGGAGTTTTGGAGTTTCGGAGTTTCGGAGTTTTGGAGTATTGCAGTTTTGGAGTTTTGGAGTTTTGGAGTTGCGAATGTTCAGAGTTTAGGATTTTTGGAGTTTTGGAGTTTTGGAGAATTGGACTTTTGGCGTTTTCGAGATTCGGAATCTTGGAGTTTCGGAATTTTGTAGTTTTGGAGTTTTGGAGTTTAGGAGTTTCGGAGTTTCGGAGTTTCGGAGTTTTGGAGTTTCAGAGTTTTGGAGATTCAGGGTTGTGGAGTGTCGGAATTTTTGAGTTTTGGAGTTTCGGAGTTTCGGAGTTTTGGAGTTTTGCAGTTTTGGAGTTTTGGTGTTCTGGAGTTTTGGAGTTTCGAATTTTCAGAGTTTCAAATTTTTGGAGTTTTGGAGTTTCGGAGATTTGGAATTTCGGCGTTTTGGGGATTCGGGGTCTTGGAGTTTCGGAATTTTGTAGTTTTGTGGTTTTGGAGTGTCGGAGTTTCGGAGTGTTGGAGTTTTGGAGTTTTAGAGTTTTAGAGTTTTGGAGTTTTGAAATTTTTGAGTTTCGGATTTTTGGAGTTTGGAGTTTTTAAGTTTTGGATTTTTGAGTTTTGGATTTTTGGATTTTTGGAGTTTTTGTGTTTTTGAGTTTTGGAGTTTTGGATTTTTGCACTTTTGGAGGTTTGGAGTTTTGGAGTTTTGGATTTTTGGAGCTTTGGAGGTATGGATTTTTGGATATTCAGGGTTTTGTTCCAGAATTTTGTAGTTTTGGAGTTTTGGAGTGTCGGAGTTTCGAATTATTGGAGTTTTCGTGTTTTGGAATTTTTGATTTTTGGAGGTATGGATTTTTGGAGTTTCGGAGTTGTGGAGATTCGGGTTTGTGGAGTTTTGGAGTTTTGGAGTTTTGGATTTTTACACTTTTGGAGTTTTGGAGTTTCGGAGTTTTGGAGATTCAGGGTTGTGGAGTTTCGGAATTTTTGAGTTTTGGAGTTTTGGAGTTTCGGAGTTCCGGAGTTTCGGAGTTTCGGAGTTTTGGAGTTTTGCAGTTTCGGAGTTTTGGAGTTTTGGAGTTTCGAATTTTCAGTTTCGGATTTTTGGAGTTTTGGACTTTCGGAGATTTGGAGTTTTGGCGTTTTGGAGATTCGGAATCTTGGAGTTTCGGAATTTTGTAGTTTTGTAGTTTTCGAGTGTCGGAGTTTTGGAGTGTTGGAGTTTTGGAGCTTTGGAGTTTTGGAGTTTTGGAGTTTTTGAGTTTTGGAGTTTCAGAGTTCTGGAGGTTCAGGGTTGTGGAGTTTCGGAATTTTTGAGTTTTGGAGTTTCGGAGTTTCGGAGTTTTGGAGTATTGCAGTTTTGGAATTTTGGAGTTTTGGAGTTTCGAATTTTCAGAGTTTCGGATTTTTGGAGTTTTGGAGTTTCGGAGATTTGGAGTTTTAGAGAATTTCAGTTTTGGAGTTTTGGAGTTTCGAATTTTCAGTTTCGGATTTTTGGAGTTTTGGAGTTTCGGAGATTTGGAGTTTTGGCGTTTTGGAGTTTCGAATTTTCAGAGTTTGGGATTTTTGGAGTTTTGGAGTTTCGGAGATTTGGAGTTTTGGAGTTTCGGAGTTTCGGAGTTTTGGAGTTTTGGAGTTTTTGAGTTTTGGAGTTTTGGATTTTTGCAATTTTGGAGTTTTGGAGTTTTGGAGTTTCGGAGTTTCGGAGTTTTGGAGTCTCAGAGTTTTGGAGGTTCAGGGTTGTGGAGTTTCGGAATTTTTGAGTTTTGGAGTTTCGGAGTTTCGGAGCTTTGGAGTATTGCAGTTTTGGAATTTTGGAGTTTCGAATTTTCAGAGTTTCGGATTTTTGGAGTTTTGGAGTTTCAGAGAATTGGAGTTTTAACGTTTTCGAGATTCGGAATCTTGGAGTTTCGGAATTTTGTAGTTTTGTAGTTTTGGAGTGTCGGAGTTTTGGAGTGTTGGAGTTTTGGAGTTTTGGAGTTTCAGAGTTTTGGAGTTTCAGAGTTTTGGAGGTTCAGGGTTGTGGAGTTTCGGAATTTTTGAGTTTTGGAGTTTCGGAGTTTTGGAGCATTGCAGTTTTGGAGTTCTGGAGTTTTGGAGTTTGGAATTTTTCAGAGTCTCGGATTTTTGGAGTTTTGGAGTTTCGGAGATTTGGAGTTTTGGCGTTTTTGAGATTCGGATTTTTGCACTTTTGGAGTTTTGGAGTTTTGGAGTTTCGGAGTTTCGGAGTTTTGGAGTTTCAGAGTTTTGGAGGTTCAGTGTTGTGGAGTTTCGGCATTTTTGAGTATTGGAGTTTCGGAGTTTCGGAGTTTTGGAGAATTGCAGTTTTGGAGTTTTGGAGTTTCGAATTTTCAGAGTTTCGGATTTTTGGAGTTTTGGAGTTTTGGAGTTTCGGAGTTTCGGAGTTTTGGAGTATTGCAGTTTTGGAGTTTTGGAGTTTTGGAGTTGCGAATGTTCAGAGTTTAGGATTTTTGGAGTTTTGGAGTTTTGGAGAATTGGACTTTTGGCGTTTTGGAGATTCGGAATCTTGGAGTTTCGGAATTTTGTTGTTTTGCAGTTTTCGAGTGTCGGAGTTTTGGAGTGTTGGAGTTTTGGAGCTTTGGAGTTTTGGAGTTTTGGAGTTTTTGAGTTTTGGAGTTTCAGAGTTCTGGAGGTTCAGGGTTGTGGAGTTTCGGAATTTTTGAGTTTTGGAGTTTCGGAGTTTCGGAGTTTTGGAGTATTGCAGTTTTGGAATTTTGGAGTTTTGGAGTTTCGAATTTTCAGAGTTTCGGATTTTTGGAGTTTTGGAGTTTCGGAGATTTGGAGTTTTGGCGTTTTGGAGTTTCGAATTTTCAGAGTTTGGGATTTTTGGAGTTTTGGAGTTTCGGAGATTTGGAGTTTTGGCGTTTTGGAGTTTCGGAGTTTCGGAGTTTCGGAGTTTTGGAGTTTCAGAGTTTTGGAGGTTCAGGGTTGTGGAGTTTCGGAATTTTTGAGTATTGGAGTTTCGGAGTTTTGGAGTTTTAGAGAATTGCAGTTTTGGAGTTTTGGAGTTTCGAATTTTCAGAGTTTCGGATTTTTGGAGTTTTGGAGTTTCGGAGATTTGGAGTTTTGGCGTTTTGGAGTTTCGAATTTTCAGAGTTTGGGATTTTTGGAGTTTTGGAGTTTCGGAGATTTGGAGTTTTGGCGTTTTGGAGTTTCGGAGTTTCGGAGTTTCGGAGTTTTGGAGTCTCAGAGTTTTGGAGGTTCAGGGTTGTGGAGTTTCGGAATTTTTGAGTTTTGGAGTTTCGGAGTTTCGGAGCTTTGGAGTATTGCAGTTTTGGAATTTTGGAGTTTCGAATTTTCAGAGTTTCGGATTTTTGGAGTTTTGGAGTTTCAGAGAATTGGAGTTTTAACGTTTTCGAGATTCGGAATCTTGGAGTTTCGGAATTTTGTAGTTTTGTAGTTTTGGAGTGTCGGAGTTTTGGAGTGTTGGAGTTTTGGAGCTTTGGAGCTTTGGAGTTTGGGAGTTTTTGAGTTTTTGAGTTTTGGATTTTTGCACTTTTTGAAATTTGGAGTTTTGGAGGTTTGGAGTTTTGGAGTTTCGGAGTTTTGGAGTTTCAGAGTTTTGGAGGTTCAGGGTTGTGGAGTTTCGGAATTTTTGAGTTTTGGAGTTTCGGAGTTTTGGAGCATTGCAGTTTTGGAGTTCTGGAGTTTTGGAGTTTGGAATTTTTCAGAGTTTCGGATTTTTGGAGTTTTGGAGTTTCGGAGATTTGGAGTTTTGGCCTTTTGGAGATTCGGGGTCTTGGAGTTTCGGAATTTTGTAGTTTTGCAGTTTTGGAGTGTCGGAGGCTTGGAGTGTTGGAGTTTTGGAGTTTTGGAGTTCTGGAGTTTTGGAGTTTCGGAGTTTCGGAGTTTCGGAGTTTTGGAGTTTCAGAGTTTTGGAGGTTCAGGGTTGTGGAATTTCGGAATTTTTGAGTTTTGGAGTTTCGGAGTTTTGGAGTATTGCAGTTTTTGAATTTTGGAGTTTTGGAGTTTCGAATTTTCAGAGTTTCGGATTTTTGGAGTTTTGGAGTTTCGGAGATTTGGAGTTTTGGCGTTTTTGAGATTCGGAATCTTGGAGTTTCGGAATTTTGTAGTTTTGTAGTTTTGGAGTGTCACAGTTTTGGAGTGTTGGAGTTTTGGAGCTTTGGAGTTTTGGAGTTTTTGAGTTTTTGAGTTTTTGAGTTTTGGATTTTTGCACTTTTGGAGTTTTGGAGTTTTGGAGTTTCGGAGTTTCGGAGTTTTGGAGTTTCAGAGTTTTGGAGGTTCAGTGTTGTGGAGTTTCGGCATTTTTGAGTATTGGAGTTTCGGAGTTTTGGAGAATTGCAGTTTTGGAGTTTTGGAGTTTCGAATTTTCAGAGTTTCGGATTTTTGGAGTTTTGGAGTTTTGGAGTTTCGGAGTTTCGGAGTTTTGGAGTATTGCAGTTTTGGAGTTTTGGAGTTTTGGAGTTGCGAATGTTCAGAGTTTAGGATTTTTGGAGTTTTGGAGTTTTGGAGAATTGGACTTTTGGCGTTTTCGAGATTCCGAATCTTGGAGTTTCGGAATTTTGTAGTTTTGGAGTTTTGGAGTTTAGGAGTTTCGGAGTTTCGGAGTTTTGGAGTTTCAGAGTTTTGGAGATTCAGGGTTGTGGAGTGTCGGAATTTTTGAGTTTTGGAGTTTCGGAGTTTCGGAGTTTTGGAGTTTTGCAGTTTTGGAGTTTTGGTGTTCTGGAGTTTTGGAGTTTCGAATTTTCAGAGTTTCAAATTTTTGGAGTTTTGGAGTTTCGGAGATTTGGAATTTCGGCGTTTTGGGGATTCGGGGTCTTGGAGTTTCGGAATTTTGTAGTTTTGTGGTTTTGGAGTGTCGGAGTTTCGGAGTGTTGGAGTTTTGGAGTTTTAGAGTTTTAGAGTTTTGGAGTTTTGAAATTTTTGAGTTTCGGATTTTTGGAGTTTGGAGTTTTTAAGTTTTGGATTTTTGAGTTTTGGATTTTTGGATTTTTGAAGTTTTTGTGTTTTTGAGTTTTGGAGTTTTGGATTTTTGCACTTTTGGAGGTTTGGAGTTTTGGAGTTTTGGATTTTTGGAGCTTTGGAGGTATGGATTTTTGGATATTCAGGGTTTTGTTCCAGAATTTTGTAGTTTTGGAGTTTTGGAGTGTCGGAGTTTCGAATTATTGGAGTTTTCGTGTTTTGGAATTTTTGATTTTTGGAGGTATGGATTTTTGGAGTTTCGGAGTTGTGGAGATTCGGGTTTGTGGAGTTTTGGAGTTTTGGAGTTTTGGATTTTTGCACTTTTGGAGTTTTGGAGTTTCGGAGTTTTGGAGATTCAGGGTTGTGGAGTTTCGGAATTTTTGAGTTTTGGAGTTTTGGAGTTTCGGAGTTCCGGAGTTGCGGAGTTTCGGAGTTTTGGAGTTTTGCAGTTTCGGAGTTTTGGAGTTTTGGAGTTTCGAATTTTCAGTTTCGGATTTTTGGAGTTTTGGACTTTCGGAGATTTGGAGTTTTGGTGTTTTGGAGATTAGGAATCTTGGAGTTTCGGAATTTTGTAGTTTTGTAGTTTTCGAGTGTCGGAGTTTTGGAGTGTTGGAGTTTTGGAGCTTTGGAGTTTTGGAGTTTTTGAGTTTTGGAGTTTCAGAGTTCTGGAGGTTCAGGGTTGTGGAGTTTCGGAATTTTTGAGTTTTGGAGTTTCGGAGTTTCGGAGTTTTGGAGTATTGCAGTTTTGGAATTTTCGAGTTTTGGAGTTTCGAATTTTCAGAGTTTCGGATTTTTGGAGTTTTGGAGTTTCGGAGATTTGGAATTTTGGCGTTTTGGAGTTTCGAATTTTCAGAGTTTGGGATTTTTGGAGTTTTGGAGTTTCGGAGATTTGGAGTTTTGGCGTTTTGGAGTTTCGGAGTTTCGGAGTTTTGGAGTTTCAGAGTTTTGGAGGTTCAGGGTTGTGGAGTTTCGGAATTTTTGAGTATAGGAGTTTCGGAGTTTTGGAGTTTTGGAGAATTGCAGTTTTGGAGTTTTGGAGTTTCGAATTTTCAGAGTTTCGGATTTTTGGAGTTTTGGAGTTTCGGAGATTTGGAGTTTTGGCGTTTTGGAGTTTCGAATTTTCTGAGTTTGGGATTTTTGGAGTTTTGGAGTTTCGGAGATTTGGAGTTTTGGAGTTTCGGAGTTTCGGAGTTTTGGAGTTTTGGAGTTTTTGAGTTTTGGAGTTTTGGATTTTTGCAAATTTGGAGTTTTGGAGTTTTGGAGTTTCGGAGTTTCGGAGTTTTGGAGTCTCAGAGTTTTGGAGGTTCAGGGTTGTGGAGTTTCGGAATTTTTGAGTTTTGGAGTTTCGGAGTTTCGGAGCTTTGGAGTATTGCAGTTTTGGAATTTTGGAGTTTCGAATTTTCAGAGTTTCGGATTTTTGGAGTTTTGGAGTTTCAGAGAATTGGAGTTTTAACGTTTTCGAGATTCGGAATCTTGGAGTTTCGGAATTTTGTAGTTTTGTAGTTTTGGAGTGTCGGAGTTTTGGAGTGTTGGAGTTTTGGAGCTTTGGAGCTTTGGAGTTTGGGAGTTTTTGAGTTTTTGAGTTTTGGATTTTTGCACTTTTTGAAATTTGGAGTTTTGGAGTTTTGGAGTTTTGGAGTTTCGGAGTTTCGGAGTTTTGGAGTTTCAGAGTTTTGGAGGTTCAGGGTTGTGGAGTTTCGGAATTTTTGAGTTTTGGAGTTTCGGAGTTTCGGAGTTTTGGAGCATTGCAGTTTTGGAGTTCTGGAGTTTTGGAGTTTGGAATTTTCAGAGTTTCGGATTTTTGGAGTTTTGGAGTTTCGGAGATTTGGAGTTTTGGCCTTTTGGAGATTCGGGGTCTTGGAGTTTCGGAATTTTGTAGTTTTGCAGTTTTGGAGTGTCGGAGGCTTGGAGTGTTGGAGTTTTGGAGTTTTGGAGTTCTGGAGTTTTGGAGTTCTGGAGTTTTGGAGTTTCGGAGTTTCGGAGTTTCGGAGTTTTGGAGTTTCAGAGTTTTGGAGGTTCAGGGTTGTGGAATTTCGGAATTTTTGAGTTTTGGAGTTTCGGAGTTTTGGAGTATTGCAGTTTTTGAATTTTGGAGTTTTGGAGTTTCGAATTTTCAGAGTTTCGGATTTTTGGAGTTTTGGAGTTTCGGAGATTTGGAGTTTTGGCGTTTTTGAGATTCGGAATCTTGGAGTTTCGGAATTTTGTAGTTTTGTAGTTTTGGAGTGTCACAGTTTTGGAGTGTTGGAGTTTTGGAGCTTTGGAGTTTTGGAGTTTTGGAGTTTTTGAGTTTTTGAGTTTTTGAGTTTTGGATTTTTGCACTTTTGGAGTTTTGGAGTTTTGGAGTTTCGGAGTTTCGGAGTTTTGGAGTTTCAGAGTTTTGGAGGTTCAGTGTTGTGGAGTTTCGGCATTTTTGAGTATTGGAGTTTCGGAGTTTCGGAGTTTTGGAGAATTGCAGTTTTGGAGTTTTGGAGTTTCGAATTTTCAGAGTTTCGGATTTTTGGAGTTTTGGAGTTTTGGAGTTTCGGAGTTTCGGAGTTTTGGAGTATTGCAGTTTTGGAGTTTTGGAGTTTTGGAGTTGCGAATGTTCAGAGTTTAGGATTTTTGGAGTTTTGGAGTTTTGGAGAATTGGACTTTTGGCGTTTTCGAGATTCGGAATCTTGGAGTTTCGGAATTTTGTAGTTTTGGAGTTTTGGAGTTTAGGAGTTTCGGAGTTTCGGAGTTTTGGAGTTTCAGAGTTTTGGAGATTCAGGGTTGTGGAGTGTCGGAATTTTTGAGTTTTGGAGTTTCGGAGTTTCGGAGTTTTGGAGTTTTGCAGTTTTGGAGTTTTGGTGTTCTGGAGTTTTGGAGTTTCGAATTTTCAGAGTTTCAAATTTTTGGAGTTTTGGAGTTTCGGAGATTTGGAATTTCGGCGTTTTGGGGATTCGGGGTCTTGGAGTTTCGGAATTTTGTAGTTTTGTGGTTTTGGAGTGTCGGAGTTTCGGAGTGTTGGAGTTTTGGAGTTTTAGAGTTTTAGAGTTTTGGAGTTTTGAAATTTTTGAGTTTCGGATTTTTGGAGTTTGGAGTTTTTAAGTTTTGGATTTTTGAGTTTTGGATTTTTGGATTTTTGGAGTTTTTGTGTTTTTGAGTTTTGGAGTGTTGGATTTTTGCACTTTTGGAGGTTTGGAGTTTTGGAGTTTTGGATTTTTGGAGCTTTGGAGGTATGGATTTTTGGACATTCAGGGTTTTGTTCCAGAATTTTGTAGTTTTGGAGTTTTGGAGTGTCGGAGTTTCGAATTATTGGAGTTTTCGTGTTTTGGAATTTTTGATTTTTGAAGGTATGGATTTTTGGAGTTTCGGAGTTGTGGAGATTCGGGTTTGTGGAGTTTTGGAGTTTTGGAGTTTTGGATTTTTGCACTTTTGGAGTTTTGGAGTTTCGGAGTTTTGGAGATTCAGGGTTGTGGAGTTTCGGAATTTTTGAGTTTTGGAGTTTTGGACTTTCGGAGTTCCGGAGTTTCGGAGATTTGTAGTTTTGGCGTTTTGGAGATTCAGGGTCTTGGAGTTTCGGAATTTTGCAGTTTTGTAGTTTTGGAGTGTCGGAGTTTTGAGTGTTGGAGTTTTGGAATTTCGGAGTTTCGGAGTTTCGGAGTTTTGGAGTTTCAGAGTTTCAGAGTTCTGGAGGTTCAGGGTTGTGGAGTTTCGGAATTTTTGAGTTTTGGAGTTTCGGAGTTTCGGAGTTTTGGAGTATTGCAGTTTTGGAATTTTGGCGTTTTGGAGTTTCGAATTTTCAGAGTTTCGGATTTTTGGAGTTTTGGAGTTTCGGAGATTTGGAGTTTTGGCGTTTTGGAGTTTCGAATTTTCAGAGTTTGGGATTTTTGGAGTTTTGGAGTTTCGGAGATTTGGAGTTTTGGCGTTTTGGAGTTTCGGAGTTTCGGAGTTTTGGAGTTTCAGAGTTTTGGAGGTTCAGGGTTGTGGAGTTTCGGAATTTTTGAGTATTGGAGTTTCGGAGTTTCGGAGTTCTGGAGAATTGCAGTTTTGGAGTTTCGAATTTTCAGAGTTTCGGATTTTTGGAGTTTTGGAGTTTCGGAGATTTGGAGTTTTGTGCGTTTTGGAGATTCGGAATCTTAGAGTTTCGGAATTTTGTAGTTTTGTAGTTTTCGAGTGTCGGAGTTTTGGAGTGTTGGAGTTTTGGAGCCTTGGAGTTTTGGAGTTTTTGAGTTTTGGAGTTTTGGATTTTTGCAAATTTGGAATTTTGGAGTTTTGGAGTTTTGGAGTTTCGGAGTTTCGGAGTTTTGGAGTCTCAGAGTTTTGGAGGTTCAGGGTTGTGGAGTTTCGGAATTTTTGAGTTTTGGAGTTTCGGAGTTTCGGAGTTTTGGAGTATTGCAGTTTTGTGGTTTTGGAGTTTTGGAGGTGCGAATTTTCAGAGTTTAGGATTTTTGGAGTTTTGGAGTTTCGGAGATTTGGAGTTTTGGCCTTTTGGAGATTCGGGGTCTTGGAGTTTCGGAGTGTTGGAGTTTTGGAGCTTTAGAGTTTTTGAGTTTTTGAGTTTTGGATTTTTGCACTTTTGGAGTTTTGGAGTTTTGGAGTTTCAGAGTTTTGGAGGTTCAGGGTTGTGGAGTTTCGGAATTTTTGAGTATTGGAGTTTCGGAGTTTCGGAGTTTTGGAGAATTGCAGTTTTGGAGTTTTGGAGTTTCGAATTTTCAGAGTATCGGATTTTTGGAGTTTTGGAGTTTCGGAGTTTTGGAGTTTCAGAGTTTTCGAGGTTCAGGGTTGTGGAGTTTCGGAATTTTTGAGTTTTGGAGTTTCGGAGTTTCGGAGTTTTGGAGTTTTCGAGTTTTGGAGTTTCAGAGATTTGGAGTTTTGGCGTTTTGGAGATTCGGAATCTTGGAGTTTCGGAATTTTGTAGTTTTGTAGTTTTGGAGTGTCAGAGTTTTGGAGTGTTGGAGCTTTGGAGTTTTGGAGTTTATGAGTTTTTGAGTTTTGGATTTTTGCACATTTGGAGTTTTGGAGTTGTGGAGTTTCGGAGTTTCGGAGTTTCGGAGTTTTGGAGTTTCAGAGTTTTGGAGGTTCAGGGTTGTGGAGTTTCGGAATTTTTGAGTTTTGGAGTTTCGGAGTTTTGGAGTATTGCAGTTTTGGAATTTTGGAGTTTTGGAGTTTCGGAGACTTGGAGTTTTGGCGTTTTGGAGATTCGGAATCTTGGAGTTTCGGAATTTTGTATTGTTGTAGTTTTGGAGTGTCAGAGTTTTGGAGTGTTGGAGTTTTGGAGCTTTGGAGTTTTTGAGTTTTTAAGTTTTTGAGTTTTGGATTTTTGCACTTTTGGCGTTTTGGAGTTTTGGAGTTTCGGAGTTTTGGAGTTTCAGAGTTTTGAAGGTTCAGGGTTGTGGAGTTTCGGAATTTTTGAGTATTGGAGTTTCGGAGTTTCGGAGTTTTGGAGACTTGCAGTTTTGGAGTTTCGAATTTTCAGAGTTTCGGATTTTTGGGGTTTTGGAGTTTCGGAGTTTCGGAGTTATGGAGTTTCAGAGTTTTCGAGGTTCAGGGTTGTGGAGTTTCGGAATTTTTGAGTTTTGGAGTTTCGGAGTTTCGGAGTTTTGGAGTTTCGAATTTCCAGAGTTTCGGATTTTTGGAGTTTTGGAGTTTCGGAGATTTGGAGTTTTGGCGTTTTGGAGATTCGGAATCTTGGAGTTTCGGAATTTTGTAGTTTTGTAGTTTTCGAGTGTCGGAGTTTTGGAGTGTTGGAGTTTTGGAGCTTTGGAGTTTTGGAGTTTTTGAGTTTTGGAGTTTTGGATTTTTGCACTTTTGGAGTTTTGGAGTTTCAGAGTTTTGGAGGTTCAGGGTTGTGGAGTTTCGGAATTTTTTAGTTTTGGAGTTTCGGAGTTTCGGAGGTTTGGAGTATTGCAGTTTTGGAGTTTTGGAGTTTTGGAGTTTCAGAGATTTGGAGTTTTGGCATTTTGGAGATTCGGAATCTTGGAGTTTCGGAATTTTGTAGTTTTGTAGTTTTGGAGTGTCAGAGTTTTGGAGTGTTGGAGCTTTGGAGTTTTGGAGTTTATGAGTTTTTGAGTTTTGGATTTTTGCACTTTTGGAGTTTTGGAGTTTTGGAGTTTTGGAGTCTCGGAGTTTCGGAGTTTTGGAGTTTCAGAGTTTTGGAGGTTCAGGGTTGTGGAATTTCGGAATTTTTGAGTATTGGAGTTTCGGAGTTTCGGAGTTTTGGAGTATTGCAGTTTTGGAATTTTGGAGTTTTGGAGTTTCGAATTTTCAGAGTTTCGGATTTTTGGAGTTTTGGAGTTTCGGAGATTTGGAGTTTTGGCGTTTTGGAGTTTCGAATTTTCAGAGTTTGGGAGTTTTGGAGTTTCAGAGTTTTGGAGGTTCAGGGTTGTGGAGTTTCGGAATTTTTGAGTATTGGAGTTTCGGAGTTTCGGAGTTCTGGAGAATTGCAGTTTTGGAGTTTCGAATTTTCAGAGTTTCGGATTTTTGGAGTTTTGGAGTTTCGGAGATTTGGAGTTTTGTGCGTTTTGGAGATTCGGAATCTTAGAGTTTCGGAATTTTGTAGTTTTGTAGTTTTCGAGTGTCGGAGTTTTGGAGTGTTGGAGTTTTGGAGCCTTGGAGTTTTGGAGTTTTTGAGTTTTGGAGTTTTGGATTTTTGCAAATTTGGAATTTTGGAGTTTTGGAGTTTTGGAGTTTCGGAGTTTCGGAGTTTTGGAGTCTCAGAGTTTTGGAGGTTCAGGGTTGTGGAGTTTCGGAATTTTTGAGTTTTGGAGTTTCGGAGTTTCGGAGTTTTGGAGTATTGCAGTTTTGTGGTTTTGGAGTTTTGGAGGTGCGAATTTTCAGAGTTTAGGATTTTTGGAGTTTTGGAGTTTCGGAGATTTGGAGTTTTGGCCTTTTGGAGATTCGGGGTCTTGGAGTTTCGGAGTGTTGGAGTTTTGGAGCTTTAGAGTTTTTGAGTTTTTGAGTTTTGGATTTTTGCACTTTTGGAGTTTTGGAGTTTTGGAGTTTCAGAGTTTTGGAGGTTCAGGGTTGTGGAGTTTCGGAATTTTTGAGTATTGGAGTTTCGGAGTTTCGGAGTTTTGGAGAATTGCAGTTTTGGAGTTTTGGAGTTTCGAATTTTCAGAGTATCGGATTTTTGGAGTTTTGGAGTTTCGGAGTTTTGGAGTTTCAGAGTTTTCGAGGTTCAGGGTTGTGGAGTTTCGGAATTTTTGAGTTTTGGAGTTTCGGAGTTTCGGAGTTTTGGAGTTTTCGAGTTTTGGAGTTTCAGAGATTTGGAGTTTTGGCGTTTTGGAGATTCGGAATCTTGGAGTTTCGGAATTTTGTAGTTTTGTAGTTTTGGAGTGTCAGAGTTTTGGAGTGTTGGAGCTTTGGAGTTTTGGAGTTTATGAGTTTTTGAGTTTTGGATTTTTGCACATTTGGAGTTTTGGAGTTGTGGAGTTTCGGAGTTTCGGAGTTTCGGAGTTTTGGAGTTTCAGAGTTTTGGAGGTTCAGGGTTGTGGAGTTTCGGAATTTTTGAGTTTTGGAGTTTCGGAGTTTTGGAGTATTGCAGTTTTGGAATTTTGGAGTTTTGGAGTTTCGGAGACTTGGAGTTTTGGCGTTTTGGAGATTCGGAATCTTGGAGTTTCGGAATTTTGTATTGTTGTAGTTTTGGAGTGTCAGAGTTTTGGAGTGTTGGAGTTTTGGAGCTTTGGAGTTTTTGAGTTTTTAAGTTTTTGAGTTTTGGATTTTTGCACTTTTGGCGTTTTGGAGTTTTGGAGTTTCGGAGTTTTGGAGTTTCAGAGTTTTGAAGGTTCAGGGTTGTGGAGTTTCGGAATTTTTGAGTATTGGAGTTTCGGAGTTTCGGAGTTTTGGAGACTTGCAGTTTTGGAGTTTCGAATTTTCAGAGTTTCGGATTTTTGGGGTTTTGGAGTTTCGGAGTTTCGGAGTTATGGAGTTTCAGAGTTTTCGAGGTTCAGGGTTGTGGAGTTTCGGAATTTTTGAGTTTTGGAGTTTCGGAGTTTCGGAGTTTTGGAGTTTCGAATTTCCAGAGTTTCGGATTTTTGGAGTTTTGGAGTTTCGGAGATTTGGAGTTTTGGCGTTTTGGAGATTCGGAATCTTGGAGTTTCGGAATTTTGTAGTTTTGTAGTTTTCGAGTGTCGGAGTTTTGGAGTGTTGGAGTTTTGGAGCTTTGGAGTTTTGGAGTTTTTGAGTTTTGGAGTTTTGGATTTTTGCACTTTTGGAGTTTTGGAGTTTCAGAGTTTTGGAGGTTCAGGGTTGTGGAGTTTCGGAATTTTTTAGTTTTGGAGTTTCGGAGTTTCGGAGGTTTGGAGTATTGCAGTTTTGGAGTTTTGGAGTTTTGGAGTTTCAGAGATTTGGAGTTTTGGCATTTTGGAGATTCGGAATCTTGGAGTTTCGGAATTTTGTAGTTTTGTAGTTTTGGAGTGTCAGAGTTTTGGAGTGTTGGAGCTTTGGAGTTTTGGAGTTTATGAGTTTTTGAGTTTTGGATTTTTGCACTTTTGGAGTTTTGGAGTTTTGGAGTTTTGGAGTCTCGGAGTTTCGGAGTTTTGGAGTTTCAGAGTTTTGGAGGTTCAGGGTTGTGGAATTTCGGAATTTTTGAGTATTGGAGTTTCGGAGTTTCGGAGTTTTGGAGTATTGCAGTTTTGGAATTTTGGAGTTTTGGAGTTTCGAATTTTCAGAGTTTCGGATTTTTGGAGTTTTGGAGTTTCGGAGATTTGGAGTTTTGGCGTTTTGGAGTTTCGAATTTTCAGAGTTTGGGATTTTTGGAGTTTTGGAGTTTCGGAGATTTGGAGTTTTGGCGTTTTGGAGTTTCGGAGTTTCGGAGTTTTGGAGTTTCAGAGTTTTGGAGGTTCAGGGTTGTGGAGTTTCGGAATTTTTGAGTATTGGAGTTTCGGAGTTTTGGAGTTTTGGAGAATTGCAGTTTTGGAGTTTTGGAGTTTCGAATTTTCAGAGTTTCGGATTTTTGGAGTTTTGGAGTTTCGGAGATTTGGAGTTTTGGCGTTTTGGAGTTTCGAATTTTCAGAGTTTGGGATTTTTGGAGTTTTGGAGTTTCGGAGATTTGGAGGTTGGAGTTTCGGAGTTTCGGAGTTTTGGAGTTTTGGAGTTTTTGAGTTTTGGAGTTTTGGATTTTTGCAAATTTGGAGTTTTGGAGTTTTGGAGTTTCGGAGTTTCGGAGCTTTGGAGTCTCAGAGTTTTGGAGGTTCAGGGTTGTGGAGTTTCGGAATTTTTGAGTTTTGGAGTTTCGGAGTTTCGGAGCTTTGGACTATTGCAGTTTTGGAATTTTGGAGTTTCGAATTTTCAGAGTTTCGGATTTTTGGAGTTTTGGAGTTTCAGAGAATTGGAGTTTTAACGTTTTCGAGATTCGGAATCTTGGAGTTTCGGAATTTTGTAGTTTTGTAGTGTTGGAGTGTCGGAGTTTTGGAGTGTTGGAGTTTTGGAGCTTTGGAGCTTTGGAGTTTGGGAGTTTTTGAGTTTTTGAGTTTTGGATTTTTGCACTTTTTGAAATTTGGAGTTTTGGAGTTTTGGAGTTTTGGAGTTTCGGAGTTTTGGAATTTCAGAGTTTTGGAGGTTCAGGGTTGTGGAGTTTCGGAATTTTTGAGTTTTGGAGTTTCGGAGTTTCGGAGTTTTGGAGCATTGCAGTTTTGGAGTTGTGGAGTTTTGGAGTTTGGAATTTTCAGAGTTTCGGATTTTTGGAGTTTGGAGTTTCGGAGATTTGGAGTATTGGCCTTTTGGAGATTCGGGGTCTTGGAGTTTCGGAATTTTGTAGTTTTGCAGTTTTGGAGTGTCGGAGGCTTGGAGTGTTGGAGTTTTGGAGTTTTGGAGTTCTGGAGTTTTGGAGTTTCGGAGTTTCGGAGTTTCGGAGTTTTGGAGTTTCAGAGTTTTGGAGGTTCAGGGTTGTGGAATTTCGGAATTTTTGAGTTTTGGAGTTTCGGAGTTTTGGAGTATTGCAGTTTTTGAATTTTGGAGTTTTGGAGTTTCGAATTTTGAGAGTTTCGGATTTTTGGAGTTTTGGAGTTTCGGAGATTTGGAGTTTTGGCGTTTTTGAGATTCGGAATCTTGGAGTTTCGGAATTTTGTAGTTTTGTAGTTTTGGGGTGTCACAGTTTTGGAGTGTTGGAGTTTTGGAGCTTTGGAGTTTTGGAGTTCTTGAGTTTTTGAGTTTTTGAGTTTTGGATTTTTGCACTTTTGGAGTTTTGGAGTTTTGGAGTTTCGGAGTTTCGGAGTTTTGGAGTTTCAGAGTTTTGGAGGTTCAGTGTTGTGGAGTTTCGGCATTTTTGAGTATTGGAGTTTCGGAGTTTCGGAGTTTTGGAGAATTGCAGTTTTGGAGTTTTGGAGTTTCGAATTTTCAGAGTTTCGGATTTTTGGAGTTTTGGAGTTTCGGAGTTTCGGAGTTTTGGAGTATTGCAGTTTTGGAGTTTTGGAGTTTTGGAGTTGCGAATGTTCAGAGTTTAGGATTTTTGGAGTTTTGGAGTTTTGGAGAATTGGACTTTTGGCGTTTTCGAGATTCGGAATCTTGGAGTTTCGGAATTTTGTAGTTTTGGAGTTTTGGAGTTTAGGAGTTTCGGAGTTTCGGAGTTTTGGAGTTTCAGAGTTTTGGAGATTCAGGGTTGTGGAGTGTCGGAATTTTTGAGTTTTGGACTTTCGGAGTTTCGGAGTTTTGGAGTTTTGCAGTTTTGGAGTTTTGGAGTTTTGGAGTTTTGGTGTTCTGGAGTTTTGGAGTTTCGAATTTTCAGTTTCAAATTTTTGGAGTTTTGGAGTTTCGGAGATTTGGAATTTCGGCGTTTTGGGGATTCGGGGTCTTGGAGTTTCGGAATTTTGTAGTTTTTTGGTTTTGGAGTGTCGGAGTTTCGGAGTGTTGGAGTTTTGGAGTTTTAGAGTTTTAGAGTTTTGGAGTTTTGAAATTTTTGAGTTTCGGATTTTTGGAGTTTGGAGTTTTTAAGTTTTGGATTTTTGAGTTTTGGATTTTTGGATTTTTGGAGTTTTTGTGTTTTTGAGTTTTGGAGTTTTGGATTTTTGCACTTTTGGAGGTTTGGAGTTTTGGAGTTTTGGATTTTTGGAGCTTTGGAGGTATGGATTTTTGGATATTCAGGGTTTTGTTCCAGAATTTTGTAGTTTTGGAGTTTTGGAGTGTCGGAGTTTCGAATTATTGGAGTTTTCGTGTTTTGGAATTTTTGATTTTTGGAGGTATGGATTTTTGGAGTTTCGGAGTTGTGGAGATTCGGGTTTGTGGAGTTTTGGAGTTTTGGAGTTTTGGATTTTTGCACTTTTGGAGTTTTGGAGTTTCGGAGTTTTGGAGATTCAGGGTTGTGGAGTTTCGGAATTTTTGAGTTTTGGAGTTTTGGAGTTTCGGAGTTCCGGAGTTTCGGAGTTTCGGAGTTTTGGAGTTTTGCAGTTTCGGAGTTTTGGAGTTTTGGAGTTTCGAATTTACAGAGTTTCGGATTTTCGGAGTTTTGGAGTTTCGGAGATTTGTAGTTTTGGCGTTTTGGAGATTCAGGGTCTTGGAGTTTCGGAATTTTGCAGTTTTGTAGTTTTGGAGTGTCGGAGTTTTGGAGTGTTGGAGTTTTGGAATTTCGGAGTTTCGGAGTTTCGGAGTTTTGGAGTTTCAGAGTTTCAGAGTTCTGGAGGTTCAGGGTTGTGGAGTTTCGGAATTTTTGAGTTTTGGAGTTTCGGAGTTTCGGAGTTTTGGAGTATTGCAGTTTTGGAATTTTGGCGTTTTGGAGTTTCGAATTTTCAGAGTTTCGGATTTTTGGAGTTTTGGAGTTTCGGAGATTTGGAGTTTTGGCGTTTTGGAGTTTCGAA
This sequence comes from Amblyomma mixtum, assembly GCF_055824585.1. Classification (NCBI taxonomy): domain Eukaryota; kingdom Metazoa; phylum Arthropoda; class Arachnida; order Ixodida; family Ixodidae; genus Amblyomma; species Amblyomma mixtum. The sequence goes on along the minus strand of NC_143012.1, from coordinate 116,311,836 downwards.
TTTTCAGAGTTTGGGATTTTTGGAGTTTTGGAGTTTCGGAGATTTGGAGTTTTGGCGTTTTGGAGTTTCGGAGTTTTGGAGTTTCAGAGTTTTGGAGGTTCAGGGTTGTGGAGTTTCGGAATTTTTGAGTATTGGAGTTTCGGAGTTTCGGAGTTCTGGAGAATTGCAGTTTTGGAGTTTCGAATTTTCAGAGTTTCGGATTTTTGGAGTTTTGGAGTTTCGGAGATTTGGAGTTTTGTGCGTTTTGGAGATTCGGAATCTTAGAGTTTCGGAATTTTGTAGTTTTGTAGTTTTCGAGTGTCGGAGTTTTGGAGTGTTGGAGTTTTGGAGCCTTGGAGTTTTGGAGTTTTTGAGTTTTGGAGTTTTGGATTTTTGCAAATTTGGAGTTTTGGAGTTTTGGAGTTTTGGAGTTTCGGAGTTTCGGAGTTTTGGAGTCTCAGAGTTTTGGAGGTTCAGGGTTGTGGAGTTTCGGAATTTTTGAGTTTTGGAGTTTCGGAGCTTTGGAGTATTGCAGTTTTGGAATTTTGGAGTTTCGAATTTTCAGAGTTTCGGATTTTTGGAGTTTTGGAGTTTCAGAGAATTGGAGTTTTAACGTTTTCGAGATTCGGAATCTTGGAGTTTTGGAATTTTGTAGTTTTGTAGTTTTGGAGTGTCGGAGTTTTGGAGTGTTGGAGTTTTGGAGCTTTGGAGCTTTGGAGTTTGGGAGTTTTTGAGTTTTTGAGTTTTGGATTTTTGCACTTTTTGAAATTTGGAGTTTTGGAGTTTTGGAGTTTTGGAGTTTCGGAGTTTTGGAGTTTCAGAGTTTTGGAGGTTCAGGGTTGTGGAGTTTCGGAATTTTTGAGTTTTGGAGTTTCGGAGTTTTGGAGCATTGCAGTTTTGGAGTTCTGGAGTTTTGGAGTTTGGAATTTTCAGAGTTTCGGATTTTTGGAGTTTTGGAGTTTCGGAGATTTGGAGTTTTGGCCTTTTGGAGATTCGGGGTCTTGGAGTTTCGGAATTTTGTAGTTTTGCAGTTTTGGAGTGTCGGAGGCTTGGAGTGTTGGAGATTTGGAGTTTTGGAGTTCTGGAGTTTTGGAGTTTCGGAGTTTCGGAGTTTCGGAGTTTTGGAGTTTCAGAGTTTTGGAGGTTCAGGGTTGTGGAATTTCGGAATTTTTGAGTTTTGGAGTTTCGGAGTTTTGGAGTATTGCAGTTTTGGAATTTTGGCGTTTTGGAGTTTCGAATTTTCAGAGTTTCGGATTTTTGGAGTTTTGGAGTTTCGGAGATTTGGAGTTTTGGCGTTTTGGAGTTTCGAATTTTCAGAGTTTGGGATTTTTGGAGTTTTGGAGTTTCGGAGATTTGGAGTTTTGGCGTTTTGGAGTTTCGGAGTTTTGGAGTTTCAGAGTTTTGGAGGTTCAGGGTTGTGGAGTTTCTGAATTTTTGAGTATTGGAGTTTCGGAGTTTCGGAGTTCTGGAGAATTGCAGTTTTGGAGTTTCGAATTTTCAGAGTTTCGGATTTTTGGAGTTTTGGAGTTTCGGAGATTTGGAGTTTTGTGCGTTTTGGAGATTCGGAATCTTAGAGTTTCGGAATTTTGTAGTTTTGTAGTTTTCGAGTGTCGGAGTTTTGGAGTGTTGGAGTTTTGGAGCCTTGGAGTTTTGGAGTTTTTGAGTTTTGGAGTTTTGGATTTTTGCAAATTTGGAGTTTTGGAGTTTTGGAGTTTTGGAGTTTCGGTGTTTCGGAGTTTTGGAGTCTCAGAGTTTTGGAGGTTCAGGGTTGTGGAGTTTCGGAATTTTTGAGTTTTGGAGTTTCGGAGCTTTGGAGTATTGCAGTTTTGGAATTTTGGAGTTTCGAATTTTCAGAGTTTCGGATTTTTGGAGTTTTGGAGTTTCAGAGAATTGGAGTTTTAACGTTTTCGAGATTCGGAATCTTGGAGTTTTGGAATTTTGTAGTTTTGTAGTTTTGGAGTGTCGGAGTTTTGGAGTGTTGGAGTTTTGGAGCTTTGGAGCTTTGGAGTTTGGGAGTTTTTGAGTTTTTGAGTTTTGGATTTTTGCACTTTTTGAAATTTGGAGTTTTGGAGTTTTGGAGTTTTGGAGTTTCGGAGTTTTGGAGTTTCAGAGTTTTGGAGGTTCAGGGTTGTGGAGTTTCGGAATTTTTGAGTTTTGGAGTTTCGGAGTTTTGGAGCATTGCAGTTTTGGAGTTCTGGAGTTTTGGAGTTTGGAATTTTCAGAGTTTCGGATTTTTGGAGTTTTGGAGTTTCGGAGATTTGGAGTTTTGGCCTTTTGGAGATTCGGGGTCTTGGAGTTTCGGAATTTTGTAGTTTTGCAGTTTTGGAGTATCGGAGGCTTGGAGTGTTGGAGATTTGGAGTTTTGGAGTTCTGGAGTTTTGGAGTTTCGGAGTTTCGGAGTTTCGGAGTTTTGGAGTTTCAGAGTTTTGGAGGTTCAGGGTTGTGGAATTTCGGAATTTTTGAGTTTTGGAGTTTCGGAGTTTTGGAGTATTGCAGTTTTTGAATTTCGGATTTTTGGAGTTTTGGAGTTTCGGAGATTTGGAGTTTTGGCGTTTTTGAGATTCGGAATCTTGGAGTTTCGGAATTTTGTAGTTTTGTAGTTTTGGAGTGTCACAGTTTTGGAGTGTTGGAGTTTTGGAGCTTTGGAGTTTTGGAGTTCTTGAGTTTTTGAGTTTTTGAGTTTTGGATTTTTGCACTTTTGGAGTTTTGGAGTTTTGGAGTTTCGGAGTTTCGGAGTTTTGGAGTTTCAGAGTTTTGGAGGTTCAGTGTTGTGGAGTTTCGGCATTTTTGAGTATTGGAGTTTCGGAGTTTCGGAGTTTTGGAGAATTGCAGTTTTGGAGTTTTGGAGTTTCGAATTTTCAGAGTTTCGGATTTTTGGAGTTTTGGAGTTTCGGAGTTTCGGAGTTTTGGAGTATTGCAGTTTTGGAGTTTTGGAGTTTTGGAGTTTTGGAGTTGCGAATGTTCAGAGTTTAGGATTTTTGGAGTTTTGGAGTTTTGGAGAGTTGGACTTTTGGCGTTTTCGAGATTCGGAATCTTGGAGTTTCGGAATTTTGTAGTTTTGGAGTTTTGGAGTTTAGGAGTTTCGGAGTTTCGGAGTTTTGGAGTTTCAGAGTTTTGGAGATTCACGGTTGTGGAGTGTCGGAATTTTTGAGTTTTGGAGTTTCGGAGTTTCGGAGTTTTGGAGTTTTGCAGTTTTGGAGTTTTGGTGTTCTGGAGTTTTGGAGTTTCGAATTTTCAGAGTTTCAAATTTTTGGAGTTTTGGAGTTTCGGAAATTTGGAATTTCGGCGTTTTGGGGATTCGGGGTCTTGGAGTTTCGGAATTTTGTAGTTTTGTAGTTTTCGAGTGTCGGAGTTTTGGAGTGTTGGAGTTTTGGAGCCTGGGAGTTTTGGAGTTTTTGAGTTTTGGAGTTTTGGATTTTTGCAAATTTGGAGTTTTGGAGTTTTGGAGTTTCGGAGTTTCGGAGTTTTGGAGTCTCAGAGTTTTGGAGGTTCAGGGTTGTGGAGTTTCGGAATTTTTGAGTTTTGGAGTTTCGGAGTTTCGGAGTTTTGGAGTATTGCAGTTTTGTGGTTTTGGAGTTTTGGAGTTGCGAATTTTCAGAGTTTAGGATTTTTGGAGTTTTGGAGTTTCGGAGATTTGGAGTTTTGGCCTTTTGGAGATTCGGGGTCTTGGAGTTTCGGAGTGTTGCAGTTTTGGAGCTTTGGAGTTTTTGAGTTTTTGAGTTTTGGATTTTTGCACTTTTGGAGTTTTGGAGTTTCAGAGTTTTGGAGGTTCAGGGTTGTGGAGTTTCGGAATTTTTGAGTATTGGAGTTTCGGAGTTTCGGAGTTTTGGAGAATTGCAGTTTTGGAGTTTTGGAGTTTCGAATTTTCAGAGTATCGGATTTTTGGAGTTTTGGAGTTTCAGAGTTTTCGAGGTTCAGGGTTGTGGAGTTTCGGAATTTTTGAGTTTTGGAGTTTCGGAGTTTTGGAGTTTTGGAGTTTTGGAGATTTGGAGTTTTGGCGTTTTGGAGATTCGGAATCTTGGAGTTTCGGAATTTTGTTGTTTTGTAGTTTTCGAGTGTCGGAGTTTTGGAGTGTTGGAGTTTTGGAGCTTTGGAGTTTTGGAGTTCTTGAGTTTTGGAGTTTTGGATTTTTGCACTTTTGGAGTTTTGGAGTTTCAGAGTTTTGGAGGTTCAGGGTTGTGGAGTTTCGGAATTTTTGAGTTTTGGAGTTTCGGAGTTTCGGAGTTTTGGAGTATTGCAGTTTTGGAGTTTTGGAGTTTCAGAGATTTGGAGTTTTGGCGTTTTGGAGATTCGGAATCTTGGAGTTTCGGAATTTTGTAGTTTTGTAGTTTTGGAGTGTCAGAGTTTTGGAGTGTTGGAGCTTTGGAGTTTTGGAGTTTATGAGTTTTTGAGTTTTGGATTTTTGCACATTTGGAGTTTTGGAGTTGTGGAGTTTCGGAGTTTCGGAGTTTTGGAGTTTCAGAGTTTTGGAGGTTCAGGGTTGTGGAGTTTCGGAATTTTTGAGTTTTGGAGTTTCGGAGATTTGGAGTATTGCAGTTTTGGAATTTTGGAGTTTTGGAGTTTCGGAGACTTGGAGTTTTGGCGTTTTGGAGATTCGGAATCTTGGAGTTTCGGAATTTTGTATTGTTGTAGTTTTGGAGTGTCAGAGTTTTGGAGTGTTGGAGTTTTGGAGCTTTGGAGTTTTTGAGTTTTTAAGTTTTTGAGTTTTGGATTTTTGCACTTTTGGCGTTTTGGAGTTTTGGAGTTTCGGAGTTTCGGAGTTTTGGAGTTTCAGAGTTTTGAAGGTTCAGGGTTGTGGAGTTTCGGAATTTTTGAGTATTGGAGTTTCGGAGTTTCGGAGTTTTGGAGAATTGCAGTTTTGGAGTTTCGAATTTTCAGAGTTTCGGGTTTTTGGGGTTTTGGAGTTTCGGAGTTTCGGAGTTATGGATTTTCAGAGTTTTCGAGGTTCAGGGTTGTGGAGTTTCGGAATTTTTGAGTTTTGGAGTTTCGGAGTTTCGGAGTTTTGGAGTTTCGAATTTCCAGAGTTTCGGATTTTTGGAGTTTTGGAGTTTTGGAGATTCGGAATCTTGGAGTTTCGGAATTTTGTAGTTTTGTAGTTTTCGAGTGTCGGAGTTTTGGAGTGTTGGAGTTTTGGAGCTTTGGAGTTTTGGAGTTTTTGAGTTTTGGAGTTTTGGATTTTTGCACTTTTGGAGTTTTGGAGTTTCGGAGTTTTGGAGATTCAGGGTTGTGGAGTTTCGGAATTTTTGAGTTTTGGAGTTTTGGAGTTTCGGAGTTCCGGAGTTTCGGAGTTTCGGAGTTTTGGAGTTTTGCAGTTTCGGAGTTTTGGAGTTTTGGAGTTTCGAATTTACAGAGTTTCGGATTTTCGGAGTTTTGGAGTTTCGGAGATTTGTAGTTTTGGCGTTTTGGAGATTCAGGGTCTTGGAGTTTCGGAATTTTGCAGTTTTGTAGTTATAGAGTGTCGGAGTTTTGGAGTGTTGGAGTTTTGGAATTTCGGAGTTTCGGAGTTTTGGAGTTTCAGAGTTTTCGAGGTTCAGGGTTGTGGAGTTTCGGAATTTTTGAGTTTTGGAGTTTCGGAGTTTTGGAGTTTTGGAGTTTTGGAGATTTGGAGTTTTGGCGTTTTGGAGATTCGGAATCTTGGAGTTTCGGAATTTTGTTGTTTTGTAGTTTTCGAGTGTCGGAGTTTTGGAGTGTTGGAGTTTTGGAGCTTTGGAGTTTTGGAGTTCTTGAGTTTTGGAGTTTTGGATTTTTGCACTTTTGGAGTTTTGGAGTTTCAGAGTTTTGGAGGTTCAGGGTTGTGGAGTTTCGGAATTTTTGAGTTTTGGAGTTTCGGAGTTTCGGAGTTTTGGAGTATTGCAGTTTTGGAGTTTTGGAGTTTCAGAGATTTGGAGTTTTGGCGTTTTGGAGATTCGGAATCTTGGAGTTTCGGAATTTTGTAGTTTTGTAGTTTTGGAGTGTCAGAGTTTTGGAGTGTTGGAGCTTTGGAGTTTTGGAGTTTATGAGTTTTTGAGTTTTGGATTTTTGCACATTTGGAGTTTTGGAGTTGTGGAGTTTCGGAGTTTCGGAGTTTTGGAGTTTCAGAGTTTTGGAGGTTCAGGGTTGTGGAGTTTCGGAATTTTTGAGTTTTGGAGTTTCGGAGTTTTGGAGTATTGCAGTTTTGGAATTTTGGAGTTTTGGAGTTTCGGAGACTTGGAGTTTTGGCGTTTTGGAGATTCGGAATCTTGGAGTTTCGGAATTTTGTATTGTTGTAGTTTTGGAGTGTCAGAGTTTTGGAGTGTTGGAGTTTTGGAGCTTTGGAGTTTTTGAGTTTTTAAGTTTTTGAGTTTTGGATTTTTGCACTTTTGGCGTTTTGGAGTTTTGGAGTTTCGGAGTTTCGGAGTTTTGGAGTTTCAGAGTTTTGAAGGTTCAGGGTTGTGGAGTTTCGGAATTTTTGAGTATTGGAGTTTCGGAGTTTCGGAGTTTTGGAGAATTGCAGTTTTGGAGTTTCGAATTTTCAGAGTTTCGGATTTTTGGGGTTTTGGAGTTTCGGAGTTTCGGAGTTATGGAGTTTCAGAGTTTTCGAGGTTCAGGGTTGTGGAGTTTCGGAATTTTTGAGTTTTGGAGTTTCGGAGTTTCGGAGTTTTGGAGTTTCGAATTTCCAGAGTTTCGGATTTTTGGAGTTTTGGAGTTTCGGAGATTTGGAGTTTTGGCGTTTTGGAGATTCGGAATCTTGGAGTTTCGGAATTTTGTAGTTTTGTAGTTTTCGAGTGTCGGAGTTTTGGAGTGTTGGAGTTTTGGAGCTTTGGAGTTTTGGAGTTTTTGAGTTTTGGAGTTTTGGATTTTTGCACTTTTGGAGTTTTGGAGTTTCAGAGTTTTGGAGGTTCAGGGTTGTGGAGTTTCGGAATTTTTTAGTTTTGGAGTTTCGGAGTTTCGGAGGTTTGGAGTATTGCAGTTTTGGAGTTTTGGAGTTTTGGAGTTTCAGAGATTTGGAGTTTTGGCATTTTGGAGATTCGGAATCTTGGAGTTTCGGAATTTTGTAGTTTTGTAGTTTTGGAGTGTCAGAGTTTTGGAGTGTTGGAGCTTTGGAGTTTTGGAGTTTATGAGTTTTTGAGTTTTGGATTTTTGCACTTTTGGAGTTTTGGAGTTTTGGAGTTTTGGAGTCTCGGAGTTTCGGAGTTTTGGAGTTTCAGAGTTTTGGAGGTTCAGGGTTGTGGAATTTCGGAATTTTTGAGTATTGGAGTTTCGGAGTTACGGAGTTTTGGAGAATTGCAGTTTTGGAATTTTTCGAGTTTCGAATTTTCAGTTTCGGATTTTTGGAGTTTTGGAGTTTCGGAGTTTCGGAGTTTTGGAGTTTCAGAGTTTTCGAGGTTCAGGGTTGTGGAGTTTCGGAATTTTTGTGTTTTGGAGTTTCAAAGTTTTGGAGTTTTGGAGTTTTGGAGTTTCGAATTTTCAGAGTTTGGGATTTTTGGAGTTTTGGAGTTTCAGAGATTTGGAGTTTTGGCGTTTTGGAGATTCGGAATCTTGGAGTTTCGGAATCTTGTAGTTTTGTAGTTTTGGAGTGTCGGAGTTTTGGAGTGTTGGAGTTTTGGAGCTTTGGAGTTTTGGAGTTTTTGAGTTTTTGAGTTTTGGATTTTTGCACTTTTGGAGGTTTGGAGTTTTGGAGTTTTGGATTTTTGGAGCTTTGGAGGTATGGATTTTTGGATATTCAGGGTTTTGTTCCAGAATTTTGTAGTTTTGGAGTTTTGGAGTGTCGGAGTTTCGAATTATTGGAGTTTTCGTGTTTTGGAATTTTTGATTTTTGGAGGTATGGATTTTTGGAGTTTCGGAGTTGTGGAGATTCGGGTTTGTGGAGTTTTGGAGTTTTGGAGTTTGGGATTTTTGCACTTTTGGAGTTTTGGAGTTTCGGAGTTTTGGAGATTCAGGGTTGTGGAGTTTCGGAATTTTTGAGTTTTGGAGTTTTGGAGTTTCGGAGTTCCGGAGTTTCGGAGTTTCGGAGTTTTGGAGTTTTGCAGTTTCGGAGTTTTGGAGTTTTGGAGTTTCGAATTTACAGAGTTTCGGATTTGCGGAGTTTTCGAGTTTCGGAGATTTGTAGTTTTGGCGTTTTGGAGATTCAGGGTCTTGGAGTTTCGGAATTTTGCAGTTTTGTAGTTATAGAGTGTCGGAGTTTTGGAGTGTTGGAGTTTTGGAATTTCGGAGTTTCGGAGTTTTGGAGTTTCAGAGTTTTCGAGGTTCAGGGTTGTGGAGTTTCGGAATTTTTGAGTTTTGGAGTTTCGGAGTTTTGGAGTTTTGGAGTTTTGGAGATTTGGAGTTTTGGCGTTTTGGAGATTCGGAATCTTGGAGTTTCGGAATTTTGTTGTTTTGTAGTTTTCGAGTGTCGGAGTTTTGGAGTGTTGGAGTTTTGGAGCTTTGGAGTTTTGGAGTTCTTGAGTTTTGGAGTTTTGGATTTTTGCACTTTTGGAGTTTTGGAGTTTCAGAGTTTTGGAGGTTCAGGGTTGTGGAGTTTCGGAATTTTTGAGTTTTGGAGTTTCGGAGTTTCGGAGTTTTGGAGTATTGCAGTTTTGGAGTTTTGGAGTTTCAGAGATTTGGAGTTTTGGCGTTTTGGAGATTCGGAATCTTGGAGTTTCGGAATTTTGTAGTTTTGTAGTTTTGGAGTGTCAGAGTTTTGGAGTGTTGGAGCTTTGGAGTTTTGGAGTTTATGAGTTTTTGAGTTTTGGATTTTTGCACATTTGGAGTTTTGGAGTTGTGGAGTTTCGGAGTTTCGGAGTTTTGGAGTTTCAGAGTTTTGGAGGTTCAGGGTTGTGGAGTTTCGGAATTTTTGAGTTTTGGAGTTTCGGAGTTTTGGAGTATTGCAGTTTTGGAATTTTGGAGTTTTGGAGTTTCGGAGACTTGGAGTTTTGGCGTTTTGGAGATTCGGAATCTTGGAGTTTCGGAATTTTGTATTGTTGTAGTTTTGGAGTGTCAGAGTTTTGGAGTGTTGGAGTTTTGGAGCTTTGGAGTTTTTGAGTTTTTAAGTTTTTGAGTTTTGGATTTTTGCACTTTTGGCGTTTTGGAGTTTTGGAGTTTCGGAGTTTCGGAGTTTTGGAGTTTCAGAGTTTTGAAGGTTCAGGGTTGTGGAGTTTCGGAATTTTTGAGTATTGGAGTTTCGGAGTTTCGGAGTTTTGGAGAATTGCAGTTTTGGAGTTTCGAATTTTCAGAGTTTCGGATTTTTGGGGTTTTGGAGTTTCGGAGTTTCGGAGTTATGGAGTTTCAGAGTTTTCGAGGTTCAGGGTTGTGGAGTTTCGGAATTTTTGAGTTTTGGAGTTTCGGAGTTTCGGAGTTTTGGAGTTTCGAATTTCCAGAGTTTCGGATTTTTGGAGTTTTGGAGTTTCGGAGATTTGGAGTTTTGGCGTTTTGGAGATTCGGAATCTTGGAGTTTCGGAATTTTGTAGTTTTGTAGTTTTCGAGTGTCGGAGTTTTGGAGTGTTGGAGTTTTGGAGCTTTGGAGTTTTGGAGTTTTTGAGTTTTGGAGTTTTGGATTTTTGCACTTTTGGAGTTTTGGAGTTTTAGAGTTTTGGAGGTTCAGGGTTGTGGAGTTTCGGAATTTTTTAGTTTTGGAGTTTCGGAGTTTCGGAGGTTTGGAGTATTGCAGTTTTGGAGTTTTGGAGTTTTGGAGTTTCAGAGATTTGGAGTTTTGGCATTTTGGAGATTCGGAATCTTGGAGTTTCGGAATTTTGTAGTTTTGTAGTTTTGGAGTGTCAGAGTTTTGGAGTGTTGGAGCTTTGGAGTTTTGGAGTTTATGAGTTTTTGAGTTTTGGATTTTTGCACTTTTGGAGTTTTGGAGTTTTGGAGTTTTGGAGTCTCGGAGTTTCGGAGTTTTGGAGTTTCAGAGTTTTGGAGGTTCAGGGTTGTGGAATTTCGGAATTTTTGAGTATTGGAGTTTCGGAGTTACGGAGTTTTGGAGAATTGCAGTTTTGGAATTTTTCGAGTTTCGAATTTTCAGTTTCGGATTTTTGGAGTTTTGGAGTTTCGGAGTTTCGGAGTTTTGGAGTTTCAGAGTTTTCGAGGTTCAGGGTTGTGGAGTTTCGGAATTTTTGTGTTTTGGAGTTTCAAAGTTTTGGAGTTTTGGAGTTTTGGAGTTTCGAATTTTCAGAGTTTGGGATTTTTGGAGTTTTGGAGTTTCAGAGATTTGGAGTTTTGGCATTTTGGAGATTCGGAATCTTGGAGTTTCGGAATCTTGTAGTTTTGTAGTTTTGGAGTGTCGGAGTTTTGGAGTGTTGGAGTTTTGGAGCTTTGGAGTTTTGGAGTTTTTGAGTTTTTGAGTTTTGGATTTTTGCACTTTTGGAGGTTTGGAGTTTTGGAGTTTTGGATTTTTGGAGCTTTCGAGGTATGGATTTTTGGATATTCAGGGTTTTGTTCCAGAATTTTGTAGTTTTGGAGTTTTGGAGTGTCGGAGTTTCGAATTATTGGAGTTTTCGTGTTTTGGAATTTTTGATTTTTGGAGGTATGGATTTTTGGAGTTTCGGAGTTGTGGAGATTCGGGTTTGTGGAGTTTTGGAGTTTTGGAGTTTTGGATTTTTGCACTTTTGGAGTTTTGGAGTTTTGGAGTTTTGGAGATTCAGGGTTGTGGAGTTTCGGAATTTTTGAGTTTTGGAGTTTTGGAGTTTCGGAGTTCCGGAGTTTCGGAGTTTCGGAGTTTTGGAGTTTTGCAGTTTCGGAGTTTTGGAGTTTTGGAGTTTCGAATTTACAGAGTTTCGGATTTTCGGAGTTTTGGAGTTTCGGAGATTTGTAGTTTTGGCGTTTTGGAGATTCAGGGTCTTGGAGTTTCGGAATTTTGCAGTTTTGTAGTTATAGAGTGTCGGAGTTTTGGAGTGTTGGAGTTTTGGAATTTCGGAGTTTCGGAGTTTTGGAGTTTCAGAGTTTTCGAGGTTCAGGGTTGTGGAGTTTCGGAATTTTTGAGTTTTGGAGTTTCGGAGTTTTGGAGTTTTGGAGTTTTGGAGATTTGGAGTTTTGGCGTTTTGGAGATTCGGAATCTTGGAGTTTCGGAATTTTGTTGTTTTGTAGTTTTCGAGTGTCGGAGTTTTGGAGTGTTGGAGTTTTGGAGCTTTGGAGTTTTGGAGTTCTTGAGTTTTGGAGTTTTGGATTTTTGCACTTTTGGAGTTTTGGAGTTTCAGAGTTTTGGAGGTTCAGGGTTGTGGAGTTTCGGAATTTTTGAGTTTTGGAGTTTCGGAGTTTCGGAGTTTTGGAGTATTGCAGTTTTGGAGTTTTGGAGTTTCAGAGATTTGGAGTTTTGGCGTTTTGGAGATTCGGAATCTTGGAGTTTCGGAATTTTGTAGTTTTGTAGTTTTGGAGTGTCAGAGTTTTGGAGTGTTGGAGCTTTGGAGTTTTGGAGTTTATGAGTTTTTGAGTTTTGGATTTTTGCACATTTGGAGTTTTGGAGTTGTGGAGTTTCGGAGTTTCGGAGTTTTGGAGTTTCAGAGTTTTGGAGGTTCAGGGTTGTGGAGTTTCGGAATTTTTGAGTTTTGGAGTTTCGGAGTTTTGGAGTATTGCAGTTTTGGAATTTTGGAGTTTTGGAGTTTCGGAGACTTGGAGTTTTGGCGTTTTGGAGATTCGGAATCTTGGAGTTTCGGAATTTTGTATTGTTGTAGTTTTGGAGTGTCAGAGTTTTGGAGTGTTGGAGTTTTGGAGCTTTGGAGTTTTTGAGTTTTTAAGTTTTTGAGTTTTGGATTTTTGCACTTTTGGCGTTTTGGAGTTTTGGAGTTTCGGAGTTTCGGAGTTTCGGAGTTTTGGAGTTTCAGAGTTTTGAAGGTTCAGGGTTGTGGAGTTTCGGAATTTTTGAGTATTGGAGTTTCGGAGTTTCGGAGTTTTGGAGAATTGCAGTTTTGGAGTTTCGAATTTTCAGAGTTTCGGATTTTTGGGGTTTTGGAGTTTCGGAGTTTCGGAGTTATGGAGTTTCAGAGTTTTCGAGGTTCAGGGTTGTGGAGTTTCGGAATTTTTGAGTTTTGGAGTTTCGGAGTTTCGGAGTTTTGGAGTTTCGAATTTCCAGAGTTTCGGATTTTTGGAGTTTTGGAGTTTCGGAGATTTGGAGTTTTGGCGTTTTGGAGATTCGGAATCTTGGAGTTTCGGAATTTTGTAGTTTTGTAGTTTTCGAGTGTCGGAGTTTTGGAGTGTTGGAGTTTTGGAGCTTTGGAGTTTTGGAGTTTTTGAGTTTTGGAGTTTTGGATTTTTGCACTTTTGGAGTTTTGGAGTTTCAGAGTTTTGGAGGTTCAGGGTTGTGGAGTTTCGGAATTTTTTAGTTTTGGAGTTTCGGAGTTTCGGAGGTTTGGAGTATTGCAGTTTTGGAGTTTTGGAGTTTTGGAGTTTCAGAGATTTGGAGTTTTGGCATTTTGGAGATTCGGAATCTTGGAGTTTCGGAATTTTGTAGTTTTGTAGTTTTGGAGTGTCAGAGTTTTGGAGTGTTGGAGCTTTGGAGTTTTGGAGTTTATGAGTTTTTGAGTTTTGGATTTTTGCACTTTTGGAGTTTTGGAGTTTTGGAGTTTTGGAGTTTTGGAGTCTCGGAGTTTCGGAGTTTTGGAGTTTCAGAGTTTTGGAGGTTCAGGGTTGTGGAATTTCGGAATTTTTGAGTATTGGAGTTTCGGAGTTACGGAGTTTTGGAGAATTGCAGTTTTGGAATTTTTCGAGTTTCGAATTTTCAGTTTCGGATTTTTGGAGTTTTGGAGTTTCGGAGTTTCGGAGTTTTGGAGTTTCAGAGTTTTCGAGGTTCAGGGTTGTGGAGTTTCGGAATTTTTGTGTTTTGGAGTTTCAAAGTTTTGGAGTTTTGGAGTTTTGGAGTTTCGAATTTTCAGAGTTTGGGATTTTTGGAGTTTTGGAGTTTCAGAGATTTGGAGTTTTGGCGTTTTGGAGATTCGGAATCTTGGAGTTTCGGAATCTTGTAGTTTTGTAGTTTTGGAGTGTCGGAGTTTTGGAGTGTTGGAGTTTTGGAGCTTTGGAGTTTTGGAGTTTTTGAGTTTTTGAGTTTTGGATTTTTGCACTTTTGGAGGTTTGGAGTTTTGGAGTTTTGGATTTTTGAAGCTTTGGAGGTATGGATTTTTGGATATTCAGGGTTTTGTTCCAGAATTTTGTAGTTTTGGAGTTTTGGAGTGTCGGAGTTTCGAATTATTGGAGTTTTCGTGTTTTGGAATTTTTGATTTTTGGAGGTATGGATTTTTGGAGTTTCGGAGTTGTGGAGATTCGGGTTTGTGGAGTTTTGGAGTTTTGGAGTTTTGGATTTTTGCACTTTTGGAGTTTTGGAGTTTCGGAGTTTTGGAGATTCAGGGTTGTGGAGTTTCGGAATTTTTGAGTTTTGGAGTTTTGGAGTTTCGGAGTTCCGGAGTTTCGGAGTTTCGGAGTTTTGGAGTTTTGCAGTTTCGGAGTTTTGGAGTTTTGGAGTTTCGAATTTACAGAGTTTCGGATTTTCGGAGTTTTGGAGTTTCGGAGATTTGTAGTTTTGGCGTTTTGGAGATTCAGGGTCTTGGAGTTTCGGAATTTTGCAGTTTTGTAGTTATAGAGTGTCGGAGTTTTGGAGTGTTGGAGTTTTGGAATTTCGGAGTTTCGGAGTTTTGGAGTTTCAGAGTTTTCGAGGTTCAGGGTTGTGGAGTTTCGGAATTTTTGAGTTTTGGAGTTTCGGAGTTTCGGAGTTTTGGAGTATTGCAGTTTTGGAGTTTTGGAGTTTCAGAGATTTGGAGTTTTGGCGTTTTGGAGTTTATGAGTTTTTGAGTTTTGGATTTTTGCACATTTGGAGTTTTGGAGTTGTGGAGTTTCGGAGTTTCGGAGTTTTGGAGTTTCAGAGTTTTGGAGGTTCAGGGTTGTGGAGTTTCGGAATTTTTGAGTTTTGGAGTTTCGGAGTTTTGGAGTATTGCAGTTTTGGAATTTTGGAGTTTTGGAGTTTCGGAGACTTGGAGTTTTGGCGTTTTGGAGATTCGGAATCTTGGAGTTTCGGAATTTTGTATTGTTGTAGTTTTGGAGTGTCAGAGTTTTGGAGTGTTGGAGTTTTGGAGCTTTGGAGTTTTTGAGTTTTTAAGTTTTTGAGTTTTGGATTTTTGCACTTTTGGCGTTTTGGAGTTTTAGAGTTTCGGAGTTTCGGAGTTTTGGAGTTTCAGAGTTTTGAAGGTTCAGGGTTGTGGAGTTTCGGAATTTTTGAGTATTGGAGTTTCGGAGTTTCGGAGTTTTGGAGAATTGCAGTTTTGGAGTTTCGAATTTTCAGAGTTTCGGATTTTTGGGGTTTTGGAGTTTCGGAGTTTCGGAGTTATGGAGTTTCAGAGTTTTCGAGGTTCAGGGTTGTGGAGTTTCGGAATTTTTGAGTTTTGGAGTTTCGGAGTTTCGGAGTTTTGGAGTTTCGAATTTCCAGAGTTTCGGATTTTTGGAGTTTTGGAGTTTCGGAGATTTGTAGTTTTGGCGTTTTGGAGATTCAGGGTCTTGGAGTTTCGGAATTTTGCAGTTTTGTAGTTATAGAGTGTCGGAGTTTTGGAGTGTTGGAGTTTTGGAATTTCGGAGTTTCGGAGTTTTGGAGTTTCAGAGTTTTCGAGGTTCAGGGTTGTGGAGTTTCGGAATTTTTGAGTTTTGGAGTTTCGGAGTTTCGGAGTTTTGGAGTATTGCAGTTTTGGAGTTTTGGAGTTTCAGAGATTTGGAGTTTTGGCGTTTTGGAGATTCGGAATCTTGGAGTTTCGGAATTTTGTAGTTTTGTAGTTTTGGAGTGTCAGAGTTTTGGAGTGTTGGAGCTTTGGAGTTTTGGAGTTTATGAGTTTTTGAGTTTTGGATTTTTGCACATTTGGAGTTTTGGAGTTGTGGAGTTTCGGAGTTTCGGAGTTTTGGAGTTTCAGAGTTTTGGAGGTTCAGGGTTGTGGAGTTTCGGAATTTTTGAGTTTTGGAGTTTCGGAGTTTTGGAGTATTGCAGTTTTGGAATTTTGGAGTTTTGGAGTTTCGGAGACTTGGAGTTTTGGCGTTTTGGGGATTCGGAATCTTGGAGTTTCGGAATTTTGTATTGTTGTAGTTTTGGAGTGTCAGAGTTTTGGAGTGTTGGAGTTTTGGAGCTTTGGAGTTTTTGAGTTTTTAAGTTTTTGAGTTTTGGATTTTTGCACTTTTGGCGTTTTGGAGTTTTAGAGTTTCGGAGTTTCGGAGTTTTGGAGTTTCAGAGTTTTGAAGGTTCAGGGTTGTGGAGTTTCGGAATTTTTGAGTATTGGAGTTTCGGAGTTTCGGAGTTTTGGAGAATTGCAGTTTTGGAGTTTCGAATTTTCAGAGTTTCGGATTTTTGGGGTTTTGGAGTTTCGGAGTTTCGGAGTTATGGAGTTTCAGAGTTTTCGAGGTTCAGGGTTGTGGAGTTTCGGAATTTTTGAGTTTTGGAGTTTCGGAGTTTCGGAGTTTTGGAGTTTCGAATTTCCAGAGTTTCGGATTTTTGGAGTTTTGGAGTTTCGGAGATTTGGAGTTTTGGCGTTTTGGAGATTCGGAATCTTGGAGTTTCGGAATTTTGTAGTTTTGTAGTTTTCGAGTGTCGGAGTTTTGGAGTGTTGGAGTTTTGGAGCTTTGGAGTTTTGGAGTTTTTGAGTTTTGGAGTTTTGGATTTTTGCACTTTTGGAGTTTTGGAGTTTCAGAGTTTTGGAGGTTCAGGGTTGTGGAGTTTCGGAATTTTTTAGTTTTGGAGTTTCGGAGTTTCGGAGGTTTGGAGTATTGCAGTTTTGGAGTTTTGGAGTTTTGGAGTTTTGGAGTTTCAGAGGTTTGGAGTTTTGGCATTTTGGAGATTCGGAATCTTGGAGTTTCGGAATTTTGTAGTTTTGTAGTTTTGGAGTGTCAGAGTTTTGGAGTGTTGGAGCTTTGGAGTTTTGGAGTTTATGAGTTTTTGAGTTTTGGATTTTTGCACTTTTGGAGTTTTGGAGTTTTGGAGTTTTGGAGTCTCGGAGTTTCGGAGTTTTGGAGTTTCAGAGTTTTGGAGGTTCAGGGTTGTGGAATTTCGGAATTTTTGAGTATTGGAGTTTCGGAGTTTCGGAGTTTTGGAGAATTGCAGTTTTGGAATTTTTCGAGTTTCGAATTTTCAGTTTCGGATTTTTGGAGTTTTGGAGTTTCGGAGTTTCGGAGTTTTGGAGTTCCAGAGTTTTCGAGGTTCAGGGTTGTGGAGTTTCGGAATTTTTGTGTTTTGGAGTTTCAAAGTTTTGCAGTTTCGGAGTTTTGGAGTTTTGGAGTTTCGAATTTACAGAGTTTCGGATTTTCGGAGTTTTGGAGTTTCGGAGATTTGTAGTTTTGGCGTTTTGGAGATTCAGGGTCTTGGAGTTTCGGAATTTTGCAGTTTTGTAGTTATAGAGTGTCGGAGTTTTGGAGTGTTGGAGTTTTGGAATTTCGGAGTTTCGGAGTTTTGGAGTTTCAGAGTTTTCGAGGTTCAGGGTTGTGGAGTTTCGGAATTTTTGAGTTTTGGAGTTTCGGAGTTTTGGAGTTTTGGAGTTTTGGAGATTTGGAGTTTTGGCGTTTTGGAGATTCGGAATCTTGGAGTTTCGGAATTTTGTTGTTTTGTAGTTTTCGAGTGTCGGAGTTTTGGAGTGTTGGAGTTTTGGAGCTTTGGAGTTTTGGAGTTCTTGAGTTTTGGAGTTTTGGATTTTTGCACTTTTGGAGTTTTGGAGTTTCAGAGTTTTGGAGGTTCAGGGTTGTGGAGTTTCGGAATTTTTGAGTTTTGGAGTTTCGGAGTTTCGGAGTTTTGGAGTATTGCAGTTTTGGAGTTTTGGAGTTTCAGAGATTTGGAGTTTTGGCGTTTTGGAGATTCGGAATCTTGGAGTTTCGGAATTTTGTAGTTTTGTAGTTTTGGAGTGTCAGAGTTTTGGAGTGTTGGAGCTTTGGAGTTTTGGAGTTTATGAGTTTTTGAGTTTTGGATTTTTGCACATTTGGAGTTTTGGAGTTGTGGAGTTTCGGAGTTTCGGAGTTTTGGAGTTTCAGAGTTTTGGAGGTTCAGGGTTGTGGAGTTTCGGAATTTTTGAGTTTTGGAGTTTCGGAGTTTTGGAGTATTGCAGTTTTGGAATTTTGGAGTTTTGGAGTTTCGGAGACTTGGAGTTTTGGCGTTTTGGAGATTGGGAATCTTGGAGTTTCGGAATTTTGTATTGTTGTAGTTTTGGAGTGTCAGAGTTTTGGAGTGTTGGAGTTTTGGAGCTTTGGAGTTTTTGAGTTTTTAAGTTTTTGAGTTTTGGATTTTTGCACTTTTGGCGTTTTGGAGTTTTGGAGTTTCGGAGTTTCGGAGTTTCGGAGTTTTGGAGTTTCAGAGTTTTGAAGGTTCAGGGTTGTGGAGTTTCGGAATTTTTGAGTATTGGAGTTTCGGAGTTTCGGAGTTTTGGAGAATTGCAGTTTTGGAGTTTCGAATTTTCAGAGTTTCGGATTTTTGGGGTTTTGGAGTTTCGGAGTTTCGGAGTTATGGAGTTTCAGAGTTTTCGAGGTTCAGGGTTGTGGAGTTTCGGAATTTTTGAGTTTTGGAGTTTCGGAGTTTCGGAGTTTTGGAGTTTCGAATTTCCAGAGTTTCGGATTTTTGGAGTTTTGGAGTTTCGGAGATTTGGAGTTTTGGCGTTTTGGAGATTCGGAATCTTGGAGTTTCGGAATTTTGTAGTTTTGTAGTTTTCGAGTGTCGGAGTTTTGGAGTGTTGGAGTTTTGGAGCTTTGGAGTTTTGGAGTTTTTGAGTTTTGGAGTTTTGGATTTTTGCACTTTTGGAGTTTTGGAGTTTCAGAGTTTTGGAGGTTCAGGGTTGTGGAGTTTCGGAATTTTTTAGTTTTGGAGTTTCGGAGTTTCGGAGGTTTGGAGTATTGCAGTTTTGGAGTTTTGGAGTTTTGGAGTTTCAGAGATTTGGAGTTTTGGCATTTTGGAGATTCGGAATCTTGGAGTTTCGGAATTTTGTAGTTTTGTAGTTTTGGAGTGTCAGAGTTTTGGAGTGTTGGAGCTTTGGAGTTTTGGAGTTTATGAGTTTTTGAGTTTTGGATTTTTGCACTTTTGGAGTTTTGGAGTTTTGGAGTTTTGGAGTTTTGGAGTCTCGGAGTTTCGGAGTTTTGGAGTTTCAGAGTTTTGGAGGTTCAGGGTTGTGGAATTTCGGAATTTTTGAGTATTGGAGTTTCGGAGTTACGGAGTTTTGGAGAATTGCAGTTTTGGAATTTTTCGAGTTTCGAATTTTCAGTTTCGGATTTTTGGAGTTTTGGAGTTTCGGAGTTTCGGAGTTTTGGAGTTTCAGAGTTTTCGAGGTTCAGGGTTGTGGAGTTTCGGAATTTTTGTGTTTTGGAGTTTCAAAGTTTTGGAGTTTTGGAGTTTTGGAGTTTCGAATTTTCAGAGTTTGGGATTTTTGGAGTTTTGGAGTTTCAGAGATTTGGAGTTTTGGCGTTTTGGAGATTCGGAATCTTGGAGTTTCGGAATCTTGTAGTTTTGTAGTTTTGGAGTGTCGGAGTTTTGGAGTGTTGGAGTTTTGGAGCTTTGGAGTTTTGGAGTTTTTGAGTTTTTGAGTTTTGGATTTTTGCACTTTTGGAGGTTTGGAGTTTTGGAGTTTTGGATTTTTGAAGCTTTGGAGGTATGGATTTTTGGATATTCAGGGTTTTGTTCCAGAATTTTGTAGTTTTGGAGTTTTGGAGTGTCGGAGTTTCGAATTATTGGAGTTTTCGTGTTTTGGAATTTTTGATTTTTGGAGGTATGGATTTTTGGAGTTTCGGAGTTGTGGAGATTCGGGTTTGTGGAGTTTTGGAGTTTTGGAGTTTTGGATTTTTGCACTTTTGGAGTTTTGGAGTTTCGGAGTTTTGGAGATTCAGGGTTGTGGAGTTTCGGAATTTTTGAGTTTTGGAGTTTTGGAGTTTCGGAGTTCCGGAGTTTCGGAGTTTCGGAGTTTTGGAGTTTTGCAGTTTCGGAGTTTTGGAGTTTTGGAGTTTCGAATTTACAGAGTTTCGGATTTTCGGAGTTTTGGAGTTTCGGAGATTTGTAGTTTTGGCGTTTTGGAGATTCAGGGTCTTGGAGTTTCGGAATTTTGCAGTTTTGTAGTTATAGAGTGTCGGAGTTTTGGAGTGTTGGAGTTTTGGAATTTCGGAGTTTCGGAGTTTTGGAGTTTCAGAGTTTTCGAGGTTCAGGGTTGTGGAGTTTCGGAATTTTTGAGTTTTGGAGTTTCGGAGTTTCGGAGTTTTGGAGTATTGCAGTTTTGGAGTTTTGGAGTTTCAGAGATTTGGAGTTTTGGCGTTTTGGAGATTCGGAATCTTGGAGTTTCGGAATTTTGTAGTTTTGTAGTTTTGGAGTGTCAGAGTTTTGGAGTGTTGGAGCTTTGGAGTTTTGGAGTTTATGAGTTTTTGAGTTTTGGATTTTTGCACATTTGGAGTTTTGGAGTTGTGGAGTTTCGGAGTTTCGGAGTTTTGGAGTTTCAGAGTTTTGGAGGTTCAGGGTTGTGGAGTTTCGGAATTTTTGAGTTTTGGAGTTTCGGAGTTTTGGAGTATTGCAGTTTTGGAATTTTGGAGTTTTGGAGTTTCGGAGACTTGGAGTTTTGGCGTTTTGGAGATTCGGAATCTTGGAGTTTCGGAATTTTGTATTGTTGTAGTTTTGGAGTGTCAGAGTTTTGGAGTGTTGGAGTTTTGGAGCTTTGGAGTTTTTGAGTTTTTAAGTTTTTGAGTTTTGGATTTTTGCACTTTTGGCGTTTTGGAGTTTTAGAGTTTCGGAGTTTCGGAGTTTTGGAGTTTCAGAGTTTTGAAGGTTCAGGGTTGTGGAGTTTCGGAATTTTTGAGTATTGGAGTTTCGGCGTTTCGGAGTTTTGGAGAATTGCAGTTTTGGAGTTTCGAATTTTCAGAGTTTCGGATTTTTGGGGTTTTGGAGTTTCGGAGTTTCGGAGTTATGGAGTTTCAGAGTTTTCGAGGTTCAGGGTTGTGGAGTTTCGGAATTTTTGAGTTTTGGAGTTTCGGAGTTTCGGAGTTTTGGAGTTTCGAATTTCCAGAGTTTCGGATTTTTGGAGTTTTGGAGTTTCGGAGATTTGTAGTTTTGGCGTTTTGGAGATTCAGGGTCTTGGAGTTTCGGAATTTTGCAGTTTTGTAGTTATAGAGTGTCGGAGTTTTGGAGTGTTGGAGTTTTGGAATTTCGGAGTTTCGGAGTTTTGGAGTTTCAGAGTTTTCGAGGTTCAGGGTTGTGGAGTTTCGGAATTTTTGAGTTTTGGAGTTTCGGAGTTTCGGAGTTTTGGAGTATTGCAGTTTTGGAGTTTTGGAGTTTCAGAGATTTGGAGTTTTGGCGTTTTGGAGATTCGGAATCTTGGAGTTTCGGAATTTTGTAGTTTTGTAGTTTTGGAGTGTCAGAGTTTTGGAGTGTTGGAGCTTTGGAGTTTTGGAGTTTATGAGTTTTTGAGTTTTGGATTTTTGCACATTTGGAGTTTTGGAGTTGTGGAGTTTCGGAGTTTCGGAGTTTTGGAGTTTCAGAGTTTTGGAGGTTCAGGGTTGTGGAGTTTCGGAATTTTTGAGTTTTGGAGTTTCGGAGTTTTGGAGTATTGCAGTTTTGGAATTTTGGAGTTTTGGAGTTTCGGAGACTTGGAGTTTTGGCGTTTTGGAGATTCGGAATCTTGGAGTTTCGGAATTTTGTATTGTTGTAGTTTTGGAGTGTCAGAGTTTTGGAGTGTTGGAGTTTTGGAGCTTTGGAGTTTTTGAGTTTTTAAGTTTTTGAGTTTTGGATTTTTGCACTTTTGGCGTTTTGGAGTTTTAGAGTTTCGGAGTTTCGGAGTTTTGGAGTTTCAGAGTTTTGAAGGTTCAGGGTTGTGGAGTTTCGGAATTTTTGAGTATTGGAGTTTCGGAGTTTCGGAGTTTTGGAGAATTGCAGTTTTGGAGTTTCGAATTTTCAGAGTTTCGGATTTTTGGGGTTTTGGAGTTTCGGAGTTTCGGAGTTATGGAGTTTCAGAGTTTTCGAGGTTCAGGGTTGTGGAGTTTCGGAATTTTTGAGTTTTGGAGTTTCGGAGTTTCGGAGTTTTGGAGTTTCGAATTTCCAGAGTTTCGGATTTTTGGAGTTTTGGAGTTTCGGAGATTTGGAGTTTTGGCGTTTTGGAGATTCGGAATCTTGGAGTTTCGGAATTTTGTAGTTTTGTAGTTTTCGAGTGTCGGAGTTTTGGAGTGTTGGAGTTTTGGAGCTTTGGAGTTTTGGAGTTTTTGAGTTTTGGAGTTTTGGATTTTTGCACTTTTGGAGTTTTGGAGTTTCAGAGTTTTGGAGGTTCAGGGTTGTGGAGTTTCGGAATTTTTTAGTTTTGGAGTTTCGGAGTTTCGGAGGTTTGGAGTATTGCAGTTTTGGAGTTTTGGAGTTTTGGAGTTTTGGAGTTTCAGAGGTTTGGAGTTTTGGCATTTTGGAGATTCGGAATCTTGGAGTTTCGGAATTTTGTAGTTTTGTAGTTTTGGAGTGTCAGAGTTTTGGAGTGTTGGAGCTTTGGAGTTTTGGAGTTTATGAGTTTTTGAGTTTTGGATTTTTGCACTTTTGGAGTTTTGGAGTTTTGGAGTTTTGGAGTCTCGGAGTTTCGGAGTTTTGGAGTTTCAGAGTTTTGGAGGTTCAGGGTTGTGGAATTTCGGAATTTTTGAGTATTGGAGTTTCGGAGTTTCGGAGTTTTGGAGAATTGCAGTTTTGGAATTTTTCGAGTTTCGAATTTTCAGTTTCGGATTTTTGGAGTTTTGGAGTTTCGGAGTTTCGGAGTTTTGGAGTTCCAGAGTTTTCGAGGTTCAGGGTTGTGGAGTTTCGGAATTTTTGTGTTTTGGAGTTTCAAAGTTTTGGAGTTTTGGAGTTTTGGAGTTTCGAATTTTCAGAGTTTGGGATTTTTGGAGTTTTGGAGTTTCAGAGATTTGGAGTTTTGGCGTTTTGGAGATTCGGAATCTTGGAGTTTCGGAATTTTGTAGTTTTGTAGTTTTGGAGTGTCGGAGTTTTGGAGTGTTGGAGTTTTGGAGCTTTGGAGTTTTGGAGTTTTTGAGTTTTTGAGTTTTGGATTTTTGCACTTTTGGAGGTTTGGAGTTTTGGAGTTTTGGATTTTTGGAGCTTTGGAGGTATGGATTTTTGGATATTCAGGGTTTTGTTCCAGAATTTTGTAGTTTTGGAGTTTTGGAGTGTCGGAGTTTCGAATTATTGGAGTTTTCGTGTTTTGGAATTTTTGATTTTTGGAGGTATGGATTTTTGGAGTTTCGGAGTTGTGGAGATTCGGGTTTGTGGAGTTTTGGAGTTTTGGAGTTTTGGATTTTTGCACTTTTGGAGTTTTGGAGTTTCGGAGTTTTGGAGATTAAGGTTTTTGGAGTTTCGGAATTTTTGAGTTTTGGAGTTTTGGAGTTTTGGAGTTTCGGAGTTCCGGAGTTTCGGAGTTTCGGAGTTTTGGAGTTTTGCAGTTTCGGAGTTTTGGAGTTTTGGTGTTTCGAATTTACAGAGTTTCGGATTTTCGGAGTTTTGGAGTTTCGGAGATTTGTAGTTTTGGCGTTTTGGAGATTCAGGGTCTTGGAGTTTCGGAATTTTGCAGTTTTGTAGTTATAGAGTGTCGGATTTTTGGAGTTTTGGAGTTTCGGAGATTTGGAGTTTTGTGCGTTTTGGAGATTCGGAATCTTACCCCCGAATGCAGAAATCTAACTTCACTCGAACTTGACTTCCATCGGTCTCAAGGCAGCTCCATCCTGTTTCATAAACGAAACTTGACTTGAAAGGCGACTTGCGATCGACTTGGCTCGATCTCATTCGGCCCAACTTTCAAGTCGGCTTAGGGGCTAGCTTGACGCTGACTTCGTCGTTCTTTCCAATATGGCCGCGTACCGAACGGACGTCGCGCGGAGAGTAGCTGCGTTCGAGTTCGCGTGCCACGCCATGGACGTTGCGTTTTCAGAGGCCCATCGGTTGCCGAAGATCCCCCGGCCAGCGTTAGGCGATCGGGGGAACCCCATGGAGCTGTATAACGACGAGCAGTTCCTCGCCCGCTATCGCTTCTCGAAGAGCGCCGTGCGGGAGCTGCTCACCTTGCTGCCTCTGCGCGAGAGTCCCGACAACAGGGGACAGCCCGTGCCTCCGATGCTGCAGCTGCTCCTGGCGCTAAGATTTTACGGGGCCGGCACGTTTCAGACTGTGACGGGGGATCTGGTGCGGATCTCGCAGTCTACAGTGTGCCGCGCAGTTGGCAAGGTCACTTTGCTGATTGCCCAGCACTTGCGCCCGATGTTTGTGCACTTTCCAGCCGTCTCGTAGCTGGGAAATCTAATGCGGGACTTTTACGACATCGCCGAATTCCCTGGTGTAACCGGCTGCATTGATTGCACCCATGTCCGCATCAACAGCCCTGGAGGCGCAGATGCGGAAGTGTACCGAAACCGCAAGGGCTATTTCTCCATCAATGTGCAGGTGAGCAATGAAAATTGAAGTTCTCTGAACAGATACGACAGTTCAACTCACGCGTATTCATTCGTGCAGTGCACGTGCTGTCATTTTTCTTCTATCCCCGCTGTGCTAGGAACGTACTACAATCACAAGCATGCTTGCCCGAAAGACGCGGGTTCAATCCCGCTACGGCGTCACTACGGCGTCTCTCCTAGGCTGAATCGCTTTGGGACGTTAAAAAAACTTCGAAAACAAAAGTATGCTCCCGTCGAGCGCTGGCAGATAGCGAAATATGTCTCTTTGGAATATGCGATCGAGGTCGAGCATTTTCTTTTGAAGAAAATACTGCGTTATAATGTAGCATCGTTCTCCATGAACAGAAACAATGTACGTCGTTATTCCTTTCTTTTTTTTACATGGTTGCGCATGAAGCCGGGTTTCGCGAGTGTTCAGAACTGCGCGTTCTTAGCGATAGGCTGTCGTATCAACAGTTGCATTACGAGTTGAAGAAATAGAAGGAGCCATGTGTCTGCTTGCTTTTGCTGATTGGTCTTATTGCTGGTTTTGTACAGGCTGTCAGCGGACCCCAGCTGCAGTTCTTTGACGTTGTTGCCGACTGGCCAGGCTCCGTCCATGACAGTCGGATATTCGACAATTCCCGCCTGCGGGTACTGTACGAGGAACGTCGGGTGCCTGGAGTCCTGCTGGGGGATGCTGGCTACGCATGCCACCCTTTCCTAATGACACCGCTGTCGGACCCTGGCCCAGCAAATTCGCCGCAAGGAAGGTTAGTTAATATGTTGCCAATGTCATTGCATGACAAAGTTCAATCATCCCGCAGAGGCATCTTGAGTCTCAAGGTGACGGTGTTTGGTGCCACCACACATCTCAGCTGTCCACACATTAATCATGTGCCCGAGATTGGAAACAGAAAGACGACAGCACTTCCCAGAACTATACACATTCCAAATACAAATGCACCCCTCTTTATTCTTAGGTTATGCTTGCATGTTTTCTTTGGATATGGTTCTTAAATTTTTAGCTCATGTAGGCTTTTCACAAGATATCTCTTATTCCAAGTAACCTCAGCCCCTCCTCATTGCTGAGCAGAAGGCTGAGCTTAGCCTTAACTGTCAGATGCCTTGCCCTTCTTGCTGGATAGAGGACTGTGGCTGAGGCTACCTGGCTTCATATTTTAGATACCGCAATTCTTGCCACAATTTTTAGGCGCTATACATCACTTAAGGCCATTCCACCTGACTTTACACCCTCTGGACGCACTATAATCATGCGCATACTCACTACTCTTTTAGGCCCTATACACCCTGTTTTGCTTGTAACACGTATACATATTTTAACCTCAGCCAGACAAAGACATTGTTTTTGGCGCTCTTTGGCCGTAGATGCCCTTGCCCCAAAAAAAACTGATCATCATCACAAAGATCGACCACACTTTCTAGCTGTGGCATTAAACCAACTCAATATTCCTTTATCCATGCAGGTACCAGAAAGCCCACATCAAAACTCGTAATGTGGTCGAGCGAGCCTTCGGTGTCTGGAAGCGGCGCTTCCCTTGTTTGGATATGGGGCTCCAGCACAAGGCGAAACAAGCTGCAGTAATAATCACTGCCTGTGCAGCACTGCATAACTTTGCGTGCTCGAGGAAGGAGCCGCAGCCTCCTATTCGGACTGCTCCCGCCCAGAGTGCTCCACTCGACCGCACCAGCACGACAGCAGCAAGGCGGCCACAGCACCTGCCACCTGCTGATGCCGTCACCGACAGCTTATCAGGAATGCAGGCACGACGGGTGCTCATCCAGAAGAGCTTCACTTAGGTAAATATAACAGAGAAAGGCCGGCTAGTTGGCGACTATTACTAGAATGTATCTTGGGACCGTGCAAAAAGACAGAGCGTGGCACTTCAACTGAGTTTATTACACAGGTGCGTCACATTTATACATTCATCGCAATCACAAACTAACCTAACAAGCGACCATCACATGACACTGTTGTGCTGCCGTGTGCGGTACAGCATATTATCTAGACATGCAAACTAATGACCACACAAGTGCATGGAGGTTTTGCTGACACAAGAGCTGGATTCCTTCTTAATACAGTAGGCTTCGTACGCTTCTCTACTTACTTTAAATGCAAACTTTTTGAAGACGAGGCGGGCAACCACGGCAGTGGTGACAATAGTTCGCCACATGCCCACCCGCCGCCAATGCGCCTACTCCTGCGTGGTGCTCCTGAAGTCTGACGTTTATACAATTTCCAGTTTGCCCATTGTAGCTTTTGCGAGGAAGATTGTGGTATTAAGCACGCAGACAGATTCGCCCCGTGCATGAGCGGGGTCGTTTATCGAATGAATACCCCTGTCCTGTGGCAAAAGCTACATTGGACAAACTGGAGACTTCAGGAGCACCACGTAGGAGTAGACGCATTGGCAGGGGGATGGGCATGTGGCTGACCATTGTTGTCACTGCCGTGGTTGCATGCCACGGTTCCACGAAACGACAGTCTTAAAAAAATTTGCATCTAAACTGAGTCGAGAATTGTATGAAGCTTACTCTATTAAGAAAGAATCTGGTCTTGTGTCAGCAAAACCTCGGTTGGCTTGATAAACAGTTTGCATATCTGGATAACATGCTGTCCCGCACAAGGCAACGCACCAGTGTCATGTGATGGTGGTTTGTTAAGTTTTGAGATGGATGTATAAATGTGACGCACCTGTGTAATAAACTCAGTTGAAGTTCCACGCTCTGTCTTGCTGGTCTCTTCCTCATCTGTTGTCTTTTTGCTCGGCCCCAAGATACATCCTTATCACATAGGTAAGAAATACACGATTCGCTACATTCTCTCATGCATATTCAATCAAGCATGTTTATAATGCACAGCTGGTCATGCTACCCATATCCCTACTTTTGTGCAGGAACTAAGAAATGCTACAATTTTTTCTCAGCTTGGGAATCTTTTCAGTTGCGAGCTTGTTGCACTAACAGGGTGCTACTCTTCAAGTTCAGGGTCCTGAATTTGTTGCTATGGCGTTCTGTTTCAAATGCTATTTTTCAAGAACGCTGTATTGATCTTGCAGGAGGTGAATACCACTGCGTCCGTCCACTCTTGTCACTACATGGACGTGGAGGCTGCCTGGAAAAGCTCTTGTCTGTGACCCTGCTGCTGAGGATATTAGTGGAGCTCAGTTCATTGTTTTAAGAACTGCTGCCTCGGTGTCTTTGCTTACACATATTTGGTTTGGTTTGTGGTGGTTTTAATGTCCCAAGGCGACTCAGGCTATGAGGGACGCCGTAGTGGAGGGCTCCAGAAATTTTCACCACCTGGGGTTCTTTAACGTGCACTGACATCGCACAGTACACGGGCCTCTAGAATTTCGCTGGGATCCAACCCACGTGTTTTGGGTGAGCAGCCGAGCGCCATAACCACTCAGCCACCACAGTGGGGCAGATCAGTTTGTGTTATCACTTCAAAGTTGTGTTTTGGGTGAGCAGCCGAGCGCCATAACAACTCAGCCACCGCAGTGGGGCAGATCAGTTTGTGTTATCACTTCAAAGTTGTGTATTTTGCCTTTTCAAGGGATGTGTGTTACGAATCAGCTATTAAATGGCACACTTTTTTTTTGGCTAGTGTAGAGTTCAAAAGAAGCGATGAGTGTATTGTTTTTATTTGGTTTGGATTGAAGATGGTGTAGAACAGCCAATCCTTCAGCTGTTAAACTGGAGCCTTCTTTTCAGGGAACTAATGCGCGAGCGGTTGGTAGTGTATTGTCGCTCTCTCTTGTCTGTGTCCAAAGTGGGAGTTGGTTGGCAGTTGTCATGGTATGGCGCAAAAGGTTGATTCTTTTGGTCTGAAATGTGCTTCCCGACATGATTCATACACCTCTTCTAGCTCAGTCTCTTGCGACAAAGGTGCATAACGGGCAGCAACTAGCACTGAGAAAGAAGTAAAGTCTACTGCAGCATATGTGCCAAGAGAAGTGCAGGCATTGCTATGTCATGGTGAAACGCACCAAAATACAGTTTGCGACCTGTGAGCATTTTGAGAATTTCCGAGTGTAAAGGTAATGGTAGTACACTGAACTCCTGTAGCTCTTGCAGAAGCTACACAATCTGTCTGCAAGTAGTTGCACTCAACAGTCTGTTCTTGAGCCAAATGCACCTGATGTTTGTTAGCTGCCTTGACCTATGTCACAGTCGTGGTGGACCACTGAAAAAAAAATTTATGACCCCTGTAGTCTTTGCGACATTTTGTTTTGTGGTTCAATGAACACTTGGTGATATGACTATGCAGTTAGTTCTAGCTTAGAAGTGTTTTAGTGAAATTATTCACATGCAGACACGTAGCCTAGTGTTTTTTTTATTTGTACCTGCAGGTACTCGTTCGCTGCAGTTGCGCCCACCTTCTTGGAATAGTACCAATTCCACTCGAGGAGAACTCGCATCTCTTGAAATTGTTACAGGCTTTGGGGGTTCAAAATAGCAGAACATGAGTGCCATCAGCAAGTGCTTGGTGACGTATGCTTCTTTTAAGTCTTTTCCGTGCCTTGTGCAGGTTGTCGCAGGAATGTGGTGCCCATGTTTTCAAGGATTAAATTACTTCAGCATAGTGGCATTGCATTTTATTTTATTTTATTTTATAATTGATACCCTCAGGGCCAAAGGCATTTCAGAGGGGAGTGGTTACAAATTACGGAAAGTGAACAAAAACAAAAATTCAACATACAAGCGTCATGTTCCTGGTTATACAATTCAGTAAAAGAAGTAAGCATAATATGTAAGTGCAAGGTAAGAGAACAAACAAAGGAAACTAAAGTAAACAAAGGAAATGGAGAATGATAAGTACATTTGTTGTGAGCCTTAGTATACAATGTTAGCTAAATTGTTACGGAAGCGCAGGATGTCTTGAATGCAGGCTGTCGATCCGGGAAGGTGGTTCCAATCTGCTGATGTACGGGGAATGAACGACTGAGAACAAGCTTTTGTTTCGTGCGACGTTATACCGACCTTGTGAACGTGATCTAGCCGTGGAGAGATGAAAGACGGAGGAGATATCAATTCATCGCGTAGATTGGGACAGTTGTAAAAAATTTTATGAAATAAACATAACCGTGAAAATTTTCGACGGGAGGCTAAGGGTGGGAGGTTGAGCGTATTTTTCATGGAGGTGACACTTGCAGTACGATTGAAGTTAAGTAGGATGAAACGGGAGGCGTTATTTTGTACAAGCTCGAGTGCATTAATTGAATTTGCGTAGCTGGGGTCCCAAATTGCAGATGCGTATTCTAGTTTACTACGGACAAGGGTTTTATATAACATGAGTTTTAGGGAGGTAGGGGAATTGGAGAAATTCCGGCGTAGGTAGCCTAGCATGCTGTTAGCGTTGTTAATTATGACGTTAATATGGAGCGACCAATTTAGAGTGGAAGATATATGAACTCCGAGGTAGCGATATGACGTGACGGCCTCCAGTATGGTATTATTTAGACAATATGCACCTGTAGTAGATGATGTGCGGGAGACACGTAAAACTTTGCATTTAGAAGAATTAAGTTGCATTAACCATAAGTCGCACCATGCAGATATAGCAGATAGATCATTCTGTAGAGCGCATACGTCGTTAGTGTCATTAATTTCGCGAAAAATTACGCAGTCATCAGCGAATAAGTGTATGTTAGAGGTTACGCAAGAAGGTAGGTCATTAATGTAAATAAGAAATAAAAGAGGGCCTAAGACGGATCCCTGTGGCACTCCAGAATGGACGGGGGTTGATGGAGAGGTGGCATTGTTAGCAGTTACGAACTGAGTGCGGTTGCAAAGGAAATATTCGAGCCAGGAAAAAAGCCTCGGATCAAGGTTTAGTTTGCTTAGCTTAAAAAGTAGTAATTTGTGGCATACCTTTTCGAAGGCTTTTGCGAAGTCGAGGAAGACGCAGTCAGCTGTTGAGCGGCGATCAAGGATGAGATTAAGTTTATGCGTAAATGATGCTAACTGAGTTTCGCAAGACAGTCGCTTACGAAAACCGTGCTGCATGTCTGTAAAAAATGAATTTGACTCCAGGAAGTTCGCGATACTTGTGTATAATATGTGCTCCAATACTTTACATGGAATACTTGTCAAAGATATGGGACGGTAGTTAAGGGGTGAATTCTTGTTACCTGATTTATGGATTGGGACCACCTTCCCGACCGTCCAGTCAGCAGGCAGAGCACCGGTGTCGAGGGACTGTTGAAATATCTTGCAAAGCAGCAATGAACAGTAAGTTTGAGAACCCTTAAGAAATTTCGCGTTGATTAAGTCAGTACCTGGACTGGAGCATGGTTTAAGGGATTCAATAATCTTCTCAATACCGCAAGCTTCGATGCAAATGGGATCCATAGTTATGTAGTTGTAAGTCTGCGCTTGTGGAAAAATGGTGTTAGTAC